>NC_138898.1:39747216-40416064 GCF_965194825.1 Balaenoptera physalus
AAACTAGAACCTAAGGGCAGGAATGTTCTTTCATTCTCCATTGAATTTCTAGTTACCCAGTGAATGAATGTTTAAGTGCCTTATATGTGTAAGTCACTAGACCCAGTGAATAGCTGTAAAGAACTGTAAGTCATGAATTTGGCTCTGTGTTTTCTAAGACTCATCTAAGGTTACAGTAGTCTTCCCTCATTTGTGGTTTCACTTTCCCTGGTTTCAGTAACACCCACGGTCAGTAGCAGTCTGAAATATTAAATAGAAACTTCCAGATATAAACAATTCATAAGTTTTAAATTGTCCTCAGTTCCGAGAATCATGATGAAATCTCGCTCCATCTGGCTTGGCCCTGCCTGGGATCCCCAGACATGGACGTAGTCTGCTCCTGGTATCCAGCCACTGGCAGCATGGCTCTATGATCCAGAATCACCAGAAGCAGATGTTGTCAGTAGGTCAGTAGTAGCCTAATGCTAGGTCACAATGCCTACGTCATTCACCCCTCTTTATCTCATCATGGAGGCATTTTGTCATCTCACATCATCACAAGAAAGGTGACTACAGTATAATAAGATATTCTGAGAAAGAGACAACATTCACACAACTATTATTACATTATATTGTTATAATTGTTTTATTTTTATTATTTTTGTTGTAAATCTCTTAATGTGCCTAATTTAGAAATTAAACTTTATCGTAGGAATGTATATATAGGAAAAAACATAGTATATGTAGGGTATGGTACTATCCATGGTTTCAAGCATCCACTGTGGGTCTTGGAGCATATCCCTGTGGATAAAGGGGAGCAACTGTACTCTTTCTATGAACCTTAAGAGAATGTACATAATATCACATTTATTTTTCATTTTTTTTTCTTAATGGGCAACAATAAAGAGATACTACCATTTTATTTAATGCTCTTATTTTTAAATCCAAGTGAGGTTTAATTGTGGAAGTAATTTTTAAGACAATTTTTCTTTTCCTTGATTAGTTATTTATATGCTTTTTTTTTTTTTTTTTTCCTGAAGACTGGGCATCTGGGAGAATTGCTTTTTTTGAGTAAAACTTGGAAAGAATTTCATATAAATTATAAACGTTAGCCTGGCCGTGTAGGCAAAAAAACATATCCATTTTAGAGCACTTTTAAATCCAAACATAATTCCTTTAAAGAACATTATAACAGACAATATGGCCTTTGCTTTGGAAGGCCTGCCTCTGGCACAAGGGAAGTGGGGGCTTCTCAGTTGAGCAGTGGGAGAGAAACGGTGAAGAGCATGGAAAAAGCGATTGCTTTAAGCGTACTGGCTTTTCCTTTCATATCTGCGATGTGATCCTATTATTTTGAAGCAATGAGGTCATTTAAGTGTGCCTGGCTGGAGATTTGCTATTTTCCTCTATTCTTTCCTTTAAGTCTTTTTGTCAACCATGTTCTCCTCGACTAGCAGAGCAGCTGTCTGGGTAGTTATAATCCCATTAAAAAGGCCTCTATTATGTCAATAATATATTTATAGAGAAATTAGTCACCTGGGGTTGTCGGGTGATTCTTCTGTTTAGTCATATTGTACCCCAGAAAAGCAGGACTATCCCCTTCTTGTTAGATAAGGCCTGCTGCCTTGTCACGGTGCCATATTGGCTGAAACCGATTAGCAATTAACATGGAACATGCCTTCCTCTGTTTGCAAAGCCCCCTTAATCTTCGCCACTGATCATATTCCTCTCAAGCTTTTCTGATAAAGCTGAGATTGCAGATGTGTCTGGGTGTACAGGGCTTATAGTATTTAGTGGAAATATGACAGGCATTAAATGACCATCCTGGTGGGAAAGGTGGGGAATCTCACCACAGAAACTTTCTGAACCTGCTCAAGTGCATTCGAGCAGTGTCTTAACATTTGTAGTGCGTCTTCCGTCCTCCACAGATTCCATTCTTTTTTCTAAAGAGATTTTACATTCTTGCCATCTGAGTTCAGGTCTAATTATCTCCTAAGAGAAAGTGGAAAGGCAGGGGGCTGAATTGCAGTAAAGGAATACATGAGATTATTAAACTATCCACCATTAGTAGGTTGAGGTTTACTTTTTGGAAACTCATCATGCTTTGCAAACCGTAAAAAATAAGGCACTTTTTATTAGCAGACTTTAAGGAGGGTAACACTGAAGTCGATCCCTATACTATAGCATGTCCTTTGTACTGGTTTTTCTTTATTTTTTCAAAACATGAAGGATTGATTTTTGAGACACGGAAAGGATCTTCTTCAAGGATGACCTCAAGGGCTCTCACTGTAATTCCTCAATAGTTTAGGAAATGCCCGGAGGCAGAAAAAAGTCATCTATTGGCTAGGTGGCACTTGCTCTCAAAATGTTGGTTGGGAAGTTGTAAGTAGAGGCGCAAAGAAAAGCAACCTTCTGAGTTTCGACTGTTGTTATCAACTTTCAGTGCCAAGTAGGCGTTCAGGAAAACCCTAATCAAATTTACAAAGCAGACCATAAGATTTAAATAAAGGGGTATGAAACAGATGACTGAAGAAAAAACAGCAGTATTTATAGAGCACAGTTGAAATTTCCTCAGCTGTTTGGAATTATTTAAAATGTCAAATTTAAAGTGAAATTTAAAGAAGCAAGAGGGGTTGGCCAGGTCTGTAGTTGTGCGTGTTAGGTGTTCTGAAAGTCCCCTCCAATCTTGCCCTCTAGCTATTCCCACTCCTCACCTAGAGAAGGTTTCTCACTGGCCTCCTCTGTGTTCTGCCGATCCCCCCCGCCACCCCATGTAGCGCTTTGCCCTATTCAGAAAATGTGTACCTTTCTACCTTGGGTGTATTAGGTTTACATTTGAGAAAATTGAGAATAAGGGTGGAGGACTGTTAAGACATCAAATTGCATAGGTTCAGGAAAACTGCTTATTTTTTGCACTTGCACGAATTCTACATTTTAACAAACTAGCAAACCCAAGTGATATTCATTAGAGAAACAACTTGTGGTGTTTCCACGGCCCCTCATGCTCATATTTACTTTCAAGGCCCCCAGGACTCAAGATGCCAGTTTCCCACATAGCTGGTAAATGGCCATATGACAGCACATCCTATCTTGATCTTAATTGCATCTTCTTCAAGTTTATTTCTCCTTGTGACCTCGGGGAAATTCTCTGAGCATGGGATAGTCCTGAGCAGTGCTGTCCAATGGAACTTTCTGTGATGATGGAGGTGATACCTGCATTGTCCTAGTCAGTAGACATTAGTCACCTGGGACTACTGAGCCCATGAAATGTGGCTAGTGTGACTGAGGGACTAAACCTTTACTTCTATTAAATTTTAATTCATTTAAATCTAGTCTCATGGGGCCACTGTATTGGTCAACTCTAGTGAGGTAAGGAACTTGTCTAGTAGCCAAGATGGGGAACGATGGTATGAACCACATGTCTTGAGATACAGAGTAATGTAGTGACTGAGAAAGTTGACTCTGGAGCCAGACTGGATGGGTTCATGCTTTTTTGAGCTGTGAAATTGTTGTGGTTGCTTATTCTCTCTGTGCCTTCGTTTCCTCATCTATAAATTGGGACATAGTGGCAAAAACAATATCTACTTCATAGCGTTTGTGTAACAATTTATTGACCGATTCCTAAAAAACACATAGAACAGTGCCTGGCATACAGAAAGCTGGAGTTAAAAGAAGACAATACCAATGGCACAATAGTCCTGAGACTCTGCTTCTGGAACCCATGAAATAAATTAGGAGGATTAAATAAAACACTGAACTATTCATAGATGCTCAATCACGAGAGTTTTCATTCCTCCTTTTCTTTCCTTTCAGCTAACCTTTTTCACTGCTAATTAATTCATATAGTCATCTAACAAATAAGACTGCTCTGTGCCAGTCTTGTCCTGGGGGCTGGAAAAATAACAGTGAACAGAACATTGTACTGGTCAAGTTCATAGTCAGGTGGGAGAGACCATTGAAGATTGAATGTAAATATAGCCCCACTTCTTCACCTCTCTCTGTATCACACCGCTTTACCATGTGACTTGACAGCAGCTCTTATCAAGAGGAGTCCGTTTTCTCACTCTTAAATCTGGGCTGGCCTTGTGACTTGATTTGACCAATAGAATGTGGCAAAAGTAACCTTGTGCCAGTTCTCAGCCTAGACCTCAGGTGGCCTTGTCCATCCCCACCCCCTTTCTCTCTCTCTCAGATCCTGGCATGGCTGCTTTGTGAACAAGCTGAAGCTAGCCTGCTGGAGGATGGAGACCACACACATGTGGACCAGAGCCAAGTCAGCCCAGTTAAGACCATCCTGGACCAGCTAGTGCCCACACAGCTGACCACAGATGCATAAGCATGCATAACTGGGCACAGCCCCATGAACTCATGTTTGAAGCCACTGAATTTTAGGGGGTATTTGTGGGAAGCAATCACTCACTGATACAGAGATAGTCCAGTCACTGTTGTAGCAATCACCATAGAGTCATAGAGATAAATACAGGGTCTCCTAATGGAAGACATTGCTAAGCTGAGGCTTGAGAGATAAAGATGAGGGAAGGACATATTTCAGGCAGAGGGAACAGCATGAGAAAGCTGGAACAGAGAAAGCAAAAAGTTTTTTTCTACCTGCTGCCAGGAACATAGGAATATAAATATTCTTTTACTCAAGGAGCTTCTTATGTAGCTGTGATGTCAAGATCCACACACGAATAAAGAAGTCAGTTCTTACACAAAGTGAACTTACATAAAGTGGTCCAAAAAGTGGGAAGAGCACGCAGAGAGATCAATGGGGACTGAACTAAACAGCCAGGAAGGCTTCTTGGAAGATAAGCTAACTGTGATGGGACTCAAGGAATGTGTAGGACATGGTTGGGAGCACAGGAAAAAGGAAAATTTTCCTGGGACCATCTTTGGAATTTTATGGGAGGGCCCATTGAACACCTACTGTGTACTAAGCCCTGTGGGAGGAACCATGGGAGAAGACAAAGGAGCAGGAAACACAACCATGTCTTCATGAAATTGAGAGTTACGCTTGCCTTTGGGGTGCCAAGCTCCTCTTAAGTTACATCTAGGCTGTTGCACTTCATAAGCTCAGCCTATCATTCATTTCCATCTGCATTGTTGAGGATGTTTCTTTGTGGCAGGGTGCAAGGAGAACGATGAAATTGTGGATCAATGAGTACGCTTTTAGATGTTCTCCATAGCAGCTAGGGGTTTGGTAGCCAGTTTTTCCAGAAGATGTCTCATGACCACTTTCCAAAGAGACTGGAGTGTTCCATTTCTTAGCCCCCTGAATTGTGGATTTCACACTGTGCTGAAGATCTGAGTCGCAGGACATCTGAGCCTGTTGAGAGCTTTATCTTCTCTCCTTAAAATTTCTACTGAGCCTCCTTAGGATTTAGAGGCTTATATGGTGTTTTCTTAGCCAGAAATCTTTGTAAAACTTGATTATCAGAAATAAAACAAGAGCAACCCCCATCTCCTGAAAACAGTGCTTAAGAAAACCTTAGCTTGCAGGGAGGGGCAGTCCGGACAGCACTGGCATTAGCTCAAGCTGGCAAACCTGGGCTGAAGCAGGGACTTGCTTATTTGTGAGAGACATATTTGTTGAATCATAAAGCTGCCATCAAAACTAAGCCCAGACATCCAGGGGCATGTGCGGAGATAATTCATGCCGTCTGCATTTCCAGTTTGCAGATGTCTTTGGGACGACAGAGTTGGGGGATGGGGGCAGGCAGTGTTTGTAAAGACCCCCAGGAGCCCCCCTGGCTAGTGGAGTCGCCATCTCTAACCCTGTCTGCTCTTATCTAGGATTTCCTCGTGGGCTCTTGAAGACATTTGAAAATAAACAAGTGAGAAAGTTTCTCAAGACCATCCTAGCAATCCATTCTGACACTCCTGAGACAGTGGGCCAAAGCTGGTCCCTCTCTGTTGCTTTTCATGGTCTAGCATTCTGAGATTCTTTTCCTTATTAGTTCAGAAGTGAGATTCTACATGTTACTGTCAAGGCTCTGGTCAGAGCTTTTGCGTTTAGCCACGATTTTAGAGAACTATTGTTAGAATGGAGACAGATACTTTAAATATTATCTGCGGCTTCTGGACACTCATTTCAAACATATTTAAGTATAAGAGGTAGTTTCTGGCTAAGAAAGTTCCTGTGGTAACTGGTTTTTCTTGATTTATAATAACCATTTGGGAAAAAAATTGCAATTTATATTAGATAAAGGGGACATTTCTATAATATATAAAGAGTGCTTACATATCAATAAGGATAGGCCAGAAACCCATAGAAAAATGAACTAAAGATATGATGAGATAGTTCTCTAAGAAGCAAATTAATCAAATTTATCCTGCATACATAAATAGCCACACAACCTCATCTGTAATAATAAAGATGCATATTAAAACTATGATAAGGTAGTTTTCACTTCCCAGATTAGCAAACGCCTTAATGTTTAATAATTAGTTGAAAAGACGTGAAGAAAATGGAACTCTCATAAATCATTAGTGACTGCATAAATCGGTACAGTTTGGGGGACAATTTGGTACTAGCTACTAAAATGGCAAATGTCCTTTGACCTTGAACTCTACTTCTTGAAATTTATCCTATGGAAATACCCACCCACGAGTGAATTGTTGAATGCACAAAGTTATTCATTGTGGCACTATCTGTAACTGCAAAAGGTTGGAAACAACTCTGAATGCCTACCAATAGGGGACTAGATAAATATATTATGGTACACCATAATACATAGTATTATGCAATAGTTTAAGAGGATGAGGCAGATCTTTATGCATTGCTGTGAATACTATCTAAGATGTATTGTTATGAAAAAAATGCAGGGTGCAGAAAAATTTGTGTTGTGAGCTGTCATCAGTGTTAAAAAAGAAAAAAAAATGTATTTGTTTTTATGTGCATAAAATATCTTTGAATACACACACACAAAATGAAAGTAGCATTTTCTTCCAGAAGGTGGGACCTGGGTGCTTGGAAGACAAAAATGGGAGGGAGATGTATATTTTACTGTATATCCTTTTGTACCTTTAGAATTTTGTATCACGTATATGACTGTATTACCCATTAAAAATCTGAGCTCTAATCAGAATTCTCAGATAAAGGTTTCTTTTAGATTGTCTTCTATCTGAAAATTTGGAATTATTCTTCCTCAAGCCCACGTGAGACTATTTGATTCACAAAGCCACAGCCCACCACTGTCTTCTCCCCTTTGCCTAATCCAGTGCCTGGCAGAGAGCAGGGTCTCAAAAATATTTGTTAGAAATATAAAGGAAGGCAAAGGATGCATGAGATGACTTCACACAGAGGCTTGCCACTCCCACTGTGGATACAGTGGGGCTGGATTATGCCCCGCATGATTTCCAGGGGAAAAATTTTACATTAAAATTGATTACTTTCCTTTTTAAAGGAAAACTGAAGAAAAGAAATGGACTTGCTTGAGAATGTGGTATTAGAAACCTGTATATGGATAGAGCCACTGTCTTAGCCATGGTCCTTGGTTACTGATGAAGTCTTTCTGATAGGAATGAGAGTGAGCAGAGGAATCTGTGGGCATCGTCTTGACCAGTGATACACTGGTAAGAGTTTAATAACTGGCTTCTTGGGTGAAAAAACAAACCCTGGTTTGTAGCGTTTGCCAATTTCCATGGTGTGAATTCTTCCACCATAGCTGATTTCAAGCTACCAATGTGACATCTGTGAATGTGAAATTGGGAGGGTATGATGACAGTTGGCTCTTGTGACCCAGTAGGAGCCAAGTTCAGCAGATCCCAGGTTAAGACCAGGCAAGAATTTCCTTTCCATAGTTAACAGCAGAGGCTTTAGAATGTAAACAAACTCTTTGAAGGGTTGGAGTCTTAGAAATGTTTTGTAATTCTTCTAAGCCGGTGGTTCTCAAAGTGTGGTCCAATGGCAAATTCTTGAGCCATTCCTCTAAACCTACAGAATTAGAGTCTCTGGGGATGAGGCCCAGCAATCTAGATTTTAAAAAGCCCTGCAGGTGATTCTGCTGCATGCCAAAATTTGAGGCCCACTGCTCTAGCCTCTGTTTCCTCTAGAAAGGACCAGGAGTATTTTTAAAAAAATGCAGGGCTGTAGTAAGGATTAAACAGAATAATGATTATAAAGCACTTGGCATAGGGGATATTAACTATGATAATGAGGGTGACTTTTCAGTGGCTCAACCATGCATTTAAGAGGCATTAAATGAGTTTCAGGTATGCTCATTCCTTTTCTTATGTCCAAGGGCAAGAGGTATGCTAAGAAGGCACATCTGTAGCTTTCTGTACAGTTGGACCATATGTAAGTATCTTTTTTTTTAATTGAAGTATAGTTGCTTTACAGTGTTGTGTTAGTTTGTGGTGTACAGCAAACGGATTCAGTTTTTGCATATATATGTGTGTGTGTGTGTGTGTGTGTGTGTGTGTGTGTATTATTTTTCAGATTCTTTTCCATTAGAGGCTATTATAAGATATTGAGTATGGTTTCCTGTGCTATACAATAGGACCTTGTTGCTTATCTATTTTATATATAGTAGTGTGTTTCTGTTAATCCCAAGGTCCTAATTTATCCCTCCCCGGCTCTTTCCCCTTTGGTAATCATAAGTTTGTTTTCAATGTCTGTGAATCTGTTTCTGTTTTGTAAAGAAGTTCATTTGTATCATTTTTTTTTTTTTTTTTTAGATTCTACATATAAGTGATATCATAGGATGTTTGTCTTTTCTGTCTGACTTCAGTTAGTATGATAATCTCTAGGTCCATCCATGTTGCTGCAACCATGTGTCATCATCTTAATTCTTATAGCATCATTTGGGAGTGGTGAATACCGGCATTATTTCCCTTTAGCATGCTTACATAGAGCTAGATGCCTCGGACTAAGGCCATAGAGGCGATTTCCCTTCAACGCCCAGCTCCTTGGTACCCCCCACCCCAGGCTTTGCTTAACTGATTAAAGCAACTTATCATATGTGCCAAAAACCAGTCTCCATGAAAAGAAGACGGGAGATGTGGGGAACATGTTTGGAGTTCCAGGACTTGAATCTCAGGAAACGCTTGGAGTTGGGTAACAAGACTTGTGATTTTGGAGAATATTAGCTTCATTTACTGAGCATCTACTACCTACCAGACAGTATAACATGACTTTTCGCCCTAGGTATTTTCCATCCGTTTTACAGATGAGGAATCTGAGATGGAGGTGTTCAAGGTCGCAGAATAGACAGTTGGATTCTTAAGAAAGGCACAGAACCAGTCCTTAGCTACCATTGTCTCTTTTGCTCTATGCATCTTTTTTCCCCCTTATGCTTGTCAGTGATATGTATCTTAGGAAGAGAAGGGCCACTCACCCCTATTGCAGGGTTTTTTAAACATTTTTTTGCCTTTGGGCATATTTCAGAAATTCTCATACCAGAAAGGTCCATGGCAGTCTTCCCTGAAGGTACGAAGATGAACTTCCGAAGGAGTCAGTGCAATATGGTGGTAAGGGCACAGGGGTCCTGCAGACCTGTGGGTGGATTCTAACTGTACCACTTATTAACTCTCTGACCTTAAGTACATGATTTTTTTCTCACTAAGTGTCTTAGGTCAAATTCCTTAGAGGCAGAGACTCAGATGGAGATTTTTGTGCAAATGATTCATTAAGGGAGCGCGCTCCCAGGAGAACCCTGAAATAGAATGAGGGAAGCATGAAAGGGAAGGGGAAGATACTGAATGTACAATCCAATTTAACTGGAATCTAGGTTCAGCCTGATCCCACGGAGAGCTCTGAAGTGTAAATTGTACCAGAGAATTGGTCTCAAGGGGGTCACCTCCTGTACCCTTGTGTCAGTTTTTGTCTAGGGGCTTCCATGGAGGGGTGCAGTCTCCCCATGAAGTGTTATGTCATAAGAAGGCAATTCTCAAGAGACGGCAGCTCTGAGCATAGCAGCGATTATTCACAGTAGCCAGGTCTAAATGGGATCTGAACAGGGTGGCAAGCTCCAACGATGGCCACTCTCAGCTTTTCTTTTTAAAATGCAGATACTTGTGCCCACTCAAAGGGGGTATTATAAGTACTAAATTATATAATTCATTCAGAGGATGAAGCACAGTGCCAGGCACAAAGAACACACAAAATCAATGTTAACGTCATTTTCTTTCCTATCCAGTTTAAAGAGAGTGACTTCGTTTCTCTGGCTGAGGTGAAGGATATATTCTCAAATAGCCTTCAGGTTAGAAGAAGAAAATATTCTGGAGGGTTATTCACTTTTTCGTTCAAAACTATTTCATTTAGCACCTACTGTGTGCAGTTGTAATAAGACGCAGGATCCCTGCTCTACTGGGGCTGCCATTCTACTGTGGAGGAGCAGACAATAAGCAAAGAAATAAATCTAGTAAATATTAGCTGGTGATAAGTACTATAAAAAAATGTATGTTGCAGGGTTAGAATCCAAAATGACTAGAGAGCTACATTAGACTGAGTAGTCAGGGAAATCCTCTCCGAAATGACATCGACTTGAAGGGCAAGAATGAGCTGGTCGTTCAGAGTTGTGGGAGGAGATTATTTCAGGCAGAGAGAACAGCTAATGCAAATGTGCCAAGGCAAGAAGAAAGTTGGCAAATTCAGCATGCAGAGGAGAAGCCAGTGTACTGGAGTGCAGAGCACCAGGGGACAATGACAGGAAATGGGCCCAGAAGATGAGGTTGGAAGGTGGGCACAGGCTAGACTCTTCAGAGCCACAGTAAAGTATTCTAAGAAATTTAGATTGCAGTATAAGTCTCAAGGGAAGCCAATGGTGAGTTTATACAGGGGAGTGAAATAAATTTATATATATTTTAAAAGATCATTCCAACTGCTTTGTGAAGAATGGATGGTAGGAGAACGAAAGTGGAAGCAGAGAAACCAATTAGTAGGTCATTGCAAAGATAATGTTGTCTTGGAGCAAGGTAGTGGAACAGAAGGAATAGATGTAAACCAATTCAGAAAGAGATGTAATGGATTCAGGAAATGTTTTGGAGGCAGACTCAGTAGGCCATGTTGACAGATTGGATGCTGGCCATGAGAGAAAAGGACAAATCAAGGATGAATCCTATATTTATGACCTGAGCCTTTGGACAGATAGTTTAGCTATTTACTGAGATAGGAAAGATGAAGGGATCTTGTGTATCACAGAAAGAGGGAAGCAAATGAAAGACAAGGTATAAGGAGTGAAAAGAAAGAAAAGGAACATGCCACATGTACAAAATAAAATGTAGAAAATGTAAAATTAGAAAAAAATGGAGTAAACCAGAGTTTACTTCTGTTGGCTGGAAAATTTGATGCACAATAATGTGAGATGTATTGGAGTTTGAAAAGCCTATTCAAAGGAGTTTGGTCTGGTGATCAGCATTTTTCAGAGAATGGCAAATGCAAATTTATTCTTCCAGTTCTTCTGAGAGGAAGTAGTGTCTGTGGGTATTTAGGTTCTGGAATCTTGGAAGGACTGAGGGTTTACTTACTTTAGAATTTTAAGTGTTTTTTTTTTTTTTTTCCAAATCTAGTCATCAAAGCTGTAAGTACCAGGGATAAAGTTCTTTTCAAATGGGGATATTTTCTGAGTGGTATACTTTGAAAATCTCAATAGATGGGTAGAAAAAAAGCAAAATCTCAGCTTTTTCCATTGGCCCAACTTCTTCTGGGGGGGGGATAAGAGGCAGGAGCTAGCATTCTCTTTCCATCATATTCAGTAGTAAAAAATCATGAAGCAAATTTAGCATTTCTTCTTCAAAGATTTAAAATTAAGACAAATATTTTGGGGTTGGAAACTTGGGAGCGATGTGCTGTGCTGATCTGTCCATCCAAGACCAAAAATTCCAGTGAGCTTAGAAGAAAACACAACAGAAACCCTCCTGTAGCTTTGTTCTTGGTTAACTGTTCTTCCTTCAGGGCAGACCTTATTCTTCCCAATTAGGCCTCCTTCTATTTTAAATATTTTTAAGAACCCCAAAGGTTAAAGAAGAAAGATCAGTATAGAGGTGGTTGAGATGTTGAGATTTTTTTTCATGGTCATATTGTTGTGTTCCTGAAAGCAGCTCCCAGGGAGCCAAGGGAAGGAGTGGGGATTCCTTCAGAGCCATCTGAAATCATTTAGTGGTCATGCAGTTGAAATTGGGATCTTCCAGTGAGGAATCTTTCTTGCTTCTACTCCTCCAGTGGCAAAGGATAAGATCTTGGTGCAGTTAAAGGGAGGTAGTTGTGGGTCCTAGTTGAGAGTTTTGATTGTGCTAACATCTCCAGTCACCTGTGAACTTATCTGGGTGGGTATTAATTAGAAACCTTAATGGAATCAGCCAGTCGCTAGCATCAGGAAATTATGCCAAATTCCAGTACAATTGAGATGACTAGAGGGAAAAGCATTATTTCTTTTTTTCTTTCTTTTTGTTCTTAACATCTTTATTGGAGTATAATTGCTTTACAATGTTATGTTAGTTTCTGCTGTATAACAAAGTGAATCAGCTATATGTATACATATATCCCCATATCCCCTCCCTCTTGTGTCTCCCTCCCACCCTCCCTATCCCACCCCTCTAGGTGGTCACAAAGCACCGAGCTGATCTCCCTGTGCTAAAAAGCATTATTTCTTGATATCTACTATGTTCCTAGTCCTACACTGGACATGTTGTACATATTACTGGATTTATTCCTCACTTCAACACCTGAATATCATAATTTCCATTTCAGTTCCACGTGATTGTAGTCCTGCCTAGCTGGATCTGAGGTGTGGATACATCAGGCAGGAGAAGTTCGGTGGCATCTCTTTCTCTAGGTTACTGTGTATATTGACTGATTTTCATGAGATTCTAGAAATTTCCAGTAGGAGGAAAATAACTTGAATTAAAATGGACTTGGCAGGGGGAAGGGTTATGACAGAAGCCAAGCTTCATGGAGGGACTCTGAGATCTCAATGAGAATTCCTTCCAATAGAAGGAAACAGCATGATGGGGCAGAGTCTGCAATAGTATCTGCATTGATGTCGCTTCTGGGTTTAGCACTGAGGCTGGCACATGACATTCTGATAGCATGTATGAGCCATTGGAAGAAAAGGGCGATATTTGCAAACTGGAACTCAAGTTGACTCTGTCCAGTGGAACTTTCTGTGATGATAAAGATGTTTATATATGTTCTGTCCAATACAGTATTCACTGGCCACATGGGGCTATTGAGCATTTGAAATGAGGCTAATGTGCTGAGGAACTGAATTTTAATTAAAGGGCCACATGTGTCTAGTGCTCAGAACAACTACATTTTTTAGTACCTACACTGCTGTTGGACCCCCACAATTAAGCATAGCTTGGTAAAGCCTAGGAAGAGACGTGGAAGGCAGTGGGGGCAAAGGGCAGTAGAGCGTGGAATGAGAGATGGCCGAGCATACAGCCCAAATAAATTTAGAGCTTGGTAGGAATCAGCTTATACTGAACTTGTTGTATAAGCAGGGTGTAGTTTTAGAGCTGGCTGAATATGTGCATTAATGACCTCATTTGGACCCACATGGCAGTGAGCTTTAGGTTACAGTCAGAAGGGACCATTAGGCTCATTGCTCAGCAGGGTGTTCAGCACCTACTGTTGTCCTTAGCACATTGTATGTGTTCAATAAATATTTGTTTTGGATGAATAAATGGATAGATGGGACATAAACTCACCTGAGATCATTGTCTTGGTTAGCTATTAACATAGTAATGCTGCATAACAAACTGCCCCCAAAACTCAATGACTTAAAACAAGGTTCATATATTCTTGCTCATAGGTCAGGAGATTAGCTGGAATGGCCCGTGTCATGTGAATTCATCTAGGGACACAAGAAAGCTCTTTTCATGGAGATGGCAACAGCACATGACTTCTTTAGGTGAGTGCTCAGAACTGTCATGCCGTCACTTCCATCCACATCCCGTTGGCCAAAGCATGTCTCCTCACTAAGCCCAAAGTTAAGGGCTAGGGAAGTACCTGATGGCCGCAGTTCAAGGGGGAGAACTATGAAGTTATATATCAAAGAACATGGTTCAGGGAGGGGTAAAAAATTGAGACTCCAGATTTGATCTGCCATAATCATGTGACGAGTCAGGGAGTTCATACCGTTTTGTCCAGTTCCAATGTCTATGTTTTTTCCTCTGCTCCAAATGCTTCATGTACAATCAAAGACAGTTTTACCATGCATGTGACTCCTAGACTCCAGGGTGTATGTTATGTTTCCATCCTTTAAAAAATCTGATATTCTGCTTTTAAAAATTTTGTTATTTATCTCATTGAATGATTGTCATTTTTGTGGTACTGGACTGCAATCAATCCACATGATTTGGCTCTGTCATAAAGTTGGAGGTGTAGTCTCATGGAGCTTCAAAGAATCTGTTAGTCTGCACATGTTTTTGCTTTAATCATGGACCGTCTCAGTTACTAAGGGCCCAGGATGCTGCTGCCAATGGCTGAAGCACAAGAAGGTGGAATTTTCAGTCCCAGTACAATGCGTTTGGTTTTCAACTTTGAGGTTCCTTGCTGCTGTCAGAACCTACCATTGCCTTTAAAAATTTTTGTTCACTTAAAAAAATGCATACAGCAAAATTCTCTCTTTTTGGTGTATAATTCTATGAATTTGACAAAGGTACATAGTCATGTAACTACCAAGACAATCAAGATATTTCCATCACCTGCAAAATTCTCTTGTGAACTACCCCTTGGTAGTTCATCCTTTCCCACACGTCCAGTCTTTTCTAGAATGTCATGTAAATGGAATCATATTGTGTGGTCTTTTGAGTCTGGCTTCTGTTAGTTAGCATGATGCATTTAAGTCTCGCCCATGTTGTGCATATCCTAGTTCGTTCCTTTTTGTTTCTGAGTAGGATTCCATTGTATGGATGTTTGGCACTTTGTTTATGCATTCTGTGACTGAGGGACATTTGGCAGTTTGTTTCCAGTTTTTGGTAGTTATGAAAATCCACTATGTATTTTGGCATATAGGTTCTGGTGTGAATGTAAATTTTCATTTCTCTTGAAAAAATACTTACGGAGTGGAATTGCTGGATTGTATGGTAAGAGTATGTTTTAATATTCCAACTCCCTATTAGAATATTGGAACCCAAACCAACCTTTTTACAAAACAGCCAAATTGTTTTCCAAAGTGGCCGCACCATCTTGGATTCCCATCAACACTATGTAAAAGTTCCTACTGTTACTTTTTAATTTCTCTATTTTCCTCTTTGCCACTTACTTCCTTATATGAATTTGCAAACCCAGACCCCATCTATTTCCTCAAATTTATTTTCTGCCTTCCCTGGTGTTTTAAAAGAGGCTATTGCCTGGATCAGACCTGTTTTGGAATAAAGTGCATCACTATTCTCCACATGGTGTAATAGGTGAGAATATTGGAGTTCAAGGGCATGAAATTAGAATACAATTTGCTGTTAGTGCACTGGTCACCCAAGGGCCATTTTCTTTTCTTGGTGACCTCAGTACAAAAATAAAGGTGCTGATCTAGAAAATATGTATAGTTTCTATAAAGCCAATTCAATGACTTCTGGTTTCTTAGCCTTATCAACCTACCATCATTTCTGATATTTATCAAGCTGAATTCCTGACTTTGGCTTTTACCATTTCAACATGTGCTGGCCTAACTTTCAGCTGCCAGCACTGCCTTTATTTCATTTGAGAACATTCTCCTGTCATCGAAGGCCATTCTGCTCATGCACATGGCAGGTTAGAGTACCATGGAATGAACACCACCAGGAGCAGTCATCAGCCACTGACGGACAGAAGAAATAGGGTGAATTTGTATAAACACCCCGTCTCCCTCACCTTCTGGGTGGGGTAACTCTGAGGTTCGTGGATCTATACTGGCTCCAGGGGTTCCCCAGTGGGTTTAAGTTCCAGTTGCCCACAGTAGTAATTTGCTTATAAGACAAACTTCATTGGCTGCCTTCCTTCCCTGTTTGGCTTCCCTACTCTCTTATTGGTGCTCCTCTACTTCCCAAATCAACCACTCAAAATCAGTCCTTGACTGTCTATTTTTTGGGGAAGCCACACCAAGACTGGACTATTCCTGATTTCTCTCCTCAACTCCCTTTATTGACTGCCTGCTTTCCTGACCTCCATGTGTTCTGTTCTCCATTAACTGAGTCTATTCAAACTTCTCTCTAGTTCTCCAGGTCCTGACATATTCTAAGTGTCCCTGCTCTCCTGCAGCCCATGAACATGATGTAGCATTTGCTATGGTGGAAAGATTATGGCTGTGGGAGACACATCTGTGTGAAGTTGGATGAGTGACTTAAACTTCTCCAAATATCAGTTATGACACCTGTAAAATGAGGTTACTGGATCCTATCATGAAGATGGTTTAGAACCTTAGAGTTCCTATGGGTAATTAGTGGGTGGTATAGGTCAGCAGCATAAGTTAGTTCTCTTGTTTCTCATTGTCTGATCACTTAGAGACCAAGTCTTATTTCTTTCATGGCTGACCACTTTTTAAGAGCACACGTCAAGGAGTCTGTCTGATTTTATCCATGGTATTTGGTTTTTCATTGATCTGGGAATGTTATATATTTGTGCCATAGTTCTTGTCTTAGTAGATTATTTCAGTGAAAGAAATAAGTTCTGTCAGTGTTGCAAATTAGGAATTTAGGCAAAAATTACAGTGTTTCATAAGTGAGTACTGAGATTGAGTGAAAGAGGAAAGTGTGGTATGAAAACAATTGTCTTATTTTTGCTTTGAACCCAAGCATAATAAAAAAGAGAAGACTCAGGGCAAAACAGAATCCTAGATTTAGAAACAACATGAAGAGTCACCTGGTAACAATAATTGTAATGGCTAATGTTTATTGAACACTGGGAATGTGTGCCAGGCAGTGTTCCAAGTGCTTTTTAGATGCTCCCTCCACAACAGCCTTCTGAGATCATTGTTATTATCATCATGCCCATTTTACAGGTAAGGAAACAAGGCCAGAGAAGTTAATTAACTTTCTCAAGTTTACATTGCCAATAAGTAGTGAGGCAGGAGTCAAACTCAGGAAGTGAGACACCATAGTCTACACTTTTAACTTCTGTGCCATGCCCTCCCCCACCCCTGCAGCCTGAGTAGCCCTGTCATGGAGAATCAATGGTTTTCAACACATTTTGTTTCATGTTGAATAATCTTGGTTTTTTTATCTTGAGTGTAAATCAGCTTCTAAGTCTCTTAAACTTTTTGATCCTAGTTCTGACTTTCAGAAAAGATTATTTTGATCTTGAACGCCTTTTGAGGCTTAATCCAACACCCTTGGGTTTTCCCTCCTACAGTAAAAATAGGCCCTAAAAATTCTTGCTGCAAAATCACTTGTGTAGTATGTGTATTCACAATCACAAGAAGGCTGTTGCACATCCCTACTTGTCATTGCTGGCTCTGGTTCTTCACCCAGTCATCAATTTGCATTAGTTTTCTGTAATGCCTAACCTTAGGCTTGTTTTCAAGGAAGAAATGTTCAAAAGGACCAAATGGAAGCAGAAGTTCAATATTCTACAGGAAGAAATGAAGAATTCCAAACACAATAAATATGTGGGTCAACATACAATTTATTTTTTCTATGTTCTTGTTTTATAAAATGATAATTGACCAAAAAAAAGATCATTGACTATTTCAAGCAAAATAAGCAGTGTATTCTGGGGTTTACAACATATATAATAACAATCACATAAAGATGGAAGGGAAGTTAAAGGAAGAATACTGTTGTAAGATTCATATATTAGATGTGATGTGGTCTAATATTAATTCATGCTAATTGTGACAAGTTAAGAATGCATATTATAGTCCCTAGCATTACCACTAATAAAATAACCAAAGAAATATAGTTTAAAAGATATTAGAGTAGATAAAAAAGAATACCTAAAAGATAATTGATCAATCCAAATGAAGACAGGAAAGCAGAAACAAAAGAACAGCAACAACAAAGTGGAACAAGCAGAAAACAAATAGAGTGTAGAGTTAAATACAGCCATGTCAATAATTACATTAAATGTTAATGGACTAAACACTCAGATTAAAAGGCAGAGATTGTCCAACTGGGTGAAAAAATAGAGTCCACCTATGTTTTATTTATGAGGGATACATGTCCATATAAAGACCAGAAAGGTTAAAAGTAATAGATGGAACAAGACATATCAGGGACTGAACCATATAAGTTGGGCAACTCTGCCTTACCTGAAGCAGGAAGTATAGGGAACCTACATAGATTTCCAAAACCTTAACAGAGGATGGAGGCAACACTAGAAGAATGACTTCTTGGAGCAAGGAAGTGCCAACTGATGATGGATGCTGACAACATTTCCCCAGAGATCTGACAAGTTTAGCAAACAATTAAATAATGTCTTTTCCTTTCTGCTTTGTAGAAAATTGACAATAAAAAGCCATGTTTAGTGGTGTGGAAATGGTGATTTTTCTGCCACCCCCTCCAGGATAGCTCTTCAGTCTCACCCACATCTGAGCTGTGAGTACTAGCACTCACCTGACTTGGGTACCAACTTCCTTTACCAGTTGGAGTTTGCTGATGGATTTAGCTGCATGCCATCTTTTTTCCTAGTTCAGTATGTCCTCTTTTCCTGCTGGCCCCATGGTAGTGACTGTTGCCATAGTAAACCATGACAGAATATAAGAAAGAGAAATGTTGGCATATTTATTGCTTCAATTTTGATGGTGGACTGAAGGGTATAAAAATGAAAAGGATGCTGCTGTGGCTTTGTCTCTCTGCCTTTGCTGTGAGGCTGTTATTTGGCAAACAGTAAGCTTTCTAAGTGACGAGTTCCTTTATACACATGCAGCACATATGCAGTGCATGTCTGACTCTTCCCAAGCTGAGGAAACTGCTAGGCCTCTGTGCAAGAAAAAGAAGCCTGGAATATTCTCTTTCTCTTTCTGACCTCCTGCTAAGACTCTTGCTTGACATCCTTCCAAAAGGCCCCTCAGCTGGGCAATTGCAGAGATGTAATTTCATTGACAAAATTCATGGTTTCAGTCTTTAGTGTGAAATAAATTTCAGGTAAACTGGAGATTGTCTAAAACTGTGATACAGAGTTAGACTGGGCTAGGGAGAAACTTTCTATGGTAGGTGGTTGTTTTTCTGGGAGTGACTTTAATTAACCTGTCTACTTTATGCCTGCACGCTGGAAAGGATCTTGAAGGTGGCGTTTCCCTCCTGCTGTTCAAAGGGAATGAAAGTGACAGTTGAGTTTATTCTCAGCATTGTTAATTTGGTTGATATTGGGGCCTTTCCAAAGAAACCACTAAAGCTATCATAGAAAATGAAGGGTAACACATTTGAGAAAGATTCTGGAACATTTGGCTCTTGTGGTGGCCTGCAAAAAAAAAAAAAGGGAAAAAAGAAAAGGATGAATTCATTATCTCCAAATAGTGGAAAATATTATAAATGGCAGTAAATGAAGTAAATGGGAGTTTCCACTGTAATGTACAATTCTTTAAGCCAGCCACCCAGAAAGAACACAGCTTGGTTTGCTGGGTGGGGAGTCTGACTTTAAATGCAGGAGACTGTTCTTGAGCTCCAAGTGCTGTTTGGGAGTAAGGCATTTCTTCTGCTGCTGTGGACCTTCTGGTTTATTGCCCATCTAGACTGTGTGTGTCTTGCAGCCTGCTGAATTGAACCCAAATGGAGCTCTCACTTCTTCAACTTAGATCTGACCTTAGGGTGTTGATTTCCTGCCTGACTCAGTCTCCAGAGGAAAAGAAAATAAGAGACTAACCTCTTTTTGTGTGTGAGGAAATGGTCTCTCTTGCTTTTGGATGGCTCTCCCACTCCGGCTGCCTTTGCTGGCCTGCAGAACAAAAGCCGTGGCTGTGTCTCCTTGTCAGGAGGATGCATCGCTGAGCATGTCTGCTCAGGCCTGGGCTATGACTCTCCCCTGTGGACCCCACCCTCCTATCCTGAGAGCTGAACATGTGGGTTGACAGGTTTCCCACACAGGACCAGGAGGCCACATGCATCACCACCACCACTACCATCTCCCTCTCCTGCTACAAAACATCTGTGAAGGGGGTCCCCACCTTCACCTAAATGAGTGAGTTACCACTGGCCCAGAGTGGAGGTGAGGTCCACTTGATGGAGTCTCATCTGTTCTTCTGGCTAATAAAGTGGGTCATCCACAGCCTAGCATCTTCTCAATCTTTCCTTAACTAATTTTAGTGATTTTTGAGGAATTATGCAATATAGACATTTAATTATAGACTCTTGTTACCTGATACTTGCTATGGAATCCAGAAAAAAAGAATAACTGTGTCTCTGTAAATTTTAAAATAAACTCATCTCTAGGGTCTTATTTTCTACTTTTTATTCTGACTATAAACTATTTTGTACTGAGCAAAAAAAAAAGCCCTGAAGTTTGGTCTGTGAAAACTTGCTGGTCCATGGAAATTGAGGGGTAGTGGTGCCAAATTCAGTTCTATAAGTATTGTTGAGAACTCACTGTGTGCAAATTCCAAAAGAAATATGAGTCATAACTTCAGACCTTAATACGCATAAAATCTACTTGAAAAGACAGAACAACACATATGGAACACCTGATCTGTATTACCTCCTATTTGATGTGTGTGGATGCACATGTATGTACATACACGCATACCCACACATGCACACAAATACACACATATGCATGCATTTGCAAAATACTTATATATACGTACTTATAGATACATATATACACATACCCATACCCACACATAAATACTATGCATAGATAAACATACATACATACATACATTCATACATTTATATACACCTACATACATACATACAGACAGACAAATACATTCACTCCCATACACTCTCACACACATACACTTATTACCTCACACATATATACACATACACTCATACATATTTTCACATGCATGTACCCACATACACATATACACACATTCATACATATGGACATAACACACACATATATACACTCACATGTTTATACACATATACACACAAATACACACTTTTTAAAAATAGATCTTTATTGGACTATAATTTCTTCACAATATTGTGTTAGTTTCTGTTGCACAACAAAGCAAATCAGCCATATGCATGCACATGTCCCCATATACCCTCTCTATTGAGCCTTCCTCCCATCCTCCCTATCCCACCCCTCTAGGTCATCACAGAGCACTGAGCTGATCTCCCTGTGCTATGCTGCTGCTTCCCACCAGCCAACTATTTTACATTCGGTAGTGTATATATGTCAATGCTACTCTCACTTTGCCCCAGCTTTGCCCTCCCACCGCATGTCCTCAAGTCCATTTTCTAGGTCTACCTCTTTATTCCTGCTCTGCAACTAGGTTCATCAGTACCATTTTTTTTTTTTTTTTAGATTCCATATATATGCGTTAGCATACGGTATTTGTTTTTCTCTTTCTGACTTACTTCACTCTGTATGACAGACTCTAGGTCCATCCACCCCACTACAAACAACTCAATTTCGTTTCTTTTTATGGATGAGTAATATTCCATTGTATATATGTGCCACATCTTCTTTATTCATTCATCTGTTGATGGACATATAGGTTGCTTCCATGTCCTGGCTATTGTAAATAGTGCTGCAGTGAACACTGTGGTACATGTCTCTTTTTGAATTATGGTTTTCTCAGGGTATATGCCCAGTAGTGGGATTGCTGGGTCATATGGTAGTTCTATTTTTAGTTTTTTATGGAACCTCCATACTGTTCTCCATAGTGGTTGTAACAATTTACATTCCCACCAACAGTGCAGGAGGGTTCCCTTTTCACCACACCCTTTCCAGCATTTATTGTTTCTAGATTTTTTGGTAATGGCCATTCTGACCGGTGTGAGGTGATACTTCATTGTAGTTTTGATTTGCATTTCTCTAATAATTAATGATGTTGATCATCTTTTCACCTGCCTCTTGGCCATCTGTATGTCTTCCTTGGTGAAATGTCTATTTACGTCTTCTGCCCATTTTTGGATTGGGTTTTTTGTTTTTTGATATTGAGCTCCATGAGCTGTTTGTATATTTTGGAGATTAATCCTTTGTCTGTTGTTCCATTTGCAAATATTTTCTCACATTCTGAGGGTTGTCTTTTTGTCTTGTTTATGGTTGCCTTTGCTGTGCAAAAGCTTTTAAGTTTCATTTAGTCCCATTTGTTTATTTTTGTTTTTATTTCCGTTACTCTAGGAGGTGGGTCAAAAAAGATCTTGCTGTGGTTTATGTCAGAGTGTTTTTCCTATATTTTCCTCTAAGAGTTTTATAGTGTCTCATCTTACATTTAAGTCTTTAATCCATTTGGAGTTTATTTTTGTGTATGGTGTTAGGTAGTATTCTAATTTCATTCTTTTACATGTAGCTGTCCTGTTTTCCTAGGGCCACTTATTGAAGAGGCTGTCTTTTCTCCATTGTATGTTTTTGCCTCCTTTGTCATAAATTGGGTGCCCACGTATGCATGGGTTTATCTCTGGGCGTTCTATCCTGTACCATTGATCTATATTTCTGTTTTTGTGCCAGTACCATACTATCTTGATTACTGTAGCTTTGTGGTATAGTTTGAAGTCAGGGAGCCTGATTCCTCCAACTCTGTTTTTCTTTCTTAAGATTGCTTTGGCTATTCGGGGTCTTTTGTGTTTCCATACGAATTGTAAAATTTTTTGTTCTAATTCTGTGAAGGATGCCATTGGTAGTTTGAAAGGGATTGCATTGAATCTATAGATTGCTTTGGATAGTGTAGTCATTTTCACAACATTGATTCTTCCAATCCAAGAACATGGTATATTTCTCCATCTGTTTATGTCATCTTTGATTTCTTTCATCAGTATTGTATAGTTTTCTGAGTACAAGTCTTTCACCTCCTTAGGCAGGTTTATTCCTAGGTATTTTATTCTTTTTGTTGCGATGGTAAATGGGAGTGTTTCCTTAATTTCTCTGATTTTTCATTGTTGCTGTATAGCAATGCCAGAGATTTCTGTGCATTAATTTTGTATCCTGCAACTTTACCAAATTCATTGATTAGTTCTAGTAGTTTTCTGGTGGCATCTTTAGGATTTTCTAGGTATAGTATCATGTCATCAGCATACAGTGACAGTTTTACTTCTTCTTTTCCAACTTGTGTTCCTTTTATTTGTTTTTCTTTTCTGAATGCTGTGGCTAGGCCTTCCAAAACTATGTTGAATAAGAGTGGCGAGAGTGGACATCCTTGTCTTGTTCCTGATCTTAGAGGAAATGCTTTCAGTTTTTCACCATTGAGTATGATGCTTGCTGTGGGTTTGTCATATATGGCCTTTATTATGCTGAGGTAGCTTCCCTCTATGCCCATTTTCTGGAGAGTTTTTTTTTTCATCATAAATGGGTGTTGAATTTTGTCAAAAACTTTTTCTGCATCTATTGAGATGATCATATGGTTTTTATTCCTTAATTTGTTAATGTGGTATACCACATTGATTGATTTGCATATATTGAAGAATCCTTGCATCCCTGGGATAAATCCCACTTGATCATGCTGTATGATCCTTTTAATGCACTGTTGGATTCTGTTTGCTAGTATTTTGTGCAGGATTTTTGCATCTATGTTCATCAGTGATATTGGTCTATATTTTCTTTTTTTGTGATATCTTTTTCTGGTTTTGGTATCAGGGTGATGGTGGCTTCGTAGAATGAATTTGGGAGTGTTTCTCCCTCTGCAAGTTTTTGGAAGATTTTGAGAAGAATTGGTGTTAGCTCTTCTCTAAATGTTTGATAGAATTCGCCTGTGAAGCCATCTGGTCCTGGACTTTTGTTTGTTGGAAGATTTTTAATTACGGTTTTAATTTCATTACTTGTGATAAGTCTGTTTATATTTTCTAATTCTTCCTGGTTTTGTCTTGGAAAATAGCACCTTTCCAAGAATTTGTCCACTTCTTCATGGTTGTCCATTTTATTGGCATAGAGTTGTTTGTAGTAGTCTCTTATAATCCTTTGTATTTCTTCAGTGTCAGTGTGATTTCTCCTTTTTCATTTCTAGTTTTATTGATTTGTGTCCTCTCCCTTTTTTTCTTGATGAATCTGTCTAAGGGTTTATCAAGTTTATCTTCTCAAAGAACCAGCTTTTAGTTTTATTGATCTTTGCTATTGTTTTCTTCATTTCTATTTCATTTATTTCTGCTCTGATCTTTATGATTTCTTTCCTTCTACTGACTTTGGGTTTTCTTTGTTCTTCTTTCTCTAGTTGTTTTAAGTGTAGTGTTAGATTGTTTATTTGAGATTTTTCTTGTTTCATGAGGTGAGATTGCATTACTATAAACTTCCCTCTTAGAACTGCTTTTGCTGTGTCCAGTAGGTTTTGGGTCATTGTGTTTTCATTGTCATTTGTTTCTATGTTTTTTTTTAAAATTTCCTGTTTGATTTCTTCAGTGATCTCTTGGTTATTTAGTAGCGCACTGGTTAGCCTCCATGTATTTGTGTTTTTTACAGTATTTTTCCTGTAATTGATTTCCAGTCTCATAGCATTGTGGTCAGAAAAGATGCTTGATATGATTTCAATTTTCTTAAATTTTATGAGGCTTGATTTGTGACCCAAGATTTGATCTATCCTGGAGAATGTTCCATGAGCACTTGAGAAGAAAGTGTATTCTGTCACTTTTGGGTGGAATGTTCTATAAATATCAATTAGATTTATCTGCTCT
The DNA here is from genome assembly GCF_965194825.1 of Balaenoptera physalus. Taxonomy (NCBI): domain Eukaryota; kingdom Metazoa; phylum Chordata; class Mammalia; order Artiodactyla; family Balaenopteridae; genus Balaenoptera; species Balaenoptera physalus. Next base: position 39,771,829 of record NC_138898.1, read on the forward strand.
ATTGTGTCATTTAAAGCTTGTGTTTCCTCATTTATTTTCTGTTTGGATGATCTGTCCATTGGTGTAAGTGGGGTGTTAAAGTCCCCTACTATTACTGTGTTACTGTCAATTTCTCCTTTCATGGTTATTAGCATTTGCCTTATGTATTGAGGTGCTCCTGTGTTGGGTGCATAAACGTTTATAATTGTTATATCTTCTTCTTGGATTGATCCTTTGATCATTATGTAGTGTCCCTCCTTATCTCTAGTAACAGTCTTTAAATTCTATTTTATCTGATACGAGTATTGCTACTCCAGCTTTCTTTTGATTTCCATTTGCATGGAATATCTTTTTCCATCCCTTCACTTTCAGTCTGTATGTGTCCCTAGGTCTGAAGTGGGTCTCCTGTAGACAGCATATATACGGGTCTTGTTCTTGTATCCATTCATCCAGTCTGTGTCTTTTGGTTGGGGCATTTAATCCATTTACATTCAAGGTTATTATCGATATGTATGTTCCTATTACCATTTTCTTAATTGTTTTGAGTTTGTTTATGTGGGTCTTTTTCTTCTCTTGTGTTTCCCACTTAGAGAAGTTTCTTTAGCATTTGTTGTAAAGCTGGTTTGGTGGTGCTGAATTCCCTTAGCTTTTGCTTGTCTGAAAAGCTTTTGAATTCTCCATGGGATCTGAATGAGATCCTTGCTGGGTAGAGTAATCTTGGTTGTGGGTTTTTCTCTTTCATCACTTTAAGTGTATCCTGCCACTCACTTCTGGCCTGCTGAAAAATCAGCTGATAACCTTATGGGGACTCCTTTGTATGTTATTTTTTGTTTTTCCCTTGCTGCTTTTAATATTTTTTCTTTGAATTTAATTTTTGTTAGTTTGATTAATATGTGTCTTGGTGTGTTTTTCCTAGGGTTTATCCTGTATGGGACTCTCTGTGCTTCCTGGACTTGGGTGACTATTTCCTTTCCCATGTTAGGGAAGTTTTCAGCTATAATCTCTTCAAATATTTTCTCAGACCCTTTCTTTTTCTCCTCCTCTTCTGGGACCCCTATAATTTGAATGTTGGTGCATTTAGTGTTGTCCCAGAGGTCTCTGAGATTGTCTTCAATTCTTTTCATTCTTTTTTCTTTATTCTGCTCCTTGGCTGTTATTTCTAGCATTTTGTCTTCCAGCTCACTTATTCGTTCTTCTGCCTCAGTTATTCTGTTATTGATTCCTTCTAGTATATTTTTCATTTCAGTTATTGTGTTGTTCATCTCTGTTTGTTCTTTAGTTCTTCTAGATCTTTATTAAATATTTCTTGTATTTTCTCAGTCCGTGCCTCCATTCTGTTTCCAAGATTTTGGATCATCTTTACTATCATTACTCTGAATTCTTTTTCAGGTAGATTGCCTATTTCCTCTTCATTTATTTGGTCTTGTAGGTTTTTACCTTGCCCCTTCACCTGTGACATATTTTTTTGCCATCCTTTTTTTTTTTTTTTTTTTTTTTATGAGTGGGATTGTGTTCCTCTCTTACTAGTTGTTTGGCCTGAGGCTTCCAACACTGGCATTTGTAGGCTATTGGGTAGAGCTGGGTCTTGGTGCTGAGATGAGGAACTCCGTGAGACCTCACTCCGATGAATATTCCCTGGGGTCTGAGGTTCTCTGTTAGTCCAGTGGTTCAGACTCAGAGCTCCCACTGCAGGAGCTTCATCCTGACCCTGGGCTCCTCATGAACCAAGATCCCACAAGCCGCCTGGGTTGGCAAAAACAAACAAAAAACAGTAACAAAGTAAAAAATAAAATTAGACTAGGAAACTAACAGATATGTTAGGAAGAATATAAAAATAAAAATATAGATGAATCAACAACCAGAAGGTACATCAGTACCACAGGAGTAGAAAAGAGGAGGAGGGCAAAGAAAAGAAAAAGGGGGGGTGGAAAGGCCTTGGCTGTGGAGGATGGAGCCCAAACAAGGGCCAGGTTTGCGTGGTGGGCCGGGCCAATGCTCAGACCCCCAGGGCTGGAAAAGCCCCTAGGGGCTGTGGGGGGTGGGGTTTAGGCTCAAGGAACAGAAGGCCCAGGTGTGCCCCCCACCCCTGGTCTCAGAGGGCAGGGGACCTCACCTCGGAGGCCAGCAGCCTTCCTGGGCTCGAGTGGGCAGGGCAAATGCCCTTGTCTCCTCTCCTGCTCCTCCAGTCTGGGAGGGCCCCTCCCACCTGCCTCTCCTGATCTCCCCTCAGCCTCCTTCCTGTGCCCCCAAGGACCCACAACACCTGCAGGGGGCTTTGGAGGGCAGGGTACTGGCCTGGGAGCTCAGCAGGCTTCCCGGCCCCAGTGGGCCAGGTGATCGCCCTCCACTCCTCTCCTGCTCTTCCTGGAGAGTTCCTCCTGCCTGCCTCTCCTTGCCTCCCTGGCCTCAGGGGTGCGATCCTGTCTGGCCTCCACTTCTCCTCCCCACTCAGTCCTCCTACGTCCTACCAGTTCACTTTGGGGTTCCTCCCATCTCCTTGGGTGTCAGAGTCCTCCAGCAGTGGCTGGCAGGTGCCCTAGTTGTGGGGAGATGGTAACTCCGTGTCTTCCCACACCGCCATCTTGACTCCACCTTCCCACATGCTCACTTTTAAATTTTAGTCAATAAGTTAATTTGTTAGAACCCTAGACCCATATTAATTAATAGTCATGTATCCTTATTTTAAAAAATAATTTTGATGTAGATGCTTCTAGGGTTTCACCATGAAGAAGGGTGTTGACTTTTGTTTTGAAATATATATATATATATATATATATATATATATATACTTATATACATAATTTTTTTCATACTGACAGACTTTCTTTGTGTTCTTACTTTACTAAGGGATTTTTTTTTGTTCAGAGAAATTTGAAAACTATCCAAAGGTACAGTGAATAATAACACACATTCATATATCTGCCAATCAGAACTGGGGATTGGATATATTTTCCTCTCTTTGCATCATCCTAATTTAAATGAAAGAAATAAAGCACACAGAGAAAGCTGGTGTTTCTTTGTCTTCCACCTGTAGTTTGCTCTTTGTGTCCCAAGCCCAGAAGAAAATGTGAACTGAACACGTATATTTTTCACTCCATTTTAATACACTTACATACGTATGTATGTCTTGATGAATAACATATAAAGCTCATTTTTGTGTTTGGAAGTAGGACATAAATGTCAAGGTGTGTATCATCTGAAACTTGCTTTTTTCCACTCAACGTTTTGTATGGAGCTCTAGTTATACGACTGAATAGGGAGAATTACATTATTTTGACAGTTATATTGTATTCTAGTATATAAATATACCAAATGTTAGTTATTTGTTCTCCTATTGAAGTAAGTTAGACTTTCCCCCCTATTTTAAAGAGCCTCGCATTGGAAATAATTGGAAAAGTCTGCATAGAAACCTATGCAAGAATTTCTCTAGAATATATACCCAAGAGTAGAATTTTTCAGTCACAGTACATAGGTTTTCAGTTTTATTAGATACTGCCAAATTGTTCTTCAAAGTGATTTGACCAGTTTAAACTCCCAAAAGGAGTAAATGAAAGTTCTATTTCATACCATCTTTGCCATCTTTTTTATAGTTGCAAATGTTTAAATGTTAGCCTATGTGGGGATGTGAGGTGGTATTGTACTGTTGTTCAATTTTCAGGTTCTAAGGAGTTTTTTAAAAATGGAAATAAATGTTGTTTCTATGCAATGCCTTTTCTGAATATATTGAGGGTTTTCTTTTTAATCCATTCACATTTTAAATTATGTTAACTGACTTCTCATAATTGAATTACCTTGTGATTCCCATAGGTCATGATTTGTTATTCATCTAATGCATTGCCAAATTGCATGCATTAGTATTTAATTTATGAGTTTTTATATCCATATTTATAAATAAGTTTGTAGTATAATTTTTTTCATAGGCTCTTTTCTCAGGTTTTGGTATCAGTTTATGTTCTCTTCATAAAGAATTAGGAAATATCCTTTCTTTAGATTCTGGAACATATTATGTAGTATAGGGAAAAAATCTCTTTGTTTTCAGAAATCTTTTTTGAAAAAATTCATCCTTGAAACCAGCTGATCCTGGTGCCTTTTGGGATTTTAAGATAGTGTAGGTTGGGAGGGGCTTAGGGAAGATATGGAAGTAGCTTTATAAATGTTTAAATTTTTAAATTTAAAATGTTTAAAATTTCTTCGTTGACTATTCATGTTAGATTTTTGTATCTCAAATAGTTTCAACTTTGTTATTTTTTCCCCTAGAAAGTTAGCTAGTTTTCCCAGGTTTCAAATTAATTCATTTATAGTGAAAGTCAGATATCTTAATGATCTTCTAGAATATATAAAGAATATTACAACTCAACAATAAAAAGACAACTCAATTAAAAAATGAGCAAAGGATCTGAATAAACATTTCTGCAAAGAAGATATATAGATGTCCAATAAACACATGGAAAAATGCTTAAAATCATTAGTCACTAGGGGAATGCAAATCAAAACCACAAAGAGATATGACTTCCCACCCACTAAGATGGCTATAATCAAAAAGACAATAACAACTATAGGCTAAGATATGGAAGGGAACCCTCATACATTGCTAGTGGGAATGTAAAATGGTTCAGCTGCTTTGGAAAATAGTCTGACAGTTTCTCAAGAAGTTAAAAATTGAGTTACCAAATGACCCAGCAATTTTACTTCTAGGTATATACCCAAGGGAATTGAAAACATATGTCCAAACAAAAACCTGTACACAAATATTTAAAAAACATTATTTATAATAGCCCCCAAATGGAGACAACCCAAATGTCCATCAACAAATGAAGAGAAAAACAAAATATGGTATGTCTGTACAATGGAATATTATTTGCCCATAAAAATGAAGTACTGATTCATGCTACAACATGGAGGAACCTTGAAAGCCTTACACTAGGTGAAAGAAGCAAGACAAAAAAAGCCACATATTGTATGATTCCATTCATGTCAGATGTCCAGAATAGGCAAATCCACAGAGACACAAAATAGATTAGTGGCTACCAGGGCCTGAGAGAGGAAGAATTGGAAGTGACTACTAATAGACATGGAGTTTCTTTTTGGGGTAATGGAATGTTCAGGAATTGGATAATGGTGACGATTGCACATTTCTACAAATATACTAGAAATAATTGAACTGTACACTTTAAAGTGGTGAATTTTGTGGTATGTAAATTATATTGCAATGAAAATATATTAGTGATATTAAGAACATAGAATCTTAGAGTTGAAAGGGATTTTAGAGGTCATCAATTTCACATTCAATCTAATATGGATGGTCAGGGATCTTTAGTTGAAGTCTTTACTTCTCTAAACTGGAGCTCAAAACCATTCAATATTGACAAGCTTTAATGGCTAGAAAAAGTTCTTTTTTATTGACTTGAAATTTTCCTTTTTTAAACAGTCTCCTACTGATTCTTGTTCTGGTATAATGAGTGAAACAAAGGAAGTCTCTCTGCCACACGCTTCTCCTTCACATATTTGAAGATGGACATCATGTCCCTTCCATGTCTCTCTTTCCCAAAATTGTTAATTTGGGGATAGTGGCATTACCAGAGGTTTCATTCTGTGTCTCCCTCCCCGCCACCCACCTTTTTTTTTGTTTAGTTAGTTTTTCTAAAATTACTGCAAACATCACATTTGTTATGTAATAGGAAGAAAAAGATATTGGCAAAATATGCCCTCCCAAATTGAGAATGACTTGATCAGGGCAAGGGGCAGTGGGTCTGTTTATTTACTTGTTGCAGGTCTGACTTGGGGCAAGACTGTAAGGATTACGACTATGTCAGATCCCCCCTGCTCTCACTCCCCCCACCCCCCAAGCTGGCCGGTTGAGCGTCCTCTTCCATGTTCTCTTGCAAAGCTGTGCTTCCTGGACTCACTCCTCAGCTGAAGGTGCGAGGAGGCAGAAATGGAAGACCCAACTCCAGCCCTCAGTTAATTCAGAATTCGTGCCCTCTAAAGATAGTAGTTTCCTTCAGTGTCTTCTAAGTTTGCAGTCATAGCGAAGAGTGGAAGAGTTCTCTTCTCAAGAAGAGGCTAGGATTAATAGAAACGCAAGTGAGAGAGAGCTTAAAAAATTCACATGTCCACTGCGGGAGTGAATGGATGTGGGTAGAATCTGGGAGAATAATGCATGTTTCTTCTCCTTGTCCCAAACATGCTCCTTGGATAAACCTGTCAGCCACAGAACACTAGGCAGAGGGACCCTAAGCCTTACCCAGTGCACCTGGAGTTAGGGTTCTATTCCTCCCCACAGTGTCTGTGATTGACAGAATACCATGCTGGTTAAACACGTAGACTACAACTGACAGCCTAGGTTTGAATCCCAGATCTCAGTTTCCTCATCTGTGAAATGGGGATGATAATGCTTACAATTTACAGGGTTGCTATGAGGATTAAAGCTAACACACACACATATGTATATACACACAGGCATATGTAATTCACACATATGTGTATACATTCAGAAAGAGAACAAGAGAGAGAAAAGAGAGAAGAAAGAGAATACTTAAAGTAGCTTCTGACACATCGTATGTGCCATCTAAATCTATATAAATGGTGGCTACAGCCACTGCTGTTGTTGTTTCAGGTAGTGTTTAGGCCTCAATCTTCTAAATCCAGTGTTTATTTTACACTTACAGCACATCTCAGTTTGGATGCTAAACTTCCCTTTGTAGTTGAGAAACCTATGCAGGATAAAGTAGATTCCCAGGCCTAAATTGTTCTGGAGGGAGCCTGACTTTCTCCAGCTCATCTTTCACTTTCACCTGTTAACCCACCTGTGCTTTGGTTCAGTGGATGCTCAGCAAGGCTGTTCACTAACTTTCTACTTAATCCACCCACGGCTCCTGCTGACCTAGATTTGCTGTCTTTCTCAATCCTCTTCCAGCTTTTCACAGCCACGAGGCCACATTGCAAAGCTGAATAGGGCGTGGTTCATTGAGGCAGCTCTCAAACCTTGAACCTCCCTAATCCATAGGCGGTTCCTGACTGCTTTGGTTATCTTGACTCCCTGCACCCCCCGCCCCAGGTAGAGAGCCGCTAGAGCCTCATCTTCCCATCTTCACTCCATGGCCTTGTGCGTGGGACTCTGACTCCCCTCTATTCCTCAAGGCTGGCAGCTTCTGGGAGCGCATTGGACTGTCTCTTCTCTGCCCAAGTCTGTTGCATGTGCTTTGTGCTCTCAACCGTTCCCGAGGTGAGTCATCATTCATTCCTTTGCTCATTCATTCATCTAGGAAGTCTTTATTGAAAGCCTACCACATGCTGCGCTTTGCAGGGAATGGATGCAGACAGACGTTGGCCCTGCCCTCACCGGAGAGGAAGGTCTATGGCAGTGAAAGTGGTACTAACTTTTCAGCATCAAGGATTGTTCCCAGACTTTTTGCAGTGTAATCTGATGAAAAAAGGCATTTAGGCAATTCTAGAGGCGAAAGAGGTTGGGGGTGAGGTGGGGAACCAAAGATGGTGTTTAATTTTGGATACGGTACTTTGAAGGTACTTGTGAAAGACCCAAGGGGAGATGTGGCTAAATGGCTCTAGAGCCATGCTGTCCAACATAAACATAACGCACACCACATATGGAATTTTAAGTGTTCTAGTAGCCACATTAAAACAAGTCAAAAGGAACAGGTGAAATTAATTTTAATACTATTTGTATTTAACCAAGTATATCCAAGATGGTATCATTTCAGCATATAGGAAATCCTGCCATTTGCAACAACATGGATGGAACTTGAGGGCATTCTGCTTAGTGAAATGAGCCAGACAGAGAAAAACAAATGCTGTATGGTATCACTTATACGTGGAATCTTAAAAAAAAAAAAAAAAAAAAAAAGTCAAACTCATAGAAGCAGAGAGAGTAGAAAAGTGGTTTTCCAAGACCTGGGGTTGGAGGTGGGGAAATAGGTAAAAGGGTACAAACTTTCAGCTATAAGATGAATAAGGTCTTGAAGATCTAATGTAAAACATGGTGACTATAGTTGATAAACATCGTATAATTGAAATTTGCTAAGAGAGTAGAACTTAAATATTCTTACACACAAAAAAGGAACTATGTGAGGTGATGGATATCTTAATTAATTAGATGGTAGGAATTCTTTTACAGTGTGCACATAGATCACTGTGATGTACATTTTAACATTTTATTTGTTAACTATCCCTCAATAAAACTAAAAAAAAAAAGAAAATTTGACAATTTTTTTTGTACTAAATCTTCTAAGTCAAATACATATTTTATACTTACAGCACACGTCAATTTGGAAACTAAATTTCTATTTAGAGTTGAAAAGTTTGTGGTTGAAAAAGTAGATTCACGTATTTAAATTGTTCCAAACATAGTTAAAAGCATTCCAGTAACTGAATTGAGTATCATTTTAAAAATCTAAATAAATTAAAATTAAATTGAATTAAAAATTCAGTTGCTTAATTGTACTAGCTGCATTTCAAGTGCTTAATAGCCATTGTGGTTATTATCTACTGTTGCGACAATGCAGTTTCTAGAGCTTAAGTGGGAGAACTGGCCTGAAGATTCCTCAGACTACAGATGGGATTTGACACTTCACCCAGGAAGAATACATGAAGGAGAAGAGATGCTGGGTGACCTCCATGGGCCTGCCCCTCTCTGTGCTATTTCGGAAACTTAGCCGTTGCTTATAATGGTTCATTATCTGAGATTTGGGCATGTGATGAAGATCCTAGGCCATGTTTGAAAATGGGACCACCGAGATTGTCATTGAAATGTGGATATATGTTGTTTGAGTATGAGAGTATGTAGATGTTTGCTGAGCCCCCCTGTTTGCTGAGTCCTCCTGACCCCTTGGAGATCTGGGTTAACTTCGCACAAACCCTATCTCATGGCCTGCCAAGGCAGGTGCTCTCCTGAGATTCCTTCAGCTTCACCATCTCCTCTAACCTGCAGGATAGGTTCGGTTTCTGTATCAATTCAAGTCATCTAGTCTGGAAACCTGGACCCTTTACTGCTTTCTACGAAAACTTCCCTCATTGTTGAATTGGGCATCTTGCTGAAGGTTGGGGTCAATGACAAAGTGGAGCTGTTAACGGCATCTCTGGCTTCCCTCTGAATCCTAACCCCTCCTAACTTTTGCATGGCTCTCCTCCTTCTCCTTCCTCAGGGACCAACACATTGTCTGGTTTCCCCATAACAGTTCTGTAACTTAAACTGGTTCTTGTGTTTTTCCATAAATCCTAAATGTCTTGTCAGATGTTTTCATCCAAGCAAATGCAATAGCCTCCTTAAAGAATTTAGATGAATAAAATGTGTCCTTCTCCTCCACTATTACAACTACTTTCCGAACTGGGTCTTTAATTCTTTATCTTATCCTGTGCCATGGCTCATCTTTATGTTCCCTATAATGCCTGCTCACAGAAAGTGCTCAGGTTATATTTGTTTAATGACTGCCCCTGTTTCCTGCTTCCCATAAAACCTCTCTTTCAGAGGAGAGTTGAAGTAATTGTTCCTTTGCCCATTTCATCCAGGCCACAGACAAAACCACAGCTCATATTGTGGCTGAAGCTTACTGAAAGCTTCCTTTCCTCTAGATGCAGCCAGTTTATTTAATCACATGGTAGAGTTGGCCTGAGGGTAACAATGGGCCAGGGTTGTTGGAACAGTGACTGCTTATGGTTGAGGGATGAGGGCCTTCAAGATTTAGCATGCTGCGGCCCCCGAAATTGAACCTTCAAGTCTACGAACTTGCAATGAGTGCGGTCAGGATGAGAATATTGGCTGGTTTTGAGCATCATCAAGAAACAAAACATAATCTAGGTAGTTTGGATGCCTACTGATGGCTGAGAAAGAAAATAAGAATTTGTGTAGCCTTAAAGGGTAAAAATTAGAGCACTGCCAGTGGCCTTTGAGGCACATCATATAGGCAAAGTGAAGTGGCAGCTTGAGTTGCTAAAGAATTATTTTGTTCATTCATTCATTCGTTCACAAGGCATCTTCTAGGCTAGCATTTACTGAGTGATTAACATGTATCAGCCACTATTCTAAACACTTGCATCAGCTCACTTAATCCTCCCAATAACCTGGTAATCTGGCATTGTAAGAAGCTAACTTGCTCACGCTTATTGAGCCAGTAAATGGTGGAGTCAGAAATTGAACCAGGATGTCTGACTCTAGAATCTTTTGACTTTACCACTAGGTAGGTGACAATACTGTCCTCCTGTTCTTCTGGACTTTATGTTCCAGTAGGTGAGACAGCCAGTAAACATAAGTAAATATTAAATAGGAAATATTATTTCAGACAGTAAAAAAAAGGATATTGCAGAATAATGATATTGACTGACTAGGAGAGCAGAGTGGCTCCTTTAGCTGGATGGCCGGGAATGGCCACTCAGAAAAGACGATATTTGAACTGAAATACAAACGATGACGAGAAGCTAGACACATGAAGATCTGGAAGGAGGGCGTTTCAGGCAGAACTTAAACAAGTTCTAAGGCAGGTCTAGTAAAACTGTTGATGCTCTGCCTAGATCCCCTTCCCTGGGCCGAGGCACCTATTCCCTAGCTGTGGATGTTGGTTGCTATCTGCTCACAACTTCATTTTCCCTCAGCCGGAAGAGAATGCCTGAGATTATGTCCTCCCTCGGGGGGTGGGCCACAGTCAGTGGCTGATTGACAGAGCGGTACAGGATGCTGGTCCCATGTCTCAACTGGTGCCATGGGATCACCTGGCCAGCCTGGTCTCCAGTGGGGACCACATCTTTGCTTGGCTTCTTCCCATTTCCTCTTCAGCTTCCCTCACTCTCTTTCAGTTTTGTCCTGAGATCCGTCTCTCAATAAACCACATGCACAAGAATCCCCATCACAGGCTCTGCTATTAGGAAATCCAATCCAAGACAATGGGAAAGAGACTGGTGTCATGGAAGGACAACAAAGGAGGCCAGTGTGGCTGAAGCATAGGGAGCAAGGGAGAGAGCATTAGGGGATGAGAGTGCAGATGGGGGAAGAGGATGGCCAAAGGGAAATTAGGCAGACTAGGTGAAAGCTTAGATTTCATTAAGAGGCCAACGGGAAGCCTTTAGAAAGTAAGTGGGGTATTCAAATACTCTCTCCAGTTGTGGTGTAGAGAATGAAATATGTGGGGGGGTGGTGAGGCAGAGAGCCTTGCTGACCATCAACTGTAATATTCCAGCCAAGAAATCATAGTGCCTTGAATTTAAAAAAGTAGTGGCCAAGGAGGTGAGTAGGGGCTGGATTTAGGGGATATTCTCGAAGTAGAGTTAGGACTTCCTGTTAGATTGGATCTGGCAGAGTTAAGAAATCTAGGTTTACTTAGTAGTCAGGCAAATAGCTAGGTTGGTGGGAACAGTACTTGCTTTATCAAGCCCTGGAAATGTCTCAAATGGGTTGTCTTCTCTTAATTCCAGCTTCCTCATTGGTGCATGAACCTGAAAACTAACACAGTTTTGAATTAACATGATACAAGATGGTAGTTAGGGGAAAGTAATAGAATCATTTAGTTGTGACTTTCTCCATGAAGTCATCCCTAGAGTTGTTCGTACCTAAGTGTGTTTGCTCCTTCTTACTCTGTCTGTTTCTTTAACATCTACAGTGTGGCTTTGATCAGATGCTCCTTTTAAGCTGAGAGAAGGCAGTTCCATAGCTCCCTGCTTTCTTCTGGGCAGGTGACTTTGTACATGGCTTCCTGCCACAGCAATTGCCTTGATTAAGCAAAGGCCAAGGAGCCCCGCAGCACCAGGGAGGGCAGAACACCATTCTCATCTTGCTCTTGATTCCAAGCGGATGTGAGTGGGAAAGAAAGTAAGTGTGGAGTGACTGTGTGAGAATAATTACCTTTCCCCCCAGAGAGCCTCCTGGAATATGGAATAGATTAGGACACGCGGAAGCTGTGAATACTGCAGATCATGCCGAGAGGGGCGGTGAGCATCCCAAGGGCCCAGGCCTCCCTGATTTCAGGGTGAGGCCTGGAATTAGCGGGAGGCCCTGGATGGGAAGTCTGGGCTCCTGGTGCAGGAAGGGAGCTTTCCTTCATTCTCCTTTGTTCAAAAGAGAGACTTTTTTTTTTCCCTCTGGTGGGAGGTAGGACACATGTATAACCAAAAATTTATTAACTCTTCTTTACTTTCTTAAATCAGGGAGGAAAATGTTAGCGTCTGTGTCTTCCAGGAGCATATCAGTCACAGAGCTCCTTGGGGATTGGGGATGCAGTGATTGGAAAAGCAGATCCACTAACGAGAAAAGTGAGTCTTGATCACAGAAAGATGCTTTAACAGACCCACAAAAAATTGGAGGGACGGAGTCCACATGGGCCTTTTAATTGATGGAAGTAAAGCATTTACAGTATGAACAATAAGTGGAAAAGAGGTCACAGCTTTTCTTGATCCACTGTGCCCAAGCCAGCCTCCCCCATCACTTCCTGCTTCATGCAATGCCATTGTGCCTTGACTTGCAGCCAAAATAAGTACTTAATTTTCTATCTCTATGTGTACAAGCAATATTTGTCTAATTTTTGGTGATGTCTCTATGTGTTATCAGTGTCTTGCACAATGTAAATTTTAAGAGGACCACGAGGCAACATTTGGTGCCAAACACAGAAGTAGGTGCAAATTTGCTGCTTTGGGTCAGGATATGGCCTTGTTTCCTATCTCATATTCTTCCCCCAGCCGGGTAAGATCAACTTTCTCTTCTACCTATAGGCCTGTTGAGCCTCAGTCTGACACCAGTTTCTACCCCCAGCAAAAATCATGTAAGAAGCTTCCTGAAAATTAGAAAGTGGTTCCTCGTGTCACATCAGTTCGGCTTTAGTTAACAAGGCTAGAGGAGTCAGTGGGCCATCCTTAGCAGGATGTCAGGCAGGCAGCTGCGGCTGTTTAGCAGGTGTTAGGGATGTAATGTGGAATTTAGGAGTGAGTCAGAAGTAGGAATATACCTTTGGGAAACGCACAGTGAGGATGGGAGCCAATGAGATTCATCATGGGATAAAGATGGACAGTGCAGTAAGCAGAGAACAGGCCTAGGCTGGCATTTTGGGGAATACTCTCCATTAAGTAATGAACAAAGAATAGAGAAAAAACACTGAAGGACACTTCAAAGGAGCAGTAGGCCAAGTCAGAGGGAAACCAACATCACAGAAAACCTAGGAAGAGAAGGGTTCATCTTGAGAGGCGAGAGTGCTGCTGGGAATAAAACCAGGATGGGTGGCAGACCAAGGCCTTTGAGAAGATAATTTCGAGGACAGAAGAGAGGAAGAGCCTAGATGCATGAGAAGAAGGAACAGGCCTCCCATTTATTTGGTGCCTTCTCAGTTTTGTACTGGATGGTATTCAGACAATAACTTGTTTTACTGAAGGATAAAGAGAGATGAGGAAGCAGAAGACTAGGAGGGAGACTGATAGAAAAAGCAAGGCTAGAGATTGGAGAGTTATTGGTATTTGTGTGTTCATTTCCTTTTGGATGAGAAGGTTTGAGCATGTGTTGAGGAATTGGACAAATAGCCAGTGGAGGGGGAAAACAGAGACCATAGTCATGGTAGGAGGCAGGTATAAGGGGTTAACTGGTCCATGTGGCAGGGGAAAGTTTCTCCCAAGATGGGCGGGAAGGAAGAAAGTTTGGGTGATGATCCAAAGAAAACTTAAGGAGTTTGGGAGGAAACTTGTGGGAGTTCTCATCAGATGTTCTCAATTTTCCCAGGGAAGTAGGTGGGAAGGTCATCTTTGAGAGTGAAGGGGCAGGGGAGGCAATGGACCTGGAGAATTGAAGGTGGTGAGGAAGGCTGTGGTGGTGAATTCCAGGACCGGGAGGACACTGTGGGTGATAAAAAGGGTTGCAGCCAGGCACCGAGCCCAGGTACCAAGGTCCCCCTTCTCTGTTTACTCTGCCCCAGCCCCCTTCGGCTCCCATGCTGACAAGGCCCAGGAGAGCCTTTATACGCTCAGAAATTTATTGAAAGGAGGGGAGATAGTAAAAGGGAAAAACTCAGAATTGTTTTCAAATAGTGAGGGAAGATTTTACAGAAGAGGAGAGAGTTTAGAAGAAGCCTGATCTGAGAACACACAGAAAATTCAAAGAATAATAAGGGGCCTCTTTGGAAACACATCCCTTAGTTTTTGGGGGAAGGAGAGAAACGATTATTATTCAGTAGATTGCCTGGATTCCTCTTTTTGCTTCATTGTACCACTGCCAGAAATTGACTTGTAATACAGTTCAGCCAACCTTATCACTTCTTACCTCTGATAAACAATGGATCAGGGCTTTTTCAGGTTACATGTGTTTTTTAACCATCAGCATTATGCCCCATAGAATATTTTCATAGCAATATATATACATTGAATGCCAGAGCATTAAACCAAATGTGGAGCCCTTCTAAGCATGGCTCCCTATGCAACTGTATGAGTCGTATACTCAAGATATTGGTCCTGAGCTTCCCTGGTGGTGCAGTGGTTAAGGATCCGCCTGCCAATGCAGGGGACACGGGTTCGAGCCCTGGTCCGGGAGGATCCCACATGTCACGGAGCAACTAAGTCTGTGCGCCACAACTACTGAGCCTGCACTCTAGAGCCCGCAAGCCACAACTACTGAAGCCCACGTGCCTAGAGCCCCTGCTCCGCAACAAGAGAAGCCACCGCAATGAGAAGCCTGCGCACCACAACAAAGAGTAGCCCCCACTCACTGCAACTAGAGAAAGCCCGCACGCAGCAACAAAGATCCAGCTCAGACATAAATAAATAAATAAATAAATTTTTTTTTTTAAAAAGATACTGGTCCTGGAAATAACCCAAGGGCAGTAATACAAGTTGCAGAAACCTCACCAGCTTTCTCCATTCCTTACCTCTCACTACTGAGCTTTAGTTTTGGATACTTGGTCTAAACCCTGGGCCAGGTTCTCCTTTAACTCTCCTTGTTAAAAAAAAAAAAAAAAAAAAAAAAAATGGAACCTGCCCAATGCACCACTGTTACGATCTGCTGCTCAGTGACTACCCTGGGAACCTGGACCGGGAGCTGGGAATGGAATGGTATGATGGAAAGAGCTGGGCATGGGTCAACCTGGGAGCCATGTCCCAGTATGGATCATGCGTTGGCTCCTAAGTAATTTTTAATTCTTGCCCAGATGTGACTTTCTTATAGAACCGCCTGTGAGGTATCATCTTCTTGGTTCTTTGAAAACAAAAAATTGGCAGCCAAAGCAGGCTATTCAAATTAGGACAGTCTTGAGGGGAGAGAGGGAAATGCCCACTTTGCCATTGGGCATAAGCTTCCAATGGAAAGTACATGTCCAATTTGTGATGATATTCACAGTAGAAACCCCCCCTCCCTTCTCTGCTTTCTGATGGGTGGTATTCTAAGCCCTGACTATAAAGTTTTGTCTTCGGTGACTAACAGTTTGGTAAATCTCATCTAACTTAAAAGATTTGGAGTGGTGGGAAGAGTTCTCCATCCTTGAGGGAGTTTTTGTAGCTGCGCTGGGAATTGTATCAGGATGTCCCATCAGAGTGACAGTGAGGTGGGATTTGAGATTCGTACAAGACCATGGGTTAGAAACCCTAAAGCCTGCTAAAAATCAGGTACAAACAACTATGCAAGTTCAGAATAAGAGGTCAGAAGTTGAAGAGAAGAAGGAGACTTGGTGGGGAGGGGCTGCCCAACCTCTGGATGGCATAACAGAAAGGTGCTGGAAGTTTCGGGAGAACAGCCTCTGGGGGAGTGGTGGGAATTAGGAGAGTGGGACAAGTAGGAGGACAGAGCCAAAAAGCCAGCTATATACAAGCTTTGGTTACCAAGGCAACCCGTTCAGCATTTTCTTCTCTTTCCTCTAAGGTATGTGGAGTGTAGTTGCCAAGCAGAGGTGGTGCCTGTTGGCTGAAGTGGGCCTGGTAGGAGGCAGAGCAAGAGGAGGCTCTATAGGAAAGAGTGTAGAAACATACGAGTATCAACATAAGCGAGTGTAGAAACCTATACCTGTGCAGTCCTCGACATTCAGTTGTTCTGAAGAGGAAATCTCTGCATTTTCTATTTTTGGTCTGATAAATAAGCTCTTCCAGGGTAAGGACTATTTATTCTGTTCTTGTCCTTCTATTCTAGAACATATGACACCATTATCATGCCCTCATTCTCTACCCCTTATTTTGAGGGGGTATGATTGAGGCATAGTTTGGATACAGTAAAATACAAAATTTGAAGGCTATAGTTTGTTGAATTTCTATGTCTCCTATATACCTGTGTAACCACCACCTGGATCAAGATAGAGAACATTTCTATTCCTCCATGAAGTTCACCTGGATCCCGTTCCTATCAATACCTACCCCTCTTAAACCAGAGGGAGCCGCTGTTCTGACTTCTAACCCTGTGTAGTAGTTCTCCCTGTCCTTCAACTTCATACATATTATTTTTATCCTCTGTATGCTCAGCCCAGTAATGTGAATGCTGTATGCGGGCTTGGTTGAATCATAGAAAAAACTAATAGCTTAATCAAAAGAGCTGTGGAAGCATGGTGATGTTACTAAAGGTCTGTGATTTTTACCAGTTAGACATCATGTAATCTAGAGAAAGTGGCTTTCTTTTTTTTTTTGGCTGCGCTGCGTGGCTTGTAGGAGTTTAGTTCCCAACCAGGGATTGAACATGGCCCACGGCAGTGAAAGCACCGAGTCCTCACCACTGGACAGCCAGGGAATTCCAGGATGCCAAGGCGGGACAAGAGGAAAAAAACACCAGGGGAAAAGAACAAAGATCATAAAGTGAGAATGCACGTAAGAAAGATTAGGTGTTCTGAAGATAAGCACTTCAAGTGAGTGGAGGAAATTAGCAATAACAAGGCGCCTTAATGAGGTAAACGACTGTCTGTTTTTCGTACACATTTGTAAGCCTTGCAAGAGCAAGGCCTCAAAAAATTGGGTAAAGGCTCAGAATTGTTTCTCTCCATGGAAATCTTTAGTAAAAGGTGAAAGAGTTATACGATCTGAAGAGAAACCAGAGTATGCAAGTGGCTTTCTGAATCTCAGTTTCCACATCTGTAAAGTGAGGGCCATAATTCTTTTTTATGTGCCTCAAAGGTAAATTCTGCATGAATCAAATATTTAAGGCAGACTATTTGGCATTTGGGGTTACGGTATCTTTTGGAGAGCATTAATTTAGATGTTACATAAAAGCATATATAAACTGTAAGATGCATTACAAAATATGATATTAAAGTATTAAGATGTCGAGTGATTGTAATCCTGGATATTTCTATCTGTGGATGCCTCTATGGAACTTGGGTTTCTCCTCAGTCATTCCAATGGTGTATGTCTGAGTGCAATGTGGTTATTACATGAAGTCTTCACTCTTCTGGAACCTTCTGTTACATGCCTCTGGTCTTTACAAAGTGATCATTAACTTCCAGGTGGCCTCCCATTCTGACTCCGGCAATGGGCCAATTTCTTGATTCTATCTCACAATGTAACTTCCAAAGTAAATGTCTATTAAGCCTTTGTGTAAACATTCCAGGCCTGTAGCAAAATCAACTGAACATAAATCACCCAAGGAAAAGGGTTTAGGAAAATGTGTAAGTTTGAAAAATGAAGCAGTACAGTACAGTTTCATTGTGGATCTCTGGCCTCAGTTACCTCAACTAAGATTTCTCTGGTCTACATCACAGTTCATCCTCAGAGGTGGTGGTTTTCAGTTACTCCAAAGGGCTTTGCCCAAATATAGAGAAAACAAGCCCTCTGCATATAAAGACACCAAGATGCCTATTTGGAAATGGGCTTAACTGACCTTCTAAATAAAAGCCAGAATCTACCATGTCCTCGTCACTGACTGTATCTTTTCCACATTTAGAGGGTTTAGCTTTAGAAATCCAAGAGAGTGATTGTGATAAGTTTGTTTTGCTTCAGTATTCCTTCTTTATTTAGAAATGGATGGTGGATGAAAGTTTTTGCTTTTATAAATTGATTTTGGATTTTTTTCCTTCGGGAAGAAGGGTAATAAGATGAAATGAAAGCCCTGCCTGGAGGGATGAAGGGGAGCGAAGGGAGGGTATTTGATGAAGTTAAAGAACTTGGCTTGAGACTTGCCTTGGGGGGCTCAGGTGCGCATTATATCTTTCAAGCGTAAACTTGTCAACTTGACAATAGTTACTGCAAACTTTACTTTTTCCGAAAATATGACCCAGAAAGCATATTTGTGGCACTACTCCTGTGCAGAGGAATCAACCTATTTGAAGATAGTCATTTTCAAATAGGTTATCACATTTTCAGAGTAGAGCATTTCATCTCAGAGAACATTTTCTTTTCCACATACCTAGCAGGCTCTAAAGCAATATCATGGCTTCTTTTTGTGTCTTACCAAATAAAATATATTGTCAACCTTACTCTCTCTCCCTGTTGAAAAGAAATGTAGAAGAAAAGACTCACCAAAAGGGAATTTTGATATTATGTAAGGATGTTGTAGAGTTTGATAAGCTTTGGGACGAGTTACCAGGAAAGATCACACCGTATCCTTCTCCAGAAGATAATTCAGGAGATGTTCTTGGCTGAGTTCATTTGGCTTTGGTTCTGTCTGGATGCACAAGAGAGTCAAAGCACTCTAAGACTTGCATTGTATCCCTGTAGTCACCGATGTCCCTGCCCGGCTCATATTCCTTTGCCCAAGCCAGGAGGTCACTTGCAGATGGCTCTAGTATATGCCGAGAGCTTCTTGCATCTCTAAGCCTGAGTGCATCTGGTCCTGCAAGGCTGCTTCTCCTAGGCATGGGACAGGCTGGAAGTCTTCACTGCAGGGTCATAGCCCCAGAATTGCCCTTGACAATGAGGGATGGAGTTAGCAGATGAACTCCCCAGCTGCATCCTCCCTCAGAGGGACAGTTCTGAGGTGTGTTGTGTGTTCTACAAAGTCACTCACAGGGACCCCGTTGGGATTGTGCCTGGTTGACCACAGTGGTAACCTGCTCATAGCACACCCTTCATTGCTTCCTTCACTTTCCTGCTTCTGCTGGTTCTTCACCTCCTGTGTATTTGCACACAAATATGTTTCTCATGGTCTGTTTCTGAGAGAACCCAAACTAAGACAATACCTGACCTCCTCACTTAAGGAATTGCTTCGGCCAGGCATGGAATCTGATGAGTCTTTATGACATCAGCTGTAATATTTAAATAAGAAAATAATAATAATAATAATTTATTTAGCATTCACTATGTGCCAGGCATAGTTCCACATGTCACTGTCTCTTGCTCTCTCTCTCTCTCTCTCTCTCTCTCTAGATAGATATATAGATATAGATATATAGATATATAGATATAGATATATTTACCTCTATGAGGTGTGTATGCTTACCATCCCCGTTTTGCAGATAAGAAAGTAGAGGCATGGTGATTTGCTCAGTATCACAAAGCCAGTAAGTTTCCAGCCAGGATTCAAACTCAGGCATCTGCAGCCAGCATTCCTAACTACTAAGCCATCCTGCCTGCTCCTTTGAGAATCAAATAAAATAATGGACATGAAGGTTACTAAAAAAAAAACGTTCTCTATAAATGAGAGGGATGATTATAACTAAAACCTACCTAACCTTACCCTTTTACTACTCTTGTGTGTTGAGGGGATTTCAGCAAAAGTCGAGGCCGGCACCAAGTCTGCCCCGCTCACCGAGAGCCGCTTACAGATGAGTTGAACTCAGTCTAAAATGATAATAGATTCCATTTCCTAATTACTGTTTGTTTGTTGGAGTGATTGTAAAGACATCCATTGTCAAGATTAGGGAGGTTTCATTGCAGTGGATCGCGGGAGGCACTGGGGCAGCTAATACATTGAGGTGCATTAAGAATTATATCACCACCAAAAGATAATCTTGCTGCAGATGAGATTGCTTTGGGCATGTGTTCCAGTGTAGGTGCCAAAAATGCTAAGACTTGGAGAAAGTAGAGCTACTTCCTCTGTATGCTTTGCTGCTTGGAAGGGAGAGAGAAAAATAGCAGGAAATGCTCATTTCTTCTCCTGGGATCTTTCAGGGACCTCCTATCTGAACAGGATGGTTGAATTTTGCTTGGGTAAGGGATGACTTGCCAGAAGATGAAAAACACAAGTACAGTCCTTCTCTACTGCTCCCGAGCAGCTGCTGGGTACCGTGTAGTGGGAGATGGTGTAAAAAAGGTGTGGGGACAGGTGTGGCTCCAGCTTCATGGCCGAAAGCATCCCTGGAGGGCAGCTCCAGCAGAGCAGTTGGGAGTCAGAATCCTGAAAAAAGCAGAAACAAAGAGGCATTCTGCTTTTTCTTGACTATCTTCAATGAGGCTGTTTTTAGAGGGGCATAAAGGTAGTCATGATTTCACAGGCAAATTGGAAGGGACCTAATCTCCACCAGGCCTGGGAAAAACTGTTTAGATATTACAAAGACACAGAGCTGGGGAAAAGAAATTCAGGATCCTGAACACTTCCATGGACTTCAAAGTATAAGTGGTGGGTACAGTTGACAATGGAGTTGACCTCTGTTCCCTTGGTGCTTCGGTGGACTGTCTCAGGACTTGGCACACTGCCGCCCTTCCAAAGCAGATGGGGGAATAAACACCATTAGCACACTGATAAGTGTTTGTTTTCCTTTGGCATTAGGGCTAAGAAAAATAAAGTGGGGAGGGTATCAGGTCCTGAAGTAAGCCTTTAAAAGGTTTCCCTTTTTGATTTTTTTTTAAGATGGTCTATTTATAACAGCAACAGTCACAAAGAAAAAAAAAACTTTAATTACCCCGGGACACATTTTGCCAAAATTGCATTTAAGTACTTTTTATTTATGAGCAAGACGCATTATCTTTTATGATGTCTTTAAACCAATGAGGGGAAGTTGTGGGTATAAACCAAGGTGTTCTGTGGCCTGTTGTCTTTTTTTGAATCCCTGGAAAAGATTACCAAGAAGGATGCTCCAGATAACTTCATCTGCCAGGCAGTTTGCATGAGACGAAAGAGGCCTTTCTGAAGTCCATTAAAGATGATTCATTACTATTGGTCATACACATGTTTGTGTTTTATTGCTTAAATGCATAAATCATACATTGGCAACTAATTGTATCTGCCACACTATTTTAGGCCCTGGGAGGACTAGAGAGGTACAAGATGTGATTATTATTCTCAAGGAAAGTCGAATTCAATTAGGGAGACAAGATGGCCATGTGTGTGATAGTTAGAGACAACACAAAAGCATATGATTAAGCAGCGAGTTGCAATTACAGGCTGTGAGTGCTGTAATTCTCTTAGCTGTGACACAAGAGGTGTTGTGGAAGCAGCAAAGCTTGAGACAGGTCTTGAAGGACTGGGGCAGTTGGAACAAGTTGAGGAGGTGTGGAGAGGTCATTCTAGGTTAGGAGAATGGCATGCACGAAAAGCACGGAGGTGAGAATGCACATGAATGTCTATGACACCTCAAACAGAGCAGCCTGCTAGATTGGAGGGTTTGGGCAAATGAGTGAGCACTAAGATGAAAGAAAACAGAGCCAGAGAGAGGAAACAGGCTGTTCCAAAATCATGCATTCATCTTCCTCTCAGTTCTGTTACAAATCCATGTTAGATCATTCTGTTTTGTCCATTTGCTTACTGTCATTTTTTAAAGGCATAATCTGTGTATATAGCACGGTGCTGGGGGACATGGTCTGTCTTAGTTTGTGTTTCCCCAGAGGCAGACCCTGATACAAGGAGTCCAGGGCAAGTCATTTATTTGGGAGGTGATCCTAGGAAACTCTAGAAGGGGGTAGAAAAGTGAGACAGGGAGGTAAAAGAAGGCCATAAGGGGTGCGTCATCAAGATATTTACCAATGTGGGCAGCTGGAGCTTAATTCCACTAGCAATGGAACTCAGTATAGGATGTGCTTCAGATGGTCCTGCTTGAGGGGTGAGGGAGTTGGGGTATTTATCCACCAATCCCTTTCAGTCACTGGTCGAGGGCTGCTATTGAGGGCATTAACTCCCGAACACTTTAAAAAAAATTTTTATTTTATATTGGAGTATATGGTTGCTTCCATGTCTTGGCTACTGTAAACAGTGCTGCAGTGAACACCGGGGTGCATGTATACTTTCGAACCATGTTTTTCTCCGGATATATGCTCAGGAGTGGGATTGCTGGATCATATGGTAGAATTCGGTAAAGTTGAAGGATACAAAATTAATACACAGAAATCCCTAACACTTTTGTACCAGAAAAAGTCTACAAGCAGAAGTTGCAGGTGTTTGCAGTAGGCAATTTTGGTGCTAATATGTCAGTATTTTTAGCCTGGAAGTTGGAGATCATGCATTTTAGTCGCCTTGGGCTGCTATAATAAAATACTGTAAACTGGGTGGCCTACAAACAACAGACGTTTATTTCTCACAATCTGGAGGATGGTTGTCTGAGATCAGGGTGCCAGCATGGTCAGGTTCTGAAAGCCCTCTTCCAGGTTGCGGACTGCTGACTTCTTGTTGTGTACTCCCATGGTGGGAAGAGGATGAGAGAGTTCTTTGCCATCCCTTTTATATCGGCACTAACCCTGTTCCTGAGGGTTCCACCCTCATGACCTAGTTATCTCCCAAAGGCCCCACCCCCAAATATCATCACATTGGGCTTAGGGTTTCAACATATGAATTTTTGGAGGTCACAGATGTTCGGTCCATTGCACTGTGCTTCACATCCTCAAATGAAGGTCAAGTCACCCTGGGACCAAAGTCCTTGACTAGCGGTTATTTACTGTCTCCCATTGCTTCCCATGTGTTACCATGGTCTGCTCTGATGCAGAGCAAACTTTGGAAGGACAGCTGTACAGTTTGGGATGCAGAAGCATGAGGGAGAGTTTTAGTTATAATACGACTCTACCTGGGTTGGTTTCCTTCTAGTTCAAGGAATTTCCAACACAGATGTGAGCGAGATTAATAAATATGATAATGGCTCAAATTTGAAGGATCCAGAACAATGATTCTGGGTTGGACCCTGGGTTTTTAGTGGAGAATATGTGTCCGTGAACTGAACCCATATTTTAGTTTTCATGGGAAAACTCAGATGGCATCATTAAAAATCAGAAAACAAAATATCCACCCACCATCCACCCTTCCCCCAACACACATCCCTTCCCCTGCCCTCCATGACACGTAGCATTTCCACAAGCTACTTGGGAAATATAAATACATTCAGGGATTTAGCTCAGTAATTTATTTTCTCTCCATCTGCAGCAACACTTTATGCCAGTCGTGTTATGATCCAGTGGGAAAGAGATCAGTTAAAGAGAAACCACAGTAGAGAAAGCATTTAAGAACAACATTCTTGCTTACTAAATTTTAATTTTTAAAATTTGCTTTGGGTTGTGTTCAGTTAATAAAGAGAAGAAAACAAATAAGAAAGGAAAACAAAATAACATTTTGTTTTTCCATATGCCTTTGTGGAATCCTGGAATTGAAAGAAATCTTGAAAGGCCATTTTAATGGTCTTAACTTTCTGTCAATATTTGTTGAGTTGAACCAAAGTTATATTTCATATGAGGGATAGACAGAAGACTTACAGAGAGATTAAAGCTCCCTCAATAAACTGGTATTTGTCTGTCCATCCATCCATCCATCCATCCATGCATGAATCTTCTTACCATTAGAAAATTCTTTTATTCCAAGTGCTGTCAATGCCAATTCTTTTTCAGTACATGAAAAGGAAGAAAATCTCTCTTTATTACAGAACAGATTTTAGAGCAGGAAGACGATTTCTGCTGAAATCGATTCCTGCCGAAACCTGCATCAGTGTGAGTTAGACTAATTAATTACAGCATCTCTCTCTGATAAGGGTTCGTGTCTGGGTATCTCAGACTAGCTTTTTTCCCCTGGATAATTTTCACTCCCCCTTTGTAATCTAACTGGTACTTTTACTACATGTAAGGTCAGAGGTTTTTTTCTTTTTTGTTTTTTAAAATATTTTGACATAAATGAACAATTTTGGGAGTGCACATGAATGATCTGAAAGATGTAAAAGATGACTTAAAAATGGAAAGTCATGCTCATAGATAAGAAGAAAATAAGATAAGGATGCCAGTTCTTTAATTTATAAATTTTATGTAATCCCAATAACAAGAAGATTATTTATTAAAACTAGGCAGCTGATTCTAAAATTTATTTAGAAAGGTAAATAATTAATAATGACATTCTGGAAAATAAAAATAATGAGTGGTGACTATTAAATTTTATAAAAACTTATTAATTAAGGCAGTATGGTACATGCGTATGAATAAGAAAACATCATTGGAACAGAATAGAAACTCCAGAAATAGACCCTAATACACATAAGAATTTAAAATAAGATGAAGGTTGCATCTAAAGTCAGTGAAGAAAGATTATTCAATGAATTAGGTTAGGACAACTAAATAGCCCATCACACCTTACAGTATGATAAGTTCCAAATGAATAAAATAGTTAGATGTTAAAAAAGAAACCATAAAAATATAAGAAAATGCAAAAATTATAACTATAGAAGGGGGAAAGTCTTTCTAACGATGACAGAAAATCTGTAAGACATAAAATCAAAGATTGATTAAAAATAAAGTGTTTGTAGCCAGTAAAAATCACCAACATCAAAGTTAAAGAGAAATGACAAACTGGGAAAAATATTGTAATTTTGTCAAAGTGTTAGTTTCTGTATGCTATGAAGAAGGCACACAAACCAACAAGAAAATGACTAATATCAACTAAATAATGAACATAGAATGGTTTACACAAAAGGAAATTGATAAGAAAAATCATTTACTTTGCTTATGAAAAGAGAAATGCAAGTAAAGCTAAACTAAACTAAGGTACAATTTCACCTGTCAAATTGGCAAGACTTGAAAGTTGGTAATGCCTGGTGTTGCCAGTGCTGTAGGTGAATGCAGACTTCCAAGTGTAGCGGCGCGTAATGTAAATGGCAGGGGTCAGCACACCACAGCCTGTGAGTGAAATCCAGCCTGATGCCTGTTTTGGTACTGCCCATGAGCTAAAAACAGTTTTCACATTTTTAAATAGTTGAAAAAAAATCAAAAGAATAACATTGTGTGTCATGTAAAAATTATATAGAATTCAAATTCCATGTCCTTAAATAAAATGTTATTGGAACTAAGTCATGCTGATTTCTTTGGTTGCTCTATGGTTGCTCTTGTGCTCCAATGGCAGACTTGAGTAGTAACAACGGAGACTGTCTGGACTGTACAGCTGAAAATATTTACTTTTACTTTTTCTATAGAAAAAATTTGCTGAGCCCTGCCCTACAACTTGGCAATATCTATCAAAATTATAAGTCCCCTTTGACCCAGTGAATTGACAGCTAGGAACTTATTCTGTAGACGCACTTGCATATGTGTAAAATGACACATGTCCAGGATACTTCATTACAACATTGGTTGGTAAAAGATTGGAAATGACCTAAACGTCTATCAGTAAAGGACTGGCTGTGTAATTATAGTACATCCACATAGTGAAATACTATGCAGTTATAAAAAAGAATCTACATGCCAAAATGGAATAATCTCTAAAATACATTAGAATTTTTAACCATGTGATTATCTTACCTGTTCAAAAAAGGTTTTGAAAAATTCCCTTCCCTTCTCCCATTCAGTTATTCTCTATCTCAATACCTGGTAGTATTTTCTTCATACCATATCTCCATCTGAAATTTTTGTTCCTCTGTTTACTTCTCTAGTATCCTTCCTAGACTAAAGACTCTTCAAGATTGGTGACTTTGTCTGTATTGCGGACTGTCCCAGTGACAGCACCTGAGCCCTATGGAATGAAGCACCAGCTCCCCATCGCTTAAGAGGCAAGGATGTGGGGGGTGGATGGCATATATATGGGCAAGGGGCTCCCTTAGGGAAGAGGGACCCCAGTGAGAGTCCATGCAGGATTCTGACAGTGGGAGTCATAATTCTATAATCTTTGAACCCTCCAGTAAATCCAGTCTTCTGCTACCACCATTATCACAACTGGAGACCAAAGATGCAGTGAGAGAAAAACCAACAGTCAGCAAGTGAAATAAACGGAAGACCTTGCTGTTTCACGTGTAGCTCCTGGTGTTAGATATTCTATTGTGCAGTGTAGTTTGGAACAGAGGAAAATTAGAAATAATCCGAGTGTCCACTGACAGATCCATGGTTGGGAAAATGCTGGAGTGCCTTGCAGATATTAGAAGGAAGAAGAAAGACCACTATAAATTGACTTGGAAAGATGACCAAGAGATGTAAAGTCAAGAAAGCAAGTTATAAAATAGTTTGTGTGATATAACCCTGCTTTTTAAAATGTTATGCATAAGAAAAATTAAAAACAATGGAGAAGGCCACTCTGTTGGCAGTGGTTGTTTCTGGAGGCCTGTGAGACGAGGAAATTTCACTTTTTATGTTGCATATTTATGTAGTGTTTGAATGTTATTAATGTTTATAAATTTCTTGTGGAATTAGAAAGAATAAATGAATCTATATTTGTATTTAGCTCTGTGTATAAATGTCTGAATTCCTGACATGGGAACCTTATAATAAGGAATACACATAACTTATCTAGAGAGCCCAGCAAAGAATAAATGACAGGAGACTAAGGTTTGGAATCTGGAAAGGAAGGGTGCCCATCAGGATTCATGAAATATGACTCTTGGGAACTAGAAGAGTATATTCTTTTGACATTGGTTCCCTAAAAAGAAATCGAACAGGGCTGGAGATGTGGGAAAGAAGGATGGTTGTCAGAATATAGGGGCCCTAATGTTGAAATAATAATCCAAGGACTAAAGTGGCTCCAGGATGGAGTTGAGGAGCCATGTCCATATACCACCCCCTATAAACACCTGCTGTCTTTGTTATTATGTCCTGCTCTTATTTTCTTAATTTTTCCTGATGCAGCTGAGACAACAAGACAGGGTGGTCCAGGGCTGGGAGTGGAGACACCTGGATTCCAGTCCTTCCTCTCCCCTGGACTTGCCCTGGGACTTCGGGTTGTCCACAACCTTCCTCATTTCCTCAGTTTCCCATCCCCAGCAAGGGACTGACCATGTCCTCATGGTCTCAGATGACGGTGTGTATATCATGGGATATGGATTTTTCTTAGACAAATGTTTGCTATAAAAGTGTGTGTGGATTGACATATACACTAATATGTATAAAATGGATAACTAATAAGAACCTGCTGTATAAAAAAATGAATAAAATTCTAAAGTTCAAAAAAAAAAGAAGTGTGTGTATGTGTGTATCTAATCTTAATTTTTTTCTGGCATCCTACCCAGAACTTTCTATCATATTTCCCCTTTGCATCTTCACTCTGAGGGTCATCATGCAATGGTAGGGCTGGAGGATGACGTTGAAACCATCTGGCTCAAGTCCATCTGTTTCCAAATGAAACCCAGGGAAAGCTGAATGTCTTGGTCTGGACAATTCTCCAACTTCAAGCTGCACAGGAATCACCTGGAGATCTTGTTAAAACACAGATCCTGATGCAGTAGGTGAAGGGTGGGACTGAGATACTGCATTTCAAACAAGCTCCCAGGAGATACTGATGCTGCCGTTTCCCAGCCCGAACTTGGGAAACCAAGAGTACAGGATACAGAGCTTCTCAGAGGCAGAGGATGACCTTGGCCCAAATTCCCCCACTCACTGTCTAGTGCTGTTTCCTACAGGGGACATAATTACTAATCCGTTTGTTGTAAGACCTAAAGCTACCATCTATCTGAGAAATTTGTGTCAGAATCACTTGGGGGAACTTTAAAATTTGGGAGCATCTGGGCCTCTCTCCCAGAGTTTCCATTTGGTTACTACAGGCTGAAATCTGGCACTTAGTATTTTTGTAAGACTCCCTGATTATTTTGATTTATTCAGCTCATGACCAACTTTTGGAAACCACTGTCTAAGTCATTTAGGAATATTGAATTATATCTGGTCTGATCTGAGTTTTCAACTTTATTTTAACTTGTTATTTTGTTAGTGCTTATTGAGTCCCTATATATTTCTTGTCACTTCCTTAACCACTGAGAAGAGCAATATACAAAAAAAAAAAAAAAAAAGAAAAAAAGAAAGAAAGAAGGTTAGAGTATATTAACTCCCATGAAACTAGAAGGATAAAAAAGAAAATATAGGAAAATGATAGAGGAGAATACAAAAGTCAAATAAGACACTCTCGATCTTATAAAAATCAAGGAAAAATAATATACTAAGCTAAGTATGCACACAAATGTTCAGTGCAGCCAAATAAAAACAATTCAGAATTTACCATCTATGGGTAAAGAGATGGCAAGACTGTGAATAACTTATATACAGTGGAACACATCATATTCACATTTACCTTATGTAAAGTTGCCTCTACAGGCTTAATAGAAAGGAGAGGGTTAGAGAAAAAGAACTGTAAAGTGTGGACAGTTTTGTCCACTGTTCCCTTAAATGAGCAAGGGGGGCTTCCCTGGTGGCGCAGTGGTTGAGAATCTGCCTGCCAATGCAGGGGACACGGGTTTGAGCCCTGGTCTGGGAAGATCCCACATGCCGCGGAGCAACTAGGCCCGTGAGCCACAATTACTGAGCCTGCACGTCTGGAGCCTGTGCTCCGCAACGAGAGGTCGCGATAATGAGAGGCCCGCGCACCGCGATGAAGAGTGGCCCCCGCTTGCCACAACTAGAGAAAGCCCTCGCACAGAAACGAAGACCCAACACAGCCATAAATAAATAACTAAATAAAAATTTAAAACTTTAAAAAAAGAAAAAAGGAGCAAGGGATGCTGAGTCAGTCAGACCCACTTCCCGTGCACCCCTCATAGTATAAGCAGCTCGTAATGCTGAGACTGATTGTTGGGTTTGAAGATAAACTCGAGCCAGTTTCTTCAGTGATCTGTTTGTATAACAAAGGAAATACTAACTGTATAAAAAAGAAAATAAAAAAAATTCCCTTTGATCAAAAAAAAAAAAAAAGAAAAATCACACGCATTTATGACTGTCAATACAGAAACACACACAGCCACCCATGCACAACTCATACATATCCTGGGTCTGGGGGCGAGTCATTAGAGAAGATATATTTTAGACTGCAAAGACCCTTGGAAAACCTTTTCTAGAAACGCATTTACTGCCACCTCCATTCTCCTTGTGTGTTTGGATTAAGACAACCTAAGTATCATCTTAGAGTAAAGAACACCTAGACTTTATTCTAAAAACCTATGTTCCAAAGATTTCTGAATGTTTACTCCTGTTAACTTTGGGCAGATTTTCTCTTTTTTGTCTTGTTTTTTGACTCTTGTGACAACCAAATAATAGTGGGATTTGCTCTCTCACCATCAACATCCACATCACAATCTGGTTGGGAAAATCATTCAAGAGCAGCCATCTGCTGGGGGAGCCACGTGAGCCTGGGAGGTTGCACCTCAAAAAGGAATGCTCACGTTTTGTGTGTTCTCTCAGTCCTCTACGGCTCTATACTGTTGCTTCCTCTAAGGTGCCCACAACAAGGATGGATGAATCTATCTTCACACAAGCACAGTTCAGAGGCATATCTTTTCCAAGCTTCTCAGAAAGAGTTGTACTTTGTTCTAGCACCTGACCTCCAGCAACAAGAGACTTTTTCATTTTTTATCAGCATTTAATTGCAATCACTGCTGTTTTATGACCTGACAAAGGCCTTCATCTCCACGGTTTGGTCATTGTTTCCTGCTCTTTGGTGGGGCTTGATGATCACCTTCCCTCCCAATGTTCATAGAGGTGTTAGCCCAGATGAATTTTCTAGCCTGCAACTGGGTGAGGCAGTGGCTGAATCACGTGAGTTGAGTTTTGACATTTAACAAGACATGAGTTATCTTTGAACGATATACCCCCGCCACTAGCCTACTGTAGGCAACTGAGAACATGCTCTGCCTGCACAATGGCATCTCAGTAATGGAAAGAAAGGGTGATTATTCAGAAGCATTGGCATCTAGGGAAAAATCTGGAAAGCGTCAGGTCTTGGCCTGTTGTCACTTTTATTCTGCCTCATTGAGAACCCATGGTCTGCCAGATGACGGGAGGTTGATGATATGGAAAGTAAAAGATGGGGCACCAGGGTGATAGGTAGTGGCCTCATTCTCTTTAGCTAACAATGGGCTATCCTTTATATTTGTCATATAAAATGATTTGGTGGCACTCAAAGTACAAATAAAAATGTTCAAGGCTCAGATGAATTGGATGCTTGTCACCTCCGATAACTGTCTTAAGAGAATGGAACTGTCAACATATTTAAGAAACTAATTTATTTTTCTGGCAAGAAATAGAAGCAACGATCCTAGACTCCCAGAATTCTCAGGGTTTTCTCGAGCATTTAATATACTGTTCTCCACAGTTCTCATTTATTTCATGCGTATTCGCCTTGACTCCCAGATAGACTCTGTATTTCCCAAAGGTAAAAAGCAGGCCTTTATGTTTTGTTTCTTTTCTCCTTACACACAGCATGGAACATAGTTCCTAGCGTATGATAGAAACTGAATAAATCCTTGCTATTGCTAATAATAGCTATACTTAGGGGCCTCAACTATGTACTAGTTATTAATCTGGGTGCTTTACATAATAGTTCATTTAATTCTCACCCAATCCCTGAGATGGATATATTGTATCTCTTTTGAGACTATGGGAAGGATGTTAATACTTGCATAATGGCAAAGGCCAAAAGCAAAATTTGAACCCTCGTGGTTTTGGACCTTTTCACTGTGCCATGTTATATAGATTGCACCATGTTGATAAGCCTTGTTCTGGGTCTGAGATGTGTCTTCTTCAAGCAGACCCTGGCCATCAGGGTCTGGCCTCAGATCCTTCTTGACTCAGTAGGTGGATGATGTTATACTGAGAAACATGTAAGTGGAAGCGTGGTGTGAGCAAAGAGAGGGTGTATTCTGCAGTGGTGCTCTTGAATTATTTTTGTATTTTTGATCATTTCTCCTGGTTTTGGATTTGGTATAAGCCCATGTATTTATCTTTGGATTAACCAGGATAAAACCCAAGAGCTGATCGAAACCCTGCTGTATTTGCCTTTCTCAAAAATAGTCCAGCTGGAAGTTGTGAGAAAGAATTATTGGGAGAGAGGTCCAGGAGATGAGGGTCAGCTTATCCTGTTGAACCTAATGGTGGGAATCAATCACTGCTCGACTCTTGTTTCATCTTAGTGTGAATTAGGATAAAGGCACTACTTCATCAAGATCTATCTCTATTAGCTGGAAAATTCTTGTAGTTTACTAATTTTATTAGAACTGCCCAAGGCCTAATATTCCTTTTCAACATAGCACTCCTGGCAACTTCCACTAACCAACTGGGTTGGCATATGTGATAAAAACTATTTGTGATCCCTGATTTAGAGGTTTTTGTTTTCTTCTTTCTAATGTGTCTTTCTTTTCTAGTTGCAAAACAAAACACCAGAAAAAGATGTGCTTCTTTTTGGTTGAAGCCATAGGTATTCCCTTGGGAGGATCCTTAGTCGCTGGGCTGGTTTCTTACCATATCCAGCTGGAAACTCAGGCATAGAATGTTTCCTATCTAGTTGCCTCTTTTTTTCAACCAGTAAGTGATATAGTGGGTAGGGAGAGGGGAAATAGATTTAGCTCTCTCTTGCTGTTATTTAGAATGAGAGCCCAAAGACTTTTGGTGGGAATAGATGGTCACGGGTAAATTGAAAATTCTGTATGCCATCTTAAAACCCGGTGGCAGCTTTCCTGAATTTTTCTGAAAGTGACACAAAGGGAACTCAAATGTCTTCATATGAGAGAGATATACTTTTGAGGGAAAATATACAACTTAAATGATCTGGAATATTCCAGAATATTTGTGGTAGATTGATTGCAAAGATGTCTCCAATTTTTTATCACTTTCTATATCCATACCATTGACAATGTGATCTTGCAGCTCACTTCATCAATAGGTGGAGTCTTTCCCATGCCCCCTTGAACCTGGGCCAGCCTCACGACTGTGCTTTGGCCAATAGAATGGCATCCAACGGGACGATACGCCCATTCTGATCCTAGGCCTTGGAGGCCTCATATGCTTCTGCTTGCTCTCTTCTGCCCTTGCCATGTGAAAAAGCCTGGAATATCCTTTAGTAGGACGTGGAACAGAGATGAGCCATCCCAGCTGAAGGCATCCTCTACCAGCCAGTCCCCAGCCAATCCAGGAACATGGGTGAACTCGACTGAAATCAGTTCAGCCTGGCATGAATCCCCAGAGCCACCCAGCTACTCATCAGCAATAATAAATTTTTGCATCTTAAGCCACTAAAATTTAGGTGAGTTATGCAGCAAGTGCTAACTGATACATATTCTGATTCTAAAGATGGTTTTAATGGATAATTTACATAGCATGCCTAGAGCCACTGGCTTTGGCATCTAGCAGATATTTAATAAATATCAATTCTTGTTTTCCTTTTCCTTCCCTAAAGGGATGTACTCCCAGACTGGAGTTTGCAGGTTTCAGCCAGAAGATAGAATAGCAACTTGATAGTCACATCACATAGGTATACATGAGTCACCATATCTCATAACAGTCACTAGAGATAGGGAGTAGTTTTTTCCTAGGCTAGACAGACTAATATTTCTTTCTTGCCTTAGAAAGAGACTTCAAACATTTAAAAACACACCCCTGAACTACTGGCAAGTAAATTATACTATTTCTGTGTTTATGTAATTTGGGGGAGCAAAACTGTCAAAATATGGAAAATACTGTTAGGAAAATTGAGAGTCCTGGGTCTATGTGACTTTGTGCAAGTCACCACCTTTTTCTGGGCCTCAGTTTCCTCATCTCTAAATTGGGAAAGTTGGCCTTCCAACATGACTTCTAGCTCTGACCTTCCACAACTCCTCTGGCGGCAACAGAGTGAAGTTAGGAACAGAAGATCCGCAGCCAGATTACTTACTCTGAAACCTGGCCCTGATGCTTTCTAGTTATATGCCCTTGGACATATTAGTGCCTCAGTTTCTTTATCTGAAAATGGGGCTGCCACATGGCATGGTTGTGAGGATTACATAATATAACCCATGTTAACTGCTGAGAACAGTGCCTGGCACACAGAATGTGCTTAACAAAAGTTAAAAAAAAGTTATTATTTCATTTGGCATAGGGTCATGTCTTATGCAACTGCACTTTCATGGGATTTAAACGATGAAAGTTCAAATGGCGAACGAACATCAACCCAATAGATAAAACTGACACGTTTCTGAAATTCACCCCCACACAAATGAGTCTTAACTGTGCTTAAGCTTTTATATTCATCATTTAAAAGGTTTTTCTCTCACCTAGTTGGGCGTGGCATCTTATATAAGTGAAATTTTCTGCTTTAGCTCTGAGCTTATTGTTTTCTCTCTGTTGCTGCTACCCTGTGGCAACAAGCAAGGGGCAGTTTAATGCAGAATTAAGAGGGTAGGGTGCTAATTCTGGCTCTGCCACTTACTAGCTTGCTTTGTTCTTTAATTACTCTGTCCCTCCATTTTCTTGTATGGAAGATGTGAGTAATAATAGTGCCTGCCTCTTAGGTTTATTGTAAACATGATACATTTAGAAAAGTACCTGATACTCAGTAGGCTCTTAATAAATACTGTGGATTAGTATATTATTATATTCTGCTCCATTTGAATTGTTTTAAAGCAAGCATTAGGGGTCCAAATTTTGTCCAGAAGAATATCTTTTGAAATGAATCAGGATAGGTAAGTATAGGGATGCTATTGCTGACCCACCCAATTCTCCTTTGCCAGGCTTGTGTTCCCATATTCCACGTGCTATGAGCATTAGCTATTAATGGCTTACAGCTGCCTCTTTCTCTGGAGAATTGCCATTGGCCAAATGGGAGTTGCCTAGCCTAGAATTGCCTGGGAAGTTAAGCAACTCTTCTGCCCCTGGGTGTGGCCCACAGCCAATGCTTGACTGACGCAGGGGCACAAAAGGACCTTTTGCCTCGAAAAGGGCAGGGGGCAACTCTGTGGAGCAATCCATGCTCCAGAGCTCCCAGTGGGATAAGACTGAGGCCAGACTTCAGCTGAGGCCACACCCTAATTCTGCTTCCCTTTCCCTGTCCGGCTTCCCTTACTCTCGTTTTTCTTCCTCAATAAATTACTTCCATGTGAATCTTCATCTTGGGCCTGGAAAGAAGGAAGAAAGAAAGAAGTGCAGCATGAGCTTTGCAGAGATTTTGAGACATTACAGTTGGACTTTCTGGGAGGGCAAACACCTCAAGTAGGTGTGGTTTTGATTCTCTCCAAGTCTTTGTTTAGGAGAAGAGGCTGGAGGGACTTAATAGAAGTTGGGAAAACAATAGGACCTCAGGTAATGGGTATATGAACCGGGCTCTGTGCTACTGAGGTCTGTGCACAGCTTTGAATGACCCATATGAACCTAGACACAGATTTTGCTAGACCATGTTACTACTACAATGATTAATACCAAGTAGACCTAGAGTCTTCCAGGACCCAAGATAAACTCCATCCTAAATTCCATGCTGACTTCTTTTGACTATGTGGAAACCCACTTTTGTGTTATGACAGTTGCCTTTCTTCCATACTTACCAGACAAGATTTTCCAAAGGACTTTGGGGATGAATTAGGATGGTAAGTATGAAGTTGCCCACTACTGAAGTGCTGGCTGAAGTGCTGGAAAACCTGGCTGCAGGTTTTCCCTGATGAGATTATGGTAGTTTGTCCCAGAAAGAGATAAGAGATAAAATGACCTGCAGATTTAGTCTTGGGTTTACAGACACTGAAGAACCAGCCACCTACTTGAATTCAAAGTTCTATTCCATCCTGATGTTTCAACAGGGGAGTGAAATACAGAATCTTCTTTTTTTTCTCCCAAAGAAGGGGGCAAGGGATCATCTCTCATTTTCCTTTCATTCATTCATTTATTCTCGGTCTCTGCCCCTCTGTATCTTTTCTTTTACTCCAATCTGTATGTGACATCTTATAAGCATGTCTCTGTAAACTCAATTCAACAAACTAACATTAGTTAACATGTTTTATTATGTCCTTTTTTCAAAGGATCTTATAAAATTTGTCCATTGCTTCTCAAAGCCATGGAAGACTATCTACAGAATAGAACCTGATGCAGATTCCTAGAGCATCACCTGAAGGTGGTGTTACACAATTTGTAACTAGTTTTATATTGAAAAAGGGCACAGATAATTTAGAGCAGTATATAAATACTACATGAACTTTCAAGATAAATATGAGATTTCAAAGAAAAAAGTTGCAATGATGGTGGACTATAATGAGTTCACCCTTCAGATCTCTGGTGTAGTACAATGTTCTCTCTTTTTTTTTTTTTAACATCTTTATTAGAGTATAATTACTTTACAATGGTGTGTTAGTTTCTGCTTTATAACAAAGTGAATCAGTTATACATATACATATGTCCCCATATCTCTTCCCTCTTGCATCTCCCTCCCTCCCACCCTCCCTATCCCACCCCTCTAGGTGGTCACAAAGCACCGAGCTGATCTCCCTGTGCTATGCGGCTGCTTCCCACTAGCTATCTATTTTACGTTTGGTAGTGTATATATGTCCATGCCACTCTCTCACTTTGTCCCAGCTTACCCTTCCCCCTCTCTGTATCCTCAAGTCCATTCTCTAGTAGGTCTGCATCTTTATTCCCGTCTTGCCCCTAGGTTCTTCATGACCTTTTTTTTTTTTTTTTTTTAGATTCCATATATATGTGTTAGCATACAGTATTTGTTTTTCTCTTTCTGACTTACTTCACTCTGAATGACAGTCTCTAGATCCATCCACCCAACTACAAATAATTCGGTTTCTTTCCTTTTTATGGCTGAGTAATATTCCATTGTATATATGTGCCACATCTTCCTTATCCATTCATCTGTTGATGGACAGTTAGGTTGCTTCCATGTCCTGGCTATTGTAAATAGAGCTGCAATGAACATTTTGGTACATGACTCTTTTTGAATTATGGTTTTCTCAGAGTATATGCCCAGTAGTGGGATTGCTGGGTCATATGGTAGTTCTATTTTTAGTTTTTTAAGGAACCTCCATACTGTTCTCCATAGTGACTGTATCAATTTACTTTCCCACCAACAGTGCAAGAGGGTTCCCTTTTCTCCACACCCTCTCCAGCAT
Source organism: Balaenoptera physalus (assembly GCF_965194825.1). Lineage (NCBI taxonomy): Eukaryota > Metazoa > Chordata > Mammalia > Artiodactyla > Balaenopteridae > Balaenoptera > Balaenoptera physalus. The sequence continues at coordinate 39,807,837 of NC_138898.1, forward strand.
TTATTGTTTCTAGATTTTTTGATGATAGCCGTTCTGACCGGTGTGAGATGATATCTCATTGTAGTTTTGATTTGCATTTCTCTAATGATTAATGATGTTGAGCATTCTTTCCTGTGTTTGTTGGCAATCTGTATATCTTCTTTGGAGAAATGTCTATTTAGGTCTTCTGCCCATTTTTGGACTGGGTTGTTTGTTTTTTTCATATTGAGCTGCATGAGCTGCTTGTAAATTTTGGAGATTAATCCTTTGTCAGTTGCTTCATTTGCAAATATTTTCTCCCATTCTGAGGGTTGTCTTTTCGTCTTGTTTATGGTTTCCTTTGTTGTGCAAAAGCTTTTAAGTTTCATTAGGTCCCATTTGTTTATTTTTGTTTTTATTTCCATTTCTCTAGGAGGTGGGTCAAAAAGGATCTTGATATGATTTTATGTCATAGAGTGTTCTGCCTATGTTTTCCTCTAAGAGTTTGATGGTGTCAAACTGGCCTTACATTTAGGTCTTTAATCCATTTTGAGTTTATTCTTGTATATGGTGTTAGGGAGTGTTCTAATTTCATTCTTTTACATGTAGATCTCCGGTTTTCCCAGCATACAATGTTCTCTTATGCTAAAAGGACAACTTTGGTGGAAGTGTCTAAGAAACACTTCTACATATGACTTCGGCCAGTTCAAAAGATGATGTAGGCAAGACTTCATGTAACTGTGCAACAGGAAGGAGGAAAAGATGGGAAAACTTCTAGTACCATTTTCATCCCAAGACAGAAATGCCAATAATATTCCAAGTTAAGATGACTAGCTCAAGGCCTGGCTTGCAAATACAACTCTCTATATTCTCTGGAAATTAAGAGTTTACCTCAGTGAGACATAGGTATATTTCTTGAGGGAACAATCATTGACACCACTGTGGTAGATGAGATACATGGCCACTCAAAGCTTACTTCTCAGAAGCAATTAAGTAAGTGGATGCCCAGCAAATGAATAGCGGTCCTTATGACTCTTTGGCTAGAAAAAAAGAGAGGTGTGTTATTTCAGGAGTGAATTGGCAACTGTTAAGTCCTGGGAACTTTGAAGGCTTAACCTGGCCTGAGAGAAGCCTTCCTTCTCATGGATTCTAAATCACTATTATGTTGCTACTGCTCTGGAACTGTCAGCACGTGACTTGAGTTAGACTCGGGAATTTTCCCAGGTCAGTGGGAAAGGCCATATTTTCTCACGTAAGAAAGTGATGGTGCTTTTGTCCAGCCTTTGAGGCTGAGCAATGCTCTGCATGGATTGTACTCCTTCAGAAAAGACAGGTGGAGAAGACTTACTTTGGGCCAAGGTCGCTGTTTTTTTTCTGGGTAGGGTTGATTCTGACATCTTGACTTTTCAGGAAAGAGCCATACAGCAAACTCAGGGACATGAAATTTGAAATTGGTTTTGGACCATGTCAGTTGCCTTTTCATAAGGTGGCAAGCACAAAACAGAGAGAGTTCAAGGAATATATAAAAAGAAACCTTCTCATATAAAATCTAGAAAAGAGTATGAGGATATCAGCTCCAAAGAGAGACCTTGAGAAGAGAACATACCATAAAAGAAAGGTTAGGAAACCAAAGCCAATTGTTTGACCAGAAAATCTTTGTCTCTGCTTAGTTTTTGGTTCTGCTCTTGGAGAGGCTGTGTTTAAGTTTTTCTTTTTCTTCAGGGAATCCTTGGTGGGCAGAGTCTACTCTTCCAGGGCCTGAGGCAGGATGGAGTGGGGTGCACACTAGGTCTTTTGATTTTGATTTCACTTGCAGCTGTGGGGATAGATTTCATGCTTCCTTCCTGCTCTTTGCCATGAAGCATACAATTGAACGTGTGGCTCAGCCAGAGAGGCCCAATAAATACTTGCTGGTGAGCATAATGGAGGGGACACAAATGGTAGCAAGGTGTGTGCACCCCGCCATGTTGCCCGCATGTAGCATCAATGTGGTCCTGCCCCAGCACCTGTGGAAGATTTCATGGCACTGTCTGAGCCATGCTCCCTACCTGAGCTTCCCGTGCAGCTGCTCCTTCCAGAGCTCCTCATTTCCAAGAAAAGGAATCACTCTTTCTCCTAACGAGCATGCAGACAGAGGAGGGAATTAAGGAGACAAGGAGAAACCACCCAGCAAGAGGACTTGAAGAGTATGCAGGGGAGAGTGGGGGTAAGGAAAAATGTGTCAAACAATATTGCGTCAGTTCTATAACTTTCCACTGATCCATATGTGGATTTGTATTAGCACTCATGTCTTACAATCCAAGACAAGAGCCAGACAAAAAGGCTTGGACTTAATAAATCCAGGAGAGAGGTTTGTTTATCAAGGTCTCTCACTGTTTGAAAACTCAACATCTGTCAAAGATTTGTAGGGCTTTGCCCCCCACACTTTGGGCAGGTGCTTCTGGTCTTATGACACTGGTGAGTGGATTTTAAAGAAACATTTGGTGAGAAGATCCAAGGTCATCTCTATCCATTGCCACTGCCTTTTCTTCCCATCAGGATTCCTCATGTCTCTCTTGGGCTGTCATAGGGCTTCCAAATGGGTCTCTTTGCCTACCGTCACATCCACACTCATCTCGGTCCTCTATGCAGCACGTCTGTCTTTCCAAAGCCTAACTTAAAGATCTTAAAAACTCATTAAAACTCTCCAAACTTCTTAGTAGGATCTTCAAATTCTAGATCATTTTGTTTCTTCCAGTCTAATTTTGTTTTGCCACTACTCTCCCTCAGGTGTTTTTTTTTTTTTTCTTGTATATTTAAATGTAAATAATTCTACAGAAGTATAACATAAATGTTGAAAAAAATGTGTGCTACTTGATGAATTCTTATAAAAATTTTATGCCCATGAAATTAGCAACCAGATCATGAAACAGAATACGACCAGCACCCAAAAGCCCCTCAAGGTCCTTCCCAGTCACTACCCCTGCAGGGGTAACCATTGTCCTGACATATAATCTCATACATTAGTTTTGCCTTTTTTGTGAACTTTACATAGATGTAATTATAGAGTATGTATTTTACTATGTCAGTTAATATTATGTTTGTTTCATCCATATGTACATGTGGTTAAAGTTGATTCATATTTATCACTGTATAATATTCCACTGAAGGATATTTATTTAGCCAGTCTACACTTGATGAACATTTGGGTTGCTTATAACTTTTGGCAATTATGAATAGTGTGGTTGTGAAAAGTTTTTGTAAACAATACCCCAAAAGTGCTAAGCATAAAGGGAAAAGTTGGTAAATTGGCTGTTAAGCCTTTCAAAGGACACTTTTGAGAGAGAAAGGGAAACCCATAGACTGGAAGATATATACTATATATATATATATATATATATATATATATATATATATATATATATATACATATATATAAAATATATACCTGGGTAAAGGACTCATGTCTTTAATATATAAAGAGCTCTTATACATCAATAAAGAAAAGGCAAATGACTCAATAGTAGACTAGGCAGAAGGCTTGAGATTTGAGTAGGCACTTCACAAAACAGTATACCCAAATGACCAGTGGCCCTAAACGCATGAAGGGGTGTGCAGGCATTCCTTTTCAGCTTTACTAATCTCTTCACTTCCCCAACTAGGTCATACACTTTCCTATTTCAGTATCTTTGCACAGGCTTTTCCAGCTACCTGGGATATCTTTACCTACTTTTCCTTTAAAGACAACATCCTCTCCTTCCTGAGACCTTTCCTGATTCGACTAGGTAGAATTAATCATTACTTCTTTGGAATCCCAATGTTTGATTTCCTAGAAGTGAGGTGTTTAACTAATATGTCTTCACGCCCCCTGCACATAGCATTGCACTTGGTGTATAACAGATGACAATCTCTTTTGAGATTGTCTAACTTTCCCCTCAAACGTCAAGATAGAATCTAAAAGCCAATGAGGTATAGGTGCTAACAAAACCTTCCTGTGTTGAACATGGGAATGTTTATTAGCCAATACAAAAGTTACTTCATAGGGAAAAATGCTGGCCTATTTCCCAAATCATAGCTCATCTTTAATGAATAGTGTCATCTTTAATGAATAGTATCACCACAAGCCTGCGGACACAGACCTAGTGTTCTATAGATTGAATTGCATGTTAAGATACATACTAATAAGTAGGTCTGAAAAACAGCATTGCCTTCTGCAAAGGTAACTGAAGTGAGTGATTGGAGTCCTGTTGTAGGTCAATAACATTTATTTCACACCTAAGGGAGCTCAACAATGGTATCAGCCTGCATTTAAAGTCAAAGGGCTACATGGTACAGTGGTGAGAGGGAGGAGAGTGTTGTTTGCCCTTGTATGATGACTCAGTCAACATTTCTGACTACACCAATTTTCTTTTGTCATCTTCATTTCCTGGAACCTCTCTTTTTCACCTGTTCATGCTTTTATATGGTTCTAACCTCCCCAATCCCCATTTCATGCCCCCCACTAGCTTGTTTCCAGCCTCATTGAATTTCTTCAATTCCAGCTTTGTTCTTTCACTGTTCTCAATTATTTTCATTTTAGCCAGATGTTAAGAAAAAAGCTTTTCTCTCTCTCTCTCTCCCTCTGTCTCTCCATTTCTAAGGGGGAAGATCTGTTCTTTATGAAACTTTGTATCCCTGGCTAGATAAGCTTAGTGCCTTATACATAGTGAATTCTCAATAAATATTTGTTGAATCAGTGGTTTGGCAATTTCTTACTAAATTGGGGAGAGTTGCTGACCCCTAACTCTCCCAAAGACATTAGCATTTCAAAATGAGATGCTCATTAGTTCAAACAAATTTCCAAATTATGCAACTTCAGGTGATAATAAAAATAAATGAAAATGTTAAAGAAAATAGGTGGGAGGAGAGATTCTGAGGCAGAGAAGGCAACTTTTTCTTGGAATTTGACCCTGGGTCCTTAGGTTGATTCTTTAGACACAGTGTTCTCCCTTTCTTTTGCTTTGGTACTGTATTTTCTAAATCAATGATACCCACCTCTTAAAAGTATCAGAGTCTCTCTTTAACATTAACAAAACTTACATACCTAAGAGTATTAAAATTGATGAATCTAAAGTGACCAACAATTTCCCTAAATTGAATGTTATGTAATAAAGTGAATTTTAGTTACACAACATCCATGTGCATTTGTCATTCTTGGTATATATTTGTATAAGGCATATCATTAATGTAGTCTACAGACAAAGGATGGTGTGGAAATGAATAAGTGAGTCCTTTTCAATAACTACAAGGACTCCTGGACCACTGTTGTAAAAGCCACACCTTCCCTCTCCCCAGTGGCATTCAGAACACACAGTGCAATTGTTTATAAACACATATTGAATATTAACTGGCCACTACCTTCTATTATCAGGGAGGAAATGCTGACTTCATGAACTTTTATTTATTTTATTTATTTATTTATTTACTTGTCTTAGGTTGGGTTTCCTAGAAGCAGAGCCTGAGACAGGGATTTGGGGAAAAGTTATTTATTGAGGAAGAAAGGGAAAGGAAGAAGCAGGACAGGAAATGGGAAAAAACTCAGCAAAAGCAAGTATTCAGGTAGAGTCTAGCTTCAGTCTGATCCAGCAAGGAGCTCTGGTGTGTGAATGGCACCATGGAGAGTTTGTTTTATGTGAAAGCTGGGCTTTTGCCCTCACACACAGTCAGTCATTGTCTATGGGATACCTCAGGGGGACTGTAAATTCCCTACAGGTAAGGGGTTCCAGATGCCCAAGGGCAGTCCTCCAGAGAAGATGCAGGCATGAGCCCTTAGCAGCCTGAACCACACAGCAAGTGGGGATGAACAGAACTGGTAAAGTGATCCAGATAGGACACTAATAGCAATCGTTATGAATAGCCTGGCTCATTCATTATTTATTCATCCATCCATTTAACAAATATTTATTGAGTGCCTACTCTGGGCAAGTTCGTGTCCTAGGAGCTAAGGATAGAGTAGTGAACAATCCAGATAAGGCCCTTACTTTCATGAAGCCCACAGCTTGTGGGAGAGACAGAAATAAACTGGTAGATAAATGTAGCAATGAGAAAACTTCTGAGAGTGATAATTTGCTAAGAGATAAAATAAACAGTTAACTAGATTGTGGAATAACTGGGGCAAAAAATGGGCACTTGAACAGAGACTAGAATGGTGAGAAGAGCAAGGTGTGCCAAGATGTGAGGGCCTGATGTTTAGGCAGAGGGAGTGGACCTCGTCAAGGCCCATGATGGGCAGAAGCTCATGTGGTTTTTAAAAAAAATTTTAACATTGAATTATAGTTGATTTATGGTGTTGTGTTAGTTTCAGGTGTACAGCAAAGTGATTCAGTTATACATATATTTTATATCTATGCTTTTTCAGATTCTTTTCCTTTATAGGTTATTACAAAATATTGAGTATAGTTCCCTGTGCTATACAGTAGGACCTTGCTGGTTATCTATTTTGTATATAGTAGTGTGTATATGTCAATCCCAAACTCCTAATTTATCCCTTTCCCCTTTGGTAACCATAAGTTTGTTTTCTATGTTGATGGGTCTATTTCTGTTTTGTATATAAGTTCATTTATCATTTTTTTTGATTCCACATATAAGTGAAAACGTATGATATTTGTCTTTGTCTGGCTTACTCCACTTAGTATGATAATCTCTAGGTCCATCCATGTTGTTGCAAACGGCATGATTTCATTCTTTTTTATGACTGAGTAGCTCATGTGTTTTAAGAACAGAATGAAGGTCAGTGGGCCTGTGGTGGACTTGAGAAAGTTGTAAGAAAAGGCTGGAGAAGTGGGAAAAATGGACAGGGTAGATGGCGGGAGAAGCCAGTGTTGTAAGGAGTTTGGTAACTTTACATTCCAATTGTAGAAATGAGTTCCTTCACCTGCATTAAGATGGTAAAAATGCCAATTTGTCAGACTTTGACATTGATTTGCATTAACAGTTTTTGTTAGAAGAAGTGTTTGCTAAGTAGATTCTTGGAATAAATAAGGAAAAACTTATGATTAAAGGACAGTTCACTGTTTTCAAACTCCAGGAGCATAGCAGGCATTGAATTCAGACATCTTATATAGTAATTATGAGAAAATTTTCTCTCCTTGTTGAAACATTCCCAAGATTTTAAAAGATATATAGTTGGACTCAACCTTCCTTTGTCCTTGGCTGGTTGACAAAGCAGCATTTTTAGAAAAGAATGTAAGTTGGACTTGACCTTGGCTAAATGCAGGAAAAGTTATCAAGGTCACTTTCTTGTTTGTTTGTTTTTACTGTAATTGCTATTAAAATGAATCAAGAAGTGAGTAGAGACCATCTCTTTTTTGCTCAACATTCTGCTTCATGCTGAGACCACGAGTCTTAAGTGCAGGTCTGTTTCCCAATTGCCAAATAATGATGCATTTTCCTTAATTTCTTCAAAGTCCACTGGAGAAGGTACCATGGTTAGAAAACGCCACTAGATCGTGATTATGGAAAATGCTTCCTGAACTTTATTCCTGAAGAGAGATAATAGTTACAGAACACTCACCACCAAAGCTGATGAATGGAACCCAATGAAATTGTATAAAAGAAGCCCAGGAAAACAATGTTTTCTGTCTGACCTATTAGGTCATTTTTGAAGACCAAGGTCAAAGAAGAGCTCTCTAAACTAGAATAAACAACATTTCAAATCAAGATGAATTGAAGTATAAGTAGTGTTTTTATTCTTTCTAAAAATGGATTTTTCAAATGGTTTTGATTTAACAAAGATGTGAAATCTTTTTGTCATGCTCTTCCCCACACCAACCCCTGCTCCCACCCCCTTCATGTGTGAAACCCATGTTTAATTCAGGGGGAACTTAATCCATATGTTTCGGATTCATTTGCACAATGTTCTTTGGTAACAGCTAGTTGATGTCCAAAGAGTCTTCTGGGAATTTTTATAAGTCTTTAAAATTTTTTCTTCAAGCCAAAAAATTATATTTTCCAGCTCAAAGTGCCCCTCCAAATCAGAAATACTCTGGGTCTATTGGAAACACTATTTTGAGGAGGACTTAAACTCAGGCAAAACACAACTGCGGTTGTGAGCTGTGCAACCAGATCCACTTGAGCAGCCCCTGAGACGGAGAAGCAAGGGAGAGGGGACAGAAAGGGGAACCTGAATAGCATAGGGAGTCTTGGACCTGCCATGTTTTTCCATTTCTAGGAGCAACCAGTGAAGTTGCACAACCTATAAAGTCAGACTCAATTTATGGTGCACATCTGGAGCCAGAAAATTTCCAGTTGGCTTTGTGTAACATCTTTGAGCAAGGGCAGAGAATTCTAGAACAGCTTTCAGATTCATAAATATAAAAAGACTTCATTTGTGAGCACACTTAGCAGTTGCTCAGCAATTCAACAGCCAGGCTTCATTTTCTGGAAAACACAATAAAGTCTAAAGATGGAGAATTTTTGCCTATGGAATTAAATTAGCTCTGCCAGGAATATAAAGATTGTGGGCCTGTTAGGGACAAGTGAACAACTGTTAAATAACAGTCTAAGAATCTGTTGCCGGAGTCTAAGAATCATTTCCTTTGTCCCATTTATTTCAGTTGTTCTATGACCCAATTTTTTACCACCCTTTAAGGGCACCTGATGTCTCTGGGAAAAATAATAATCCATAAATTACCCTTTTTAACCAAGTACTTGGCAATGAGTGCATACTCATCAGAAAATGGTCATTTTACTGCTAAGAGCTTGGATTCATCCTAGTTCATGTGTCAGTTTTCTACTGGGCTAGAAATGTGCCTCTACACTAGCATAATCCCAAGTTTGGCTATTTTGCCAAAGTGAGTTGCTATTCAATCCTCCTAAAACGTTTTCCAATCCCCCCCAGACAGGTACTTTAGAAAGCAGGGATGGTGATAAAGCTTTCCTTCTCAATAAATGCCACTATCATCTTTGTAAAGATGAGAGAGAAAGAAAAGCAGAAATAATTCTTGACTCTTTTCATGCCTTCCGAATGCAATCTATCAAGTTCTACAGACTCTTGCTTCTCAACTGTGGTCTTCAGATCAGCAACGTTAGTATTACCTGAAAGTTGTTAGAAATTTAGAATCTCAGCTCTTCCACTCCACCCCCAGAACTGTAGAATGAGAATCGGCTCTTCAGCAAGTTCCCTGGTGATTCATGGGCATGGTAAAGTTTGAGAAGCACTGCTAGACCACACCTCCATAAACACCTCTTCATTCACTGTCCCCCTTGTGCCTGAATTACTGTAATTGTTTTCCAGCTTCTGCCCCATCCTCCAGCATATTCTCAATTCAGCCACCAGAGTGGTCGTCAAAAAACAGAAAGTTATTCACACCAATTCATTCTTCTCTTTAAAACCCAGCACTTCCCAATGCACGTGAAATAAAATATCAACTCCTTGCCATCACTTAAGAGTCCCTTAAGAGTCCCACCAGCACCAAACCAGCACCAAACCTCCGCCCGAAGTTTCATTGGCAGAGCTGCTCATCATTCAGGACTCATCACAGATGTCACCTTGCGATGAACTCTTGGCTACCAAATTTATCTATCTATCTATCTATCTATCTATTTATTTATATTAATTTTTATTGGAGTATCGTTGCTTTACAATGTTGTGTTAGTTTCTGCTGTACAGCAAAGTGAATCAGCTATACGTATACATATACCCTCTCTTTTTTGGATTTCCTTCCCATTTAGGTCATCAGAGAGCACTGAGTAGAGTTCTCTGTGCTATACAGTAGGTTCTCATTAGTTATCTATTTTATACATTGTAGTGTATATATGTCAATCCCAATCTCCCAATTCATCCCACCCCCAACTTCTCCCCCCTTGGTATCCATACGTTTGTTCTCTACGTCTGTGTCTCTATTTGGCTACCAAATTTAAATCTACCTCCCAGTCACTTTCTACCACATTGTCCTGTTTTATTTGTTATTGCTTTCTGAACCATCTGAAATGATCTTGTTTATTTTTTTATGGGTTTATTGATTGTAAACCAGAATGGACACTTTCCCCATCTTATTCCCGTTGTATCCTCAACACCTAGAATGGTACCTGGAACACTGTTGAATTCATTCATTGTCGAATGAATTATGGAATAAATTTATATCTATACAATCTGGACAAAAGTCAGTGTCTTGTCATTTATGTTTCTTCCACTTTCCCTCCCTCCTTTCCTTTGACAAATATTTATTAAGCAGTTAACCTATGCCAGGTGTAAGGCTAATAACTAAGAGAAACAGGGAACAGACCCAGTCTCTGCCCATATGGAGCATAGAGGGGAGTGGAGGGGAGATGGATATTAACCAAAATCAGAATGATATCATCCCATGGAGCGTATAAAAAATTTCCTAACTCAGTTCAGGGGGACCACTGGGAGCTGAGGGCTGAAGAACGAATATACTCACCAGGAGAGGAGAATGAGGAGAGTAGGAAAGGGGGAGTATTTTGTGCAGAACGAATAACGTGTCCAAAGGCAGCAGGGAATGATGAAGGAGCAGAAAGGGGGCCAGTAGGACGGGGGTCCAGAAAATGAATGGGGGACTGTATGTGGTGGAGCTGGCAGGGCAAGCAACGGCCAGACCAGTAGGGCCCTATAGGTACAGTAAATATAAGTTCTGGTTAGCCTGGGAGAGTTCCTGCTTATATCTGCAACCTGGTCTAATTATTCATAAATTTTTTAGTCACTCTCATAGGCCGTGTCATAGGCTTTTATCTTCAGAGGTCCTCCACAAAGCCTAGTAGTTAAGAATAAGAACCTGGACCCAGATATTCTGGATTTGAGTAAGCGGTTTGCTGTCATTTGCACTGTGCCCCCTTAAGCAAATTGCTAAACTTCTCTGGACCTTGGCTTCCTCATCAGTAAAATGGGAACTTAGTAATTGTAGTATTCAACTCAGGGTTTTAATAAGGATTAAATGAGTTAATGCATGCCAATCTTGTAGCATAGCATCTGGTACACATAGTAGGTAGGTAACCACTAAGTTTTAGCTATTTTATTCTTATTATTGATATTTTTAATGTACAGATAATCATGGGAGCCCATGAAAGGTGTTAGAAAGAGGTGACATGGTCAGAGTTGTATTTAGACTTTTATGTGGAATAATATCTGGGAGAGGGATTAAAAGAGAATATACATATAGAGCTTTTCTAAAATGACATATAATATGTTTAATAAACAGGCAAAGTAAGTGATCATCATAATCGTCTTTTACTAAGACTATAAGAGTCCAGAAATAACATAGTTCTTAAACAGTTCCTACCAATTTCCATTTGGTAGTATTTGGGGACAGCGCAGCTATTTGGAATTAGAGAGTCAACTGAACGAGTATTGTCTTAGAATCAGTGGGAGAAGTAGCAAAGGTCAGAGTTGGAAGGACCAACCAGTTTACTCTTATAAGCCAGATTCTATACTCTCCCCAAAGCAATACAGTTAGAGTCTTTGGACTGCACAAAGGATTTCCATATGGATGTCCTATTTGGTTTTCAATGATTTCCAGTGGCGGGAAAAAAAATCAGCAACAGCAAGGAGTTGGAAGGTTTCAGCAAATTCCTCCCAGTGGGCCTTGACTTGAACTTTCTGGGCCTGGAATATCTCCTCCACAGCTCCCTGACACTCCTGTTACCCCAAGGGTGAGAGGAAGCGCCGAGTGAAAAGGGGCCCCATTCTCCTGGGGTTAGTGTGGGATACACCTCACAGTCACTTGTCACTTTAAAATTCCCCTCTCCCAGGAGTGTGGAGAAGGATTACAGAAACCTGGCAGATAATTAACGTTTCCTGGTGTGAACGGAAGGGATTTACCACACAATGACTTTCTCACTAAACCAGGGGGAAAGTAGGTACGCATTTCCAGGACAATCCCACTGAATGATGGCTGAGGAATGGGAGCGTTGAGTAAATTGTTAACCATTTGATTAACCAGGACTCATCATATTACCACATATGGATTTCCCAGTTTGAAGATTTAGAATATACTGAGGTGATTTTAGCAAAGTTCTCTGACCTTTCCCAAGGCCTTTATGAGCCATTGGGAAGGCAATATAATTGAGTAGAGCTGATGGGAGGAAATTTAGCTTTTCAAATTCTTTGGTGGCTTGGCTTTTGAATGAAAGAGGATCTATTGTATTCAATTAGACATTGATGGTGAAAATCTTATAGAACTCTGGCAGATAGGAACTGAGAAAAGAAGGTAACCACCTTCAGATGTGAAGCAATCATTTAATCTCTAATTCACCAATAAACAGATTCTACTTATTTGTAGTTGACAGAGCACCTAAAGCTAAACATCCTTTTACTTTTTTAGGTCTCCAAGGATAAAGAAAGAGATTTGAAGCCATGTTGATTGTCATGAAAGTACTTCAAGGAAGTAGGTCTTAAGGTTGGTTTAGAGAGATGGAGAGGTGAGGAGAGCAAAAACTGGGACAGACATGCCAGGTGGGAGGAATGGGGGAAGGAGCTAGGAAGAGATGTACTATCTTTCTTGTATAACAGGTAGAGGTGCCAGTAATGAGGATGAGGATAATGTTAACATTTAATCAGTCCTTACTTCTGTCTCACTGTCCCATTTAATTCTTAACATTATCAGGGAATTTATGTTATTCTCATTTCATAGATGAAAAATAATTGAAGATTAGATAGTTTAAGTATCAGGCAACTGCAAAGAAACTTGAGTGCCAAGCTAAGCATTTCGTGACTGTGTCCTCTACAATTGATGATTTTGTTAACTTTAGTGGAATGCAATATATTCTGAGCTTTTGGGAGAGTGATATCAAGATTTAAGTGCCTGCCTTATAGGCATTTTTGGGCAGAACTCAAATTAATATAAGAGTACTTTGTTAGAAAGGTCCCATCTAATTCATAAGTAGATAAGATAATATTTTAAAGAATGTGATATACGAGGGAAGAAGAGAAGCCTACTTCAAAAATCTCTCTCTTATTGCTCCATATAAATATGTGAAGTTCCACAAGTGAAGATGCTTTTCTTGGAGCCCAAGAATATTTTGGAATTTTCTGGAATCTTTGTTCTTTTCTTTCTTCACTCCCTCTGTCTTTTTCTTTCTTTCTCAAGCACTCAATGTGAGCTCCTGCTTAGTATGTGGTATTTTGGTCCTAACTGAGGATAACAAAAAGACATGTCCTTCCTGGTGAGGAGACAATCAGGGCAGCCAGTCATTGCCACACAACCCATCAAGGGCCAACCGTATGGAGAAAAAGTGCCTTAAAGGAGACTGAGACCATCAGAAAAAATTGGGTGGAGGAATAAGTAATGTAGCAGAAATCTGAAGGATACATAAGATAGGGGACTGGCATTCCAGGCAATGGGGACAGCCTCTTCAAAGGTGTGGCATGAAATGAAACCGTTGTGAGGTTGGAAAATGGCGAGCTGTTCACTATTTTTAGGGCATGAATTGGAATTGGAGCGGGATTGATAGGTGAAGGATGTGTGTGGGTCAGTCGAGGGCCATATTTTTTCTACAGAGGAGTTTAGATTTTATCTGGCAGCGGATGAGTAACTCTAGTGATCAATATTCTTTCAGCTAAAAGTAACTGCAAGGTAATTGACAAGCACCCGGGAAGCCCAGGGTTGTATCTGACCTCAGGCACAGCTACTTCCAGCTGTTTCTCAACTCTGCTTCTTGTGGGTCAGCTTCTTTCTTAGGCAAATATGGCACCTAAAGGTCTAGGCTTACATCTAGCAATTCCTGCAAAAAGAGGGTAATATTTTCATTATATTTCCATTAAGAGTCCCAGGGAGAATTCTCAGTGCCTCTGTTTGGGTCATGTTCCTTTGTCTGAACCAGTCATTGGAGACAAGAGGCTGTTGATTGACAGGTCATATGGTCAACTCTGGAACCAGGGAGTAGCATCTACCCAAATCCCCTGGGCATTTCCTTAAATAGATGTTGGACAGACCACAAATATTTCCAATAGAAGAGACTTTGGAAGATTTTGATGAACGATGTGACATGATTAATTTGGTACTGAAAACCTTGTTTTAGCTTAAAAATACATATCATTTTTGCCCTAACATAAAGAAAAAGTTTTATATTTTTTGCCAACAAGAAAAAAAAATAACACTCAAACCATGGCCCCACAAATATTGAGCAACATTAATTGTCTTGGAAGATGTTCCATGTTTATATGATGGCCACACATATTATACATAGCAGGTGCTATAGGTGGCTCATCCAGATCCCCTTCCCTGGGCTGGTGGGCTACTGCAAGTGTTGGTTCCCTGTCCAACAAGTTAGACCAACTACGTGGTGCCATTCACTCTCTGGAGCTCCCTGAGGGACCAGGCTGAGGCTGGACTTCTGCAAACACATCTTTGCCTGACTGTTCCCCCGACTCCTCTTGCTCTCAATGCTTCCTCACAGGTTTCTTCTGTGAGTTCTCCCTCCATTTATCACTTGCATAAGAACCCCCATCTGAGGCTCTGCTTCCAGGGAACTGATGACCTAAGACACCCACAGGCACATTTCTGTGTAGCTCAAGGGCAATGAGCCATTCTCGTCTAAGATCTCTGAAGGGAGTCCATGAGTGCCAGTTGCTTTCTAGGAATGGAAGCTGAAGGAAAGGACAAGCAGAAAAAGAAGATAAGCTCTATGATACTTCATTGCTCTGTTGGCAGGCCTGTTTTCTCTGAAGTTCTGTGGGCCTGTCTCAAATTCTGTTGCTTATTCTTTGCTGAGCAAATATCTATTGCTGTGTGAATTTTGGAATTTTCTTGGGAAATTCAAGGTCTTTGATTTGCATTTTTCATAATCCATGTAACCCCGCCCTCCTGGAGCCTTGGGATGCCAAGTATCAATAGAACCCACAGCTCTGCTTAAACCTCATTGTATTCTCCTTAAATGTAAAAAAATGAATTCTGACAATCTTAATATGATACACGTGGTTATATTGTAGCTCAACCTGAGGCCAGCCATGTAAATCCCAGAGATTTTTAGATTCTACTTCCTTTCGCTTCTAACTGTTTCTACTACAGAGATTAATTGAATGGAATCATTTGTCTGGTTCTGCAAGGGATTGGCATTTTGGTAACGGTTGCCCTTGGATTCTGTAAGAATGACACGTTTTAAATCACAGAGCAGCTGCACAGCTTATTGTAGAAAGTACTAAATGATGAACAGCAAGACCTGTTGATTTTCTAAAAGTTCATGAGTTAGAAATATAAATTTCTTTTCAGTCATCCCACCTATTTGGAGTCTTCTGATTTGGTCTGAAAATTCTTCTACCTCTGGAAGAGGCATCACTTGGAGAAATTTCACTGAGGACAGGGTGTTGGTTTTATATCTGACCTTTGTTTGGGAGCTTTAGCAAAGTTTCATGGTCCGGTGCCCAGTTTCCCTATCAAAATAATTACTGAAAAGAATATTTATTCTGTTTTAATTTCCACGGCAGGTCAGGTGTCAAGGGCTGAAAGTTATTGGCTAAGCTTTCAACACTGCTATTTCTACCATAGACAGGCTTGTAAGTCCAAAGAACCTGAAAAGACCTGCATCTTAACCTGGTACCACGTTGATTGTTAAGAAGGGCGTGGGTCATGGAGAAATTCCTAGGGTTTTACAAAACAATGAGATCTACATATCCTCAAGTCCGGTAAAAGGTTTCAGTTTATTTCAGGGCTCCACCTAACTTTATCCATCTGCCATTTGTGGTTCCACCCTCGAGCAATTTTCCTAGTGCCCCACTCCCTGCGGTACCACATTTTTTTTTCTTTTGACACAAATTTTTTGTTATTGAAACTTTATTTTTCTCCACCCAGCCTGAGGATGAGTTTTCTACATACCTAGAATTTTATGCTGATTCCCATCTGAGGCAGCTGTATTCCTCCATCACTTTAGCACTTTTTCTCTTGGATGCTGCCTTTTTATTATCTATATTTTTTCTTTTACTTCAATATTTATCTTTCCGGGTAAGCTTTCAGGAAGCAGAAAAGAGAACTGAACCAAATGTGTAATTATTTCCTTTTTGACAAGTAGCCTGAAGGTTACTAGATACTTTTACAGAAAAAAAATTTCTTAAAAGTTTGATTCTGCAGTGTTTTCCTAGATTTAACATGAATGATCCAGTTGCCCTTCTTAATTGAACTGGAGAAAATGCAACAATATCGGAGATGTTGGGTAACTGATGTGATTTTATGACAACGGCCCAAGAATGATTTTGAAACTTTTTGCCAGACAAATTACAGAGAGAAAAACTTTGCGATGAAAACTGCAGCTTAGCAAAATGGAATTATCCTCCAAATGTTGTCATAAGTCTAAAAATAAAGTAGTGTACTAGTAGACAATAAAATGGTAGTATCCAAGAACGAAGTCAATTAACGAAACTTTCCTAGAAATGACATAGAAGGAGAGCAGCTGGGCATAGTTGAAGTAGAGATAACAGTGACCACACAACTGGAAACATATACACAGAGATATTTGTGTAGATCTGATCATATTTAGTAGAGCATATACAGATCAGAACTTGGAACTTTTTTCAGTCACCTGCACACAGCTCTGTACACAGTGCTTTCACTTTGGTGTGTTGCCCTAGGGATTTCATTATAACTTCAGGAAAGTGATGCTCCAATTCTTGTTTTTCCATGACAATGCCAGCCAAAGAAGCATTTTCAGTCTCTTGTTCTGTATTCATCCATGAAATGAGTTATTTTCAGATTTTAGAGGTACTTGATTTCTTAGATTTTTCTTTTGACCTTAAGGCTCTGTTTGTCATTGAAATGGGCCTCTGCTCTGCAGACGTTGAAAAGCTGGTGAGTTCATCCTTAGACGATGAAGTCATCATTGACCCCTCTCATGGACATCTTTGTGAGCTCATGCTGAGCACTAAGTCCAACTTAAATGAATTTTGACATATCATCTAGGAATATGATTATGGGATTACATGACCACAGATACTCCCAAGGTAGTGAACGCATTTTATTGAGTGGTGTTAGCGGACCAAAGCCAAGCAAACATTTTGGAAACCTAGACAGACAGGCTGAGAGAGAGAGAGAGAGAGAAATGTGGTTCAGATATCCAAGGAAGATGGAGGAGACCTTGAAAAGTAGAAAGAGCTGCAAAAATTCATCGCCAGGGAACTGAACCTTGGGGTAACACATTTAGTAAAAGCTTACTCTTTTTGCCTTTTTTCTGTTTTTATATTAATCCCCACTCCCCTCCTCCCCCAAGATAGAAATGTTTCCATTTGGCTTGAAAAACATGTCCCATCCTAAGCCATTTCCTTTGTAAGGAATATTTTTGAAAAAAGTTTTTGTAACAATTTCCAAGTAGAGAACAATGAATATTTCACTATAATTGCCTTCAGAGATTCGTAGTGGGCTGACTCTCTCTCTCTCTCTTTTAAAATTAAATCTTATAATGTCCTCTTTATGTGCTTCATATATGTTTTAGGAAGATCATTAAATTCAAGGGCCTGACAATAAACAATCTTTAACTGGCATCCTAAGTTGCCCAATACAAAATGTAAATACCACCACTTGAATTCTTCCAAAGCGTGTCTTTTTAAAAAGGAAGAAATGTCATGTAGGCATCAACTTTACAAGTACTGCTATTTGTGACTTAGAATATTCTTTTTTGCCTTTTTCACTAGTGGACTAGCTGACCAGTTTATGCCTGCTATAATTCTTGATGAATAGTTAAAGAACAAGGCAGTAAGATGAGTAAGATAAGGTTGATGGGTAATTAAGTTTAGGGAAGATGTCTGCTTCTACTGCTGACATGCTTGTTGTGTCTAAAGATCTGGAGGTGTAAATGGCTTTGTTATATTAAATTAGATTTCCATGTTCTTATGGACAGTGTCCACATAAGAAACCTGATGTAGCCTAACTTTGGAACTTGTCCTTTATCCTCTTAAGATCTAAAGAGGAAAGAACACTTAAGTGAAAGGAATATTTGGAGATGTCATTTGTGTGTATGCATGGGCTCATTGGATACATTAGGGTAAGATAGTATCTAAAGTCTCCGTTTCACCAAGAAGTTGGCATTTATGGGCCAAATGAGTTTTGAGGTGCTTTAATTGTCTGAGGAATTTGTTTGCTATTAAAATCTTGAAAAATATTTTTCTAAGAGTACATAGAATAATATAAACTTTTAAAATTTGCATTGATTATTTCAATTGTGAATTAAAAAAATAATAGCAGTGACAACAGCAGCAATAGAAGAGGCTGACCATAAATTTTATTGTATAAATTGGGATATTTTTGAAAGTGAAAGCAGGTACTTGATTAAGAGCAGGATAGCCATTTTAAACCAGAAGATATAATAACCCTCAGAGAGAATAATAATGATAGAAGTAGTAGGGATAATGCATAATTCCATAATTCAAGTGGTCCTGTCCAATCAGGATAATATTTAAACACACACACACACACACACACACACACACACACACACACAAACACCGCCCACCCCCCCCCCAACAGACACACACAGAATCCAGCATCACTCCCTGAAAATTTAGAAATAATCAAGTCCTTTACTTGCATTTCTTTTTTTTTTTAAATAAATTTATTTATTTTTAGCTATGTTGGGTCTTTGTTTCTGTGTGAGGGCTTTCTCTAGTTGTGGGGAGAGGGCGCCACTCTTCATGGCGGTGCGCGGGCCTCTCACTATCGTGGCTTCTCTTGTTGCAGAGCACAGGCTCCAGATGCACAGGCTCAGTAGTTGTGGTTCACGGGCCCAGTTGCTCCACGGCATATGGGATCTTCCCAGACCAGGGCTCGAACCCGTGTCCCATGCATTAGCAGGCAGATTCTCAACCACTGCACCACCAGGGAAGCCCTCTACTTGCATTTCTTAATACTGTGAAGAACATAAGAACATACCATAAGACCGTAACTTCAAATCTCCCTTTCCTTTTCAACGAATTTCCTTGCATACCACAGCCACGCCTTTCTCCTCAGGACCTCTTATTTAAACTCCCAAACCTATCTTGGCCTTCATCTTTTTTTTTTTTTTTCCTTTACTCTTGTCTGACAAGGCTGGACCCTTCTGGGAGGACCAAGGGACAGGAAACAACTAAGTTGGCAAAGAGTAGTCCTCTTTAGCAGGCAAGGAGTGGGCAAAGCTGTTAATAATTGCCTATTAATAGTCTTGATCCTGTGCCAATAGCTTACATTAATAGGGAAATCTCTATATGCCCGGTGCTTTGAAACAATTATAAACCTCATCTACATCTCACCCCTGATGTCGTTGCTCTTGACATTGCCATTTTGCAGAGGAGAAAACTGAGGTTTTTTACCAAGAGTGGATAAGTTGCTTAAGTGGCAGAGCCAGGACCTAAACTTTGCAGTCTGACTAAAGAGTTGATACTCCTAGCCAGTAAGTCCAAGGCAGGCTTCAACTTGTTACCATTGAGATTGCTCAAATGTAGGAAAAACCCTCACAAGTTTTAGTAAAAAAATTGCTATAACAAAACATGTCCGGAGTAAGTGCATGGTAGTGTGAGCAAGTATTTCTTTCCCACTTTGAAAATCACTCTGGTGTGAATGAGGTATCTAGAGCTCTCTGATAAATGAACCCAATATGAAAATAAATGCATATAAACACAGGTTATTTGGAAGACTTAATGCAAGTGAGCAGAACACACAGTAAGAATGGCTATTTTTCATACAGTTGGAGAGGGCTGTCATTGACTGGGTTTAACTGCTATTGTCAGAAAGATATCAACCATTTTTAATGCTCAGACTATTTTTTTATGGCTGCCTGAAGGATATCAGGTGAACCGTCTGTTGTAAATCAATAATAATTTGCTTTAGATTAATGAGGAACTAAAACTGTTTCTAATAAATCTCTAAATGCTTAGCATATTCTGAAAACCAATCATTTTATGAGATTAGATTTCTTCTCTGTCCTTAAGAAAGAGCTGGGTGGGTGGAGGGAAGGAAAAAAAGTAGCCAAACATTTTGGAAACAGAGAAATGTGAAAACAGTGAATGAGAGTGTATGCATTCCAGGGCTTTGTTTTGTAATCTCAGCTGTTCAGAGGCATGCTCTGTGGTTCAAAGCACTGCCACTTAACAGCAAATAAGATGTCACGGTGCCCTCTGTACAGGTTCTTCAGCAAAGTCCATTGGCTGCTTAATGGCTGGTCAGAGTCTTCAGTACCTACTAAGTAAATGGAGTATGTTGGAAATAGCTGGATTCTAGTCCAAATCATAGGCTGTGCATCCTGGCAACACTCTGCAGTGATTGGGTAACTAAAGCGTGTCTTGGAAAGTGGATGGATGGGTCTTGCCTTCTGTCTAGTCTTTTTTTGATATTTAGAATGCATCATGGGAAAAGAATAATGTAGGCTCAACTCATCCATTAATTTGATACCTTTACAGGTCTATTTTTCCTGAGGACTTTCTTATGAAATTGGAAGGGAGAAAGAAATCCACTGTGGAGGTGAGGAGCAGAGAAATGTTTCTTCCCCCAAATGTATCTGAGTAATCTAATGTGATGGCACAATTTTAAGAGTAATCCAGTGGTTGGTAAACTGCTAACCTTGCTGTTGACCAGACAAAGGAAAGCAAATGATTACTTATAAAATTCGTGCCCCTAATCCCAGGCTTGGAAGGAATGGAAATAGTAGAGAATATTGGGGCAAGATAATAGTGTATTCTGAACCAGGTTTCCTGTCTCTAGCAGAACTTATGCTTCAGCAAGCTTCAGCGAATGTAGGAATTTCAGATTCTGGGTACTCAATTGCACGAGTAACATTTTAAATTATCTTTTATTGAAGAATAAATATAAAGTGGGTGTATTCTTTTATTAGTCACTTTTTGGAATGGAGTGATTTTCTAAGGAGCAGAAAGGGCTTAATCCTAGTGATGTGATTCTGTATAAAATAAGCTAAGAATCTGTGGCAAAGATTTTTCCCTATCTGTGCTCTCACATCGCCTTTGGGACACAGCTGAACCATATTTCCTTTACAGCTTCTTGTGGTCACGTGCCTGAACTCTGTCCAATGGCATGTGAGGAAAATGGTAGGTGCTGCTTCCAGGCCTGGCTCATAAAACTCTCTCAAGAACCACTTTTTTTTTTTTTCCTTTTTCCCATGTGCTGGCTGAATGGTGAGGACCCTAGGACTTAGAGAAGTGTAGAACCACAATGTAGAAGGAGCCTGAGTCCCTCAGTAAGGGCATGGAAGACTCTCCCACCAGTAAAATCCATGACTGGCAAGTGAGAGGCATGAGAATGAAAACATTATTGTGTGAGATACTGAGATTTAGAAATGCCTTTGCAGCAGCTAGCCTTACTACGTTGCTGATACAGGATTGGTTCATGTCATGACTAGGGTGGTGGCCTTGTATGATCATAATGGTCCTGTTGTCAATGTTATGTTGTCTAGATTCTGGTCCTGGCATCTGCCCAAGAGTGGATGCATGATTCTGGGCAGATAACTAGCTTTCTTCTCTGGCCTCAGTTTTTCAGCAGCAAAATGAAGAGTTTGGACCAAAACCTTTAAGATAAGTTGGAGATTTGCGGATTGACAGAAACTCTGACAAATGTAAGCAAAAGAACTTGTCATAAGGATACAGGTGGCTCATGGTATCAATGATGAAGTTAGAGAATCAGGCTCAGAAAGAGCAAGAATCAGAGAAGATATAGTGACCTAGGCAGCAAGAGGTAGTTAAAAATCTCATCATGGGCCCCCTCTGGTAGTTAAAAATCACAGGTCTTTTCCATTCTCATGTATTAGTTAGGTTTTACTGTGTAACAAATGACTCCAAAATTTTGTGGCTTAAAACAACATTTGTGCAGCTCATGATTTTAAAGGTTGACAGTTTGACAGTTTGGAATGGGCTCTGCTGAACTTTTCTGCAGATCTGGACCAGCCCCAGCTGATCTTAACCTGGTTCACTTAAGCAGTCAAATCTTCCATTAGCTGCCATGTTGGTTAAGGGCTGTTCCATCTAAGATGGCCCAACAGGGATGGCTTATTTCTACTTCATACGGTCTCTCATCCTCCAGCAGGCTAGCAAGAGTTAGTTCACATGGCAATTGAGTGGGAATCCAAGAGTGGGGTAGAAGTATTCAAGGTCTCTCGAGGCCCATGTTCAGAACTTTCACAGTGTCACTTCTGCCACATTCTGTTGCCCAAAGCCAGTCTCAAGGCCAGTCCAGATTCAAGGGGTGGGGAAGTAGACTCCAGCTCTTGATGAGAGGAGCTACAAAATTCACATTGCAAAGTATCAATAGTACGGATAGAAGGACAGTTATGGAGAAAAATTGTGAACATTTCTGCAATTCACCAAACCTTGCTTAGATCATGTGTCTATTCCTTGGGTAGAAAAGAGCTGGTCAATTTCATACTCCTCCTAAGAGTGAAGAGTGTGGGAGAAGTTAGTTTCCCAAAAGGAAATTAGGATGAAGGGGAGATGACCTGAGCTTGACAGACCTGGTTTTGAACTGACTACCATGAGCTAAATATATGGCCTCAGCAAAACAGAGAACCACTCGGAAACTACTTTCTCATCAGCCAAGTGGGTTTAATAATTCTTTCTTACAAGTTCTTACAAGTGAGTGTTAGAGAAGATAAAAGTAAAGGCTGGGTACCATGTTCACATGTAGTAGACACACAGTAACTTCTCTAGTTTTCACCTTAAACTGACACAGTGGAATGAAAAGTAGATACACATATTTTAGAAATTTTTTCCCCAAGTTCTTCAGAAAGTAACACAGGAGAATTTTTTACACAAAAGCTTAATATACTGTTGCTTTTACCATGGCATTTAGAAGCATTAGTCATTGAAATTATCTGTCTTTGCCATTCTCAGAAATTAAGGTTGCTCCAGGGCTGTTTTCAGCTGGTAAAAATTAGGGTGGCCACATTGTATTCTTCAGCTTCCCCCTTTCTTACTGGTTGAGTGTGGGGTTGTGTCTTAGGCTGTTCTGGCTGCTGTAACAAAAATATCATAGACTGGGTAGCTTGAACTGCGAACATTTATTTCTCACAATTTTGGAGGATGGGAAGTCCAAGATCAAGGCACTTGCAGATTCAGTGTCTGATGAGGACCAACTTCCTGGTTCATAGACTGCTGTCTTCTCACTGTTACTTTCACTTCTCCCATGCTCTTTCTTAGCTATGTGTGAGATGCATGTGTAGTAAACAGGTTCTCATTTCAATAGGAAGTCAAACCTGAAAAGGCACAGAGGACCCATTTTTCTTTTCCTAACTTTTCCCAGATGCATCAAAATCAATACCTCTCTTTCTAGGACAGCAGGCACCATGCTTTCAGTCAGGAGTGGCTACAGCTGACTAACTTCCTCTGGATTTGGTAGTGGGAGAAGAACTCAAGGCTCTGTTTCTGCCAGACACTTGGTGTACCAGCCGGTTTTGCCCTGGCCCAGGGGGCAGCCTGCATGATGCTTCTGAGGCCTGCTTCAAATAGCAGATTAGTGAAGGTGGTTCTGTTAATGGTTTGATTGTTTTTTCTCACCCAGTTCATGGAATTGAAGTCAAGATTTTGCAAGTTCATTTTCATGAAGTCGAACTACTTTTTATAAATGAATTTTCTCAGTTCGGTTGCATCTTGTTCCAAACCAATTGGAAATCTTTAAATCAAAGCATTCAATGAATGGAGTGTCAAGAAAATTTCAGTGGTTGAAGCTTTTCAAGACCTGAAATTATTGACAACAATATGTGCAGACAAGAAGACATTCAAGTGTATTTCTATACATTATACATTAAACAATGCAAACTCAAATGGTGTGCTAGATTTCCATTTGAAGCTATAATTTATGCTATGGAAAAACTCTTGTGGGAAGAATCTATTGGTAGAGCTCCTATTTTTAACTTGTAAATCAAGTTGTATTCTATATACTGGACTAAAATGAAATTGAGAGGGTCCATGATTCCATAGCATCTAGGCTTAGCAAAATATTCAAAAGGATCATAAATAAAATTAAGTGTTTTTGAAAAGTTTTGAAATATTTGTAAAAATATTTGCCTAAGAACAGTACTCTGAAGAGAGGCAAAAAATCAGTACCTGTGAAATTATTGGGGCTGAAATATTGATATATTTCAATAAAAACGTAGCATTGATCAGAGCCTTTGGTATGGACTGAATTTTGTAACCCTCCCCCCTCCCCTCTGCCCCAATTTGTGTTTGAAGCCCTATTCTCCAGTGTATTTGGAGATGGGGCCTATAGGGAAGTAGTTAAGGTTAAATGAGGTCATAAGGGTGGGACCCTGATCCAATAGTATTAATGTCCTTAGAGGAAGAGACACCAGGGAGCTCTCTCTCTCTCTCTCTCTCTCTCTCTGCGTCCCCCTGACCCCACTTCCCTACAAGCCAGCAAAAGAACTCTCATCAGAAGTTGAATCAGCCAGCACTTTGATCTTGGACTTCCCAGAGATAAAAAAATTTCTGTTGTGTAAGCCACCTTGTCTGTGGTATTTTGGTATTGTAGCCTGAGCAGACTAAGACAGCCTTCATTTAGCAGAATTTACTGTGAGCTTGGCAGGTAACACAGTGAATATAAAGAGATTTTCTCCTTAGAAGAGTACAAAGTTTCACATATTTTAATCATGTAATTTTGAAAAAAGATCTCAGGCATTTTATGAAAACAAAAAAAATTATGAGATAATGTTGAAAAATATTATGGTATAAAAAGACTAAGATATATAAATAAGTACCAAGGAAAATTGTTTGCTTGTTATTTTTTAACATGCAGATAATAAACTTTAATATATACGGATTTATTCTATGTTAATTTTTTTTAGATGTTATTTTTTAAAAATAGTTTTGACCAGAACTACTTTATAGTTCTACCAATAAGTTAAAATCAATATGTTGGTTAATTTTAAAATATTTTGAAATATTATTTCATTTTATTTTTCTTTACCACCTTTTCTCACTCTCATAATTGTCCCAGGTTGGACGAAAAATTATATGATCATCCTTTGCAAGGATAAAATATTCAGTCTGGAAAAGGCATTTTCATGGAAGTTTGTAGCTGTTGTCCCTTAATTAGTTTAAATTGGGTTGATAAATGTAAAGTGAGCTCCTCATATCCACCTGAGGCAAAGACAGTGTCATGTGATATGCAAATCTCTGGATGTCCGGGAAGACAATTCTTAGTATCCCTTGAAGTAGGTGGCAACATATGGCTGAATTCTAGCCAATGGTTACAGGCAGAAGTGATATATTCCATATCCAGGATTGGCCCCTAAAATGTCTTGCATCATACTCCAATATTCTTTCTTTCCTATTCTACCAGATGAATGGGAATAATCCAATGGAGGACTTGAAGGCACTAAAAGATGGTGGAGCCAACTGACAGGTGGACCCAGGCCCC
Organism: Balaenoptera physalus; assembly: GCF_965194825.1. Lineage (NCBI taxonomy): Eukaryota > Metazoa > Chordata > Mammalia > Artiodactyla > Balaenopteridae > Balaenoptera > Balaenoptera physalus. The sequence goes on from NC_138898.1 coordinate 39,833,081, forward strand.
TGAATGACTGGAGGCAGACCACCCCTGCAGACTTGCATTGAACTATGACATGAGCAGTAAATAACCATATTTTGTGTTAAGCTATTGTAATGTGGGGCTTCAGGGTTGCTTACCTTCATTAATGTTCCATCCAACTTCCTCCCAGGAAAACTGACCTCAGGATCAGTTTCTCTAGCTGATTGGCTTTCCTCCTGCTTAGTTCCTAAGTGATGTGGTAGCACCTTGGTTTGAAAGATTTCCTAGGACTGAAGAATGTGCTCACCATCAAATCAATTGACTTTGAAAATAATTTATATCTTTAAGGTATATGTAGGAGTAGCTATTAGTCCTTTGGGCTAATCTTATATTATGTCCTTAAAATAAAAATACATTAAATAGGTGAGTAATATTCATAATACCTATCATATACTGATATGTAAAGCATATGTTGATAGGCAAAACACTGTGCTAACTACATATATAAGCACGATCTTTATAGCAATCCTTTAAGGTAGATAATTTATTATCCCCATTTTACAGATGGGGACACTGAGACTTAAAGAACTTAGACAACTTGCCAGAGGTCACAGATGTGGAAATGGTGGAGTGGGGATTTGCAGGCAGGTGTGCTGGACTCCAAAGCCTGGGCTCTTGATCATGAAATTAACCATAGTGGAGACATTCACTGTTAGTTCCTCAGCCTCTTAACTCTCACTATGATTCAAGATTCATGATGATGATGGTGATTGATTGACATTTCTGCACACTCACTGCTTGTCAGACCCTCTGGTCTGTGCTTTATGTACGATAGTTTATTAAGCATTCACAGCCATCATATGAGACAGACATCATTACTGTCTGTTATGTGTATACACACTGTATCTCGTAGCCACGGTAACACTCAATAAATAGAAATCAATCTGTCTTCTTACAGAAGGGAAAACTGCAGCTTAGAGAGACTAAGCAGCTATAGCACCTCATGAAGCATTCTTTCAAATAAAGTACCTTGGGCACCTGAAGTCTATCTGCTTCAGTTTGTACAGATTGCAACCCTCCTCTTCAAAGGAGAAAATGGGGAGAGAGGAGAAAATCATGTGGAACCCTATAAGTTAGAGCAAGCCCCAAATTAAAGAAGGATGAAGACATTTACATTTCCTAAGAGGGGTTTTATCCTCACCCCACCCTCAGCCCTCCCCCTCCCCCCCCAACCACCACACACATACCCCTTTTACCCCTTTGCATTGCTTTTGTAAATCAACAGCAGAGAACACAATTCCACTGAAATCGAGGTGGCAGGGTTTGGCTCATGGGACTGGTCACAGTGAGTCTTCACATTGACTCTGAGCCAGAAGGGAAAAAGCAGCAGACACGGGGATCAAGAGATTGTAGCTACATAGTCTGGCTCTGCCACCAGAAATGACGGAAAAGAAAAAAAGAAAAAAAAGAAGCAGAAAAACAAAACCCGAGACAGAAGGCAGGAGGAGACACAGGGCAGCTCCAGCTTTCAGCGAGCCGGCTCTGTTCCACTTCCTTTTGATTGTCCAGGAAAGCTAAGAAAAGTAAAAACAAGGCTGTGAGTGCGTGAAAGCAGCCCCGTGGAAACGTGTTAAACAATTGGCCTGTGGGTCAATTGTGAAGGGCGTTAATGTGCGAGACCCCGATAAAGAGATTTGCACGAATGGCCACAAAGCATTTCACATTTAAATACAGATCCAAGTTTGTTCTGCACAACAGTATAAATATAACTAAGGTGGGGTGGAGAATGAGATTTGGAAATCAGCCGATTTTAAGGAAGCCAACACAAACACTCCAACGAATGCAGGGTTTCGCACAGGCTTTTGTGCTCCTTACTAGTTGTTGGCATAAGCTCATAAAAACAGAAAAGTCCATGAGACGTAGTGGTTGAGATATTGTGTGCCCGGGTGGTAACAAAGTACACTGTTTATCTGAAAACAGCCTTCTTGTCATGTACACGGCCTTTCCTGGAAGGTGATGGTCATGTTTCATTTTGTTTCATGGTGGTTGTGACAGCCTAGAAAAGTGTACAACATCTCAGGAGGTTTTCTATCTCTTTTCAGTGGCTATCTCCTCATGAGATAGATCTGAGGGTAAAAGTCCCTAACCTTGAAGGCTTTTCAAATTGAGGTTTTAATAGAAAGGAATAGATTTTAGCCTCTTTAGCAAATTCATATTGCATGAAAGGATATTTTGTAATAGGCTAAGCAGGCCATATAAAATTAAGTAAAGCTGGATCTGGTGCCTAAAACTATTTGGCAGAAATCCCTGGAAAGCCACATTTGAACATTTTTAATATATATTATGAGGCAGAAAAGAATAATTATCTTCTATTGAAGTTCCCAAGTGAGAGAAATGTATTCGTAGAGCCTTTTCAAAGAAAACTGTCTGTATTGCAAAATTGTTGTGCTTGAGATTATGTCCGCCCTCCTTTGGTTTATGGCTTGTGGCTTGTGGAAAAGAAGCAAGCACGACTCAGACATTACTCCACTGTTTTGTGAGACTGCTACCTTGAGCAAGGTGTTTTGCCAAGGGCCTTGAAATACTTGGCTAAGAAGTTTCTAGAACAAAGACTCTTGAGCCCTATGGGTGTGATACCATGGATGGTTTGGGAACAAAAACTACCTTGAGTGACTATCTCTCTATTTTATTTCTAACCTGGGGCCTTGATTTAGAATTAATCACTCTCTCCTTCCTCTACTTCTTTCTCCAGAGAGGGTCACCTTTCACTGGAAGTGCTCATATGTGTCCAGAGCATTGCATTTCTGAGGTCATCCTCTGTTTTAGTTTAGATTGCTCAGATGCAGACCCTCAGAAAACAATTTTAGTCTAAGTAGATTATTTGGGAGCGGATCCCAGAAAGCACATTGAGGGAGTGGGGAAAGTGAGAGAGGAAAGGGAAGAAAGCCAATAAATGATTGTGAGGAACAGAACACCTCCATAGGGCCCACTCCTGCCAGGGACCCTCTGGGTCACTGTGTAAAACACAACTGAAAATTGTCCATTGGAGGATATAGCAGCTCAGGCCTGTCTCCACCAACTCTGACCCTCTTGTGTTGAGGGTTGCTCCTGAGTTGTTACCCTCCATCTGAGACTTTCTAGCTTGCCTTAGGTTGATAGGTCCCCAGCCAGAGAATGACCTTGGGCAGAGAGAGACGAGGAGAACTGGGTCCTTCTACATGGGAACTCTTTGCAGGCTCCCTTGGGGATGAGCCAACTGAATTTTGGTGAAAAACTTAAAGCATCACTCTAGCCATCAACTCTGACAGTTAAGGCAGGCTTCTTGCAAGGAAAAAATTCTTTGTTTTGATAAGTGTCCCACCGTGTTTTTTCCCCCCTTAATGTAAATCTTCCTAGTCTTTTACAGTAAATGGATATCTATGGCTTTTAATATCTTTAAATGCTAATAAAAGTAATAATTAATAAATGTAATAATAATGGAATTTATCATTTATTGTCTCCCCTCTGTCAAATGCATTAATTTATTTAATTCAGCCCTTATTTCATGACATATATAAAAATTAACTCAAATTAGAGTCTAGACCTAAACATAAAAGCTAAAAAGCTAAAACTTCTAGAAGAAGATATGGGGGGAAATCTTCATGACCTTGGGATATGCAAGTATTTCTTAGCTATGACTCAAAAGCACTACTTTTAAAAGGAAAAAAAAGATTAAATATTTGTGATCAAATTTAAAACCTCTGCTCTTCAAAAGATATTATTAAGAAAATGCATAGGCTAAGTTTATTCCTAGGTATTTTATTCTTTTTGATGTTATTTTTAAAAAATTAATTAATTAATTAATTATTTTATTTATTTGGCTGCACCGGGTCTTAGTTGCAGCATACGCGATCTTCGTTGTGGCATGGAGGATCTTTTAGTTGTGGCATGTGGGCTCTTAGTTACAACATGTGGGATCTAGTTCCCTGATCAGGAATCAAACCTGGGCCCCCTGCATTGGGAGCATGGAGTCTTAACCACTGGACCACCAGGGAAGTACCTTTTTGATGCTATTTTAAAAGGGATTGTTATCTTGCTTTCTCTTTCTGATAGTTCATTATTAGTATATAGAAAGGCAACAGATTTATGTGTATTAAACTTGTATCCTGCAACTTTACTGAATTCATTTATTAGTTCTAATTGTTTTTTGGTGGAGATTTTAGAGTTTTCTATATATACTATCATGTCATCTGCAAATAGTGACAGTTTTAATTCTTCCTTTCCAATTTGGATGCCTTTTATTTCTTTTTCTTGTCTGAATGCTATGGCTAGGACTTCTAATACTATGTTAAAGCAAGGAGGTGAAAGAGCTATACTCTGAAAACTCTAAAACATTGATGAAGGAAATTGAAGATAATACAAAGAAATGGAAAGATATCCCATGTTCATGAATTTAAAGAATTAATATTGTTAAAATGTCCACACTACACAAAGCAATCTACAGATTTAATGCAATCCCTATCAAAATACCCATGACAACTTTCACAGAACTAGAACAAATAATTCTAAAATTTATATGGAACCACAAAAGACCCTGAACAGCCAAAGCAATTTTGATGGAAAAAGAACAGGACTGGAGGCATTATGCTCCCTGACTTCAACCTATACTACAGAGCTACAGTAATCTAAGCAGTATGGTACTGACACAAAAACAGACACAGAGATCAATGGAACAGAATAGACAGCCCAGAAATAAAGCCACACATATATGGTCAATTAACCTATGAAAAGGAGGCAAAAAATATACAATGAGGAAAAGAGAGTCTCTTCAATAAATGGTGCTGGGAAAACTGGACAGCTACATGTAAATGAATGAAATCAGAACATTTTCTTACACTGTATACAAAAATAAACTCAAAATGGATTAAATGTAAGACCAGAAACCATAATTCCTAGAAGAAAACGCAGGCAGTACACTCTTTGACGTGAGTCATAGCAATATTTTTTGGAGTCCGTCTCCTCAGGCAAAGGGAAGTATTTGCAATAAATATGTCTGATGAAGGACTTTGGTCTAAAATACATAAATAACTAGTACAATTCAATTACAAGACAGACAAATCAATACAAAAATAAGCAAGACTTGAATAGGCACTTCAATATAGAGCTTATAAGAATGGGCAGTGTTATGGACTGAATGCTTGTGGTCTCAAAAATTCATATGTTGAAGTCCTAATGCCCAATGTGATGGTATTTGGAAATGCAGATTTGGGGAGGTAATAAGGTTAGTGAGGTCATGAGGGTAGGACCCTGGTCTGATGAGATTAGTGCCTTTATCAGAAGACATATCAGAGAATGTCTTCTCTCTCTCTGTCTCTCTCTCTGTCTCTCTCTCTCTCACTCTCCCACCACCCTGCCTTCCCCCAACCCCCACCCACCACACTGTAAGAACACAGTGAGAAGATGGCTGTCTGCAAGCCGAGAAGAGAGTCCTCACCAGAACCCAACTAGGCTGGCACCTTTATCTCAGACCTTCAGCCTCCAGAATGGTGAGAAATTAAGTTTTTGTTGTTTAAGTCATCCAATCCATGGTTTTGTTATGACAGCCTGAGCTGACTAATAAGCCACTAAGCCCACGAAAAGATGTTCAGCATTATTAGTCACGAAGGAAATATAAATTAAAAACATAATGAGTTCTTACTACATACCCACCAGAATGATAAATTTTAAAATATTGACAATACCAGCTGTTGTCAAGAATATGGAGCAACTGGATATCTCACATCTCATACACTGTTGGTGTGAGTGTAAAATTTGACAACCACTTAGGAAAACAGTTTAACCATTTCTTATAAAGTTAAACATCTATTCTATGAACCTGAAATTTGTCCACTGGATATTTCCACAAGAAAAATAAAAATTTGTGTCCACAAAAAGGTTTGTACATGCTCATGGTGGCTTTATTGGTAATAGTCAAACACTGGAAACAAGCCAGGAGGATGGATAAAGAAATTGTGGTACCTTTGTACAAAGGAATACAACTCAGTAAAAAAATAAAATAAACTTCTGACACATGCAAAAACATGGATGAATACTGAGCAAAATAAGCCAGACAAAAAATAGTATATCCTGTAGATTTCATTTAATTGAATTTCTAGAATAGGCACAATTAATCTACAGTGAAAGAAATCAGAGCAGTGTTTGCCTGAGCCAGGAGTAGACTGCACAGGGACACGAGGGAATTTTCCAGGTGATGGAAACGTTTTATAGCTTGCTTGGGTGGGTTGTTACACAGATGTATACATTTATCAAAATTCAAATTTACTTTAGACTTAAAAATGTGTGCATTTTATTTACCATATATAAATTACACTTCAATAAGTTTGATTAAACAACAACAAAAACAACAGAAGTCTGAACCATGGGTGTTTGTTATATTGTTCTTTGTATTTTTCTATATTTTTTAGAAGAATAAGTTTTCTCTCAAAAGGTGCCTGAATGGAGAATTCCTAGTCTACAGTCATGTACATTCCTTATTACTTATACTCCACCTCCCTTCCTGTTGCTTTAGGAAATTATCGTGTTTAAGGGAAGCTAATACACAATTCATTCTTCACAAAGAATTCTGGACAACTCTTTAAATCATCCATTGCCCTTGAATTTGGATGTATCAGAGACTTCTTTATTGTTTGGTTACATGGTGATTTTTGACTTGCAGGGTTCATGGATTGATGTAGTTGTAGGTTGTCTCAGAAGTTTTCCTAAGATGCATCTAAAAATGCAGGATATTTGTGTGTGTGTGTGTGTGCGCACTTTGGGATAGTTTCTTTCCCCCTTTCCTTGAAAAAGGATATTTGAAATGTTTAATTATGTCCTGGTATGAATTCTTGCTAATGCCACACCCAAGGGGAAACATGGCTGGGATTGACCATCTCCTCATCCAGCTAAAATTACAGGACTCAGGTTTTCTTCCATCAAAGATAGAACACGGGAGCTTCTTTCTCTTGCATTCATCAATCTCAGACTTCCAGATAAACTCATTTTGTTTCTTGGTACAAAGTTCTCAACCCCCAGTGAGAAGTTCAAACTTTAATAGATCAAATTTGTAATGAAAGTTAGAAAACCTTAGTCATCTCATTCATTTTAGGGTAGCTGATAGTAGGAATTGTTTCACCTTCTGGATAAGAACCTTACCTGTCCTGTTCACTGCAGTATCCCTAGCATCTAGAACCATGTTTAATAAACACGAATTTTAGCAATAAGGAAATAGGTGCTCAGGAAGATTTAAGTGAATTGCTTAAATTCACCCAGTTAATGATCCAGCAATTCCACTTCTGGGTATATACCGAGAGAATTAGAAAGAGTCTCAAAGAGATATATGTACACTCATGATAATAGCAGCATTATTCACAAAAGCCAAAGGTGTTTATCATAATAGCAACCCGAGTGTCCATCAGTGGAAGAATGTACAAACAAAATGTGGTATATATACACAAAGCAATATTATTCAGCCTTAAAAAGGAAGGAAATTCTGACACATGCTACAACATCAATGGAACTTGAGGATATCATGCTAAGTAAAATAAGGCAATCTTAAAAGGTTAGACGTTACATGATTCCACTTATATAAGATACCTAGAGTAGTCAGACTCAGACAGAGGGAAAGTAGAATGGTGGTTGCCAGGGGCTGGAGGAAGGGAGGAATGGGAAGTTGTAGTTTAATGGGTGTAGAGTTTTAGTTTTGTAAGATGAAAAGAGTTCTGGGTATGGATGGTGGTGATGTTTGCACAACATTGTGAACATAATTAAAACTACTGAATTACAGACTCACAGACATAGAAGACAAACTTATGGTTACCAGAGGGGAAGCAGGTGGGAGGGGTAAATGAGGAGTTTGGGATTAACAGATGCACACTACTATATATAAAATGGATAACCAACAAGGACCTACTGTATAGCACAGGGAACTATATTTAATATCTTGTAAAAAACCATAATGGAAAAGAATTTAAAAAAAGAATATAGATATATACGTATATATGTATAACTGAATCACTCTGCCGTACACCTGAAACTAACACAATATTGTAAATCAACTATACTTCAACAATAAAAAAAAGGTACTACTGAATTGTACACTTAAAATGGTTAAGATGGTAAATTTTGTTGTATGTATCTTACCACAGATGAAAAAAAGTCACACAGCTAGCACATGGCAGACTGATAGACCCTAAACCCAGGTTTCATTGATTCCAAGTTCAAAATGGTTTTCTTTATAGCCATCTGACATTTTGGATACTGTTAGGTAGGTTTCTCCCTGGCTGATGTGATACAGAGGAAAAGCATGAATTTGATCACTTAATACCATGACTTCAGCGATGTTGGGATAGCGCTGCTACTCATCAAAAGGAGCTCTCCTAATTTGCTTGATGTTGCCTTACATTTCACTATTTCAGTAATTCTCAGTCTCAGTCTCAGGTAGCACACTGGAGTCACCAGGGGAGATTTAAAAAACATTGATGCCTGGCCTCTGCCCCCCAGGTATTCTGATGTTATCAGACGAGGGTGTGGCCTGGGCATCAGGATTCTAAAAGCTCCAGGTCCCCGTGCAGCTAAGGTTGAGAATGACTGCTGTTACCAGACGTGATGCCTTGATTCTTGATAGAACAGGGTCCCCCTGTGCGGCAGAATTCTGAACGTTTCTCAGATGCCAAGTACTTGAGCCAAAATGTAGGCTTGGGAAGCTTATCCTCAGCTCTGGAGGGAAGTTCATCAGATTCCTTCCTGAACTTGTGAGATGGAGGAGGAGTTAACATAATGTATGTTTAAAGCAGGGGCCCTGGAGTCAATGCTGGAATTGAAATCCTGGTTGCATCATCTGCTAGCTGTTCAACTTCAGCCTAAATACTTAACCTCTCTGAATCCCCAAATGAGCATGGCATGGTTCCTCACTCACAGAATTATTTGAGGAATGGGTGAGATAATTCCTCTAAAACACAATACCCAGCAAAGCCTGAAAATGTAATTAGTTTTACTACTGTCTGATGTATATTGCCCTGGGTTTCTGAAGGTCAAGAGTGGGAGGAAGAGATAATGGTGAGAAGAGGTGTGGTGTGTGTGTGTGTGTGTGTGTGTGTGTGTGTGTGTGTGTGTGTGTGTGTGTGTATGAAAATGGAGAAAATAGAGCAAGAGAGAATGGTCCAGCTACCAATAAAAGATGGGAACTGGGGACAGTTTTTTGACTTCCTGAACTTAACACCAGATGGAAACAGAAGCTTCATGAAGAGACTAGAGAGCAGAGAGTTCAAGCATCCTCCGAAGGGAGAGGGCTGCCAATCAGGGACAACAAGAACCTTGGCAGTAGAGATGGAGAGCATAAAAAAGAACGAGCCTTGGAATCAGCCAGGAGGAAAGAAACTTCAGAGAAAGACCCTGAAGGCCAACACTTAAAATATTTATTTTTTTATGCTGCTACATGAAAAGTTAAACTTGGAGGAAAAGCATGTTTGGGTGTATATTCTAAATCATTTCTGTAAAGGAGAAAGCTTATCTCTGAGCTGAGCTATAGAAAATGGAGCCTGCCTTGTGATGACTCCCAATTCACCACCACATCTAGATTTGAGGGTGGCCTGAGTCTCTTGAAGTACTGACCATGAGGTCTTGAGCTCTACCCTGGAGAGCTTGCAGGTCTGTTTACCATACTGCCCCCATCGCCAAAGTCATACCTCCTGCCTTGGGGTGGAAACACTGTCTTGACCCAGCTGTGGGGAGCTCAGCAGAGGGAGGCCTTTGCCCAAGAGAATGAGCTCAGATCCTCCAATAATGGTGCAGCTGGAGGTCTGGCAGGCACCCGTGAGGGTCACCGTGGATGGCTTTCGTCCTACAGAAGGGTGTGTGTTGTCTATGTACCTCGAGGTGGGTGCTGAGAATGTTCATAGCTCACTCCCCATTGTGTTCGTTCCATTTGCTAATTCTTTTGAGACTGAGTCAGAGGGAAGGGTTTTGGCTGTTTCTTTCTGTGCACAAAACATGGGCCTCCACTCTCACTAGTTGGAAGAGTCAGACCTTTTCTCCATCATCTGGCAAGTTTACAGATCTCTGCTGTAAGATTGGTGACCCCTTTGCCCAGCCCTCCACTCCCTCTGTGTCCTTGCTAGAAGGTGTCAGAGAGTATAGTACGTGGAAAACTCTAGGGATTTTTTCATTCTCTTTTCTCTCTGCTCAGCATACCACCCCACACAGGGGTAAGTAAGGCAGTTTGCCCCACCCCCTTTAATACTCACTTTGCACCCCTCCACCCCACCAACTTGGTGACTCCCATTGGTGTTAGCTCAGAGTAAAGGAAATCTCCAAGGAGTTCCCATAAGCCAAAGGCTGGGCCCCCTCTCTGGTGCCATTGGGTCGGCTAACCTACATTTTTTGAAGTTGTATTTTTTATTTTTTTGATATGACAGTTCAGGCTTGAAAACCAGTACATTTGGAAATATAAACTTGATGAAAACAAGCTATAATGAAAGTGAAAAAAAAAACATATCAGTTTACTGCCGATTGAAAATGAGGACCAGATGAGACTGGGGCTCTGGGCATTTAGTTCACTGGAGGAGGTCACTGCTTGGTGAAAACCAAGCGCAGCCTGCACTGGCTTCCCCTCAGCAATACCGTGTTTTGTTTGTGCCCTTCCCTAGTTTGTGGAGGGAAATAATGAGCCAACTTACTTGAAGTTCTTTCTGCCTTTCTATATCATGATGTGTTTCATGTTATTTCATTTCACTTTGAGAAAGGGATAGAAAAAGGGCATCAATGGCCAACCTGAGACTCCAGTTTGTCTCCTAAAAAGTGCTGAGGGCCAGAAAAGGGAAGGAGAGGTGTCAGTAGGCAGGTAGGATGCTCAGTGAAAGGGAAGAGAAGAAGCATAGGCTGCTCCAACCAAGACTATGAAATACTGGACCTTATGCAGTCCAATAAGGTGGAGAAAAGCATAATGGAATAGAAGTATAGAACAGTGCTACTCCAGGTGTGGTCCACGGGCGAAGCTTTTAGAGAAACCAATCAAAGCTATCTCATCAGACCTTCTGTGTTGGAATCTCTGTGATTCTTTTGCTCAGAGGTTGCACACTGGCTATCCAAAGACCACTTTTAACCAACAGACCTGTTTTGTTCAAGCTACAGAGTGTTGGTCTGCAATGTATATTTGAAAATTAAATTTATTGCCAACATTTACACATCTGGACGTAAAAGAGAAATCTAGACTTCCGACTTGTCATGACAAAACCAAATGTCTGGCATCGCTGGGCTCACACTCTTGCATGGCTAGAGGTTCTGGTCGTGAAATCCAACTTTGGGGTGTATATGTGCTGTGGATGGGAGTGCTCACCAACAAGAAATTCTCCGACACCAACTGAGTGTCCCACAATTTAACTCCATTCTGACACTGTCCACCTGGAGACAGCACCAGATCCCACAGGTGAAGGGCTCAGTCCTACAAGACTGCCCCTCCCCCTTCACTTCAGAGGCCGATCACAAGCCCAGGTCGTTGCTTATGTTTCCCATCAACCTGCTATAGATTGAGGCTTCAATGACCCCCTCCTCAGGTCTGATTAATTTGCTAGAGCAGCTGACAGAAATGAGAGAAACATTTTACTTACTGGATCACCTGTTGATGATGAAAGGGTATGACTCAGGAACAGCCAGATGGGAGAGATGCACAGGGCAAGGTGTGGGGAAAAGAGGAGGAGATTCCATGCTGTCTCCAGGTGTGCACCCTTTCCCTGATCTCCATGTTCACCAACCAGAAGCCCTGCCTTTGGGGTTTTTATAGAGGCTTCATTACCTCGTCATGATTGATAACTACTGGCCATTGGCAATTGATTCAACCTCCAGCCCTTCTCCCTTGTGCCCCACCTCTGGGACCCCTGGTTAAAAAAAAAAAAAAAAAAAAAGCCTGGTGCTCCATTTGGAGCTGGTGGGAGATTCAAGCCACGCGAGGCCCTATCTGCACATGGGCACCCTTACCCGGACCCACCCCCAACACAATGAAAACACCAGGTCAGTTTCAGATCAGCAGAGGTCGGGGCAGGGGGCTGCCCTGTTCTCCCTGCAAAGCCTCATGATATAAATAATAAATCTTTGTATTACCTCTTGGTGTATGGATGGCATCATTATTCTTGACATCTGAACCAAATTTTGGGTGGGGATCCATCCTGTTCCTATGGAGTAGCCACAATAATTGTGTCGGCAGGGCAGCTGCCATATCCTGGTGTTCAGGCAATGTTAATTCTGCACACCAATGCAATAAGGCATTATGATTATGATTATTAACTTTTAAGGATATTTTCAAACACACACGAATGTAGAGAAAACAGTACAGTGAATCCTTTGTGGTCATCACCTAGCAATAACAACCATTCTTTCTGCCTTTCTTGTTTTTTCTATCATCACTCCTTCTTTTGAGAAAGTTCTTAAGCAAATCCTAGCAAATTCACTTGTAAGCACTTCAGTAGGTGTCTCTAATAGATAAGGACTTATCTTTCTTTTTAAACATCAGCATAAAACCACTATCGAACAAAATTAGCATTGTTTTTTAACATCATAAAATACATAGTGTTCAGTTTTCCTCGATTGATTCAAAAATGTCTTTTACAATTGGTTTTTCAATCAAGATCCAAATGAAGTCCACTTACCTTTAATTTGTTACATGGCATGCAACACCATTTGATATTTTTCTTATTAATTTATCTTGTTAATTAGTTATTTAATCACCACTAGCCACACTTTATAACGCCATTAAAAGGGAAGCTACATGAATGCATGAGTTCTGTCAATTGCCAGTCTCCCAACCACTAGCATGGCATACATACTAGATTCTCAATAAATAGCTGCTGAATGAATTAAAGAATGAATGAGAGGACAAATATGGAAATTGCTCTGTCCACACATCCCTTCGTATATAGTTACAACCTCCTTTTGGGGGCCCACAGTCCACAGGACACATGGATTTCCTCCAGAAAAGGAGAAGAAAAAGAGTGAAAACTGAGGTATAAGTCATGAAATTATCCTGAGTCCTCAGAAGACTATACTGAATAGTAGTGTGCTATGATAAGATTGAATGATAAATGTAGAGAGATGACCTTTTTATTAAAAAGGTCAATTAGCTTTATTCTGAGGAATTTACCCAGTGAAATCAGCATAGTTTAGAAAGCAATTAAAAACGTATTTACTTCTTTAACCCTTTATTTTCCTATCATCTATGATAAGAATTCCAGATTCTTTTGAGCTGAAACTCAGTTGAATTCACACAGAATTATATAATAGGAATATTTTTCTCGATTGTCACAAATTCTATAGGAGTTAATTCAATCTTTAAATGAATGTTTGCTCTAAAATAGCAGGTAGTTTTAAAGCTAATCTGTAGGGACATGAAGAAATGTCCACAAGATCTCAAAGTCATGTACCCTGCCTTTATTACAGAAAGGGTATCCTTGCATTTTATGTTTTGTAAATTCAAGAAGAAAATCTCACAGAATTATTCTCATGAAACTGGGTGACTCTTGACATCTCCTTCCTTTAGGCTGATGCAGAATTGACACTGATCCAAGAGATTCAAATATTGGTCTAAAGGACAAAGGGGATACTTCAGACCTTGTAACTGGCTTGGGAACCAGTATATGGTCAGCCTATAATATTAGAAAGGATTGGAGAAAGAAAAGTGAAAAGACAAAGGATAATTTATTAGGAGCTCAGGAAAAAACTTGGAACAAACTCAGTTTCTCTCTCTCAATTATCAGAGATATTGAAATGCTAATGATGTTTAATATTGCATTAAAATATCTATGTACAAACACACATACATTCAAGACATTAAGTCGCTTTGGGAAATCCTGTACTTTTGCCCATTATTTTACCCAGATTATGCACGTGGCCCCTGAAAATAAAATATAAAAGTGGGTCAGGATACCAAAGTTGCCAAGACACACAGAGACTGCTATTTTAGATGATCTGAAAAATTCTGATGATCACACACATAGATCTGAGAGATCCAGAGGCACACAGCTGTGGCTGTAGAACCTCAGCTATATTTACATCTGTCTGTTAGCACCGTGGAACTTGGCTGAGGGAACTGCTCTGCAGATCTGAGAATTCTGTCTTTCCTTCCAAGCACCCTGGGCTGGGGTTTCCAGAGGATTAATGGAACCTAGGAGAAATCACTTTTTTCTCCTCCCAGACTTGGGGCAAAATGAGGGAAGGTTATTAACTTAAAGTTAGCTGTGGGGCCTTTCATATATTTTGTTTGTAACTCTGTGGCAGAGACAGTATTCATTCACCTTCCATGAGGAGAGTCACTGAAAATAGATGCTCAAGAAATTCCACATCCAAATAGGGTCATTGCTGAAATTGGTGGGGAAAGAAGACTCTGTATTTTTGCTGGCTAATACGGCATTTCTAGATGCTCATTAAGCTGTTAAAAAATGTGAAATGATGACTCATTGTGAACCTCTCCCAACCCCCCTCCCTGCTCCAATTTGCCTGCGGGTTGAAGGAATGTATACTGACTTGAGTTAAAGAAGAAACTTGTGGTTTCCATTATAGTCTGTAAACATCGATCGCTGAAAGCCTCAAGCGAGCTATCATCTCCCGCCACACACATGCTCTATATACAGTTCATCTTGGAAAGCAGATTGGGAGAGCACCGTGTTTACAGCTCCAGAGTAACCCAACCAATGGGGGCCTAGTCTGCCCAGGGGTCTCCAGACCGGCACTGTGCACAGCTAAGCGGAGGTCCCCTCTGATGTTTTCTAAGCTGAAGCATCAAGAGAGAAACCAAGGCCAATTCTCCTTAAAGCAAGTCCTTCCTGCTGCTTGTCGTGGCCCTTTGCCACCCCATCATCAACAAACTTTTTAAAAAAATTAATTATTTTAAGTTTTTTTTTTAAAAGAATCTTTTCATAGACAGAAGAAAAAAAAAAACCTCTTTGCTTTTCTTTTAGTTTTATTCCTGGGTCTTATCTTTAAAGTCATTTGAAAAGTTGGTTTATCTATCATTTCCAAGACTATTGGCAATGCTGTCATTTTGGATTCTAAATTAATTTAATTACATGGGGGTGTAATTAATTTAATTACATGGTATGCAAACCATCAAGTGAAAGATTCTATGATTCTGGTGGTGTGTACAGTAGTACAGTAAGTAAGTATGTAAGTCCCTTACATACGAACGAGTTCCATTCTGAGAGTGTGTTCATAAGTCCAATTTGTTTGTAAGTCCAACAAGTTAGCTTAGGTACACAATTGGCTCTATAGTACTGTACTGTAATAGGTTTATAATACTTTTCACACAAATAATACATAAAAAACCAACAAACACAAAATATAAAGAAAACATTTTAAATCTTACAGTACAGTACCTTGAAAAGTACAGTACCTTGAAAAGTACAGTAGTACAATACAA
Source organism: Balaenoptera physalus (assembly GCF_965194825.1). Taxonomy (NCBI): domain Eukaryota; kingdom Metazoa; phylum Chordata; class Mammalia; order Artiodactyla; family Balaenopteridae; genus Balaenoptera; species Balaenoptera physalus. Next base: position 39,848,454 of record NC_138898.1, read on the forward strand.
CAGCTGGCGTACAGGGGCTGGCATCGAGTGAACAGGCAAGAAGAGTTACTGACTGGAGGAGGGAGAGGAGGTGGAGATGGTAGAGCTGAAGAATCATCAGCAATAGGAGATGGAGGGCAAGCTGCAATTTCACTCATGCCTGACATTGATGGCACAGGTTCTGGTTCCTTGCTGGATTCAATTCTATCTACCCTCTTGAAAAAACGATCCAGTGATGTCTGAGTAGTAGCTCTTTTATTCTTGTCATAGGTGACATCCTGGGTTTGAAATAAAAGATACTGTACTACTGTAATCTATACAGTACTGTAAAGTACACAAAAGCACAGCCACTTGTAGAGGATGCATGCACGTAATAATTTGAAAGTTCCCAACTTGAAGGTTCGTATGTAGGGGACTTACTGTAATAGGTTTAAAAAAGCACCTTGGAGAAACATTGCATAGGGTATCGGGACATTTGCTTGGCAACCTGACCATGGCTGATAAGAAGAGCTAAACAAGTGCCTGTTTCTTCTGGAAGGAAGACTCATGGGTGTGGTATGGGTGGGAAAATACAGGATGCAATATTGGGGTGGGGGGTGGTGTTGAATTTGCCTTCTGACTTTGACATATTGTGGCTTTGTGACCTAGGGCAATGCCTCTTAAAATGTGCCATGGGTACGAATCCCCTGGGGGTTTTGTTAAACTGTAGATTCAGACCCAGTAGTTGTGGGTGGGGCCTGAAACTCTGCCTCTCCTGCAGGCTCCCTGGGATGCCTGTGCTGCTCTTCCTCACACCAGCTGTGAGTAGCAGGGAACCAGCAAGTCTTGGAACCCTTGTAAGTCTTAGGAAAACAGGGTTTAGTATGATGCCAACCTTCCAGGATTGTTCTGGGGACTCAGCACTGGTAAGGGTGACTGGCCTGGGGAAGGCAGGTATTAGATCTTGACTTCAGAGTCCTGGAATATTAGTGGTGGAAGACATCTGAAAAGGGACCTAGTTTTAATCCCTCCTTTTACAGATGGAGGATGCAGGTACGTGGAAAGTAGTCACTCATCTTGGGCTCCGTAGGTCACTACACCAGTGTCTACTCTTTGAGTCTAAATGGAGATCTAGTGGACAGAAGTATCTGATTTGTACTTAGGGTGGGTGTGGCTTACATCTCTGGCATCATCTGACCTATTAAAATGAGTATTGTTGCAAATATTTCAGTTCTCTGTTCTCTCTCTCCTATTTACTGTTATTTTTTAAGAAATTAAGGAGGTCCCTTTACAGGCTATGCTAATATCTTCTATGTCAAAGGGAATGGGGCAAGGAATCTGTGATTTCATTCATGTCGAGCTAAAAAAGTGTTCGTTTTTCCCTGATGTCCAACTTCTCACCCACCCTAACTCCTCACTCTAACTCATCCTCTCCTCAGCTCTTGAGAATGCTAGACAAGCCTAGCTGTCATCTTTAATCAAATAACATAATCAATAAACACCATAAATTAGAGCTTTCTGCTCTGTCTGTGTGGCAGGAGTAGGGAAGTACTAATGATGTAATGAAAAGGCTAATTAAAAACTCATAAATCTCATAGTCTTTGAGTTTGGTAAGTGGCTAACAAGAAAAGCTTGATTCCATAGCTCGCTTACTAATACCTCAATGGTCCTTATTAGGAAGTAATTATCACTGTCTGCTTCTCTTTACTGAGACTGGTAACATAAGTTTGCTGAAAGACCCTCCACATGAATTGGCTTTCAAGAGGGCAATGCTTACTAGGTTTCCCAGGTTTTAGAGTGTTGTGTTTGCCATCACCCCTGTTGTTAGCTGGTGTCTGAGCCAGTGGTCTGTTAGTATGATGGTAATGATGTTGGAGTTTTCACCCCAGGCATGTTTGTAGCACTCAGCACAAAGAGACAGTTTATTCTCTGACCAAGGCTGCATTGCTTATGTCCATCTAATTCCTCTGACTATGAGGAGGACCAGGAGACATCTGATGATGGCAGGCTTGATGAACCCTAAAATCTCTGCCGAACAGAGGGAAGGTTCGAGCTCTAGGAAAGGTGGGTCAGTGACCTCATCTTAGTTTACAAGGGACAGCCCACAAGCAGTAAGTGAAGGAAAACAATGCACCAGGAAGGAGATTGCATAGGGAGACCTATGGGTTTAGGGCAAGCCATAGGATTGGTTGATGGAGACGGCTGTGGGCAGTAGGACCCCTGAGTGTGAATGGTAGCACCTTCACTTCCTGATTAGTGCTTCCGGAGGGCAATTACTAACTTTACTTGGCCTGCAGTCTCACCTGACCAATATAGATCTTAAAGTACAATCCCTCTCTTCTGGGGTCTGAGGATGTCTAGACCCCAAAAGTTCTATGCATGTGACTGCTGGTGAGTGATCAAAATTGAGTATGTAAGTCTGAATGTGGAAGCTCCATGGCTTTGTGGTAACAGTGGTTAGCAACCAGCAAGCTAGATGCAGTCAATTTCAAAAATGACCCCAGGTCTTCACTTTTCTTATTTATTATTTCCCTACCCCTTGAATCTGAGCTGGCTTTATGAGTTGCTTTGGCCAATAGTCTGCAGCAAAAGTGATAGTGTGACATTTCCAAGCCAAGAACTCAAGAAGCCTTGCACAATTCTACTTCTCTGAATTCCTGTGACCATGATGCGACCAAACCCCTGCTAGCCTGCTGGAGGACAAAATATGGAAGAGAGTTATCCCAGGTAAGGCCATCCTAGACCACATGTCCCAAGTGGATCCAGCAGTTTACAGGACAGGAGCATGAGCACGCCCAGCCAAGATCAGCCCAGCCCAGCCCCGATCAGAGGAACCCGCATACAGACAGACCTCAGAGACATTGCTGGTTCAGTTCCAGACCACTGCAATAAAGCAAATATTGCAATAAAGTGGGTCACAGGATTTTTTTGGTTTACCAGTGCATGTAAAAGTTACATTTACACTATACTGTAGTCTACTAAATGTGCAATAGCGTTATGTCTAATGTGCATACGTTAATTAAAGAAAACTATTGCTAAAAATGCTAACCATCATCTGAGCCTTTAGCTAGTTGTGATCTTTTTGCTGGTGGGAGGGTTTGAAATATTTTGATAGTTACCAAAATGTGACACAGAGACACAAAGTGAGCAAATGCTGTTCAAAAATGGCACAGATAGACTTGCTCGATGCAGGGTTGTCACAAACCTTCAATTTGTAAAAAACATAATATCTGTGAAGTGCAAGCCAAGTGCAATAAAAAGAGGTATGCCTGCGTTTGTGAACTAAATAATGTTTAATTTTTCTTTTGACATTTTTTAATGAAAAATTCAAACATACAGAAAAATTGAATGGAGTTTTCAGTGAACAGCCATTTACTCACCACCTAGTATTTTACTATATTTGTTTTATCATATATCTATCTATCTACCCATCCTTCTATTCACTCACCAATCTATATCCTTTTTTCATAGTGACTTTTGTTTTAAGCAGTGGCATTTTGAGATGGATTATTATATAAACATTATTTGTGGTAGAAAGTAAATGATACAGTGGAAGGCTTTAGGGAAATAAGCCGGGGTTTTGAGAAAAGTGGCTGATTTGGGGACTTTGCATGACAATGTTTTCTTACCAAAGGGGGCTGGTGAGATCTACTCTTCTAGGAAGATGTGTATTGACCAGAAGTTGTGAAATGGCTCAGAATTCATCAGGTAGCAGGGGACCCTGGTCAGACTATATCACTTTCCTATGTTCTGTGTCTCATGGCAATTAGCAATGCTCAGACTTTTACACTGGAAGAGTGGATATTTAGGAAGCAGCTGTCCATGGGGATGAGGAGGAGGAATGTCCCTTACACATTTCAATGGTTTCCAACTACTTTTCACACAGGCCATATGCTCATTTTGATATTAATCTCAACAGGAAAGCATCTTACAGATTTGGAAATCAAAGCTTGGAGAGACTTTTGACCTGCCCAATGCCACTCAGTTAGTCTAAGGCTGAGCTAAGACTCAAACGCAGGCACTGCCACTGTAACTTTCAATGCTCTTTCTACCATGGCTCAACTATCTGTTTTGTTATAAAATATTAGCAGAATGGCAAATGAAATTAAGAGTAAGAGGATAGAAGGAGAGAAAAGAAGCATTGGGTGATACATGATTGATTTATCCTGAACTTGTTCTCATCAGAAATATTTATTGCTCCTCCCTCCAAATACCTGGTGCTGTGCAAGGTGCATGCATGGTACCAAATCAGAGAAGACAGCCTCTGCCCTGAGAAACTTGCAGCCCAAGTTGGCATGATAGACACAGCAATGCCACTGGTATTGGCATCACAGACTCATGGCCCACTTCTGGTTTCAGCCCACGTGTGGGAGACAATTCCATGACCTCAAGACTCAACTCCAGCTGTCAGCATCTCACTTAGAGGGTGTGCTACGTGGCTTTCTCTGCTTTGCCCCCGAGGCTCCTGCCAAGCCATGGAAGCTGGAGCTTGTCTGGCTGGTTCAGAGCTACTCAGGAGAGCTGGGGAATCAATACACCCAGGGCTGATGCTTGTACAGTGGGGGATGGGACCTGGTGGGTAAATGCTCCAGTCTCTCACTTTGCAGCTGGACACTTCCAGGAGGTAGCTGCATCCTTGTCTCAGGTTCTGCTGCTTTTCCCAAGCTAAGACAAAAAGACAAAACATATACTCACAAAATTATAAATAATATAGAATATAATACTATAAGGCAGTATGACATAATATCTATATGGGAGAGAAAGAGAATAGATAATACAGGAGTTGTAAGAAACAAGAATAAATCGCTGAAAACTGGGGTCACTGGAGTCAAACCTTTAAGTGAGATTATGATTTCAATACATTGTTAAATGGAATCCAGGGCACGGGAATCCGTGGGAGGGAATTTTTCTAGGATTCTTATAAACCTCTGTTTTTCTTTGCTTTACTAAATGCCAGCCATTAACAGTGCTTGAGTCTCCAGTGGAAACTTTAATCACCAAGTGCCCCACCATGAAATAGCAGCTTGTTGACTGCTAACGCTCTTTGAAACCCAAGTTGTCTCTATTTTTTTCTATTTTTGATTGGGGCATAATGTTATTAGGGTTGACCCCTTATCCTTTAGGGATGATCATATAGCTCCATTCCCTGGTAGAATATTTTTGAGCGTAGCCAATGCCAAAATTACTTATCTGAAGTCCCAGGGACAAGCAGGACGGGAAAGCCAAGGCTGCTTTGCGAAGGAACTTGTCAGTCAAGGAGAAGTGCAAATGCCATGTGGTCAGCTTTTAAATCAAGACCAGATTGCAAACGGTATTTCGTGGGTCTTGGTTATACTCCAGTTGTCTGATACTCAGAAGTCTGACGAAAAGTGGAGATATTTTTGCCACAGTGAAGTTCTGGCATTGGAGCCAGTTGCCTTGATTTCCATTGCAGAGAGCTAGTTCTGCAGCATGACTCTCAGAAGAGGCAGTGAGGAAGGCCTGGATGGAGAGGGTGGTCCTCTCAGGGCAGAGATCAGGCTGGAGAAGGAACAGGGTGGAGAGGCTTGGACGGCAGCTCCGTCCGTGGTCCCTGATCTTGCTTTAAGCAAGTAGCTTTCTTTTTAAGGACTCATTTCTCTCTCGCTCTTCATCAGCTCAGTGAATGAGAAGCAAAAGAGCCTCAAAGGGGAAGCAAGAGGAAGGAAATTCAAAAGGCAAAGAAAATATCTGCACATCATGGAGAGCATAAACAAAATGTAAACCTTCAATAACAGGCACCCATCGGCAGATGAAAGGAGGTGAAGCAAAAGCCCACCTCCCAAGTTACCACAGCTGCATAACTGTCTGTTGAAAACACTTACAAAGCTCCAAACATTAACTATTTTGTTCTTTTCAAAGTTTATAACCTTTTTCTTTTTTGCTCAGCTGTGTTCTAATGACAATTCTTTTTTCTGTTAAAGAGGATCAATTTATGAGAACAGGATGTTTGTATTAAATATTAAATCGTCAAGGCTTCCTTCAGCCGAAGGTCCCAGCTTGGCTTCAGTTTTCATTGAAATAGACAAACCTACATTCCTACAGAACTACAGAGAGTACAAAGCGTTTGTCAAATCTTGATAGTGTAACCCGGCATAGGGCCAAGAACAGAATAATTGGTTAATGTCCACATAGTTCTTTGAAGATAGAAAGTACTGTGTAAGTTCTAAGTGGTACTGAGAGTTGAGCCAGAGCTGGAGGGCATGATTCTAGGGGGTCAGTAGAGTATGCTCTTCTCCTTGACTTTCAAGGAACAAAGACACTGGTTCGTGTGGATGACCTGCATTTTTGGTGGGAGCCATCTGGGTTCTAGAAGTTGGCCTTCAGCTCTGGGATGCCTCCTCTCCTCTCATCCCTTCTTGGAGGTTTAATTATGGGCTTATCTGTGTCATCTTTGGCCTTCAGAGGCCGTGCAATGTCCTAGAGGGTGTCCTTCATTTCATGTGAAAGTATTCTGGGTTTAGGAGGTAGAACTTTGCAAAAACAGGCAAATGTATCTTAACAGAATTTACCAGCTCCTCTGCAGGAAGGTTATAGGTGGTCACAAAAGCGAAGGGAATATGGCGAAATAAGTCTTGGGCATGTTCATTCTTCCTCTTGAAGAGGCATAAAACAATTATGTGTTTTGTAACCATTATGGTTTTTCAAGAAAACTGAACCCACACAAAGTGGTTTAATAGAATTTAATGGGGGGGCGGGTCTCAGCGCGCCGGAGCTTCTCCCGCACACCTGGCTTTTTCTCTTAGGCAAAGTGATCCTGTGGAGGTAGACTGAGTCCGCAATTAGCCAGTGCTCAGACCCGCGGAAGGCTGCCTCCAGTAATTCCTTATTTTTTGAAGAAATCAGATCCCTTGTCCTGGAGTTTCCCCTGGATATTCATTGGATTGTCACTGTATTTTTTAGCATGTTTCTCTATTCTTTTACTTCCTGTAAACTGGTAGTTATATGTACAGAGTTGATTAGATTTTTGGCAATACTTCACATAGGGTGTTAGTGTTAAAAAGTAAGATGGCGGAGGAGTAAGACATGGAGATCACCTTCCTCCCCACAAATACATCAGAAATACATCTACATGTGGAACAACTCCTACAGAACACCTACTGAACACTGGCAGAAGACCTCAGACTTCCAAAAAGGCAAGAAATTCCCCATGTACCTGGGTAGGGCAAAAGAAAAAAGAAAAAACAGAGACAAAAGTATAGGGACAGGACCTGCACCTCTGGGAGGGAGCTGTGAGGGAGGAAAAGTTTCCACACACTAGGAAACCCCTTCACTGGTGGAGACCGGGGATGGGGGAGCTTCAGAGCCACGGAGGAGAGCACAGCAACAGGGGTGCAGAGGGCAAAGTGGAGAGATTCCTGCACAGAGGATCAGTGCCGACCAGCATTCATCAGCCTGAGAGGCTTGTCTGCTCACCCGCCGGCCGGGACAGGTGGGGGCTGGGAGCTGAGGCTCTGGCTTGGGAGGTCAGATCCCAAGGAGAGGACTGGGGTTGGCTGTGTGAACGCAGCCTGAAGGGGGCTAGTGTGCCACAGCTAGCCGGGAGGGAGTCCGGGAAAAAAATCTGGAGCTGCCGAAGAGGCAAGAGACAATTGTTTCAGCGTGCATGAGAAGAAGGGATTCAGAGCACTGCTAAACGAGCTCCAGAGATGGGCACGAGCTTCAGCTATCAGCACAGACACCAGGGACAGGCATGAAATGCTAAGGCCACTGCTGCAGCCACCAAGAAGCCTGTGTGCAAGCACAGGTCACTATCCACACCGCCCCTCCAGGAAGCCTGTGCAGCCCGCCACTGCCAGGGTCCCGTGATCCAGGGACAACATCCCCGGGAGAGCACACGGCGTGCCCCAGGCTGGTGCAACGTTACGCTGGCCTCTGCCACCGCAGGCTAACCCCACAGTCCGTACCCCTCACTCACCCCGGCCTGAGTGAGCCAGAGCCCCCGAATCAGCTGCTACTTTAACCCTGTCCTGTCTGAGCGAAGAAGAGATGCCTTCAGGCAACCTACATGCAGAAGCGGGGCCAAATCCAAAGCTGAACCCCGGGAGCTGTGTGAACAAAGAAGAGAAAGGGAAATCTCTCCCAGCAGCCTCAGGAGCAGTGGATTAAATCTCCACAATCAACTTGATGTACCCTGCATCTGTGGAATACCTGAATAGACAACGAATCATCCCAAAATTGAGGCAGTGGACTTTGGGAGCAACTGTAGACTTAGGGTTTGCTTTCTGTATCGAATTTGTTTCTGGTTTTATGTTTATCTTAGTTTAGTATTTAGAGTTTATTATCATTGGTAGATTTGTTTATTGATTTGGTTGCTCTCTTCCTCCTTTTATTTTTTAATATATATATATATATATATATATATATATATATATATATATATATATATATATATATATATTTCCTTTTTCTCTTTTTGTGAGTGTGTATGTGTATGCTTCCGTGTGTGATTTTGTCTGTATAGCTTTGCTTTTACCATTTGTCTAGGGTTCTGTCTGTCATTTTTTTTTTTTTAAGTATAGTTTTTAGCACTTGTTATCACTGGTGGATTTGTTTTTGGTTTGGTTGCTCTCTTCTTTCGTTCTTTTTTTCCTTACTTTTAAATTTTTAAAAATTTTTAATAATTTTTATTTTTTTAATTTTAATAACTTTTTTATTTTATTTTATATTATTTTATTTTATTTTATTTTATTTATTTATTTCTTTTTTTCTCCTTTTTCTTCTGAGCTGTGTGGCTGAAAGGGTCTTGGTGCTCCGGCCAGGTGTCAGGTGTTTGCCTCTGAGGTGGGAGAGCTGAGTTCAGGACATTGGTCCACCAGAGACCTCCTGGCTCCACATAATATCAAATGGCAAAAGCTCTCCCAGAGATCTCCATCTCAACACTAAGACCCAGCTCCACTCAACAACCAGCAAGCTACAGTGCTGGACACCCTATACCAAACAACTAGCAAGACAGGAACACAACCCCACCCATTAGCAGAGAGGCTGCCTAAAATCATAATAAGGTCACAGACACCCCAAAACACACCACCGGACGTAGTCCTGCCCACCAGAAAGACAAGGTCCAGACTCATCCACCAGAACACAGGCAGTAGTCCACTCCACCAGGAAGCCTACACAAGCCACTGAACCAAACTTAGCCACTGGAGGCAGACACCAAAAACAACGGGAACCACGAACCTGCAGCCTGTGAAAAGGAGACCCCCAAACACAGTAAGTTAAGCAAAGTGAGAAGACAGAGAAACACACAGAAGATGAAGGAGCAAGGTAAAAACCCACCAGAACAAACAAAAAGAGGAACTAGGCAGTCTACCTGAAAAAGAATTCAGAGTAATGATAGTAAAGATGATCCAAAATCTTGGAAATAGAATGGAGAAAAATACAAGAAATGTTTAACAAGGACCTAGAAGAACTAAAGAGGAAACAAACAATGATGAACAACACAATAAAGGAAATTAAAAATTCTCTACAAGGAATCAATAGCAGAATAACTGAGGCAGAAGAATGGATAAGTGATCTGGAAGATAAAATAGTGGAAATAACTACTGCAGAGCAGAATAAAGAAAAAAAGAATGAAAAGAATTGACTACAGTCTTAGAGACCTCTGGGACAACACTAAATGCACCAACATTTGAATTATAGGGATCCCAGAAGAAGAAGAGAAAAAGAAAGGGACTGAGAAAGTATTTGAAGAGATTATAGTTGAAATCTTCCCTAATATAGGAAAGGAAATAGCCAATCAAGTCCAGGAAGTGCAGAGAGTCCCATACAGGATAAATCCAAGGAGAAACACGACAAGACACATATTAATCAAACTATCAAAAATTAAATACAAAGAAAAAATATTAAAAGCAGCAAGGGAAAAACAACAAATAACATAGAAGGGAATCCCCATAAAGTTAACAGCTGATCTTTCAGCAGAAACTCTGCAAGCCAGAAGGGAGTGGCAGGACATATTTAAAGTGATGAAAGGGAAAAACCTACAACTAAGATTACTTTACCCAGCAAGGATCTCATTCAGATTCAACGGAGAAATTAAAATCTTTACAGACAAGCAAAAGCTAAGAGAATTCAGCACCACCAAACCAGCTCTACAACAAACGCTAAAGGAACTTCTCTAGGCAGGAAACACAACAGAAGGAAAAGACCTCCAATAACAAACCCAAAACAATTAAGAAACTGGTAATAGGAACATACATATTGATAATTACCTTAAATGTAAATGAATTAAATGCTCCAACCAAAAGACTTAGACTGGGTGAATGGATACAAAAACAAGACCCGTATATATGCTGTCTACAAGAGACCCACTTCAGACCTAGGGACACATACAGACTGAAAGTGAAGGGATGGAAAAAGATATTCCATGCAAATGGAACTCAAAAGAAAGCTGGAATAGCAATTCTCATATCAGACAAAATAGACTTTAATATAAAGACTATTACAAAAGCCAAAGAAGGACACTACATAATGATCAAGGGATCAATCCAAGAAGATATAACAATTGTAAATATTTATGCACCCAACACAGGAGCACCTCAATACATAAGGCAAATGCTAACAGCCGTAAAAGGGGAAATCAACAGTAACACAATCATAGTAGGGGGACTTTAACACCCCAGTTTCACCAATGGACAGATCATCCAAAATGGAAATAAATAAGGAAACACAAGCTTCAAATGATACATTAAACAAGATGGACTTAATTGATATTTATAGGACATTCCATCCACAGACAACAGAATACACTTTCTTCTCAAGTACTCATGGAACATTCTCCAGGATAGATCATATCTTGGGTCACAACACAAGCCTTGGTTAATTTAAGAAAATTGAAATGGTATCAAGTATCTTTTCTGACCACAATGCTATGAGACTAGATATCAATTACAAGAAAAAATCTGTAAAAAATACAAACACATGGAGGCTGAACAATACACTACTAAATAACCAAGAGGTCACTGAAGAAATCAAAGAAGAAATCAAAAAATACCTAGAAACAAATGACAATGAAAACACGACGACCCAGAACCTATGGGATGCGGCAAAAACAGTTCTAAGAGGGAAGTTTATAGCAATACAATCCTACCTCAAGAAACAAGAAACATCTTAAATAAACAACCTAACCTTACACCTAAAGCAATTAGAGAAAGAAGAACAAAAAAACCCCAAAGTTACCAGAAGGAAAGACATCATAAACATCAGATCAGAAATAAATGAAAAAGAAGTGAAGAATACAATAGCAAAGATCAATAAAACTAAAAGCTGATTCTTTGAGAAGATAAACAAAATTAATAAACCATTAGCCAGACTCATCAAGAAAAAAAGGGAGAAGACTCAAATCAATAGAATTAGGAATGAAAAAGAAGTAACAACTGACACTGCAGAAGTACAAAGGATCATGAGAGATTACTACAAGCAACTATATGCTAATAAAATAGACAACCTGGAAGAAATGGACAAACTCTTAGAAAAGCACAACCTTCCAAGACTGAACTAGGAAGAAATAGAAAATATAAACAGACCAATCACAAGCACTGAATTTGAGACTGTGATTAAAAATCTTCCAACAAACAAAAGTCCAGGACCAGATGGCTTCACAGGTGAATTCTATCAAATATTTAGAGAGTTGATACCTACCCTTCTCAAACTCTTCCAAAATATAGCAGAAGGAGGAACACTCCCAAACTCATTCTACGAGGCCACCATCACCCTGATACCAAAACCAGACAAAGATGTCACAAAGAAAGAAAACTACAGGCCAATATCACTGATGAACATAGATGCAAAAATCCTCGACAAAATACTACCAAACAGAATCCAACAGCACATTAAAAGGATCATACACCATGATCAAGTGGGGTTTATTCCAGGAATGGAAAGGTTCTTCAATATATGCAAATCAATCAATGTGATACACCATATTAACAAATTGAAGGAGAAAAACCATATGATCATCTCAATAGCTGCAGAAAAAGCTTTTGACAAAATTCAACACCCATTTATGATAAAAACCCTCCAGAAAGTAGGCATAGAAGGAACTTACCTCAACATAATAAAGGCCATATATGACAAACACACAGCAAACATCATTCTCAGTGGTGAAAAACTGAAACCATTTCCTCTAAGATCAGGAAGAAGACAAGGTTGTCCACTCTCACCACTATTATTCAACATAGTTTTGGAAGTTTTAGCCACAGCAATCAGAGAAGAAAAAGAAATAAAAGGAATCCAAATTGGAGAAGAAGAAGTAAAGCTGTCACTGTTTGCAGATGACATGATACTATACATAGAGAATCCTAAAGATGCTGCCAGAAAACTACTAGAGCTAATCAATGAATTTGGTAAAGTAGCAGGATACAAAATTAATGCACAGATTCTCCTGCATTCCTATACACTAATGATGAAAAATCTGAAAAAGAAATTAAGGAAACACTTCCATTTATCATTGCAACAAAAAGAATGCAATACCTAGGAATAAACCTACCTAAGGAAACAAAAGACTTGTATGCAGAAAACTATAAGACACTGATGAAAGAAATTAAAGATGATACAAACAGATGAGAGATATTCCATGTTCTTGGATTGGAAGAATCAACATTGTGAAAATGACTATATAGCCCAAAGCAATCTACAGATTCAATGGGATCCCTATCAAAATACTAACAGCATTTTTCACAGAACTAGAACAAAAAATTTCACAATTTGTTTGGAAACACAAAAGACCCTGAAGAGCCAAAGCTATCTTGAGAAAGAAAAACGGAGCTGGAGGAATCAGGCTCCTGGATTTCAGACTATACTACAAAGCTACAGTAATCAAGACAGTATGGTATTGGCACAAAAACAGAAATATAGATCAATGGTACAGGATAGAAAGCCCAGAGATAAACCCATGCACATATGGTCACCTTATTTTTGAGAAAGGAGGCAAGAATATACAATGGAGAAAAGACTGTCTCTTCAATAAGCGGTGCTGGGAAAACTGGACAGCTACATGTAAAAGAATGAATTTAGAACACTCCCTAACACTATACACAAAAATTAACTCAAAATGGATTAAAGACCTAAATGTAAGGCCAGACACTATCAGACTCTTAGAGGAAAACATAGGCAGAACACTCTATGACATAAATCACAGCAAGATCCTTTTTGACCCACCTCCTAGAGAAATGGAAATAAAAACAAAAATAAACAAATGGGACCTAATGAAACTTAAAAGCTTTTGCACAACAAAGGAAACCATAAACAAGACAAAAAGACAACCCTCAGAATGGGAGAAAATATTTGCCAAAGAAGCAATGGACAAAGGATTAATCTCCAAAATATATAAGCAGCACATGTAGCTCAATATCAAAAAAACAAACAACCCAATCTAAAAATGGGCAGAAGACCTAAATAGACATTTCTCCAAAGAAGATATACAGATTGCCACATACACATGAAAGTATGCTCAACATCACTAATCATTAGAGAAATGCAAATCTAAACTACATTGAGGGATCACCTTACACCAGTCAGAATGGCCATCATCAAAAAATCTACAAACACTAAATGCTGGAGAAGGTGTGGAGAAAAGGGAACCCTCTTGTACTGTTGGTGGGAATGTAAATTGATACAGCCACTATGGAAAACAGTATGGAGTTTCCTTAAAAAACTAAAAATAGAACTACCCTATGACCCAGCAGTTCCACTACTGGGCATATATCCTGAGGAAACCATAATTCAAAAAGGGTCATGTACCACAATGTTCATTGCAGCTCTATTTACAATAGCCAGGACATGGAAGCAACCTAAGTGTCATCGACAGATGAATGGATAAAGAAGATGTGGCACATATATACAATGGAATATTACTCAGCCATAAAAAGAAACAAAATTGAGTTTTTTGTAGTGAGGGGGATGGAAATAGAGTCTGTCATACAGATTGAAGTAAGTCAAAAAGAGAAAAACAAATACCGTATGCTAACACATATATATGGAATCTAAAAAAAAGAAAAAAAAATGTTCTGAAGAACCTAGGGGCAGGATGGGAATAAAGACACAGATGTAGAAAATGGACTTGAGGACACAGGGAGGAGGACAGATAAGCTGGGGTGAAGTGAGAGAGTGACATGGACTATGTAAAATAGGTAGTTAGTGGGAAGCAACCCTGTGCAGGTGGGAAGCACAGGGAGATCAGCTCGGTGTTTTGTGACTGCCTAGAGGGGTGGGATAGGGAAGGTGGGAGGGAGACACAAGAGGGAGGGGATATATGTAAATGTATAGCTGATTCACTTTGTTATATAGCAGAAACTAACGCATCATTGTAAAGCAATTATGCTCCAATAAAGATGTTAAAAAAAAAAGAATTTAATGTAGGAACTGAACCAGAGAGGTATCGGAAGGGCTGAAAATAAGGGAAGGTGAGGCAATCTAAAAAGGAACAATGCAGAGTGCGGATATGTAGGGCTGGAGGGCAGAGCAGGGAGGCGGTGTCTACAGAGCTCAGAGGTTGCTTGGGGAGATCTGGATCCTAGGAGGAAAGCCTGCCTGGAGACATGGAGGAGGTGCCACCTCTCTTGAGAAGCCACTCAAGGCAGAGTGAGGAGGAGAAATACTCAGGCTTCTTCCTTTCTCCTGCCCTAGCCCCCAAGGCCAGTGTTCCTCATTGCCCCAACATACTTAGAAACCACATGGGCAAGGGGATCTGGGAAATTTACCTCGCAGGGGCCAGCCCTGTGTTACAGAACAGCAGGGTCAGGGTGGGGGATAGATCCAAGGGTCAAGAGGCAAGTGCACAGCACACGTAGAGAAGGCTCAGAAAAGCCCTGCAGTCCTGAGGTCTACGTATCATTGTCTGACCCGGAGTCAGCCGCAATTATTTGGCAGCGGTACTTTTAAAATTTGTATGATTATTATTATTATTTTTTTAATAGATAGGTAGTGAGTTTTCTTTAAAATTAAATTTATTTATTTATTTATTTATGGCTGTGCTGGATCTTCGTTTCTGTGCGAGGGCTTTCTCTAGTCGTGGCAAGCGAGGGCCACTCTTCATCGCGGTGCGTGGGCCTCTCACTATCGCGGCCTCTCTTGTTGCGGAGCACAGGCTCCAGACACGCAGGCTCAGTAATTGTGGCTCACGGGCCCAGTTGCTCCGCGGCATGTGGGATCCTCCCAGACCAGGGCTTGAACCCGCGTCCCCTGCATTGGCAGGCAGACTCTCCACCACTGCAGCACCAGGGAAGCCCTGATTATTTTTTAAACTTCCATTGATCCTGTAATACCATCCTGTATGGAGTTTCAAGAGGATTTCAAATTGCTAATCAAGGTTGCTAACTTTTTGCTGTAGCAGCTTGTTGGTTTCACACTGAAGTTGATCAGAGAGGTAGAATGAAAAGTGAGTAGAGGCAGGGACTTGTGGCTTCTCTAAGTGGGTGTATTTTTCTTCTTCATTCATGTTGTGGAGGCAGAGGCAGGCAGGGAGGTTGTGCTGCCAGTGTGATGCTGGCAGAGGGAAAGTCCCCTCTAGGGATCGGGTATGTTGGCCAAGGGATGGAGAGGATCACCCTCTTCCAGAGAACTCTGAGGTGGACATGGTCAGTGGAGCTTTTATTTTCACAAATGGGTGTGATTGTCACATGGGAAGTTACAGCCTAGAGTTTGGACTCTTGGTCTCATGCATCACGCTCTCCATCTAGCGTGGGGATTCTATCACCCCAAATGCCCTGTAGGGACACCTACCCTTCTTCCCTGTATTCTGGGTCTCCTGCCTTGATGCCTGGTCCCTCCTTCAGACAGTTTTTCTTAAGTAGCTCACAGAAGTAAACATACATTCTTACATACATATATAAACATATATATAAAAAGATATAAATATATATATTTGAAGTATTATATAAACCTCTGAATTTTTTTGTATACTGTGTATGTGTGGGTGTGTGTGTTTGTGTTACTCCTACATTATAAGCGGGATTACTGCAAACTGCAGTGTGATCCTTAAGGGGAGAATTCATCCCACACTTTCTCTGCCACACACCCCTCAGCATCAGTACACCTTGGGGTCTCCTAAGTCATGCCTGGACACTGGGCATTGATGGGGCATTTGATGCCTAGTGCCAAGGTTGCTTCAGAACGAAAGAAGAGACCTTTCAAAAAGTGGCATCAAGGAATAGTCCTATCTCGGCATTAGGCTACCAAAACTTTAATCCTCAATCTGGAAGATGTGCTTGGGAGAGGTGCATCGGCTAGAGGATCCTGGTATCCAACTCCCCGGCTGCTGCCAGGCAAGGTTGGTGAGTGACAAGGGACCGCTACCCAGCGTCTGCCACCAAATCCCACGAAAGCAGTTTCTTTTCATCTCTTAGCTCCACCTTGCCACAAAATCTACACATTCAATAAGGCCAGTCTCTGTAATTGTAACGCTAAATACATCACTGACTTTGACAGGCAATGTGTGTCATGTAGGCCTTGACGATGAAATACTTGGTAATTTTCAGAAGAGGGTGTGGGTTTTTTCTTCTCTGAAGATCACTTTTGTTATTTTTCCTCTTTGACTTTGGATAAATCCCTAGTACTTGAATCAGTTCCTAGATTCAAGGGTTTGCCTGGCTGCCTGAGAAGTCTATTATCTTTGTCGCCTCTATCTTCAACCTCTGCATTGACCACAATTTCTCTTTTCCCCAACTTTGGCCAGTTGTTCCTGATCCAGCTCTTTTCTGCTTCTCCTCAGTCAGCGTGAGCGAGAAGTTTTCCCTCACTAATCAATATAACTATCCAGTCTCTTTTGGAGATGCTATCAGTTTATCCTAAACTTCAGACAAATCTGTGAGTGCATTTGCCTGCACTTGTGGTTGATTTACTACTAATAGACCAGACAGGTAATCTCCAGAGATCCCTTTCTAGTCTCCAGATTTAGAGCTCAACCCAATACGGTGAAATGAAATATATTAGACAGTGAGAAGGGAGGGGAAGAAAAACCAGGTGCATGATTTTATGTAGTTGAGGAAATTACCTTTGTTCCACCTATAGTAAAAACCAAATGAAACCTCTTTGGAGGTTACACAAATGAAAATTCCCACCACACTTGTTTCCAACATGGTGTCTTTTGTGTGCTGCTTTACTACTCTGGATTCTAGCTGGGACGGTTAGTGGAAGTACCAAAAACCACTAGAGAGGTCGTGTTTGCGATATTGCCAGCCTGACTGGAAACAGGAAATACCAAGAATCTTATAATAAATGCGAAGACTTCCAGCCTAGTTTCACAGCCTCAGAAGTTTGAATAGAGGTTAGACCAGTCTGCAAATCTTGGGCGTACATTTCAACAAAACTTCCAGTCTCTTGTGACCTGCCCTGTGTCAGAGAAGTGACTGCTAAACTCAGTCTTGGAAATCTCACTTCTGAGATGGACAAGTCCCAGTGCCCTTTCACTTTTTGAATGGACAGTCAATAGAAGGGCTCTTGCTCTGTTGGATAACGGGAAGGAGATAGTATCTGATAGCTCTCTAAGGCCATTTAGAAAACCATTTGCTGTAACTTAGATAAAGCCCTATTTGGAAAAAGGGGAAAAATCTGGACAGTTATTACTCACAGTGATAGTATTGGCATCACTTGGGAGCTTGGTAGAAATGCAGAATCTCAGGCCCCAAAACACATCTCCTGAATCAGAGTCTGTGATTTTTTAAGATATTTGAGGGATTTGTGAGCACACTGAAGGGTGACAAGCACTGGTTTGGAAGACTCCAGATAGTTCTCTGAAAATTCAGTGATTTCTCCTTGGCAGGTGAATGATGAATAGTTTCAATAGGTAGCTCCATAGTTATACAAAACTGCCTATATTGTATAGGTAGTGTTATAGTTTCTGTATAATCTGAAGGCTCCCATAAAGCTTTCCTTCAATTCTCCCAAATTCTTTTACAGTGTAAATGTCTGAGAGTGTGTATGTGTGTGTGTGTGTGTATATATATTTCCCCCAATACTATGTAACAAATTATAATAAATTTAGCAGCTTAACACAGCACACATTTATTATCTCACAGTTTCTGTGGGTCAGAAGTCTGGATGTGAGTTAGCTGGGCCCTCTGCTCAGGATCTTATCAGGCTGAAATGAGGGTGTCAGCCAGCACTGGGATCTTGTCTGAAACTCAGGTTCCTCCTCCAAGCTCACTGACTGTGGGCAGGGTCTCTTTCTTGAGGCTCTAGGGCTTAGGTCTGTTTTCTCGCCAGCTGTTGGCCTTAGACCCCTCTCAGTGCCGTCTGTGCCACAGGGCCCATTCCTTTCACAGCATGGCTGTTTGCTTCTAGGACAACAGAAAAACCTCTGCTGCTGTTTCTTATCTCATCTATGGGCTCAACAGATTAGGTCAGGCCCACCCGAGATAATCTCCCTTTTGATTAAGTCAAAGTCAACTGATAAGGATCTTAATTATATTTGTAAAATCCCTTTTGCTTATAATGTAACATAATCATGAAAATGATATCCCATGATATTCCCAGGTTCTGTCTGCACTCAAGGGGGAGGAATTGTACAGAGTATGCATACCAAGGAATATTGGGGGCCATGTTAGAATTCTGCCTGTTATTAAAAATACATTTATATATATATATATATATATATATATATATATATATACATATATATATATATATATATATATATACACACACACACACACACAAATAAATTATATATAATTCAAACTTATGTAACTTCCAGGATTACAGATAAAAATTCTTTGCAAATCCAAACTACATTGCTTCACTTAATACTTTTATTTTTATATAACCATGAAAAAACTATATTACTACTCTTTACATATATTTTTCTTTGAATTGATTACTTTTAACACTTAAAATTGTTCCAAAAAAGGAAATTTTAATGTCATTAACGTATATCGAAGGTCATTATTATTCATCATGAAATAGAATGTGACACAAAGTATAAGTTCAAGGGAAATAAAATATTATTAAATTAGATCTATCAACCATTGCCTGATCTTGAAGTCTGTGCCTGATGCTTACTTCTTTTTGTTAAAAGAGGGAGTAAGATGTCGTAGCTCCAAACCAAGTTTTTCTCCTTAACATAATAAATTGTTGAGATGAGTGTAAAAAGAGTCACTTTCTCACAGTGTGGTGTGATTCAGTGTTCTTGATGCTGTGTGAATGACACCTAATTAAGGGGAGTCCCACACTTTGGGATACACTGGGTTCCCTGATGGTCTTTATTAAAAACAAAATGTCTTTTGCCCCAAGTAGGATTGTACATAAGCTATGTGTGTTACCTTACATCATTAACTTTTGTTGCCTCCTATATAAAATGTTCATGTTATTATATCGAATATTCTGACAGCACCAGAAATATTGGGTTGGTCAAAAAAGTGCTTTCGGGTTTTAAGTAAAAATAAAAGATACATTTTTCATTTTCACCAGGACTTTGTTGAACAACGTATTCACCCTTTTGTTCCACTACCTTCTGCCATTTTTCAAGCAACTTCATAATTCTTTCTTCCCCAAATTTTTTATCATTTTGAGCAAAGAACTCTTCCACATGCCTTTTACAGTCTTCCAGGGAAATGAAATTTTTCCATTAAGAGAATTTTGTAAAGACTGAAATCAATGGAAATCTGAGGATGCAATGTCTGGTGTATATGGCGGATGAATCAGAACTTCCCAGCTAAGCTGTAACAGTTTTTTGCACGGTCATCAAAGAAACATGCGGTATTGAGTTATCCTGATGGAAGATTATGCGTTTCCTGGACGCTTTTCGTCAAGTGCTGCTTTCAGTTGGTCTAATTGGGAGCAGTACTTGTTGGAATTAATTGTTTGGTTTTCTGGAAGGAGCTCATAATAGAGGACTTCCTTCCAATCCCACCATATACACAACATCATCTTCTTTGGATGAAAACTAGCCTTTGGTGTGATTGGTGGTGGTTCATTTCGCTTGCCCCACAATCTCTTCCATTCCACGTTATTGTACAGTATCCATTTTTCATCGCCTGTCACAATTTGTTTTAAAAACAGAACGTTTTCATTACTTTTAAGTAGAGAATTGCATGTGGAAATACAGTCAAAGAGGTTTTTTTCGCTTAACTTATGTGGAACCCAAACATCAAAGCGAATAACATAACCAAGCTGGTGCAAATGATTTTCCACGCTTGATTTGGATATTTTGAGTATGTTGGCTATCTCCCACGTGGTATAATGTTGATTGTTCTCAATTAATGTCTCAATTTGATCTCTATCAACTTCAACTTGTCTACCCAACCGTGGAGCATTGTCCAGCGAGAAATCTCTAGCACGAAACTTCACAAACTTCACAAACACTTCACATAGTGTTTCAGTTGCGTTTTTACCTTTCTTGAAATAATAAAGAAAAATATGCCAAAAATGTTGCTTTTTTCTTCCACTGTCAATATTAAAACGGCTACACAAAAATTCACCAATTTTGATAAGCCTTTTTAAAAATGCACGCTGATATGACAGCTGTCACATACAATCTAACAAAATTGTTTCAAATGAAGTTAAAGACAACTAAGTGCTACTAGAGACATCTTATGGAAAAAAACCGGACGAACATTTTGGCCAACCCAGTAATTTCTCAGAACTCTTCTAGCTTCAGAATTTATTATTATCTCCAATTAGTGATATTAGATATTTGCATAGAATTATTTATTAGATTGGCCAGCTTGCCACCTAGGAAGGAGTACCTTCCTTGAAGGATTGGGATGTAGAAAAATGTAAAGTGGAAATATAAGGACTGTGCCCTTCTGAGATACAGACTGTAACTCAAGGAAGACAAGCCCTTGTGGGGGTCACATGGGGGTCAGAGGCAGTCCTGGAGGCAGTGCAGGATGATGGTGAACTTCCAGTGGTAGCTGTGGGCCAGCCTAGGAAGAGATGGACCAGGAAGAGATGACCGTCACAAGGTTGAGGAGGTGTCAGAGAAAAACCATTTACCTCACCTTTGCCTAAAGCAGAACCTGACATCCCACAACACGCTGGGTATCTTCCATCTGCCCCTTTCAATCCATCACCAGATTATCTGCCTTACTCTGACCCCTGTGGATCTCTGACTTCCAACTGGGTTTGTTAATGAAAGGCATGAGGAGGAGATGGGAAAACTAGAGAATGACGATGGGTCTTTTCCTGCCTGGCTCCCTCCCTGCCCCTAACCATGGATCAGTCGATCCTGTTATGGAGGGTCCTGACTCTGACTGAATCCTTCAGCATTCCAGCAACTGCCTCTAACTCTTGCTCTTTCTGGTTTAGGAGCTCAAAACAGGCTCTCTCTCTTGCCATTTCTCATTGGTCTCCTAAGCTCCTCCTGCCCACGGTAAATAGTTCCTTTCTTAGACTCTCTTCAGTTTGTGCATGCCATCTTTTCCCTTCCAGGGTTCACTGATACACACACCATCAGTCAATTCAACCAATATATGTTTTGGAATATTCCAAGTAAAGGACGTGGTTTCCTGCTAAGATGCACTTTCTCCACCTTGGATTGTGAAGTTGGATATACACAATACTCTTCTTAAAGATCGCCCACATCCAGCAGCCCCATCTGAGTCCTCTCTCCATACCACAGACCTGAACTGTACGTGGAAAAGCACTTGAAAATAATAATTTACTATGTTTTTTCATTTTAAGAAAATCTATCTTCTGAAGGTATAAGTAATAGATTTACTCTGCTAAAAAAAAACACAGTTAAATCTAATCTGGTTTTAATTTAATCTCAAAATGTTAGAAATGCTTTTGAATTTGGGACTACAGTACGATGACTCCTTCCCCTTATTATTATAAAGACTTGACTTGAAATGAGACACTTAGGCCCATTGAACCTTCAATTTAGTCTATGAAAAGGATCAAAGTTGTGGGTATAAGCCTGAGACAGGACACTGTGTGTCTCATAAAGGATAGAGAAACGAGGCTGCATGCCAATTATCTTAGAATTCAATGGTTTCAATTTCAAACAGAATAGAAGTTGAACATTTTAAAAAATCGAACAATTATTTTTCGATTCCAACAAAAGATTAGGTAGGATGAACCTGAATTTGAAGAGAAAGAGACATGGGTATTTTTTTAAAGGAGTAACACTAAGCTGACCATGTATTATTCTTGTACTTCTTTACTGTGAAGGAAAAACTCACCCTGTTTTTGGTGACTCAAACTTTCCTCAGCCAGAGTAGGCTTAGAGTTTGTCAGCAGGGACATTTCAACCAGAAAATTCAATGACAGTTGTTCTCAGTGTCTGTAACTAGGTGGAAAAGTGTGAACAGATGATCATAAGCTCCTTTGAACATAAATACAAAACAGTCTAGGCTTGTATCAACAGCTTCTCTTTGAAGGATTTGTCTTCCTTGTAAGAACGATGACTATTCTGCATTTATTGAGTGTAAGAGTTGAGTAAATGTGGCTATGAACCACTGGTGCTGTGGGAAATGGTTGCAGGTGATTCATAGACAACCCAATAAATAACACATTTGGTAACAGTTTTCCCCTTCAACAATCTCTCAGGCCTTCAGATTTTATTAAGGAGTTCATCTTAGTTTGTTGATACCATATTTCATCAATTTTAAGACACACACAAATTTGGGAGGAGTCTTGTAATTTGATGCATCTCAGATTGTTGTCAGTCTTACGGCAGTAAGAAGTAATTGCATTGTCATTGCATGTTTGAAGTTCAATTTGGTAACTGTCCATATTGTTGTCACTTCTATGTGTAAATAGGTATAAAATAGTCTTTAATAAATATAAAACATAGACTCTAAGTGAAAAGAGAGCATTGTGTCATAATTTAATTGGTAGCGGTTTTTTTTTTTCTTTGTATAACATCACACAACAACATGTCTTATCTTCAGTGACATCTTCAGGATGACCATCTATCTAGTGGTTATCCTGTGCATTTCCTTCCTCTGGTCTTCTCTCATCTAAAATGTTTTCTCCTCTGCCTGCTATAAACTCACATCATACTCATTCTCCAAGGCCTATAGTGAGCATTAACATCTCTAGTGTCTCCCAGTGCCTATAACCTTGAGCAAACAATTCAGCTCTCCCCTAGTTACTGTCTTATAAAGGATAACTATTTTTGCTAATTTAGTTTCACCAGAAACTAACCATTTTTCTTCCCTGGGTCCAAGATCCCCTGTTTGTCATTAATGGATATAATACTGCATGTCCCATCTATTACACAGTTGTGTTTTAAGAATCAAATGCTAAAAATGTGATAGAACATCCTTTGCAAGGTTAAAGGACCAGATGTCTTATTACTCAGTGTTAGTCTGTAGAAGCACAAAAGCTTGCAAACCAGTTGGAGAAGACTTCACCAGGGCCTTGAGCAGATTCCTTTGGCTCACTTGTGGTGGTTTTATGTGCTTGTCCTCAGCTTCTGTGGGCTTTGTGTTTTGCACCTTGATCCTCAGAGTCTTGCCCCATCATCTCTCAATGCACCCCATACCCCATACCTGATGGGTATGGGAGGTTGAAAGCTCAGCTCCTTTCCCTGAGGAAGGACAGACTCTGAGGCATGAGCTATGCTCCAGAGCTCCCCAGGCCGGGATGTCACCTGACATCACACTCTTGCTTGGTGTGTCCTCTTCCCTGTCTGCTTCTTCCACTCCCTTAGCACCTTAGCAGTTTCTCTTTGGAGAACTTCCTTAATAAATCACTTATATATACCCTCTCCTAAGATCTGCTCAGGGGAACTCAGCTCAGACTCCAGTCTTCAAAGCTTGTTTGGAGATATGCTTTCCAAAGAACAAGACATTCATTGACCCATTCACTTGGGAACCTATTTATATTCACACACTTACTGAGCACCTATTTATACATGGCAGACACTGTCTTAGGCATTGAGCTGAAGGCTGGAAGTCTCCTTTTGTGGACATATAGGCACACAACTAAAAGGTGACAAAACCAGGGTTTGAATAGAGTACTTTGCCTCTAAATCCAGTGTTCTTTTCTCTGTTTTCTCTCTGTGGATGTGAGATGCTCTTGTATACTTGCCTGGTGAGTTTTGAAGGTATAGGTCATTTGTTGATTGTAAGACTCTTCCAAAGTTATATTAAACTAATATTAATTTTCTACCCATAAGCAAAGAAAAAGTTGAATACATTTAGTTTGCTTTTCATCCCTGCTTCAGTTTCCTGGGAGAAACATGGTGAGTTTGATTAGTTAACAGTGCATGTAATTTCTGAGTTGATTTAGAAGTCAAAGCTTTTAGACAAACCAGGCTTGGCCTCATAGCAGACATTCTACTGATGGCTGAATAGAAGTTCCATTCTACTGATGGATGAGGATTGATGATGGCAAAAACCCATCCATGGGCTTTTGGATAAATCCTTCACATCAAGGATAATATCTCAGGAAGGGTAAGGCAGCCTAGCAAAAGGTATAAGACATAGCCTTCAAAATTTGAGCCACTAATCTACAAGCCAGATGTTTTATCTGTAGATATTTTGAAGTCCAAGGGTAAGATTGAGCTGCAGGCGGAACTCTAAGGAGTTTTCCCATGATGTCACCCTTGTCACTGGGATTGCATCTTCAGTAACACAGGCGGACAGTTTGGCCGCTTGTGGGGTATTCTGAATGTCTTCTTGCCAACTGAATCCAGGCTTTTGGTTTCTTGATGCCACAGTCAGGACAGTAGTGTAATGCCTGTAAAGTGTCGGAAGAGTACAGGGGAAACATGGAGCCTTCTACATTGATCTTAAAACACTCAGGCTTAGTGTAATTTATATTTGCACTGACCAATTTAGTACTCCTCTGGGATGGATCACTTAATTAGAAAGAATAAAAAAAAGCTGTTGTTTGATGTAGATGTCTTAATTATTTCCAAGTGGCAGAATTGATTCCCCCTGTTATGAATTTGCCTCCATTTGTGAGACTAATGAAGCACCATTAAAGGGAATGGAAGGTCAGAGGTCATCTTTTCTTTACATTTAATGTCCTCAAGCTGGTAGATTATTTATGAGGGTTATTATGCCTGGGTAATGTTCCCAGTTTTTCAGAAGCGCTATATTGATATGTAACAATGAGATACCACCCATCTTGACTTCACGTGAGCTCCAGATGTCAACTGGAAAGAAATGGATTGGGAATATGATTCATTGCCATGAATGTTGGCAGCAGTCAACATGGCTCTTATAATCTTGGAAATAGTGATTCGGCTACTGTGAACAATAAAGCTTGTTCTTCCCCAGTGCTGTAGATAGTTCTTCATGTCCTAAAGAGAAAAATAGTGCTTATTTACCAAGAGAGCTCATAAATTGGATTCTGAGCTGTGTTTTCTTTTGGATCCCATGCAAAATTGCAACCAAAAATATATACTCCCCAAGAACATAAGAGCTTGGAGCATAGATGTACCATAGGTGTTATGAATTTGTGTTCCTAAACTAGATTTCCAGGGTTCTATTACTAACTCTGTGACCTATAATTTGTGTGGTCTTGGACTGGGTATGTAACATCCCTGTGCCTCAGTTTCCTCATCTGAAAAATGGGTTTAAGAGACAACCTTGAGAATTAAATGAACAATTTTGTGCAAAAATGCTTAGAATAGTTTCTGGTACACATCAAGCATTCAATAAGTGTTAACAGGTTTTAGCATAAAGGTTTTAAATTGACCATGTCAATTTCTGCCCCACAGTTTAATTCCTGGACTGGTCCAGGGGATTGATCCTTTGGTGGATTATCTGTTTGTTTGACTCTGCTTTGTTCCAGCTTTCCCTCAGCTCCATACACTGCCGGCTTCTCTCCCTGTGCCCAGCTAGGATTCCCCTTACCTTTTTTGAGGGGCGGGTGATTTGCCATGGGCCAGTCCTCATCAGGACAGGAAATGGAAAGTAACTATGTGTGTTTGTACATGTGCATGGGCCTGTGGTGAGGTAGTGGTTAGACCATAGATTCTGGAGTCAGATAGATCAGTTTTGTCATTCATATCTGGGGCTTCATACCTGTATGACCTCAGGTAAATTACTTCCTCGCTCTGAGCCTCAAATCCTCATCTCTAAAATGGGTACAATTCCTAGAGTGATTATGAGAATTAAATGCAACAAAGCACTTGGCATAATTCCTGGCACATGGGAAGTCTTTAATAAATACTAGCTATTCTGTTATACATATCCATCCACACAAAACACACACCAATACCAAAGTCCCTACAATACAGAGAGTTTGTCACCTTTCAGAGACTGATTGATAGATAATTTAACATTTAAAAATCTACCTTCTAGTTTCTAATCAACACTCTGTTTCAGTTGCACTTGTCAGCTTTTAAATGGGGAGTCTCACTGAATTATGCAAATGCCAAGTGATAAATTTTACCTCTGCCGTGTGCTGGGGATTCAGACAGTTCCAGTCTTCATCTGATTGTCTGTCTTTTGCCGAAAACCCATGGGCTTGCTCTCATTTGTTTAGGTGGTTGGTGAAACAGTATTCCTCATGACTGATAAAAGGGCTGACACGCCCCTGAGACAGATGACAAGGGCTGGGCCCTCATGAATTTGTTATTGTTGTCATTGAAATTACAGTTGGGCCTTGTCCTCCACAGCTGGAAGAGAAATGGGGGGTTTCACTTCGAAAATGTGGAGCTGGGAAAATCCTCCAGAAGGTGAAGTGCAGGGCGAGGGAGGCAGGCAGGACCAGGACTCCACAGTCATGTATGTGGCCACAGCTGACCCCGGTCAGGCTCAGGCTGATTGCTCACAGCTGAGAGAGATGGGGTGGTAGAGAAGCAGGGGAGCATAGTAGACCCCCAGCTTTGATTCTTTTGAAAACCTGAGCACGTCTGAGAGGGCAGCATCTCCCTGCCATCTATTCCACGGGACCTGAGGCAGGCTTGCCCCACCTCCTGAGTTCCCGGCTGCCCATCTCTGAGGGACACTATCGCACGTATCAGATCCATCCCTGAGTGTTCCTGTGTTGTACTGTAGGGGCTGTGATGGAGTTATTTCTGGGGGTCATATTTTAGGTATTTTACCTAAAATATCCTGAGATGGATGGAGCATTTTGTGGTGATGATGTTTCAATCTCATATGACAGATTTCTTCCCAGATGACATATCTTTAAACGGTAACAGCTAAAATGGATTGAGCACTTACTATACTGCAGGTTAAACATTTAAGATTTATTATCACACTTTGCCTTCACAGCAGCCTTGAGGAGTAGGCGTTACCATCGTTCTCATTTTACAGATGAGGAATTAGGGAGGGAGTTTCATGTAAGTCTCACAGCTGGAGAAGAGCACAGTCATACTGAGACCTAGGGTGACTTATACCTGCAGTGACCATAGAGTTTATTGTCCAAGTGGGACATTCTTAAGAGTGACAAGGGGCACTGTGGTACACCAGGGCAATAGTCATAGTTCAGGACCATTCATGCAAACTGAGACACAAGCTCTCAACGGCCAACTATATTAACTCCCTGTGTGTGTATTTAATGTAGTTATTTATGTATTTTTAATAAATCAACCTAGTCAAGTGATTAAAGATGAGTCTTCCAGGCACCTTTTGCTAGGTTAGAAAATGAACAATTTGGCGGTAGGGAAACCTTTGAACATTCCTCAAATGCATGCTTAAGATATATGGTTTGTAGGTCTGATTGGATGCTCTTTCTTCCTTTATTTTTCTTTTATTTAATATGCCCTGGGTTCACCACCTTTAGACCTTCATTTCAACTCCCAAGGATTCTTTCCCAAATCAACATTGTGCTTCAACATTTAAGCAAGACAAGCAGCTTCACTTCCTCCTGAATACCTTTAAGCACCTTTGTCAACAATGATCCTGTCAATAAGATAAATCAGATAAACCTCTGATGTCCTCACGGGCAAGACTACTTTGAATTTAGTTCTCAGGGAAGAAGACCTGGGGAGAATCATCTGAATTCAAAATTGCTTAATAGTAAGTTTCAGGCTATGAAGGCAAAGAAAGTTAGAATAGAAAACATTCTGATCACCTTCTTCATAGGACATGTTTCAGAACACAGAAGATAGGACCAGCCCAGTTGTGCCAAATACCAATAAGCAATGGCTTTTAGTTAAATATTCATGGAAAGGCTGTTTGCTTTTGCCTCAGGATACAATGGTCTGCTCTGTTTGGGCTAGGTGGTGCCATTCACACTTTCTTGGAATAAACACTGATGACCCTAAAATGGATTATCTGGGACTGGCATATTGATAGTCTCTGCAAACTTTTCTTTGGTTGGGCAGTGCTGCTAAAGAGAAAATTATTTGGACTTCAAGCCTTGAAGAGCCTGTTTGTTTGTACAAGGTACCACCGGCTGGACCTTTGGCAGGGGAAACCTGCCTCAGAGCTTGGCTGTTCTGGTCTCTGAGCAAACCAAATGAGGGGGCTTCTGGATGACTCCTTGTTGGTACATGGTCTAATTTGGAGAATATTTTAATTAGTAGTTTGTGACCAAGACTGTCCTTAAGGTAGCCCAAATCTCTTGCTGCTTTCATTTGTAAAGACCAGAGGTCACACCTGATTGCCAAGGGAGGAATGCAGCCTCTGGTTATGTATTCTTTGACCTGTACAGTGTTCATCTTAGTTATGTTTTTCAAAAATTTGAACCAGTTAATAAGTAGTAGTCGGAAGATTTTGTATAAATGTTTGGATTTTGGACTTCTTGGAAATACTGTAAGTTCTAATGACAATTGTCTAATTGTCATAATCAATAGATCCGCGTGGATAGGAAGTGGTCTCTCTAGTTCCCTGTAAGGTCCCTCCCAACAGGGCCGCTTCACTTGCCTCGAGGCCACGGAGTTTGCTGCCCCTTGGACAGGCCTTTACACTTTTCAAGTAACTTCTCTATGCTTTTATTTCACAGATTCTCTCCCACTGAGGTAAGCAAGGCATGCATTATTTTTCTTAATATACTTTAAAAAGAGAAAGTGAGACGTAGAAGAATTAACTGGCATGGACAGACTTATCAAGAATGTTATTGGGAGCATCAAAACCAGATGCCAAGTCTTCCAACCTGTAGCATGTCTACCACCATGCAAAGCCCTGCTCACGCATCCAGGGCTGTTGGAAATCAGGGAGCCGGTCTGAGCTTGTACCTTAGACAGACCACCCTCTTCTATCCAGGAACACACATGCCAGGTACCCCAGAGTTTCTGTTACAGGTTTTGGCTTTGGAGGGCTGTAGCCTGGAGAATAGAATGTGAACAATCCTGCAAATGTCATTGCTGTTGTTGTTCTTCTTCTCTTTCTCCCCCATCCCCTCCTCCTCCTCCTCTTCTTCCTCTTCCATCTCCTCATTCTCCTTTTTTTTCTCCTTTCTCCTCTTCCTCTTCAATCACCACCATCTCTCCCTCCTCTTTCTTCCTTCTTTTTCTCTAATACCTCTTCCTTTTTTCCTCCTCACTTCCTTTCTACCTACATCACATTTAGCTAAAAGCCTCCACCTGAGTGGTCCTGTAGGAATTAAAGGATAAAGCCTCTCTGCCTGGACACATTTCAGCCTCGGGATCAGGCATTGGTTGGAGAACCCTGGAAGTTGATCCTGAGACAAGAATGTAAATAAAGGTAGTTTTTTACTTGGGAATGGGGTGATTTTAGGAAACACTAGTAAGGACATGGAGAAATGAGACTAGAGAGGGCAGAAAATCAATAAATGGTGAGTTGTCTAGCAAATAACTGTGGGAAATTGGGGCTTCATCCCCATGGGGAGCCAAGGTATAAAAACAGTGCAGAACATGTATCTCAGAGTTGCCCTGCCCAAGAGGCAAGGGTGCTGGGGTATTTCTTCACTAACTCCTGACAGTCACTGAGGGGTGCTCCTTTTGGTGTTGGACATTAATTCCCTGGTGTTTCTAGCTTGCCCTGCACACAGGGAGAGAGCATCCAGAGACAGTCCTAAGACAAAGAATCCAAGGAGCTGGCAAATGGAAGCCAGTCAGCAATCATGGAAATGACAAGTGTAAATGGGATCTAGATGGGGCACACGTGCTGTGAAGCCCTTAACACTGGGGACGAGGGTAAGTGAAGATAGGAGACGCAGGGTTAGATAAACCAGGGTGAGTCCTTTAAGAACTCAGGCATACCTGTATCCAAGGCTATATGATTCCCTCAAGGCTACTCTCATGGAGTTGTGTCCCTCAGTCTCTAGACCAGAGTTGCTCAATATCAATTAGGAACAATTGTATAAAGTGACATAAAACCCGAAGTTGAGTTTCATAGTAGTCAGTGAAATCTCTGAATGCCAGTGTTGGTGTGTCTAGGCCCATGTTTACATTTTATAGTCCTTTTCATTCATTGAATATACAAAGGGGCCTATGATGGTGAAAATAATTAAGAACTATAATTTTAGAATTCACAGATCAAATTTCAGTGTGTTTGTGATATTTTTACATTTTGGAAATTTGATATTACTCAATTTAGTCATTTTTGGGGTCATTTTCATGGATTCCTTTATTTGTGTTTTCCATTTTCTTCCAATTTCTATATAGCTATTTCTACTGAACATAGTTTATTCTGGGTCCAAGGTATAAAAACATAGCACAGATTTTTGAAATTTGGGTTTTTTTTGTTGTTATTTGTCTGTCTCTTTTTACACTAGTGGGGTTTTCAGATACGAATATTTGGAAGTAAATTGGTTTCTTTTATCATTTTATGTATTTACATATCTATAACCATATAGCTCTCAATGGCTATATATATATATATACTCTACACATACATAACTTTATTTTTCTATCTAGTCTTGGAGGTAGATCAATGATACTAAGCTGCTGATTGGAAGGTCGTGAGGAAAACAGGGTGAAGAAGACGTGTGATGGTATCTCACACAATACTGATGGGAGACAGCTAGTCTTTAAACAGCTGAAGAAGTTTCAAGGTAGAAGATTTGGCATCTGCAATACCCAGGGAATACTGGGGCTTTACCCCAAACCCAAGCCCCTTTTAAGACATAGAGATGTGATATGCTTGTTCTGTTGGACACAGAGTAACCAGGTTGACATTGCTTGCATTGATAAGATATATCAAATCTATCTTACCAAGAAGAGAGAGAAAATTCATCTACTTCAATTCTACTCACAAACTCATGCTGCATCATTTTATTTATTTCTTTATGAAGTATTCATTGAGCAGCTAGTATGCTCCAAGTCCCATGCTAGGTATTAGTGCTTAATAGCTCTTCCTACTCTCTTATTTTACCTTAAAGTCCTTGAACTTCTGCTTCCTGCCTTCTCTTTCCTTTGCTACACGTGGACAGACATGTATACTCTTGTTAATTATTTGCCTGGGCCTTGAACTCTCAAGAGAAACATTCTAAGTATGGAAAGAATTCTGCTAAGAATTGCCTATTGATCACCTACCCCTTAGAACTTTTAAAAGGCCAGCTTTATGTGCTCATGTAATACCCCGAGGAACACAGGTATTCTCATTTAAAGCATGGAAAACAGTGGAATGGCTCTGTGATTCATTTTTGTACTGAAGTAAGCGTAAACCAGAGGAAGTTAAACGCTGGCAGAATGGTGGAGTTGAAGGGTTAGGGCTGTTAGGGATCTGGGTCTCCTCGATTGCATTTCTCCCCATGGGGCCAGAAGTCCACAGGGCTGGGAGACATACCCACCTGGATCCCACACTCTCCCTCTTAGATCACGCTCCAAGTAACCTGGATCGTAATTCCCTGCCAAACTGCCCTAAGTCCTTTCTAGGACCTGCAGGGGCCTCCTCCTCAGTGTATCCTCCTGAGAGTAAATGGCACTGCTGGTGTGCGTGCTTTTCGGCTGGAGGAGTGGCAGCTGTGGGTAGCGCTGCAGGGTGTGGACGAAGCTTGGGCAGGTGGCTGAGGTTGTCTACATGTTGCACCCTCAACCCTTTGTGAGCATGGATGGCCTGGAATGCTGTAAAGAGGAGCCGGCTGGCTTCATTTGTGTTCTTGCCCTGGACCCACAGCTACTAGGAGCTGGCCTGGATCTAACAGTGGACAAGTTATGTAACTTCTCCAAGTCTGTTTCCCTAACTCTCTAAGGGGAATAACAATATTGATGCCATTGCTTTTATGATGAAAGGTTATGCATATAAAAGGTGCACAATTAGCTTTTATTAAAAGTTGCTTTTTTAGCGCTATTGTTTTTAAAGCACAGACTGACTACAGAGACAGCATGGTATACTATTCATCAGAGAGAATTTTTAAAGGGAGAATTGCCTTCAAAAATTAGATTGTATGAGAGAAGAAAGATCAGGATGGCATAGAATTTCTACAGGGAGTCCTAGGATAAAAATTTTCTCATCTGTAAAAGTGTGTAGAAAAACAGTACCTGCCTCATAAGGTAGTTGTTCTGTTTGCATAAGATCATCATGCAAAGCAGTTATAACAGTCCTGAAGTGTTCAGTGACCTTTAGCTATGAGAACTATGATCGTTACAGTAAAAGATGAACTATCATCCATTTCTAATTTGTTCATGTCTACCTCTGATGAAAGGAGAGAAAAAGGTTAGCATGACATTGAGCCATGGCGATTGGACACATTTATTGAATTCCAAGTGACAGACCCCCTTCTGCATGGAAGTTTAGCTGTGGTTATGCAGTACGGGCATGGTTACTTAGATTTTTCCCTTCCTTTTATTTTGTTTTTCCATCCCCAGTGTGTTTAAGAAACCACACCTCTATACAAAGGCAGAAAGTAAGTTGCATGAGAGAGAAGAAAGGAGTATTGAATGTGCTCTGAAAGCACACAGGGAAGATGATAAGAAAATATTTGACATATTATGCCCTTTGGAGATAGCTTATCAGAGACCGGGTCAGCTTCATTGGTCTCACAAAATGGTCTTGTTATGGGAAGTTTTCCAGGACCAGCTAATCCTGTGTCTGTTGTCTGTGGGTTTCAAGTTCAAGAGAGATTATTGTTTCCAAAGCATCATTTTTTGTTTTTTATTCCCCCCCCCGGCAAAGAATAGGTAGTCCAATCTATACATTGTTGTAAAGAGGGCAAATGGGCTTTGAGTTTCTATAGGAGTGTGTCAGGGAGCTCCAACAAAAGGAACCAACTTTGTTGCCTGTGTCAGTGACAGAGGCTGAGGTGGAGAGAGTAGAGGAAATCTCCTCAAGCGCATGGTCAATAGCAAGTGCTTTCAAAGCGAAAACATGCAGTGGTGAGCAACTTTGAAAATTAGAGGTGGAGTGAGACTAAGGACAGCATCCATATTAGGGTCCTAGTTGCTGAAAGTTTTTAAGATCAGTGATGAGGAGTTATGTCATGTTGGGTTCCCTAGAAGCAGAGCCTGAGATGGGGATATGGTGCCCAGGACTTAATGAAGAAGGGCTCTCAGGAGAAAGGGAGTGAGGGAAGCAGGTGGGTCAGGGAAGGCATGGAGCAAGTGGGTGGTCTTATCTGGAGCTGAGCTTCAGCCTCATCCCATGGAGAGCTCTGAAGTGGTTGGTCCTCCCTTGGGGCAAGGAAACTGGTCTTTTTCTTGATTTTTAAAAAACTCATTGTCAGTCAATCATTGGCTGTCTCTCCATATCAGGGAGTATAAACTTCCAGGCAAGGTAGATCTGGTTTGGCCAAGGGCAATTATCCAAACAAGGGGACAATTGTATGGCATTGGTGATATAGTGGTGAGCATGGCTGCTTTCCAAATAAGGGGACAATTGTAAAATACCCACAGCACTTGGTGAATGGGTACACCAGCCTGTTAAAGGGAATTGGAGGTGGAGAACCAAGAGTGCTTACCACAAACATTGTGATAGGTGATTATATATGTACTAATGTATGTGAATATACATATATTTATCTTGGACACTTAGGATTATGCTTACATAAGCATGTTTCCAGGAATCACAAATATATGTTGCAAACATGACCACATCTTTTTTACATTCAGATGCCTTGAGTCCAATTGTGAATATGAAAAAGATTTATGGAAGAACTGGGGTTTTTCAAGAGTGTCAAGTTCCTAGTCTGTACAAAACTGTGTACCCTGAGTCAGCATTTGGCCCTCTTTCTGTAAACCTTGGTACTTAATCCATAACATTTTGCTCCATCTTCCTTCTGGGGCATGCCTTGAGAGCAATGACTATCTTCAGAGTCGAGAGGGGGAGATGGTTTGCATTGAACCTTTGGAGGCAGGCTGTAGAAGAGATTCCTCCCCTGACTTGGTTACAATTAGTTGAAAAGAGAAGGAGGATCCTTTCCCTGACTTTTCTTACACTTCGTAAGGGGGCCTGAGAATGCAAGTGGCTTGGATCCATTCCACCTCTTCCCTTGAAATGAGTTACTGGAGTTTCACTCCCAGGACTCCTAGGAGCCTATACCTGGGTATGTGATGGCAGACAAGGCCAATGTGAATGGGATCCCATGTGTTCAGTTTGTTATAATTTCAAATTCTACTGTCCAAGGAATGAGGTGTTCCCCTGATACTGACAAACTGTCTACATGCTTGCAGCTTCTTATTTGTGAGCTACTCCTGCACTTGTGTCAATACATCAGATGGAGGCAAGTTAGCTATAGCATTTCCAAAGAACATGATGAGCTTCCTCATGGATAACCAAAGCTGGTAAAATATACGTATTGCATCTTTCAGTAGAAGCCAGTATATTCTTCTCTCCCTATATTAAATGTGTATCTAACACAATGAACTAATTGTGGAGATTTTTAAAGAGGAAAAAGGCAAATTTATCTAACAGGTTGCATCTTACTTTCCTTCCAGAAGTAAATTTAAGAAAATAGTCACCCAAATTTTTTATTCCTTGGAATTATTTTGTACTCCCAGAGAATTGTTCTTTTGGTCATCTTGGGAAAAACAACAACAATGATAATAAAACATTTGAGCAGTAGTGTAGAAAAATATTTTAGTATATTAAGAAGGTCTTTATCACAAACCTGCCTTAAAGTAGATCGACAGAACATATAAAAGCCACAGAACTTGATAAAGCAATATAACCTTTACCTTGCAGTTACATTATCCTCCTAGCTTTAATTCCTCCATTGTGGATTTCATAATTTACTTAAGTTATTTAAGTCTTTTCATTGCATTATTTAATGAGCTTAAGCTTTTGATTTTGTTGTGTGTTCTATTATTTCTAATCTTGTTTGGGACATGGGTTTGTGGGGTGTTTTGGACATGTTCATTCGTTAACAAATCAAAGACATAAGTAAGGCGTGATTTATACATCTCTGCCCCCATCCCCAAATGCCCTCTCCATCATCATGCGACTAGAAGTTGTAACTGCTTTGCCACCAGTACGGAACAACCCATACCACTCAAGTGTCCAAGAAGACGAAGAAGTAGGGGAGGCTACTGGGTCAGGCTTATGGAACTGCCTCTGATTCTAGTGAGCTGTGGGACTTGCTTTGGCCAACAGGACAGTAGCAAGTATGATGCAAGCAGAGACTCGAAGAGTGCAAGAGCATTGACTCTTTCTTGCTGCTCTTTGGAACCTTGAGACCACCAGGTGATGAAGTTTGGGCTTGTCTGCTGGAGGAAGAGAGAGGCTTGGCTCAGTCATCCCTGTTGCCCCAGCCAACAGCCCGGCAACCACTGGACATGTGAGTGAGGCTTTCCCAGATCAAGCAGCTACGTGCCCACTGACCCAAGGAACAGGTACCTAGGAGCCCAGAAACACTCATCGAAATGGTCCAGGCCACGGCTGTCAGTTGACCTGCAAAATAATGAGCTAAATAAATGGCTGTTGTTCTAAGCCTGTAACTTAAGTTTGGGGCTGGTTTAAAGAAACCTGATATAGTCTTGAAAAGACACTAGCCCATATTATTTCTAAGGTCATTTTGTATCTACACATTTTTTTAAAAAAATTAATTAATTAATTTATTTTTGGCTGTGTTGGGTCTTTGTTTTGTGCGAGGGCTTTCTCTAGTTGCGGCAAGCGGGGGCCACTCTTCATCGAGGTGTGCGGGCCTTTCACTATCGCGGCCTCTCTTGTTGCGGGGCACAGGCTCCAGACGCGCAGGCTCAGTAGTTGTGCCTCACGGGCCTAGTTGCTCCGCGGCATGTGGGATCTTCCCAGACCAGGGCTCGAACCCGTGTCCCCTGCACTGGCAGGCAGATTCTCAACCACTGCGCCACCAGGGAAGCCCCTGTATCTACGCATTTTAATTCATCCTCCAGTTACTAGAAAGGGGGATGAGTTTTTGTTTTATGGTACACTGAATAAGAGGCTTTACAGTTTTCCATTTGCAGGTAGTCCTGAGGACTTAGCATACCTGACACCCCACCAGAGGAGAAACCTGCCAAAAAAGGCTGAGGTACCTGATAGGCCCCTTTCTGTGCTCAGACAGGCTCCTACCCTCCATTGCCTCACCCCACGGGGGATCTTAGAGAAGAAAGAAACGTCCTTGCCAGCACTCTCCATACCCCTCCTGTGGAATAAAGTCCACGAGAGGGAGTCACGTGAGACTCACTCTGCTCACCCGTGTCTGTCACAGAACTCATACCGGGCTGGGCCCGGTCAGTCAGTGATGTGACCTTACCAACAGCAGGGTCACTGCAAAGCAAGGGCCTAATAGGTAGAGCCCAGAACTTCAGCTTGAGAGTTGGGTCTGGTACAAAGGAAACAAATTACTTAATGGAAGATTCCAGGTCCTTGATCCATCGGATGTGGGCTTTACCTGCCTGACACGAGTATTGGCTTGTTAGCTAACACATTCCACCTGAAAGAGTCATCAGGGAAGCCCCAACCCTGGCCTGGCTCTGCCCACTAGAATTCCTGACACACACCCATGGCCGAACAATGGAGCGAAGCTTGCAAACAGAGGAGCTATTTTGACCTTAAGCCACTGGTTCCAGACACTTACTCCTAAGATTTTCTTTTCAGATGAAAAGGATTTGCAGAGTACAAGGTACATGAAGAGGAGAATCAGGAAGACTGAGTTCTTCTGGCCTGAGCTCTACCAGCGCTGGCGGTGTGACTGGCCAAGGCAATGTCCTTTTGAGGAACTCTATTTGTCACTGGTAAAATGAGGAAGCTTAACTCTATCATCACTTGGACCCACTGAGAGCTGATAGTATACATTTCAGTGGTCTCGGACTTTTAACTGAGTATTGGTGAGGGTAGTCTTTCAGGTGGGTCTTTGAATAGAGTTAAGCAAGAGATCTGAGATCTGAGGCAGTTGGAAAGGAAGATATTTTCCTAAAAGTTTTAAACTCTAGACATAAGGTAACAGCTGGTACCAACCCTGTGGGCTGCTGTTCATAGGAATATAGGATATTGAACTAAGCAGACCGTTGTCGCCATCTCCAAGAGTTCCGTCTTGCTTCCCAATAGCCACTCTCCTAGTTTTCCACCTATCTCACTGGCCATGTCTCCAACTCCTTCCTCCTCCATCTAAACCGTGAGTATAAGGGATCCAGTTTGGATCCCTTTTTTGTCTTTTTCTGTCTGTACTATTTTCCTAGATAAGTGACTTCAACCTTGGCTGCACACCAGAATCACGTGAGAAGACTCTTAAAAAAAAAAAAACCCTAGCATTTGGCCCATGCCTCAGATAATTTGCATCACCCCATCTAGGGATGGGACCCAGGCATCAATATTTTAAAAAATGCACCTGGTGATTTCAATATGCAGCCAAGTTTGAGAAACAATGTCCTAGATCAATGGTTCTCAAAGTGTGGCCTTTGGATCAGCAGCAACAGCATCATTTGGAAACTTGTTAGAAATGTAAATTTTCATGTCCTTCTCCAGACTTACTGAATCAGGAACTCTGGGGGTGGGATCCAACGATCTGTAGTTTAACAAGGCCTCCAGGTGATTATGGTGTTCACTCAAGTTTAAGAACCACTATTCTGTACCTAATATAACCTGGGGTTTCTCAATTTTGTCACTCTTGACACTTTGGGCTGGATGATTTTTTGTTGTCAGGGATGTCCTGTGCCTCGAGTCCCAGGCCTCTACCTTCTGGATGCCAGTATCACCCTTCCCCTAGTAGTGACAATCTAAAATATCTCCAGATGTTGCCAAATTCCCTGGGGGAAAATCACCCCCTGTAAACACCACTTTTCTAGGTGAATATTTATGAAATGGTCCTCAAATTTGGCAGCACATTGGCATCACCTGGGGAGCTTTAAAAAATACTGATGCTTAGTACCACCATAGAGATTCTGATTGGATTGGTCTAGGGCATGGCTTGGGTGTCAAAGTTTTTTCAAAGCTCACCACATGAATCAATCCAAGATGCAACTAAGACTGAGAACCACCATTCTAGGCAATCTCATCTGATTCTCATGGCATTAACTACCATTCACATGGCAATGATTTCTAGACCATTCCTCTGAACTCTGTGTACATATACAACTGCCTGCTTCATAATTCCCCTTGGATGGTTTAAACCATATGAGGCCAACTTTCACAATTTGTGCTTTATGCTTTATACTGAATCTTACACCCATACCTTGCCTTCCTTTCCATTCCCACTGCCATATCCATAGCCAAGGACCCCCATCACCTTGACCTTGAAGGTTATCCACACCAGGCTGGCCTCATTAAGTGCTGCTAATTCTTTCTAGTTCATTCTGGTTATCAAGCCTACCTTCAGCTATCAGCTAATGTCAGTTAACATGTCATATGGCTTTCGTTTGCTTATTCCTCCTTCTGTTATGGCCATTGAGTCCCCAGAAGGTAATTTAATGATTTCCCAAGGACAAATATCTGCATTTATTTTAATGGTTAAATACATGTGGATGTTATAGCCTCAAAAGAATATGTGTTTATGCTCTGGTTCTGTCTTTCTCACTATAAAAAATAGTCAAGCATACTGAGAAGATAAAGTTAATCAAACACTCCTAATTATATATACTGATGATAGAAAGTAAATAACCCTGTTGTTCACACATTTCCATAGGTTATTATGCCACCTCATATATGCTAATTTCATTGACCATCTTATTTGTCTTATTTCCATGTTGTGCCTGTAGTTTTTCTACTTTCAAACACTTACCCACTCTAATCTAAACTTTGACAGATTTATCACCAATTAAAAAAAAAAAACTCTTTCATTGATTCCTTATTTTTCTGTGGATAAAGAAACCTAAAAGCCAGGACTCTTGGTAAGTTCACCTAAATGACTTTGGCAATGTTGTTTTCCAGGAGGTAAGTTCAGTGTTATTTCCGACATCTCCAGACTTATCATGGACCCAGTAAACCTGCTCCCTTCTTTGTCTGGAGAACTCCCATGGGCATTCTCACCACTTCCCTTCTCCCAAGGTGCTGTTCCTGCCTAGAACTCCATGTCCTACTTCTGTTCTTGGTCACAGTTCTTCCTTCTCCAATGTGCAGGCGTGGTCCTTCTTTCTCCATGGAGTTTCCTTTGACAATTTGCTACCACTCCATATCCTCCCGATTACTTGACTATAGCAGTATTTATCAGCGTACCCTCAAGAAGTTATAAAACCAGCCTCTGTTAACATTGAATCCTTAATATATATATATTTTTTAATGAAAGCTTATTTATTTATTTATTTATTTATTTTTGGCCGTGTTGGGTCTTCGTTTCTGTGCGAGGGCTTTCTCTAGTTGCGGTGAGCAGGGGCCACTCTTCATCGCGGTGTGCGGGCCTCTCATTGTTGCGGCCTCTCTTGTTGTGGAGCACAAGCTCCAGACACGCAGGCTCAGTAGTTGTGGCTCACGGGCCTAGTTACTCTGCAGCATTTGGGATCTTCCCAGACCAGGGCTCGAACCCGTGTCCCCTGCATTGGCAGGCAGATTCTCAACCACTGCACCACCAGGGAAGCCCTATCCTTATTTTTTTAACCTCTCAACTACACATTAGGCTCTTGAGGGAAAGCAATATGCCTTGCAAAATTTGTTTCTTTCTTACTGTTAAAACTTTTATTTTTAAATAATTTGACATTTGTAGAAAATTTGCAAAAACATTACAAAAAATTCCCATAAGCCCTTCAGCCAAATGTATGCATATGTACATAGGTGTGTGTGTCTCCTTCTTTGCATGTGCATGTGTGACTGCATGTGGATAATGTTTTCTGAACTGTTTGAGAGTAAGTTGCACACACGATGTCTCTTTTTCTCCTAAACAGTTCACTGGGTAGCTCCTTGTTTTTACAAGGACTTTCTCTTACATAACCACAGAGCAATGATCAAATCAGAATATTGAGAGTGATAAAGATCTATTATCTAATCTGCAAACTTTATTCCAATTTCACCAATTAGCCCACTTATTTTTCTTCACAGCAAAAGAAAGAGAAATCTGGCCCAGGATCCAATCCAGGGTCACTGGATGTGTCTAGCTGCAATACCTCTCTGGTCTCCTTTAACCTGAAACAGTGCTTCACTCCTTCTTGTCTTTTACACCTTGACATTTTTAGAGAGTATAAGCCAGTCATTTTGTAGAATGCGAATCAACTTGAATTTTTCTGAGGTTTCATCGTGTTTAAATTCAAGTTATACATTTTTTTGTTTTGTTTTGCAAGAATATCGCAGAAGTGATGATAAATCCTTCATATCAGAAGACATTTGATTTCCATTTGTCTGTTAGTGGTGGTCACTTGCCTAAGGTGGTATCTGCCAGATGTAGTAAAGATGCTACTTTTCCCTTTGTAGTTAAATATCTTATAGGGAGATACTTAGAGACTATGTAAGTATCTTTTTTTTCCCTTTGAAATAATTTCAGACTTATAGAAAAGTTGCAAAAGTCACACAGATTTCAGTATGCCCTGTACCCAGCTTCCTCTTATGTTGACAACTTAACAGAAATATAGTGCAATTATCAAAATCAAGAAATTAACATTAATACGACACTCTTAACTGAACTTAGAAATTCACCATTTCTCCCCACTACTACTCTTTTCTGTTCAGGATCCAATCCAGGACCTCACATTGTTTTTATTTGTTCTGTTTTTTTAATCTCCTCCGATCTATGATTGGTCCTCAGTATTTCCTTGTCTTTCATGACCTTGACACTTTTAATAAGTGTTGATTATCTGTTTTTTAGACTCATTCTCAGGTAGAGTTTGTCTGTTATATTCTCCTGACTAGATTGGGTTATGCATTTGTGGCAAGAATGCTGCAGAACTGATGTTGTGTCCTTCTCAGTACATGATATCAGGGGAACATGGTGTTGCTATGTCCTATTGAAGGTGATTTAACCTTGATCACTCAGTCAAGGTGGTGTCTTATGGATCTCTCTCTGTAAAATTACTATCTTTTCCCATTGTAACTGATCAATATCTTAAGGGAGATACTTGAAGACAATGCAAATATACCGTTCCTTCTTGAAATTCCCCATTGATTTTAGCAAGCATTGGTGGATTTTGCCTGCAACAGTTATTACTGTGGTCTTTGCCTAGAGGTGATTTTGTCTCACATATTGTTTCTCAATAAATTAGTTTTAACATCCATTGGTGATTCTTGACTGGAACAATGATTACTGTGGTGATAGTCAAATGGTGATATACAAAATCCCCAATCTTGTTTCTTAATGATGAACATGACTTTCTCAGGAACATAAACTAAAACTGGGAAATTCCTATTGCCAGCTGTGAACCTACTGATTCTACTTTGTGCTGTCCTAACACTAGACTCTAATTTCTAGATGGTCATTGAAACCAGGGCAGCTTTTGGAAGAACTGTAACCTCAGAGGAATTATTAAGAGAATTCTATGGGGCTATACCACATCTTTGTAATTTAGGAAGTGGTTTTCACCTTAATTGGGTACTTGGCATAATAGCAGTAATCAGTGACATTTGTTTAGCACCTTATAATTTTGAAAGCAGTACTTAAAACACTTTGAAATAAATTATTTGGTATGTCCACAGGCGAGATTTCACCTACTGGCACTGGCAAATATCTTTTAATAGGCATTTTTTTCTATTTTCTAGATCTTCTTCTCTTTGGGGGAGGGGTGGTCTGAGTAAGGAACACTAGCTCGCTATAACAAACATTGCCAACACCCTAATCTCAGCAGCTTAACACAATAAAAATTTAGTTTTTGTTTATAGAAAGTACAATGTAGATTTTCCTGGCCAGTATAAGGCTCATTCAGGGACACAGGCTTCCTCTCTCCTAGGGCCTCTTAGAGTCTCTGCATTTTTTTTTTTTTTTTTTTTTTTGGCTGCGTGCACGTAGCACATGGGATCTTATTTCCCTGACCAGGGATCAAACCCATGTCCCCTGCAATGGAAGCACAGAGTCTTAACCACTGGACCACCAGGGAAGTCCCCATTTCTTTTGTTTAAGATTCTCTGCATTTGGATGGCAGAAGTGAGAAGAGGAAATTTGGAGAATTCCTTGGGTGGTTCTTGTGGCCAGGCTGGGAATGACATATCACACCTCTGCTTGCTTTCCACTGGCTAGAACTTGGTCATATGGTCATTTATACAGCAGGGGAGGTGGGGAAGTGTAGATTGTCTGTATGCCTGTGGAGGTACAGGAAATGATTTTGTTGAAACTAGCAGTTTCTGTCACAGTGTTGATTCTTGGAGGTTATCACATGGCATTATGAAGCCCACAGCTCAGCTCAGAGGTGATTCATCAAAATGTGTTGTGTTGAATGCATCAGTTGTATGGGGTCCTCTGCCTAAATGATAGAAAGAAGGCTTCCTGACTTTTTAATTCCAGTTGTCTTTGCAGCAACATTTTTGTTTTCCCTAATAGCTCTGCTCCCCTTGGATACCCTGTCTCTACTAACTTTTCACTCCAATAAGCTACGGAATCAACTGTCCCTCCATGTAAGCAGTATACCCACACATTCAGCAAAGAGTCATTGATTACTATGGAGAACCAAGCCAGCAGAGAATAATCCAGAAGAGCTGAAGGAATCAGACACATCCCTAAGGTAGAACTGTAGAGCCAACAGAAGGAGTAGGGTGAGGGTCTTTGGGGGAGAAGCCTCTCTTTGCCCAATTTCCACCAGGAAAAAATGCCAAAGTCAAAACACTCTGAATCCCACTATCTGATAGAGACAAAGTGAATTTTTAAATGATTATTTTTAAAAGCTCATTAGCAACAGCATGAAAAATTTATCCCTTGTTAGCCAGAACAGAATGGCAATCTCTTTGAATTTGCATTTTCTTCAAGTTAAATATCCCCACCACCACCCACATAGTCCAGAAATACTGATCACCTCTATCACATATTGAAAGTGGCCAAAACTTCTCACTACTCATTAGAGAAACTGATTGAAGAGAGGGGTGACACATTTTGTATAACTCTTGATGGTTCATCATAAAGGAGTGGGGTTCTCCCCGGGAATTGCAAAAGACTTCACTTTGAGAACAGCTTAAGAAAATGAATAAATCTAGCTTTGTAAGGAGTGTTCTTTATCAGAAAAAAGTCATTCCAAATCCCGTATCCTTGGTAGAATTAGCTGTTTGTGAGTCAGAAGGATGTTAAGGTGATGTGACAGAGAAAGTGTTTTCAGCTGAACATAATTCCTTATGATTGACCCTGGCTGCAAAGTTTTCTGACAGCAGAAAGTTATGGCAAAGTTGGTACTGCCATCCCCGCTGTCTGGACAGGCAGAAACACACTGAGACACCGTGCTTTTCTCTTGTGAGGCACACAGCGTCAACGTATTATTAAGAAGAAGAAAGCGGGGCCTCCCTTTTTGTCTAATCTACATCCAGTTCTGTAATTGATGTGAAGCATGAGGTTTACACTGGGGTCAACTGCCACATGACCTCCCAGCTTCTCATGCCATCAAACTGCCCTTTCTCATTATTATTATTTATTGTTCCTTGAACTCAGCAAGCAAAAGTGGCTCATACAATAACTCTGGCAGTGCCAAAGCAAATAGACGCACTCCTGCCCCGAGCTGCTTAGGGTTTGGTGACACAAATAATACTGTGCAAATGAAAAATGCAGAACAAATGGAAAATGGAAAGTATATGTTTCCCCTTTGTCCCATTTCTTATGCCATTATCTCCACTTTCTTGGACTCAATGAAGGAAAGCATACTGGAAATTTATATCTCTGTTTCTGAATAATTGTTTGAAAAACAGTGAGAAGATTTAGATAGTTCAATAAGTCTTGTGAAAAAGCATTTGAAAAATTCCACAGATTTAGAAATTTTAGTCCTTGGCAGGAAAATAATTCAACATAATTAGGGGGATAGTTCTTGAAACGAGAATATTACTGTCTACTATTGTTAAATCTACTCGTAAGTATAATCTCTTTTCCTGCCTTCCTTTTTTGAAAAAAAATTACTTGCTACGCTAGCCTCTGCTCCCATCTACTTTTAAAATATTTTATGTCCATCGTTTGCCCATTTGGTGGGCATTTGCTATTGTTTTTCTGTCCAGTATCTCTTCTCCCTTCTGGTAACAGTATTGGTATGTTTCTTGAAGACCTTTCTTCTCCACAACCAGGTCCTGTGGGTTAAGCAGAGCTGACTCCATCCCAGTATTCCAGGGTGTTCACATGACCCAGGCTCATGGAGGGAAGGTGATGATGTGACCCACATCTATCCAATCCTAGTACATCCCAGCACTTTTGGGGGTGTGGAGAGAGGAATAGGAGTGAGGTGGTAGAGAAAGGTCTTATCTGCTGGC
The DNA here is from genome assembly GCF_965194825.1 of Balaenoptera physalus. Classification (NCBI taxonomy): domain Eukaryota; kingdom Metazoa; phylum Chordata; class Mammalia; order Artiodactyla; family Balaenopteridae; genus Balaenoptera; species Balaenoptera physalus. The sequence continues at coordinate 39,892,862 of NC_138898.1, forward strand.
ATTACTGAGAGGGTGAGAAAATGTTCTGGAACCATCAAGCACCATTTTGCCATCTTGGGTTGTGGTGGCAGAGTCGATTTGGAAGGGAGTCCACCAAGAAGGGCTATGATTTCAGAATGTTCTGTGGCCATCACTTGAGTTCCTAGATGTACTAGCTTCTGAAACCAGTCATTGCTATTGAAATTTTTATTTCTTTTAAATGCCAGTTGAGTTGGGTTTGCTGTCAGCTTTCCAGAAGGGTTTGGAAGAACTCATCACCCTCAGAAACACTCCAGCATCTTCATTTGAGAGAAGATCATAAACCAGAATCACAGTAGTGATTCCTATATAACTTTATTTCTCCTATCATTACTAAGTTTTTAGGTATCTTTCTTGGTATTTTCATGCAAAGTAAATGCTGCATGAATGTCTCAATGCATTACTGTCCACATTCTGAGCATAGAAGAGCTTGTCAGCTATACTTTAGATTATTAACTCACCATTGTTAGGGCTATGGTTTAAACTGTGTGTGTCGGCGAAGTCTTTCCCTCATGACCGTGCTTTGGCTGAATCCCATCTCCAGAGAGAGGAAATGTTTCTGTCACTCTCCCTCTTCCTGAGGAAGCATGTCTCCAGCCTTGCAAAGTCATCACGCCTGAAAAAACCACCACCAGGCTGTGATAACACACAGATCCCTCCCATGTTGCTAATTACGTTGCCCCCCCCCTTAAAACCACTCACCTCTGCAGTGTCCCCACCACTGAGTAATTGGCTTTTCCTAGAACAAACACACACAGTATGTGCTCTAAGGGCAAAACCAGGCAAACTTCAGGAATAAAAAGAGAGGTACTGATTTATGTTCTATTATTTATAACATGAAAGCTTTTATTACTTCTTGCTTTGTTTCTCCTTGGTTTGACTCACTTTCCGAGGTGATGGGGCATGGGGGTCCTGTAGTCTTATCCTGAACCCTGGCTCCTCTGTTCATCAAGTATATAATCTTGGACAAATAACTTAAACTTTATGCTGCCTGTTCTCCTATTTGTTAGAAAAAAAAAAAAAAGAGGATTAACAATACATTCTTTGTGATAATGTTGTCAGAATTAAATGAGATAATACACACAAAATATTTAGGACAGTGCCTTGTATGCAGTAGGCACTAAAATTAAGGTGAGCTGCTTTTAGTGGCTGGATAGTTTCTCTCTATCCTCCTGCCCCCAGAACTTGCTTGCTATCTCAGGCTAGACTTGTCACCTTCTTTGCTCACTAGAATAGGCAACTCCTTATAGCGTATGATTTGTGGTACCTCAGAAAGGCTTTCCTTGCATTAAAATATTTATCTTTTTGCCTCTGTTGAAATTCCCCTTATAAGCTCATTCTGTGTTGAATGTTGAAAGCCCCTATTAAAATAAAATGGATAAAGAAGATGTGGTACATACATACAATGGAATATTACTCAGCCTTAAAAAGGAACGAATTTACGATAGCCAGGACATGGAAGCAACCTAAGTGTCCATTAACAGATGAATGGATAAAGAAGATGTGGCACATATATACAATGGAACATTACTCAGCCATGAAAAGGAATGAAACTGAGGTATTAGTAGTGAGGTGGATGGACCTAGAGACTGTCATACAAAGTGAAGTAAGTCAGAAAGAGAAAAACAAATACTGTATGCTAACACATATATATGGAATCTAAAAAAAAAGGTCATGAAGAACTTAGGGGCAAGATGGGAATACAGATGCAGACCTACTAGAGAATGGACTTGAGGATACGGGGAGGGGAAAGGGTAAGCTGGGACAAAGTGAGAGAGTGGAATGGACATATATACACTACCAAACATAAAATAGATAGCTAGTGGGAAGCAGCCACATAGCATGGGGAGATCAGCTCGGTGCTTTGTGACCACCTAGAGGGGTGGGATAGGGAGGGTGGGAGGGAGGGAGACGCAAGAGGGAAGAGATATGGGAACATATGTATATGTATAACTGATTCACTTTGTTATAAAGCAGAAACTAACACACCATTCTAAAGCAATTATACTCCAATAAAGATGTTAAAAACAAACAAACAAACAAAAAGGAACGAAATTGGGTCATTTGTAGAGATGTGGCTGGACCTAGAGTCTGTCATACAGAGTGAAGTAAGTCAGAAAGAGAAGAACAAATATCCTATGTTAATGCATATATGTGGAATCTACAAAAATGGTACAGATGAACCTATTTCCAGGGCAGGAATAGAGACGCAGATGTAGAGGATGGACATGTGGACACAGAGGGGGAAGGGGAGGGTGAGACGAATTGGGAGATTAGGTTTGACATATATACACTACCATGTGTAAAATAGATAGCTAGTGGGAATCTAGTGTATAGCACAGGGAGCTCAGCTCAGTGCTCTGTGATGACCTAGATGGGTGGGATGGGGGTGGTGAGAGGGAGGGAGATCCAAGAGGGAGGGGATATATGTATACATATAGCTGATTCACTTTGTTATACAGCAGAAACTAATACAACATTGTAAAGCAATTTACTCCAATTAAAAAAATATATATAACAGCTCCAGTCCTTACACACGTTTAATTTATCTACTGATTCCTAGCAGAGATCAGATTCTGGGGGCATGAGAAGCAGGATGAATTGGTGGAAGAAAGGCCAAGACAGTGCTGTGTTTTGCCTCTGATTTCAGAGCTTTGGGAGAGATAAGAACGGGGTGATAAAAGAAGGAGAGGATCCTGCCTGGCCAACCAGACTGCCAGAGTCAAGTGGTGAACAGCGGGTACAGGATGTCAAGGTGACGGCTCCACCACCTCTTCGTGGGATGCTGTGGTGAGAATCTCACGGCTGACACCTAAGCTGGATGGCATAAAGCTACTCCAGGCAGCAGTCAGAGGTCGGTCACAACAGAAACTGGTCCACTTTGAAATCAGAGGGCTTTAAAACAGGGAACTGGACACACAGTTGATGGAAGATCTGAGATGCCAAATAGAGGCTGCTGAAGAAATGGGGAGATTAGGAAAACCAGTAAGTCATTAAAACCCCTGGGGCTAGAAGTACAGGGGAGGGGGGTAATGGCCCTAAAACTGGGGGCTGAGGCCACGAGCAAAAGCTGGAACCTCTCTGGGAGGATCCAAAGCCACGGAGAAGGCCCAGAGACACTGCCTACAGAAGAGAAGGAGGGGAAATACCCTGGCCTCTCCCTTCCTTCTGCCCTCTGACCTCCTGCAGGGTCTCCCTGTGGGTGAACCTGGCTGGAAGCGAGCTGGTTACAAGAGCCTGAAAAACAAAGCCTGCAGGACTCTTTCCCATGGTATATAGGGCAGCCCGGGTGATGGGGCTAAGGATAATCTAAAAACAATCAAATAATGGGCATGGTACCGAGAGGAAGAAGGAAAACTACTTTCCTATGGTCAGACAAGAAGATGACTGAGGAATTTGAGCTGTCAAATGTCTTCTTTATGTTTGCCATGCGTGCCAGTGATTTTGGCTTGGTTTTTAGGTCTGGGCTTAGATGTAGAATATTCTACACTTTAATTTTTCTCAAAGGGGAGTCTGTGGAGTTTGCATTAGAAACAGCTGTACTTTTAATTCAACATGCTAATTCCTAGGCCTCACACCAGCTTTTTAAAATGCATTTCCCTTATTGTGAGACCCACTGTTTTACCCACTTCTCTCTATGTTGTTTCTGAGGTTTGTGTTTGTTAAACCTTTTGAATTTAAAATTAGGACAGCCACTCCCTGGATGAGCGTAGCTTTGCTTCTTTTCCCTCCTGGGTGATGGGCAATGCTGTCCTTAGGAAGTTCTAGTCTACAGGCCTGTTCAATATCCACCCGAAAGTTCTGCCCAGGACTTAGATCTCAGATGAGAAATGTCTCTTGTCCAAAGATTGATGGTTTAACTTGAGAGAAGGGCAAAAAATTCTCAAGCATGTTAACAAATCTCCCATCCCAGGCACAGCATTGCATAATTGAAGAAGTTAGAAATAGAAACCAGAGGAATTCCTTGGTACAAGAGGTCAGGGAGATAGACTGCCCAGAAGGACTGCAGAGCAAGCTGCTCACTAGCCCCGGGAAACCATTTCTGGCATTGGAAGCCAATCGCTTTGCATTTCCTGCAGCGTTGCTCTAAATGGTTGGTTTCCATTGCTGTAACTGGTGTTGTGTTGGTGCACGTTAATGAACATAGGCCTGAACATAGATGCTCGTGTTAAGTATTTTTTGGTACACAAGCTAAGACTTTCATCCTCTTTGACCCTGCTTTCCATCTTCAAAATGAGGATAGTTACTGTGCTTCCTTTAAAGTGTAGTTGGGAGATCACCTATATTAATTGAAGAAGGATTTATTTATTGGGTGCCTCCATGTACTAGGTCTCATGTTAGAAGTATAAAGACAGGATTCTTGCCTTTGAGGCCATCACAGCCTCTAAAAAGAGAATCTGTGTGTGAAAGCAGTCTACTTCCTGATGCTCTATTGAGCTGGAAACTATTATTTAAAGTGCTACAATAAAATCACTTGCTACAGCTGTAGTTAAGATAGGTAAGTATTAGTTTTATACTTATGGGAGCTGAAGGACGGATTTGGAAAGTCACCTTCTTAAACCTCAGGACCTCCAGAGAAGAATCATCAATGCCTGGGGTGCTATTGGAAGGTCTAAGTCCTCACTAAGGGGAAGAAAAAGAAAGAGTAAGTAAGAGAAGGATGATTAAAAGACAGGAAAATCAAAAAGACTGGAATGAGAAGGCAAGAGGAACAATGCATAGCTGCTAATGTCTGCCTGCAGCTACTCCTTAAGGTACCACCCTGCCAAACGATTCTGTCCTGGTTTTCTCTTTATAAAGCATTTACAACCAGGGATAATGTAAATGTGAGCAAAAAATCTGTTTTCAAGAGAAAACAGCAACTTGCCTTTCATGTTTTAAGATTCATTTCTTCTTCCTTATAAATTATCGCACACATTTTGTTTTCTTTGTTTCGTTGTATTCTACTTCTGAGGGTAATGGGAACCTTTCTTTTATCCTTTCAATTGGGGTTGATGTACACTGTTCTTTGCTTTGAATATTTACCTCATGCTTTCTTTATTTTAACGCAGTTATTTACAAACTTTAGCTGTATCAGAATCACCTGGAGGGCTTCTTTTTTTTTTTTTTTAAAGAAACATCACTTCCTAATTTTTTTTTTAACTTATTTATTTATTTTTGGCTGTGTTGGGTCTTCGTTTCTGTGCGAGGGCTTTCTCTAGTTGTGGCAAGCGGGGACCACTCTTCATCGCGGTGCGCGGGCCTCTCACTGTCGCGGCCTCTCTTGTTGCGGAGCACAAGCTCCAGACGCGCAGGCTCAGTAGTTGTGGCTCATGGGCCCAGTCGCTCTGCGGCACGTGGGATCTTCCCAGACCAGGGCTCGAACCTGTGTCCCCTGCATTGGCAGGTGGACTCTCAACCACTGCGCCACCAGGGAAGCCCCCTGGAGGGCTTCTTAAAACATATAATAGACGTCCGTCTGAACTGCACATCTAGAGTTTCTGATTTTGTTTCTGGTCTGTGGGGTGGAGCCCAAGAACTGCAGTTTAACAAATTCCCAGGTGATGGTGATGCTGCTGGTTGGGGTGGGAGGCACCCCTTTAACATTTCAATAACGTTATTGAATATTGCCTCTCTTCTCCTGAGTTTGGTGGTCTCTCTTCTTCCTATAGAATGTGTTCATTGTAGAATATTGTAATAGAACCTGAGATGTTAAATCTATGGGCTTTTGTGCCATTCCTGTGCTGAAAGTTTATATCGCAAATATTTGGAGATCCCTCTGAATGAATGATTCTGCATGCATGCGGGCAAGGCTTTGCTTTGGTAACAAGAGAAGATACGCTTCCACGTATCCAACTTCTCAGTTCTAAAATGGAACGTGACAGCATGGCAAAGACAGGTGGACTCAATCCAGTCCCAGAAATATTGTGAAGAATCATCTCCGGTGTTCAAGAGTGACCCCAACAGTGTTGATATTATTCCCACTTTGGTTCATATGAGAAGGTCTGGCAAGAGAAGGAGAATTCAATGGTTAGGTCATTGGTTGTGGGCTTTGGACCAAGTTAAGTCACTCTTGAGCTGTGCCACTGGCCAAGTCCATGGCCCTGCTTCCCCAGTGGTAAAATGGGAAAAACAACCATTTCTAGACTCATGGAGTTGCTGGGAGGCTCAAGGGCTGCCAAGTGTGGAAAGTGCTCATGGATCCATCGGCTGCTTCTCATTAGGACCTGGTTTGCTTTCTTTTCCCGCTGTGCAACTCTGGCTGAGGATGTTGCTTTCTGGTCTAAGCTTTGGAGGTGGTGACAGATTGCTGTGCCACACTGAATGGAAAATGTCCTGCCCAGGGGATCTTTGCAAGATAAGGAATCATCACATTATAAGGAAAATTTCCCCACAACCCTTGAAATAGTGTCAAAGCTGCTATTTTCATGAGTTTGGCTGACAAGCATGTTGGGTGAGCTGTCAAAATCCCCAACCTCAAGGGCAGAAAGTTCTTGATTTTGATGGAGAAGCAGATTTGAGGAAAAGAAAGAAATAGAATCAGGTTTTCTCTACTGCTCTGTAGGGTCTTCAGCAGTCGTTTGCTCATCAGTGTTAGATTAGATGGACTCAGAGTTACCAAAGGGGAATTATAGTAGATTATGCTGAATTAGATGCATCCTGGTATCGGAAAGCAATTTTTAAAAGTATAATCTTTTTATTAAAGCATAACACACATACAGAAAAATATACACAGCATGAATATACAGTTTGATGAATTTTTTAAATGAAACACACTCATGCAACCAACACTCAGTTCAGGAAGCAACATCACCAGGACCCCAGACCTTCTTTATGTTCCCCTCCAGTCACTACTATCCCTCCCCTCAAAGCTAAGCACTATCCTGCCTTCTAGCACGCAGACTAATTGTGCCTGTGTTTTTTATTTGACATAAATGGAATCATAGAGGATATAGTCTTTTGTGTCTGGTTTCACTCACTTAACATGTTTGTGATGTTGTGTGTGTGGTTTGAAATTCACCCATTCTAAGTGCTCTATAGTATTCTATTGTGTAAACTAGCCACAGTTTATTGATTCAAATGTCATGGAGATTTTGTTTATTCTTAGTTTTGGTTATTATGAATAGTGATGCTATGAACATCGCCACACAAGCATGTGGTGAATATATGCAAGAGTGTTGTTGGAGTATAACTGTTGTGTTTTCAGGTGAACATGGATTCGCCTTTAGCAAACACTGCCAAACAGTTTTCCAAAGTGGTTGTACCATTGACATGCTAACCAGCAGTACATGAGAGTTCCATTTCCTCCACATCCTTGCCAAAACTTAATTTAGACTGTGGTTTTATTTCAGCCATTGATGTGCATGCCAAAAAAACCAAACCAACCAAACAAAACAGAAAAACAGCAACATGAAAATCAGTACAGAACTCCTCCTGCTCCAATACTGGTATTTCAGTGTTTATTAAGGAAAATATTCTTTTATGGGGGTAATCTCTACATGATGGCTAGTTTAACCTCTCAAAGGATTTGAGTCAATTTATATTAACTCCAAGGGCAGCTGCATCTGGGTGAAGATTGAATATTTCAGTACAGGAAATGTTCTAGCTTTGTCATTGCTACACATCATAAAATTCTTTTTCAGGGCAGATCAACCTGGAAATTCTTCTTTACCTAATCAGATCAGAGAGTATAAATCTCTTCAATTCCCAGAATGGAGAATGTGTGCATGAATTTTAGAGAGAGAAAGAGCCCGAGACCCACAGAGACCATAGAACAGAGTCTATAACATTGCAGTGTCAGAGGTGACATTCTCTGATATGTAGTGTTAGTGGATGGAAATTTATAATGAATATTGGAAGAATTAAAACCTTAAATTATAGCATTGACTGCATATACAAAGAGCAGTAGCAAGAACTCTGGGTATTCAATTAATGGTTGTGTGTATGTGTATGTATGTGTGTGTGTACATAAAGCATGAACTTTGAGAATTGCAGACAGCTATTTCTCTGCAATCAGTATTAAACACAAATACAAAGAACTGATCATTCTAGTGAAACAGATGTGGGAGAAACAGAATAAACAAATCAAAAGATGATAAAGAAAACAGTATTCAAACTGTCCCAAGACAGAGGGTTTTGTCTTAGATAGGGCTGACTAAAGATTTCAGGAATTCCCCATTGAGGTATTGGATAGTAATATCCAGGTTGTAGTTAATTTTATTTTTATCACATTATATTACAATTAATTTTCAATTTCCTGAAGCCTCATTTGCCTGTGGGAACTAAGGAAATAACAACTCAATCTCACTGTCACTGTATCAGTTATCTATTGCCACAGTAACGCTGTGTAACAATCACAAAGCCCAGTCACATGCAGCAATAAACATGTAGTTAGCTTACAAGTTTGTGGGGTTCAGATGATCTGCACTAGACTTGGCAGATTATGGCTGGACTTGTTTGTGTGTCTGTGGTCCTATTTGGCTTAGCTTGGTGACTCTGGCGATCTTGGCTGGACTTGGGCACATGTACGAGGGTTGGCGCTTCTAGCTGAGATGACTGAGAGCAACTTGGCTCCACCCAAAACTCAGTGGAATATAACAAAAAGCATTTATTTAGTTCACAAAGCTGTGGGTCACCAGGGTGGTTCTTCTGCCACAAACTTAGTGGCTTAACATAATACACACTTATTATCTCACAGCTTCTGTGGGTTATGAATCTGAGTATGGCTTAGCCAGGTTCTTTGCTTTAGGGTCTCACCAGCTGCAGTCACAGTGCTGGCTAGGCTGTGCTTTCATCTGGAGGTTTGATTGGGGAAGAGTATACTTCAAACTCACTCAGTTCATTGGCAGAATTCAGTTCCTTACAGCTGTAGCAGTGAGGCCCTCAGTTCCTCCCCCTTTTTTTTGCCTGCCACATGAACCTCTCCACATTGCACACATTTCTGCTTCCTTCTTAAAGGCCAGCAGGAGGGCAAGAGTGACTCTACTGAGATGGAGTCTTGTATGACTAATACAGTCATGTGAGTGACATTCCATCATCTCTACCATACTCTGTTGGTTAGAAACGAGTCACAAGTCCACTCACACTTAAGGGAAGGGGATTCATAAAGCTATGAACTCCAGGAATTGGGAATCACCGGTTGTCACCCTAGAGTCCATCTACCTCAGCTGGCTTTGCTCATGTGTCTTGGGATCAGTTGACTGTCAGCAGATCTAGGGTGGCACATTCACCTGGCAAAGGTAGAGATGCAAGAGTGAGAGTGGAAATGCATAAGTGATTTTTTCAGCCCTCTGCTTGCATACTGTCTGCTAACAACAAATTGCAACTAACTTGTGTCTCATTTGCCCAAGTCACAAGGCTCAGAGGGAGAGTGAGAAGACAGTACACGGTTATCTGGTAAAGGATGTGGATACAGGAAGGGTAGAGAACTGGAGTCATAGACACTGCTCTCACCTTCATCTGCATAATCCAAGAATTCAGCCCTATGGAAATCTCATCCCTCTCTTCCACAGGCCTGCATTTCAGGAAAATCCTAGTGTTCTGTTCGGTGTCTCACAAAACGCTCACAATCCTGGTAGTTTCTCCTGCTCTGGCAAACCCTCTAGACTCTCTGCTGCCTGCAGACTCCCACATAGACTGGAACTTACAAGACCCCCCTGCTATCACCCTTCGTGAGAACACTTAACATCTCAGCAGATGTGCTTTCTCCTAAACTTCTTAAACTAAATAACCTTTCTGTTTCCTACCAGAGGAAGGGAGACTATGGTTATTACCCACTCTGTAATTCTGTTCCTTGTCTCAGAGGATCATTCATGAAATCAGTTTCTATCCACTGTCCCTGTCTTTACAGGGATGAAGCCAAACTCATGGTATCCTCCGCATGCACCCACCACATGTTCAGATAGCTGTAGAACTAACCATCTCTGTGCTCGTCTCTGATTTAAAGGATGCTCCAGGGCTTGTTATAGGCAGGTGCTTCTCAACACTGGTTGCATATTAGAGTCACCCAAGAAGCTTTTAAAAATTCCAGTGCTTGAGACACACCCAAGAACAATCTCTGGGAGTTGGTTCCAGACACTGACATTTTTAAAGTGCCCCCAGATGATTCTGGAATGTAGCCAAGATTGAGAACTCCTATTATAGACAGACATGTAGACCAGGGTGTCTCAAGTAATAATTGCACTTAAGATTCTGGAGCTTAGACTAGGTAGAAAAGTTTATTCCTATTTGACTGTAGTAAAATACATTATCTCTTTCAAAGGATTTTTTTTCATGAGAAGTTTCTCTCTGCCTCTATATATAGATGGAATCACATTTGCTTTGTAATATCCTCTCATCTAGCACCCTGGCACCATAGATGAGAAAAACAAAAGCCCAGAGAGATGTATTCACTTGCCCAAGATCATATGACTAATTAAAGCACAGCTAGGACTGGGTCATGAATTTTCAGTCTTTTCCTCTCTTCAACATCAATCTATTTCTAAAACATGGACTTAAAAGTTTTGGGAGTGACAAGTTGGATTCTATAAGCTTCTCAATATACATAAAACTACCCACGATTTCTGTCATTGACCAAACATAGAAGCAGGTGTTTCAAAAGTTTATGGAAAATGCTAGAAAAACAAATTATATGGACCTTTCTAGAGTGAAACTCTAAAGTCCATCTAATGCCCTTGTCCCCAAAGCTGTCTTTCAGATCATTCCGAAGATTAAACATCCAGTTTTAAAGGGTACACTGGAGTGTCTCAGTGTGCTATTTATTATTGAAAACTTTGGTTATCTTTATTCTAATTTAGACACATAGCTGCTTTGGGGACACAAAGGAAGAAAGAGGGTATTATATGAAATCTTCCTGTTTATCTAATGCCTTTAAAGATAGTTTCTCCAAATAGCCTATGGATATACATTTAATATCTATACTTAAAGTTGCTAAGTTTTGAGAAAAGGAAAAATTCAGGTCTGTACTACATACTTACTGCTCCCTGTGCTGGGGGAAGACAGGAGAGTAAATCCTGCAGCTGTGGATCTTAAAGTGTAATGTGCACCAGTGTCACTCGTGAGGAAGTGGGAAAAGAGAGACTCCTGGCCCAGTGCTCAAAGTTTTGGATCAGTAGGCCTACCATTGTGTAATAACCAGCACTTGTATTTTCTGTGTTCTGATGCTTTGACCTCTGGAGTTTTGCTGACCCCGGAGGGACCTCTCTGTGCTGGCCAATTCCTAGAAACAGTAAACAACGTGCCCTTGAGCATGCTTTTCAAATGCGGACCACTAAAGCCAGCACCCATGCCCCAATCACCTTATTTATCAAGCTTTCACACTCTGGGCCACCACCCACCTGCCCTAATCATCCCAGGGTCAGATACCAGACAACTGGGCACAGTTCCTATGTCCCAGAGCCTGCTGAACTTATTCAAACTAGCTAATCCTAAATCCGTATACCTGCCTCTTCTGTTCCTTCCCGCAGAAACCACAAGAAAGGATCTGTTCCCCCTCCCTATCTCCTGAATGACCCTGGTATTCCCCATGGCATGGCCTGCCCCTTCCTCTTAGTATCTGTGAGTATAACAAAGTACCTTTTTAATGCCAATGATCTCCTGATCTATTGACCTTACCCTACCTCAATAATAATCAAATCTGTATTAAAACAAGTGCGATATAAGAATTTGCATTTCTAACATGTTTTCAGGTGACACTCCTGCTGCTTGTCTTGGGGACACATGTTGAGACCCACTTTCCTGAAATATTTGAAAGCTGCCATGTTATGTCTGTTGGTGGGGAAGGGAAAGTCAGGGGCAGCAGCTGATGGAGGGGTCCTGTGGTAACAGAGAGAGAGTGAAGGTTTTTGTAAAAGCTCTTTTACCCACTTAACCGTCACACTCCTGCACTCAGTAAAGCATTTGACCCTCTAGCTGAGTCCTCATATGAGAGCTGCGTTAGTAACCCTCTATCCCAATGCTGTGATCTTTGCTGAGTTACCTGTGGGAGCATGAGAATACAGAAAGGGGGTGAAGAGCATTGGTTTTAAGTCCAGCTGTGGGTCTGATGTTGAGTTGCAGGACCTTGGAAAATTCACTTCATGTCCCTGAGCCCCAGGTCCTTCTGCTGTAACTTGGTGACAATAATACTTACCTCATAGGGGTAATATTAGCATTAAAAGAGTTAAATGCCAAGAAAGTGCTTAGTCCAGCCCATGGCATATAGTTGGATTTCATAATACAAGCTATTGTTATTGAAGTTATTTTGGGGATAAAACACAGGATGGTAATCAATTGCATTGTCTTGCCCTTTATATAATTTTATGCCTGGCATTTTGAGTTAAGAACAATGGTGTATGATCAAAGGAATCTAAAAATAAGATTCCACTACATTTGTTGTTCCACAAAGCGGAAAACCAGAATCCCCAGATGAAACTCCCTGAGATTGTTCTGTAAGTGATAAAGCTACAAGTGTTGCAATCTTCTCCCAGGATTTTATGCCAGAAGAAAGTTGTGTTGTCCAGGATATGCTTCAGTTTTAGTCCTTCTTTGGCAAGCCCAGTGGTACAACGGTGCACTGTGTCATTTCTCCATATGTGGCCACGTGGTCAGAGCAGTGGCTGTGCAAGAATGGCGCCTTCCAACCCAATGCGTCTGCTGTACGCATCACTTCTGAGTCAGCCACTTCCCGTCACGGATGAGCTTTCACAAGTAAGCGCTTTGAGGTGCTTCAGTAGAAAGGCGGAAATCACTATTTCTTCTTCTATGTTCATCACCAACATACATGACAGATACACTCTGATTATAGTATCCTTTTCATTGTGAGGACCAAATTCGTAGAAAAAAAATTTAATTCCCAGATATCCAGCTGAGTCAAGATTCAATTTAGTCCTTATGCTTTTATGGTGTGTCTTTTGCAATAAAGCACAAGGCACATCTGATATTCTCTGTGAGCTATAATCACTGACAATTTGGCTCAGGACAAATATTACCTATTTTAGTAGGAAAAAAAGGATGTTGAAGAATATTTTAACAAAGTTGATCAAGTGTGCTGAACAAGCAGTTTTTGGGTAACTGGATGATGTGGAGATTTCTACATTGAATGGGTTCATGGCATGAGTGTAACCGATGTTTCCCAAAATTTAAAGCAGTGGTGTTTTTTAATGTGGCTAATAACACACCTGAAGGTCATAACCAGCATTTAAAATTAAATAGAACAAAAGTATCACAGTACACCACCCTTGGTAAGGGTAAGTATGCATAGGGGTGTGTGTGTGTGTGTGTGTGTGTGTGTGTGTGTGTGTGTAGTTTGCAACATACAGCCCACTTCTTCAGTGGATCACGGCTGAAAAATAAGTTTGAAAAACACTGCCTTCATTATTTATTGAAATGGTTTATTTGGGATACTGACAAAACTAAATAACTTTAGATCCCATGGTAAGATTTCTTTTCAGCCTCTTTCATTTCTTCTGATTAGGTAGACAATCTCCATTTGCTGCTAACACATCCTCATCAGCTCTCTAATTTTGTGGGTCTCCCTTTGAAAGGAGGAAAAGCAGGCCTCAGACTCAGAGTCTGGGATAGGAAGGACTTCTCTTTAGGGTAAAAGTGCCACTGATTTTCTGTTAAGTTCCATTGGAGCTTCTTACATACTTCTCGTATCCCATGGAACCATGGTTTCCATTTCTACTTCCATGTTGTTCCACAAGGATTTACTGTTTGTTTATTTTCAGTGACTTGATTTAAGCAAAAAATAGTTGTGAAGAAAATATTAAGTAGTACACTATGGCAAACAATGCTGTAGGGGGTCTGGGACTGGCCAGGGTGATTAGAAACCAGCACCCTTGGTGCCTTTGGCTATGTCACCCTCTCTAGCATTCAGAGCTATCTGGCTCCCCTGTGGCCAGCATGACTGGCACCCTCTTCATGATTGAAGCAGATTAGACTGATTGCCATTGGAGTTCCCAGACTTTCCAGGGGGTGCAGGTAATACTGCATTTCCTCCACAAAATAAGGAAAACACAGGCAGGTATGTCCCAGGAAGTCCTGTGTGCTGACTTCCCACTGCTAGTATCCTATCATTGTACTAACATTTTCACCAGAGACAATATCTTGGGTCTTGGAACCATGTGCTTTTTCTTTGCTGGGCCACACCATCTTGATTTTATTTATTTATTTATTTTTTCTTATACCTAAGCATTGCCTCAGCAGGGAAAAAACACCAACAGGATGGGAAACAAATGAGTTGATGATACAGAGCCCACTGGGGATAGATAACCAAGCTCACATGCCCAGGTTCAGCAGCCACTCCAAGATCTAGCTGTACCTCCTGGCTGGGCCTCTGTGGAAAATTTCCCTTTGTGTACAGGGAAACCTGAGAAAACTAAGCGTGGTCTGAGGTCTGAAGTCCAACTGGCCCCGCTCTCCTTTCTCTGATGGAAGAGCCTAAAAATAAAACAGAGGCAACAAGTGTTAACACAGGCATCATTTCTCTTCCCTGGTACAGATAACACCCCTTTTAGTGCAAGAGTAAGTAGGACAGAGGGTAAATTGAGAGTTGCCTTTGTCCTGTCCTAGACGTGCCTGTATCAACACCAGGGCTAATTTTCTCTTTCCTTCAATTAGCTTGGCACAGTCATTATCATGATTCTTCCCCTTCATGCCCCCGGAGAGCTGCTAAAATGCCATCTGCATCCTCAGTCAACTGGCCACTTCAACATGGGACCTACAGCGGTGACGCCACGCCTTCCCCCACAGGCACGAGTTGTTGCCCCTGCTGGGAAAGGAACCATGTTGACCCCTTGTGTGTCAAGATTCAAGGTCTACCCCAAACCTTCCTCTTCCCTCCTGCATCCCTCCCTGGGCAACATCATTTGGGAGGCGACGCTTTGATCTGGAAGAGAGCTTTGTGAAAGGAGGTTGCAGATTTTGAGGGAAAAGCCCATGTTTCTGCCCACATGGCTTTGGCTGTACTTGCTTGCTAGTTTGAGTGCAGAGAAAATGCAGACAGAATGAAGTGCCTGGGCGATTTATGCCTTTGGCAAATTGTTCTGAGGGCTTGAGAGAAAGAGGAGAGGGGACCAAAGGGCTCTGCATTTCACTGTAAAAATAGCCAGCCTTGGGCTCCTCCTCTTCCTGCTCCTGTCTCCTCTTCTCACAGGGAGAGCTTTTCAAAGGGGTTCCCCTCCCCCATCCTGTTCCCCCTCCCCCACCCCTCCCTTCCAGCATAGCATCTGTGACGCCAGTTCATTTGAATGGCAAGATTTTTCTGAGCTGGGATAAGCGAGATACAGGAAATCACTATTGAAAGACTTCTTTATGCCTGTTGTCATCATCACCTTAGTATGAGGGGACATCCAGAGGGTCCAGTGACGAAAGCAGAGGCCTGGGCCGACAAGGATGCTCGAGGACCCAGAGGTGATAAAGACAGAACTGATCATCCACAGAGGTCAAGGGCCACAGTGAGGTGGTGAACCTCACTTCCTTGGGTCACAGCAGTGGAACTTTAGATCACACCCTGAAACTTCAGATTTTTTTTTAAGAAGTTTTGTTGTCCTGCTGATGACACTCTGGGTGAGGGGGACAAACCAAAACACCAAAATACTCCCCCCAACCAAAAAATAAATTCTTGATGCTTTGTGTACCTGCATAGCCAGGATTACGTATGTGGTGACCAGATGAACTTCCTTAGACTGAATTTTAAGCAATATCTTACCTATTTTTGAATCAACTGCACTCTGCTATAGCTGAGCTCAAACTTAGGGTGATTCTGTTTATACCAAGGATTATCTACATTCAATTTTTGGTTTCCAAAATGTGTAGGTGGAGGCTCCTTTCTAACCTACCTACCTGTCAAATGTTTAGATGGATTGAGGCTCCATAGACCAGAACGGAGTTATTATAGTTTCCTGTTATTCAAGCATCTATGCTACATATACTTAGATCACTGTGGTCCCCAGACCAACAGCATAGGTATCAACATCATCCAAGAACTTGCTAGGAATGCAATTTCTAAGGTTCCAATCCAGGACTATGGAATTAGATGTTCTGGAGGTGGGATCTGTGTTTTTACTAATCCTCCAGGAGATTCTGAGGTAGCCTCAAGATTGAGAATCTCTGATTTAGATAACTCATAAAGCCAGCACTATTTATTTCCTTATTTTACATTTGGTAGTAAAACTGCTAAGAATGAAGATATACCTTCTATCTGGTGGCACAAATAATTTTTATGAAGCTCACAATTTTCATAGGATGTCTCTAAAACAGAAATTAGATGGAATCAAATATAATTATGACCAACTTCATCAAATTGATCCATTCTCAAAGAATTACCTTAAAATATGTATGTTGAATATATGTTGAATCTTTTTCTTTTCACTAATGCTCATTTTGAAATTGGAGAAATAGTTTCTGACTGGGGAAAACAATTGGTCTCAGAAGATCAGAAAGTGGCAATACAGAATTCAGAAAAATTCTTTAAAAATAACTCTAAGAAAAAAAAAGATTTTTTTTCTGGCAACCACCTTGCAAAATGAAAAACTCTTGACATACATCAAATATAGATGCCATCACTTTGTGTTTTTTATGTTTGTTAATAAATGATAGCTAAGTTAATAGAGCACACTGGAATGAGTAAAATTCTCTTTACTCTTTTCAAGATTTCTCAGAGGAATAATATGATTTTTTTCCCCCTTGCTCAGCCACTGTTCCCCAGTATTTCATGGATGGCTCTTGGAAAACAATAGGATGATTTGAATGAAGAAAGAAGAGCAAGATTCTAAATGCAGAGGTAAATCTAAGTGAAACACATCTACTGAAACAGAAGACTTAGGATGCCTAAGCATTTTTATGATATAAATCTTAGGGCAACACAATCAACTACTTAAAAAAAAATTATGTGCATAAAGAGATCTATCAGTAACTGTTCCAGTGGAAGCAACAGCAGTCCTGCAAACTTGATGATGTGTGGTTCACCAACTTCACATTTCAAATAAAGTAGCCAGAAGTGGAAGAAATATGGAAGCCACCAAGTTGTAGACACCAAGACCCTAGAATAAAATGGATTCTAGCTTGTACATCCAATGCGGCCTCCAAGTAGGGCATCTTTCTGAAATCAGTAACATATTTGCAACTCTGACACTTGCTAAGCTTTCCAGGGAAGAATATAAGAGAATGAATGGGTTGGGTGGTCTTGTAAATTCAGTTCTGCCCTCTCAGTTCTCTCATTTAAAATAATTTAATTTCAGTAGAAATATATGTTTTCATACAGTTTTCAGTCTTTGTGAAGGACAAAATTTATTTTAGAACTTCTTTGATGCATAAGTAAGGGTGATTTATATCCATTCTTTTCTGTGTTAGGAAAACAAATGCATGAAATATTTGAGTTGGCAGATTTTTTTTTTTTCTTGCTAGAATTACACTGTGGCTAAGACGGCTTTTGGAACCTGTTTATTTTCCATATTTCTTCATTTGCCAACTAGATTTTCTTAAGAGAAAAGGTTGCTACACTTGGGTTTCCTATGTCGAGAATTCAATAGGAGTTTAATAAATTTGCTGTCTCCTGATTTGCCAGTTCATATCTAGAATATACCCTTTTTTTTATCTCTCATGTTACTGAAGCAGATTTGCTAATGTAATCTGGAATTTGCACTTTCAGCCCTGAAAGAAAACTTAGCTCTCATGTCATGCAACGCTATGATTTTATAGATGAGGAAACTAAAGCATAGAGAGTTAAAGTTACACTGGGACTCATGAGAAAAATTCCAGTAGAATCTGGGACCCTCCTCTCCCCCTGTCCCCCCCATCCCGCCCCCTACAAATCTCCATCTTGGTCTATTTCCATTATGGCCACAGCTATGAACAGTAATTAACAATCAAGTACCAAATAAAGCAATGTGTCATTTTAAATTTCTGGTCCATTTACTTAAGCTTCTTTCCTGCTCCTATCAATGCATAAACCACAGAAGGATGTTCTTAAGACCTGAGCACCTGAGAACATGTATTTCTCATTTTTTTGACTTTGCATATTATGTATTTGACAGTGGCTGGCCTTGAGAAAATCCTTAGCTGTAAAAACATTTTATGTTATTTAAGAAATAACTTTGTCTTTGGTCTGGCATTATTTCATTTTCCTTTTTTAGAATAAAATTTTATTATGTTTATTTTCAAACATACTTTCATAAGGAAAGAGTATATTCTATTGATCCAATAACCCAACCCAGATTCAACAATTACTGAGAGTTTGTGATACTTGTGTAATCTTTTCCTTTCCCTCTCTCTTTTTTTCCTGTATTATTTTAAAGCAAATTCCAGACGTCATTTCATCCCACCTCTACATTCCCCAATAAACATCTCTAAAGAGTTATGGTGATTTTGCTTCATAAACCTGATGCTATTATCACACTTAAAAAGTAGAATTACAAGGTCATCCAGTATCCAGTCAGTGTTAATATTTCCTTGATTGCCTCAAAAATATTTTTAGAGTTGCCTTTTGCCATTATTTATACGTGTGGCTATAGGTTCAGGATTCTAGCAAACATTGCACACTTAAAACAAGAAAGAAAGATGAAGAAGTAAACTTACTTAGCGAGAAGGGTTTTCCCAAATTCTCACAGCTCTAATCTGGATACCATTCAGTGTGACAGGCTTCTCTCTGGGTTCCCACAGCTGGTTAGTGTTTTGAATTCCAGCCTCATGAACTCATATCAGGCTCCACGGGCTAATGCTCGGCACCCAGTCTCGCGCTCATATCTCTGATGACAGAGTAATGGAGCAGCCACGGGCATTGTCGGCCTCTTTCTAAATGCACTGTCATCTGTTTTATTCCTCCATCTCTGCAGGCAGTGAGGGACTCTAATGCCTCTGGGAAGCATTTACATGGCTGTGGAGGTAAAGGTAATGACATTCAGGCATCTTCTGTTGAAAGACCAAAAAATAACCTGCTCCATTGTGAATGAGCTTCTGGATCTTCAGGGTCACAGAGGGTTTGTTTATACGCACACCTTTTCACATCCAGGTTTCTGCCTCTATGTTGAGCTTTGAGAAAGATACATGAAGATAAAATAGGGAGAGAGAGGAAAAAAAAAACATGAAGACATAGCACAATTAGATATAGAGTAAGTAAGTTTAGGCACTGAATTTTGATTATGATTGTCCTATAAGCACATAACAGATACAATTTCTTAGAGAAAAGGCAGTCTTCTGCTTATGGTAAAGGAAATATTTCTTCCAGAAGACGCTACATCTAATCTAAAACATGACAGGCTCTTCTTTAGATCCTCAAGGGGTGCTATTTTAGGGACCCACTTGACTCTCCCCAGTATCTAAAAGACTACACAGTACTTATTAAATGAGACCTGAAATTTAAATTGTTTTTAATTTTTCATAGTGTAAATGTTTTGTCTCCTTTCCATTTGTGTTGATTTATAACTTAATGTGAATAGAGCGTTTATTCCGCCAGCTTTATGGAAGTATAATTGACAAATGAGAATAGGTTTTGAGAATGCATGGAGGAGAGGTCACGCTAGACTTTTTAGAAGTGTAGGGGGCATGCATGGAATAGTGGGCATCACAAATCCGGGTGCCTGTTCTAATGGGGCTTTACACTCTAGGTGGGGAGAAAGGGTCATCAACTTAGAAACAAACTCATAGACAAGGTCACCTCCAATCTTGGTAAGTGGCTACATGGACAATGCTGGGCAGTGTCTGTTGGCAGATACTTAAAGGAGTGTCTCTGGTGGGAACTACTTCACAGAAAGTGTGACGTTTGAACAGGACACGAGTGAGTTGAAGGAACCAGGCATCAGAATTTTCTAGGCAAAGTCCTCAAAGAGAGATTAAACCAGGCCTCAAAGAGGAAGGAATAAAGTGGATTCATGACTGGAGTGTGTGGTTTGTGGCAGATCGTGAGGGCCTTGGAGATCATGGCAGACTGTGGGTCCAGGGCCGGCCTGGCCTCTATACAGCAGGTATGTGAGAATCCTTTGATGGCAGTGATTCTCAGACTTTAGTGGAATTAGAAGCCCCTGAAGCATTTGTTCCAACTCAGATTGCTGGCCCTACCCCAAGGGTTTCTGATGGGGCCTGAAGTTCTGCATTTCTAACAAGTTCCCAGGGGATGCCCAGGCTGCTGGTCCAGCGTCACACCTGGAGAAACACTGCTTCAAAGAGCAGTTCCAGGTGGGCATCATCTTTGTCCATCTTCTGCAGTTACCCCAGAGAAGAGATCTCCAAGCAGAGATGGCAGCTGTTGTGACCTGATTAACACCCTCTTTCCCAGAACACTTTGCTTCTTCTCTTCTTTAGAATCAACATGAACCTGTTTAATATCCACCTGACCCCTCCCCAAAATGGAAAGAGAATTTCCAAGTGCCATCGAATCACCTTATCAAGTCGCTCCCCACAGGTTCCCAGGTGTCCTTGGGGGCAGTGGACTGTGGCAGCCATGGCCCAGGTTTGCAGACAGGGGCTTCTCTCAACAGTCCCTGTATCCCCATCCTCCTCTCATTGTGGGGTTCCCTGAAAATACACTCCATCTCCCCAGACGTTTATACAAGAGTAACAGTTAACAGAGGCCAGCGGAATCGCTGAGATCTCCAAGCAGGAAGTGTTCAGACCGTCAGGAAACACGGGCGAGCAAATGTTTACCGACCGTGTAATTAATATGATGCTTTACCCTGTCTATCGGCCCTTAGCACCATATTTCCTGTTCAGGGCAGTGGAAAGCTAAAATATTAGTTGTTGTTTGACCAAAGGAACAAGTGTCTTCCAAATGAACCCATGATCTATTAGCAGTCCTGCAGAGTCTTCCCATGGGAACAGGCATTTTACTTTGTTTTACAGCTAATTTCTTTCTTACAGCAGGTTCCCAGACACATCAAATGCCTTGCATGTGAGTCTGAAGTTAAGATTTATAGTCCAGGCCCATGTAATTCAATGTCAAACAACTCTGATAACATAAGGGCTGGAAGTCAACCATTTTCTCATGAGTTCTCATAAAAAAGTCATTTTAGCCAAATTGGGTTTGAATAGCGGGTGTGTCTCTGTGATTTGATGGATGCTTCGTACCCAGGAGTCCCTGGGAAGAAGCTGGCTACTTTTGTTTGCTACTGTAGCAACAGAATCTGTAAACAGACAAAGGGATTCCTGGTTGATATTGTTGGAATTTGGATTTTGTTGCTTTTATTCTCTATTGATTTCAAAGGAAAAAGAGAAATACAATGCTTTCTCCTCTGATGGTGCATTGTATCTGCCTTTTCTGTCTTTGATTTCTTTTCCTCTGTCCTATTATTTGCCTGACATCTCTCTGTGGCCCACACATCATGAGGGTCTATTTCCCTAGAATAAAACCACCACTTGTGCCAAGAGTAAGTTGGAAAAGAGGGTGTTTTCTTTGGTTCTTGTCTGTAGGCTCATGGGTTCACAGACGCTTGGAGAAGGAAGGACCTTGGGGAGCACTTAAAATAGTCCCTAATTTACAACTGAAGGGGAAGGGAAGTTGAGTGTCTTTCCCAAAAGTTACAGCTAGCTAGGAGCAAGATCAAAGGTCTAGTGACTCGTCTCTTCCACCCCCCATATAATACCTTGAGTTTTTAACTGGTTGTGGGGTATGAAAGGAGAGGCAAGGTCTTGTTTCCTGTAGCCCAGTGCTTTACAGGTTATGATGTGATCGACTGCTTGTCATATGGAAGCTTGTCACACACAAACTTCCCTGAACAGAGCAGGTGTCCTACCAAGAACAATTCAAAACTCTTGGGGAGAGACCTATACTTTGTTGACGCTGAGCATCTATGGAGGAAAACTGCTTTGGACTTTCTGACGGGGAGTGGAAAACAGGAGAGGTGTTGAGAGTTGCTTCAGGACTCCATGGGGTCCTTCATCTGCAACACAGTGTAGTGAGTTTTTTCTCTTCTTTAAATACCCAGATTAGGAAAAAAAGCAAAACAAAATTAATAAACTACAAAGCAATTCTAAGGGATGACTTTAGTTCCTACAGATCTGGATTTTTTTATAACCTTTGGCATTTATGCAAAGTAAACCAATATGCAACAAGCATGCACATCACCATGTGGAGAAATTTGGACCCTTGGAGGTCTTGCAATTCACAGAAGAGCAAGGACAGGCAGAGCTCAGGTGCTCAGGAATCCTCACGGCCAATAATCTCATGGTGACAGACGGAATGGGTGACAGTGACACTAACGATGATAAAGACAGAGAGCCCTGATGATCACGACAGAGTGTGGAAGTAGGGGTGGGGAGGCCAGCTGGTCTCTCAAATGGCCACGTGGACCCAGCCCCCCAGGTAGTAGCTGTAAATATTAGTGACAAAGACAGAGGAATCAATTCTAAAACAAAGCAGTTGTGGGCGTCTCTTCCACATTGTCTATCTGGGCATAAAGCAAAACTACTCCATGTGTGGTCCAAGGACCAACAGCATCAGTATCACCTGCAGGGCTTGTTAGGAATGTGAATTCTCAGGCTCACTTCAAACCTATTGAATCATAATCACTTGCGGTGGGGTCCAGAAATCTGTTCTAACAAGCTCTCCAGTTGATTCTTGCTCACCCTAAAATTTGAAAAGCACTGGCGAAAACTTGTATTATGAACATATAAATGCAACTTAATGAAGTTGATGGTGTGTTTGTTGGGACTATATCGGAGGATTTGCTTCTTGAGTGTTCAAGTGTGTTTTTTTTCCTTAGCTACTTGGTTATGGATGGAGATAACTGGGATACTAAAAGGGACTTTACTTTTCCTTCTTCGTTCAACTTGGAATTAATTGTAGGAATTATCAATTAACTCTAAGTAATTGAATTAAGCCCCGAAGTCAGATGGCTGTTTCTTAGCATAAAAGGGGACTGAAATTTGGGGTTTTGTACTATCTTTGGACCCAGAAAGTCAGTGGAGAGAAGAAATTTAAACTTCTTCTCCTTTGGAATTTCCAGTCTCTACCTATAGATTTAACATGGTCTCCTGTAGAGAAAAGGGCACCTGCTTTAGAATCAGATCCTGGTTTCAAAATTTGCCTCTGCAACTTAAAAATTGTGTTTCCCTGGACAAGCTACCAATCTCCTTTCAGCCTCTGCTTCTTCATCTGTAAAAGTGGAAGAATAATGCCTCCTTCATAGAGTTCTTATGAGGATTAAAAAGACCAAATGAGATGGTGTAAGCAAAATGGGTAGAAGCGAGATTAGCCCATGACAAAGTCTCACATAAGGGCATATAATTATGGTGATGATGGCTATGATGATAATGATATTGATTCCTGTTATACAAATGTGATTGGGGTCAAAGGGTAGCAGTCTTTCCTCAGTAATTTCTTTCAGAGGTTTTCATGTAAATCTTAGTGAAGTACACCATTTGGCAAAGGATACAGATCATAAGTGGGCACCTCCATGACTTTTGCAAAGTGATTACAAACCAGCACTTAAATCAAGAAACAGGACATGGCCACCCCTTGAAGTCTCCATGCCCCCAACCACTGCTATTCTGATTTTAGCACCAAAGACTAGTTTTTCCTGTGTATGAAACTTTACATAAATTAATCATTTGAGTATATGTTTTTCAGTGTCTGGCTTCTTGTGCTCAAATTTTTTTTTCTTGTGAGATTGATCCATGTCACAGCATGTTATTGTAGATTGTTCATTTTCATTGCTAAAGAGGATCTCATTGTTTAAATACATCATAATTTGTGGATTCTATTCCTGGTAGATATTTGGTAGATATAATTGTCACTTTTGGCTATTATGACTAGTGCTCTATGAATACTTGTGACTTTGTTCCTGGTGAACAAATGTATATATACCCACTGGGTATATACCTGGGAGTAGAATAGTTGGGTCATAGGATATGCATGTGTTTGGTTGTAATCATACTGCCAGATGGTTTTCTAACATCTGGTTTGCACAGATTTATACTCTCATTATCAGAGGATGAGCATTCTAGTTGCTCTAATTTCTCACCAACACTTGATATAGTCTGTTCATTCTGGTAGTGTTTATGGAATCTCACTGGGGTTTTAATTTTCATTTCCCTGATGAATGGCAAAATGGAGCACCTTTTGACCTGGCCACCTAGATATCCTCTTTTGAGAAATGTACATTCCAATCTTTTTCCCATTAAAAAAATTATGTTGTCTTTTTCTTATTGATTTGGAGACATTCTTTATATCTTTATATGTTCTGTTTGTCTGTCCTTTGCCAGATACATTGACTTCAAATTCCTTCTCTTACTCTATAACTTGCCTATTTTCACCCCTGGTAAAATTGTAATTTAATGACTTTTAATTTTTTTAAAATTATTTATTTATTTATATGGTTGCGTGGGTCTTGGTTGCGGCTTGGGCTCCTTAGCTGGTGCACGTGAACTCTCGGTTGCGACATGCATGTGACATCTAGTTCCCTGACCAGGGATCAAACCCGGGCCTCCTGCAC
The DNA here is from genome assembly GCF_965194825.1 of Balaenoptera physalus. Lineage (NCBI taxonomy): Eukaryota > Metazoa > Chordata > Mammalia > Artiodactyla > Balaenopteridae > Balaenoptera > Balaenoptera physalus. Next base: position 39,917,266 of record NC_138898.1, read on the forward strand.
TGGGAGCATGAAGTCCCATACACTGCGCCACCAGGGAAGTCCCAAGGACTTTTAATTTTTTGAAATTAAAAAATACAGGCCTGCTAGTTACATTTGCATTTGCAATAAACAACAAATAATTGTCTGATACAAGTATGCCTCCAGTACTTTAAGAGACATCCTTATAGTAAAATTTATTCCTTGTTTAACTGAAATTCAAATTTTACTGGTTGTCCTCTACTTTTATTTGTCAAATCTGGCAACTCAGAAGGGTTTTTTTTTTCCCCCTTTTGAGGGCTCAAGTGTTTTTAGAGGTGGCAACATACAGCGCTGAGGAAGGAAGGGGGCACTTTTAACCAATTAGAGCCTCTTGGTTGGTCTTGGAGCCCCATCCAACATACATCAAAGGATTTTTAAATCCTGCCTTTTCTTTTTCAACTTGAGTTCTTTGTATCTTCCAACTAAAGTATTCCCGAATAGTTTTTGGACATGTAACCTATTCTTATAGGTGGGGGTCTGTTCAGTTTTCACTTTTCCTCTCTGATTCTGAACCATGCATGTCAGTATCCAGTGGCCAGTGTTAGTGTAGGTCCAAATGGAAAGTGATTTAATGCCTGCGCTCTTGCTTCTGTTTACTTTCCTCAGACATCTTAACTACTCTTCTCCAAGTCAAGTTATTTTTTTCCCTCCCTTCCACTCACCACTTCATGTTTACTGAGGGGGCTTGGAGGGAAAGTACAGGCAAAACAGCAGCTCCTGTGGCCGGTGCAAAAAAGAGAAGATGTATTAGGAGGAAAAGGTAGGAAGAAATTGGAGGTTAGATGCTAGACACAGAGACAGCAGAGTTAATTCTGAGAAGACAATGACGGCCTAGAGTAAGAAGGACTAAGGAGGCTAAAACAGAAGAACTTATAAAAGAAAAAGGAACTAAGAGAAGAGGGTTCAATTCAACAAATGTTATTTGAGCAACATGTTTCAGCCCTCTGCCAAGATTCAAAAAAAGTCAGAGGGTAAAATGAAATTTAGCTTTGAAATAGGTTAAGAAAATGGAATTGTCAGTTAGAAATTGAAAAGGGTGCTTCAGGTCATACGGTGCAGAAGAGAATATGGAAGTCATGCAAAAGGAGAAAAAAAGACTGAGAATCCGACTGAAAGCAGCATCCGCATCAGAGTGCTCTGGGAAGGAAACCCAGAGACTGGGGTCTGGTCTTGATTTCTACATAATTGTTAAGATGTTGGGCAATTTAGTTTGCACCATGCCCACCCATTTTCCCCAGGCCTCATTTTTCCCCACTGTGAAACGAAGGCATTTGTCCTTGCTTCTCAAAGTTGGTTCCTGGACCATCAGCATCTCCAGCATCTGGGAGCTTGTCAGAAATGCAGAATCTGGGCTTCCCCCCAGATCTGCTGAATCAGAATCTCTAGGCATAGGGTCCATAAATCTGTTTTTTAACCAGTGCTCTAGGTGATTGTGTAACATTCTAGTGTTTGAGAAGTACAGGCCTACTCCAGTGTTTTTCAAACTTCAATATTCATCAGAGTCAGAGCGTTTGTTAAAATCCAGATTTGGTTCCATAGGTCTGGGGTAGATCTAACACATTCTTAGGTGAAGCTGATATTACTGGTCAGAAGACCACACTTTGAGTAGCAAGGGTCTGGAATAATCTTTAAGCTCCCTTTGAATTAAAAAAAAGAGAGAAAATATATTAATTAAAGAGAAAAATAAGAGATGAAAGGTAAAAATAAATCTGTACCCTATACACATTCATGTGGATCACAGTATTTATGAGGTAGTTTTTCATAGCAGTTGTTGTATTGACCCGAGAGGGGCGACAGACAGGTAAAACTTCCATTCTGTACCCACTCTATTAGAGGTTGTGTTTATGATTTTAAGATAAGGCTTTTCTGGGAAAATCTGCTTAGGGAATGACTTCCTGATTATCATTGCCCTCATAGCAGAATGTGTGTAATAGCCTTTCCCCAAATCATGACCTTTTGTGAGTTTGTACTTGTGCAAGACCCACCCACCCTTAAGTATTTGTATACAGACACACACAGTTTCTTGGTGGCAGCAAAACAGGACAGATTCCTGAGCCAGTGTAGGCCACAACTGTCTTGGCCCCAGCATAGATTCCAGGCCTGAGGAATCCCAGCCTTTACCACATTTTAACAAGGCAAACCCCAGACTCTTAGAGTTCAGGCTACGGGAAGTGGCAGGAAGCTCCTGGCAGGCAGCCCCCAGTCCTGAAGATTGACTTGGGAATTTAAGTGCAGAAATGTCTCTGTCCGGAAACTTGTCAGGATAGAAAATTGACCTGTCTTCTGATGATGTGGGAGGGGTTCAGGGCAAGAAAAAAGGGTAAACTGGTTGTTGGGTGAGAAAGATCTGTGTTCCAGGACCTTGTAATACAGGGAAGGATGTGAATAGGGAAAAAAGGATGGATTAGAAGTTCATTTTGTCAATATTGATGATGATGATGATGATGATGATGATGATGATGGTTGTGGTGATGATGATATATTTTAAGCACTTTAAGTGTCAATCTCTGTTTCAAAGCTTCATGTCTATTATTTGGTGCTTACAATAGCCTTGTGGGAAGGGCTCTATTAGTAACTCCATTTTATAAATGAGGAAACAGAGGTCATAAATTGGTTAAGAAATTTGCAAAAAGTCATACAGCAATGAAATGCTGAAGGCTTATAATAAGTCGGAGAGTATAACTCAAAAGCCACCATGCTCAATGTTTCTTGAAACATATTAGGTCACGGGTTAGAGCTTATGTAACTTAGTGTGAGGTAGCAGAAAGAGTCTGGAAATTTGAAATAGGAATGTTTGCTCCTAATATTACTGCTGATTACATGGATGTGGTAGATTGACTGCAAAAATGGCCCCATGTCTTCCCTTTTCTGTAACTCCTTCTTCTCAATGAAACTTTGCAGCAACCCCTTTCAAGAGGTGGCTTCTATTTTTCTGCCCTGGCCTTAGACTTGCTTTAGCCAATCAAAGGTGGCAAAAGTAAAGCCTGAGCCTCAAGAATCTTTGCATGCCTCTGCTCACTCTCTTGGAGCACTGCTAACACCATGAGACCTAGTCAAGACCAACTTGCTGGAGGATGGGAGACATGTGACCTAATCACCTCTGTTGCCCCAACTGATAACCATCCAACCATCAGACATAGACTGATGCCGTTCAGGCCATCCAGCCTCCATGACTTGCTGAATGAACCCAGCCAAAATCAACTGAGCAAGACTACCTAGATGACCCATAGCCTTATAAGTAATAATTTAGGTTGCTGTTTTAGGGCACTGAGTGTGGGGTTGTTTGCTAGGCAGCAATAGATAACTGATACGTTGCATGATCCAAGGGAAGCCATTTAAACCCTATAGAATTTTGACAGAATGACACAGGTGAAACCACCCTCCAAACATTTCATAAGTCCCTCATCCTTGTCTTGGTAGGATATGCTCTCCCATTCACCTTTGTCAGGAACCTGGAGCCCACTTTCCTCTTCAAGTTACAGCTCTTTGTTCTGTGGATGCAAGGACTAATTCTCCAGATCCTCCCTAATCTGGGATCCACCACATGAACATATGGGCAGCTCACCATGCTTGATCTTGTCTCTACCCCTCACCTTGGCCTCTCATTCACAGTGGGGCTCCTTCTCCTCCTGCCTTCCAGGGAATGCTCAGCAATCTACCAAGATCTATATGTGGTTTGCCTCTTTGAAGCTTTAATTAGTGGCGTCTTGGATCTTGATTGCTTCAGGGGTGGCCACTGAGTCTGACTTCCCAAAATGGATACCCAGAGGGTGGGAAACATGCTCACTCATTAGATTTAAGAAAAGCAGAGAGGTCTTTATGATAAATAACCAGGAAGATAGTCTATTTTATTTTGAAACTATCACTTTGGTAGGCAGATAAATGATTGGTTGATGGGAGCTAGTTTGCTTTCTATTGAGGATAAACTTTCTCCACCTATTTAATAATGTTAATTTAAATTCTGGGTAGAAGACAATCTAATCTGTTAACTATGATGAGTTTCCATTAACTGCTGTGTGAAGGGATAATGTTTACTCTGTTTTCTAGAAAGGGAAGAAAAAGGATCTCAGCTTTGTTGGTAACTGCCTCACTGGAGCTCTCTGTGCCACATGTGTGTGGTTTAGCTGGCGACCGTGGTGTCTGTATGTATGTGGTCATAGATTTGTTATAGCCTCTTGTCTGCCAAGGCAAGACCACCAGTTCCATTTTAATTCTAAGGTGACCTCAGGCTGGAGCCCATCCATGCTGCTTGAACATAAACGCTGACACTCAATCCACTCATCCTCTTGGCCTCACAACTTGTTTTTCTTTTTCTTTTTCTTTTTTCCTAAGAAAGTTTGAACATTTGTTAGCAATCCAAAACCAACACTTCGTATACAAGACATGGTGATGACATAATCCTTTATAGGTTCTTATACTTTCACTATACTGCAAACTTTGCCGTGGTTTCAGAAAAATGTCTCAAATTGAAGAGCAATTTCTAAATGACATCTTTGGAGCTAGGACATCAAGTTTTACTGCGGTGATAATTGCAATTCTTTTGAGAAATACAGAATCAACACCTTAAGTAGAGGGCTTCTTTTTAAAGAATGGCTTTGGACAGGCTTCTGTTCACTGTGTCTTTTGAAATGGAAAAGATAGAAACTCACAGTATTACATGGACCCCTGTATTTCCACAGTCTGGCAGTGCAAGGAAAACTGAATTACCTTCTTTTTCCTCCTGATTTTAATTTCTAATCAAAGGAAAAGAAGAGAGGAGACTGTTAGGTGAATTTTCAAAACTGATAGTCCATGAGTATCATGCCTAGGACAAGATTTTCATCCCTAATTCCTAACTCTGAATTTAAATCTCTTGATTCTTAGGTAATCTAAACACTTGTGAGCCTGACAAAGAGTTGGAACTTTTTTTCCCCTAATAATGTTTGGTGGCAAGCTTACATGGTGGCCTATGTCCATTGGTCCAATTACAAAATTTACTTGATTTAAGTATATTTCTATATTTGGAGTTATACTTGTTCTCTGAGACAGCCTGTCCTCTTTCCAGAAACCTCACTCAGTGACTTGTTTGCAGAAGTAACCAGTTAGACACTTTGTGAAATTGCCAAGGGTTTCTCTCTTAGTTACTAACCAAGTTTCACAAACATCACATTATCATGAGTTAAAAATAATTCCTATTGGGCTGATGGGAGAGGAATGCCATAGTTAACTGCTAAAAACGTTGGGAGTGTTATGGGTGACACTAAAAGGGTGCTAATGTTTCAGCCAGTCACATCCAAGTTCCTACTTGTGGAGAGATGAATTCTACCCTTGTAGGATTCCTCTGGGGTGGAAGGTGGGATGTCAAGGGCAGAGTGGAAGAAATCCTAGCTTCGAACCCATCAGATGATCTGGATAAGAGCTCCAACTCCATCAATTCACTTCCAGTGCACCAATGATTAAGCATTTCTTTAAAAAAGTATTTATTTATTTAATTTTGGCTGCGTTGGGTCTTCGTTGCTGCACGCGGGCTTTCTCTAGTTGTGGTGAGCGGGGGCTACTCTTCGCTGTGGTGCGGGGGCTTCTCATTGAGGTGGCTGCTTATCTTGTTGCAGAGCACAGGCTCTAGGCATGCGGGTCTCAGTAGTTATAATGCGAGGGCTCTAGGGTGCAGGCTCAGTAGTTGTGGCACACAGGCTTAGTTGCTCCATGGCATATGTGATCTTCCCAGACCAGGGCTCGAACGGGTGTCCCCTGCACTGGCAGGTGGATTCTTAACCACTGCACCACCAGGGAAGTCCCGATCAAGCATCCTATTCAACCCTATCCAAGCCTCAGTTTTATCATCTGTAAAATGGGGATAAGAAGTATTTCAGCAGGACTGTGATGAGGATTATATTGGACACTCTATGCCCAGTAGTTGACATGACCTCCTTGTTTGCTACCTGCTTCTCATGCTCCATTAACAGACTATAGTCCAAACTTCCCAACATGGCCTGCTAGACCTTCCACAGTCTTCCATTAGCCTATCTTTCCAGCTGAATCTCTCTCCAACCCCTCAACCTCACAGGCATCTAACTCTGACCATGCTCTACCCTCCATGCCTCGTGAGTCATGCATTCCCTTTGGTGGAAATGCCCCTGCCTCTCCATTCACACAGCAATCCCCCACCCTTCCTTTAAGACTCAGCTCAAACATCATTATCTCCCAGGTGCTTTTCCTCAACTGACCCATCTCTCCTCTGGTCTCTTTTATCCTTTCTTTAAACTGCTAGCATAGTGTCCCTAGTTTTGGCTCACCTGCTGAATCTGAGCTTGATGGCCACCATTGCTACCATTGTTCATCTCCTACTAATTCACCCCTGTATCTTCCTACTTCCCTGGCTTCATGATTCCCAGGTCCATTTTAGGTTCTTTTTTCCAGTCAAAATTTTAAAAAATGAATCCACTTGGGTACTCACTTTCAAGTTGTACTGACAAGATGTGTGCACATAGAAATCTTTGAACTTTGCTGATAAGAGGAAGCCTAGAATTTCAAGTCCATTCCTTCATTTAACAGATGAGGAAAATAAAACCAAGAGAGAATGACAGGCTTGTCAAAGTCAACAGCTTGCTAACACAGAGAAAGAGAGACCCAGATGGTCTGACTTCCAGCTCAGTGGCTTTCCATGAGCGCAGTAGACTGGGTGAGGAATAGTTGATTCTGAAATCAGCATCCATTTCCTTCCTTTGGCTAACAGACCTTTGATTTTCCTTTGAGGAGCTGTATTACCTCAACTATCCATCCTTCTGGTCCAGCTGGGAAGGATACTTCCCCAGCCCTAAGGTGGACAGGTGACCCTGGCAGGATAAATTAGCATGTTCTGTGCCCTCGGCTGCATGATTCGTGTGTGATGGGCATGGGATTCAGCTAAGCTTAGTGAGGATCCGGTCCAGAACTTTTGCTTGAATTGTGGAGGAGAAGTCTCTGTTCTGCGGGATTTTTCGCCATGAAGATGGCATCAGCCTTGATCTGTTGTGGGGGGTCACGTGGTGGAGGGCTTAATTGAGAATGAGGTGAACGCAAAGAGAGGAGAGCCCAAGAGGGAGGGAAGTGGAAGACGAGCGGGAGGAAGAGAGTGAATGAGAGAGAATGAGGGAGACCGTGGAATCCAGAATAAATACATCATTTGAACCCCTGGATGCAGCTGTAGTTGAAGGAGGATACCTTGGAATTTTTAGACTCATAAGCCAGTAATTCTCTTCTTTGCTTAAGCCAATTTGATTAAGACTTCTGTTACTTGTGATTGAAAGAGTCTTGAATTGTACATCATCTAACTCTCTTCCTTACTGATCATTTCTAGAGAGAATTTTAATACCTCAGGATTTTCTGGCTCAGTTACTTAAATGTTACTACATTTCTGAGCCTCAGTTTTCTCATATATTAGCTGGGAACAGTAACACCTACTTCATATCTGGAAAAATAAAATAATATACACTCAAAGCATCAGCACAGATTAGATGATCAATTAATGGTATTTATTATGATGGTTATTGATCTGATGTATCACACTTTGAGATTTGGACCATAGTGATTCTTGGTGTGTGTGTGTGTGTGTGTGTGTGTGTATGCATGTGTGTGTGGTTTATTTTAAATTTTCAAATGTAGAACTAAAAATTTAAGGTCAATTTGCAGGAGTGCTATCAGTATGCCGCCATTAAAAACATAATGTATGAACATATTTAAGTTATGTAGGGCCTCCTACCTGCCAAGCCCTCTTCCAAGAATTTTACAAACATTAGCTCATTTAATCCTTATAACAAATTGAGAAGGTAGGTTCTGGGACTATCTCTGTTCTAAAGATGGAGAAACTGAGGCACTTAGGGGGGTAAACATTTTTCCCATTGTCACATAATTAGTAACATCTGGAAGACTGAACATCTTTTCCAATGCCACATAGTTAATGAGTAACAGAGCTGGGACTTGAACCAGGCAGTCTTATGCTATAGGCCATACTTTTTGTCACTGCCTTTTGCTGCCTCTCGACAGAAGCCTATGGACTGTGGTCCCTTGACCAACAGCATCAGCATCGATTGGGAACTTGTTAGAAATGCAGATTCTCAGGTCCATCCCAGAACTACTGAATCAGAAACTCCCGGGGCTGAAGCACAGCCAACAGTGTGTTGACAAGCCCTGTAGGTGATTCTGATTTGGGCTAAAGTTTGAGAGCTCCTGTCCTAGATAATTACATTTAAGCCATAGTTCACAGACTGGCTACTCATAGTTCATTAAAGCAATGTGTTCAACCAGTGACTTTTGAATGCCTACTATGTGCTGTCATTGTACCTGTAGGTTTCACCAAACAAAGCAATAACAGAAGTGTTCCCTGGCAAACAAACAGTCAAATAAAGACATAAATAAATACAAGATCCCAACTGTCATCTCTGATCATGTCTGGGAAGGAAAGAAGTGTGATACGAGCTATGACAAGGGATGGGAGATGGTGGGGGTATCATAAAGTCTTTCCTCAGTAAATGATGTGTAGGGGGGGCCTGCGAAAATGATGATTCTCAACTTGCTGCATGTTGTAATCACCTCGAGAGCCTGAAAAATGTCACTTCTCAGGCTGCATCCCAGACCAATCAAATCAGAAAGTCGGGGAGGGGAGAAGGTACTGGTTACTTTTCAGCTCCCTGGGTGATCCCAACTTGCAGCCTAGGTTTGGAGCCACTACGTTATAGGCTCCATAGAAAGTATTTAGGCATTATGGAAGAGTGGGGAGAGTGAAGGCAGTGCCAAAACAAAGAGGCTTTTATAGAGAAAAAAATAGGAAGGCATAAGATTTGTCCATGAATAATGCACTCAAATAATGCATCGAATACATTGATGACAGAACAGATTAGCTTCTAACTACAGGCTACTTATTAATACATATATTTAGAAGAGAAGACAGGTTAGGAAGACACAAGTGGAAAACAGAGTATAAAGAGATAGATGAATTCAGGTAGAGGAGTCTGAACTTATTTCACATAAAAATTTTCAATAAGCATTTCTGGAGTGACTACTAAGTGCTCTCTACTAGAAGCTCTAAAGATAAACCTGATTTTGCAAAGCTTTTTCACCCCCAACAATCTCACAGTCTTCTGATGTAATCCTTCTAGGAAAAGCAGTTTTTATTTTAATATACAATTGTAACCTGCTTATGTTTATGTACCAGCTCAGGTGGAAAATAATCAGAAAATACACTAACTGTAGTTCTGCGTGGCATCTTACTTCCAAGGCTATTTAAGTAACTGGATATAATTAGTTGAAAAAAGCATACTGTCTGAGACTGTACTTTCAAATGTGAAATATTGATTATATTTTGGCACCAATTAATAACTCCCCTGTGTCCACACTCTGAGCAATGAGACTTCTCAGCTTCTGCCATCAAGAGATGGTTTCAAAACTATAATTCGAAAAGACACATGCACCCAACCCTATGTTCATAGCAGCACCGTTTACAATAGCTAAGACATGGAAACAACCTAAATGTCCATTGATAGATGAATGGATAAAGAAGATGTGGTACATGTATACAATGGCATACTACTCAGCCATTAAAAGGATGAAATAATGCAATTTGCATGAATGAACCTAGAGATTATCATACTAAGTGAAATAAATCAAAGACAAATATATGGTACCACTTATTTGTGGAATCTAAAAAAAATGATACAAATGACCATATTTACAAAACAGAAATAGACTCACTGACATAGAAAACAAACTTATGGTTACCAAAGGGAAAAGGGGATGGGGAGGAGGGACAGATTAGGAGTTTGAGATTAACAGATACACAGATACTACTATATATAAAATAAATAACGAGGACCTACTGTATAGCACAGGGAACTGTATTCAATATCCTGTAATAACCCACAATGTGGAAGAATATGAAAAAGAATATATATATATATATATATATATATATATATATATATATATATATATATATAACTGAATCACTTTGCTGTATACCAGAAACTAACACAATATTCTATATCAACTGTACTTCAATTTAAAAAATTAAATAAAAAAAAAATGGTCTCTTTTCAACCTCTTGGCTGGGTTTTTGAATTGCTTTGACCATTAGAAAGCAGAGGAGTTGATGACAAGCCACAAGTCTTGGTCTCAAGAAGTCTCGTGTGATTTTGTTCTCTTGCTCAGCTAGCCCAATGGAGAATGAGAGACACCCATGGCTCAAAGGTCCCCGCTGGCTCAGCCAACAGCCAGTCAACATTCCCAGACTCAGAGTTATATAAGTGACCCGTGGGGATCACAGACACATGATGGGGCCCAGCAAAGACAAGAAGAAGCACCCAGCTGAACCCAGCCTCAATTGCTGAGCTGCAGAATCATAAGCTAAATAAATGGTTATACTTTTAAGTCATTAAATTTTGGCGTGGTTTGTTAGACAGCAATAGCTAACTGATAATATAAGCTTTAGGAAACTTTACAATAGTTTCCCATAATACATTTTGTGCAGTGAGTCAGGAGTCTCCTGAACAATGATCCTTGTTAGAGCAATATTAACTAAAAGTAAAAGTTAGGAATGTTAACTATACTTTCTCTATTGCAGCTGTCAGCCTTTGCTGTTTTACTGTAATATAACTATCAAATTAATTTGGTTCAAACCAAAGACAGGGAGGTTTCTAAGTAGCAATGATTTGTCTATTTTGGTAGAAATGAGAACATTAAAGGAACACGTTGAGTTTGTAATTGTGTGACATGTTACTTATTAGCAGGAGTGATTTTGGAGCAAGAGGTTCCAAGATGGCTTTTTGTTCTATTAAAAAAAATAATTCCAGAACCCTGCTTCCCAATTCAAGGGCACAAATAATTTAATTGAAGTCTATAAAACAGGACACATGAACAAGTCACTCTATTTTCCTCACTCTACAATGTGTGTGTATGTGTGTGTGTGTGTGTGTGTGTGTGTGTGCATATGTGTGTTTGTGTCTCACACTGCATTTGCTTTATTATCAGTCTTGATAAACTCCGAGGGAGAAAGCCACTTGATTTTGTCATGAAATGTCTCCAACACATCTTCCAGAGTGTGGGATCTTCTTTCAGGCCTCCATGTCTGAGTGCCATTTGCTAATGGGCCTTTCCCCCTGAGTGAGGAAGTTGGATCACTTGTTGGACGTGTGTCAGGGGGAGATAAGAGAGTGTGAGAAACATAGGGGGTCCTGTTGCATGGTTATATATTCTGGGTTATGCCCTTTTAATGATCTCTGTATACGTTTTCTATCTTTGAATATACTTGTATATACATACAACATCAGAATCCCAAAGTTGGGAAATAGGAATTTAAAAAAATATATTAAACTCTGTTTTGATTTTAAAACACCAGTCATTTGCTGAGTTCCTGAAATATCCATTTTCAGTACATAAAGAGGTCTGTGCTTCTGAGAAGTGCATGGGTTTCCTGGCTGGGGTGTAGTGGTTCTCCCCTTGTCTACTTCTGCCAGCATCATTCTCCATTTCCCTGGAATGGAGTCTGAGGGGACCACCTGCCATGGACCCATGGAAATAGTTCAGAGGCTCATGGGCAAGACAGTGTCCTACAGTTGATTTGAGACCGATTTGGAAGCTGGAAGATTTGGCTATAATTCTCGCCTGCCACTCTTTACTGAGTGATCTTGGGTGAGTCATTCAGCCACCAACTAGTTCTCATTTCATTTAAAAAACAAGAAATTGGAGTTGACAATCTCTGGAGTTCCTTTATGGCTATTTCTTGTTACAATAACTGGGCAATGCTGGAAGACAGTGCTCACTGATACGGCCACTGGATAGTATATTTGATTTTCATTTGCTCTGCTTGAGCTAAAATATTAGACCAAAGAACTTTAAGGTCTTCCCCCCACTGTCCTTCCCCGTCTGACTCTAACAGACATGTTTTGAACTCAAAAAAGTCCTTAATGCTTTCGTGCCCTTATCCAGGTAATATTTGTAATTGAATATTGATTATGAAGTAATTTAGAGGTATTTCCATTTAATATGTTTAAAGTGAAAATTTGGTTGCTTAAAAGGGTATGTTACAATTTTTTGGAGTTTTTACTCATATAAACTTGAAATAATGCATGTGATTCCCTGGTTCTGGAACTCCTTATCAGAGGAGTCATAGATCTCTTAGCAACTCCATTAAGCTATCTCTACAGAAACATATTCCAATGCAAAGGTTTAGTTAAGAGTTATACTGTTAACCAGAGGATGCTGCCCTTTTAAGAGAAGAAAGCTTTCCTTTTTGGGAAAAATATTTGATCAACTTTGGCTAAGTCTTAAGCAATGATTTATGGGTTTCAGTTGACCCATTTGTCATGGGTCTAGGCAAAATGAGTTTTCTATTGATAAGATGTCTCCTGTGATTACACTTTATCTTTGGAATGGGATCTAAGGATGGAAGAAAGAGAGATGATGAGAAATGTATCTTCTTTTCCCTGGGAAAGCTTTGGAGAAAGGCATCCTTTACCACACAGTTCCTCCCCCATTTCATGTGTGGTAAACTCTGATGCATCACATCCTGAAGTTTGTATGATCAGATGCACCTTTGCTGGTGTAAGACACTTATAAGGACAATAATGCAGGGGACTAACCCTTTATGCGACATGATATTTTGCTCTATTATACTGATATGACAGTTGGGGCAGGCTAGTTGATACGGCAAATTCTTACAGAATTTCTTATTTGCACTGCTCACTACATTTGCATTCTACGGTTTATAAATCTTGACAGTGACAACCTAGTAGGTGTTTTGGTTGGTTGGTTGTTTTGTTTTGTTTTTTATTTTGTTTTGATTTGTGTGTGTGTGTGTGTGTGTGTAGTGTGTTAGCTTTTTACTGAAGTGTGATCCACATGCAGAAAAGTGAACATATCACAAGCAGACAGTTTGATGTATTTAAAAACTGAATAGATGTGTAACCAACACCCAGATCAAGAAAAAGCCCTTTTCCAGCTCCCCGGGACTCTCCCTCCCAACCTCTCCCCGACCCAGTGTAACCTCCCTCCTGATTTCTAACAGCATGATTTAGTTTTGCTTATTTTAGTCTTTATATAAAATGAACTATACAGTATTAGTCTTTAGGGTCTGACTTCTTTTGCACAACATTTTGTTTGTGGGATTCTTGCATACCCTTGTCATTGCTATTTTGTAGTCCCTTGTATGAATACACACAACTCATTTATTCAATCCACTGTTGAGGTGCATTTGGGCAATTTCCACTTTGGGGCCATTAGCAATAATGCTGCTCTGAACATTCTAATGCATATCTTCCAGGGAACATATGTACACATTTCTCTTAGGAATATGCCTACATGTGGAATTTATGGGTCAGAGGTATACATTTTTTCCGAAGTATAATATTAGAGTTGAATATGCAGAACTGACTAAGTTATGAAATCAAACATTAATTTGTTTGAAACCTGAAGTAAGTGCTGTTGGGGAAAAGAGAAGAATGTGAAGGAACATAACATTTTTTTTCACGGGAGTACATTCCAGGGCTTCCGAGCTAAGGTTGTCCTTCTAGACAACGGCAGGATTTGGAAAGTGTGCTGACACAGCCCCTTCTGTGGGGCTGCTCCTGGCCCAGCATTCTTGCCACATCAACTCTTCTAGCCCAGACCTTGTCAGTGTTACGGGAAGTGGCCTTGGCTCCTTTGTGCTCAGTTCCGGCCCCAGGTTGCTCATCGTTCCCTGTGCCCATTTGAGGTAACACACTGACAGCTGTCAAGATGAATCATGGCTCTTCCTCAGACACACAGAGAGACCGAGTTTGTGACTAATAGACAAATCCTCTGGACACGGGCCGAGCCACCGAGAGCCACCGTTGTCCAGGCAAGTTGAGGCCTGAGGTGCAACTTCTGACAGCCAGCGGGGAAAGCAAACATTGGCAGAACAGTTGTGTTTATTTGCTTCTCTGATTTTGAAGACACTTAGCTTTCTCTCAACCCTCCTCATTTCCTCCAAAAAGTTGTATTAGCTTATTTGTGGCCCCTGATGTGTGTCTGCCTGTTTATGCATGTGCTCAGAATCCAGGGAGTGTGGCATGAATAATAAATGCCTCAAGGGAGATGTGGTCTCAATGCTGATGCCAGTGGGCGTTGAGCACTACCTTCCTCCTGCCCATCTTTTACTCTCTCTGACTCTCTCTCTGCACAGATAGATTAAAATAATGAAGGACTTGAAAGTTTTGAGGAGAAATGAGATATAAGGAAGTACAATGGGGATCTTTGGGTGGGAGATACTGATTATCTGCATAGATGTTTCAGGTCTCCTTAGATTTTCTTGGAAACCATTTGGCTTTCAAGTTGGCTTTCTCAGACGTTACTTAAAAGTTGTGTGTTCATGTGTGTTGGGAAGATGTCACCACCAGATTTTGCAATCACCTGTGTGCTGCCGGTTCTGCAGTACCTTCATGGAACCAGCCCATTGCAAAAGAGTGTGCGATATTGTTGGCTACAAGTAGGTATTTCCTTGCATATGAGTTGGGTGACATTTTGAATCCCTTGGAATTGGCCTCCTCGCTTTGCAACATCCTTCTGTCATCCTTCAAGAGAACTTGCTCGAAGGACAGAAGAGGTGGGGTTTAACTTAATTTCAAGAGACTGGACAATTTCATTCTCACCTGCTGAAAGCACCATGTTTATTGAAAAGGAACTTTCAGAGTGGGCTCAATTAAGCCCAGACAGTTTAATGTAACGTGTTCTTAATTGTAAGGGGTTATTTTTCCTGGCATAGAGCCACCCAGAATTTTATCTGCAAGTTCCCCAGATAATCTCCATCTTCTTGCACAATTTTCTCAGTGATGTTCAGAATTCCACTGCAGTGGGACATTCCAGGTTTTTTCTTTTCTTTCTTTCTTCCTTTTTTTTTTTTTGAGTTTGTTTTACATCATTTGAGGGTGTATAAATGGGTGGATGTTGGCAGGTTTCCTCTTCACAAATCTACAACCTGTCTCCAGAGGTCAAGGCTGTTTCCTGTAGAACTGGAGGTGTCTAACAATGGCAGGCCCATCCTTATATTCAGTGATTCACTCTCTGTCTCAAACTTCCCATTGTTATTGCCTGATCATTGTTACAAAGTAGGGCCTGTTGCCATCTCTGATGTGAAAAGAGTAAAGGTAGAGATATGGATGGAGGAGTTAGCATTAGGGAAAGAGGTATCATTAGCCTCCACCCCAGTGCTTTTCAAAGTATGGTCTCTGGACCTGCAGCATCAGCATCACTTGAAAACGTATTATAAAAGCAAACCTACTGAATCAGAACTTCTGGGGCTGAGCCCAGCAGTCTGTGTTTTAACAGATAATTCGGAAACAGCTAAAGTTTGGGATCAATTTCTCTCATAAAAGATTACCTTTGCCAGTCTTAAATATTAAGATATTGTAAGCTTTGGGAGCAGTGTCACTGTTTAGGTTTCTTTTGGTTTTGTTTGTTTGTTTTTTGCCATTTGCTTTTGGTTTTCAGTGGTGGTAATTCATACTGTGAGTAAGATGAGAGATATAATGTAAACACACATAAAATATTAGGTACAATTTCCTTAAGCCTGGGCTCTCTTCTCCAAGGGAAGGATGATAGGAGAACTGCTGGGAAGTATATTGAATATCCATCTCTTCACCTTGTATATATGAAAAAAATGGAATTACAGCTCTCATCTTAGGCTTGTAACCTGAATGCCTTCTAGACCAGACTCTCCCTCTTGATTTTTTGAATAGGTTTCTAACAGTCTTTTTTTTTTTTTTTATGTTTTCTTTTGCATGGTTGCTTCGAAACAGTGTTTTGGCTTTCTGGGTTTTTTCTTCTATTTCTTTCTGGAAATTTCTCTTAGGGCATCCTTAATTATGGGCTTCTCTTGAGTATATATGACAACAGAAAACTCTGAGTTACAACTGGAAAGAATAGAATTCAGAAGAAGGCTGTCTTACTACTGCTATAGTTGTCAAGTCATAATAGTTGTTCCACAGTGTGTCATAATAGTTGTTCCACAGTGTGTCTATTGTGGGATAAATAAAGGATTGGTGGATTCACTTCCCAAAATTTCAAATTGATGTGTGACTTTGTGTGATTGGGGAGGAGAAATCATGGAGCAACAAATCATCGTGTGTTAATTTCCATGTCAAATTGATGGAAAGCTTTGACAACTGACTGTTTAGTTATTGGATGATCAACTCCATGTGTCTAGTTAAGGTACAATGGTCTGCCTCTACCTGAAGTATGTGCAAGGGCTTTTGAAATGCACAGTCTACTTCTCAAGTAGGTTATATCATTGGCTGGTAACATTTAGAACTTCTTTTCTCCTTAAAGCAAGCAGAGAGTAGAAATTTAACATCCCCTATCCCCCCCACAAAAAAAAGTTAGATAAAAAGAATAGTTGATTCCATTGGAGAACTAGACATTAGGAAAGTACCCAAAATATAATCAAATGGATTGAAACTTTAGGAATCCAGTGAGCTATTTTAAAGGGATAACGAACTAATATGGAGACCTCTAATTGGTTATAAAACAATTTGTCAAGTATTTCGGGACAAAGATGAAGGTGGTAAATTTATCTGAAGTAGGTTAACTCCACTGCAATAACAAATGTAAACATCTAAACGTATGCCTCAGACTAACATTTTCTTTGAAAGAGGAAACCATGGGAGACCTTGCAAATGCTTCAGAAAAACAAGGCAATGCAATTATATACTGCAGAGCATAGACTCTGTATGAAAACTGTTTTTCTCTTTGGAACTTGAAAGCTCCGCTCGCCTCTGCTGTCTTCAAAGGCATTCCACACTAGGAAAAGTGGCTTAATGACAGCTCTGCTGGCTAAGGCTGGGCGGCGACGTCTGGAGCTGGAACCTCAAGTCCCTGCCTGGCCTCAGTCACTCTGCTCCCCTGATCCTTGCTTCACCCACCACATCCAGCTGTCTTTCAGGGGCCCATCTGGGAGCCAGGTTAGCCCCAGAATGCCCTAGAGCCCTGAGATGCCTCCATCCCTTTTGTTTGTTTACTCTCTCCCTGCCAGTCACATCTAGCTGTTCATTAGGATGAAGGCTAGGATTCTTGAATCAAATCCAACTGATAGAATCTGAGTGCTCTGCTTTCAAACTCATTTAACTAATATTAGTGTTAGTGCTTTCAGAAAGGTACTTTAAAAAATCATTGTTGTGGTATAATTTATGTAAAATAAAATGTCGGATAGGAAATGTGGAGTTTGATGAGTTAGGCTAATGTATACAACTACACTGACAATTAAGAAATTCAGCATTTTCATCAGTCCAGAAAGATCCTGTTGTCTCTTAGCAGTCACCTCCAGCCCTACCCCAGGCAACTGCTGATCTGATTTCTGTCACCATAGATTAACCTTGCCTGTCCTAGAACTTCACACAAATGGAGTCATACAGTATATACACTTTTATGTCTGGCTTCTTTCACTCAACATAATGTAAACATCCAAATTTACACTCCAGCCTAACATTTTCTTTGAAAGAGGAAACCATGGAAGACTTTGAGAAACGTTCAGGAAAAGAAGCCAATTCACCTGTTTTGTTGCACAGAACATTTTGCTCCTTTATATCACTGCATAGTACCCTATTCTATGAATATATCCAATCCCCTATTAATGGATATTTGGGTTGTTATATATTAAGATTCAATAAACATTTGTGTACAAGTCTTTTAGTGGACATATGTTTTGATTTCTCTTGAGTAAATACCTGGGAAGTGGAATTGTTTGGTCATGTTTAACTTTGTAAGCAAAGGCCAAATTATTTTTGAGTGGCTGGTCATAGACAATCTATGAGGGTTTCTGTTGTGCCGCATACTTGTCAACACTTGATATTGTCAGTCTTTTTAATTTTAGCCATTCTAATAGGTTTAAATGGCATCTCATTGTGGGATGGTCAGGTTTGTTTTGTTTTTAAATCTCTGATCCCCTTTTCGGTTTCCTTGCTGGTAATTCTAACAAGGGACCAATCAATTTAGAAGATACTGTAGAAAAGTAAAAAACTGCCCAGAATGAAATGGACAGATATCACTAGCTCATTTCACAGCTCATTAACTACTGGCTTGTGATTGAACTGCAAACTTTAGGGCATTGTATCTATTTTCCCCCCTTTCTTGGAAACTTAATCTATCTGAATACTTTATCTTTCAACATTAAAATTTCTTTAAAGAAGGCAAAAACTGAAGGAAGTCATGTTATTAGTTTCCTAAGGCTGCCATGAAAAATTACCACAAACTTGGTGGCCTAAAACAACAAAAATTTATTCTCTCACAGTTCTGGAGACCAGAGGTCTAAAATCAGCTCCCCTGGGCCAAAATCAAGGTGTCCACAGGGCCATGCTCCCTCTACAGACTCTAGGGGAGAATCCCTTCCCTGCCTCTTCCAGCTTCTGGTGGCTGCTGGCATTTCTTGGCTTGTGGTCACGTTACTCCAATCTCTTCTGCTGTCTTCACATCGATACCTCCTCTGTGTATGTCTTTTTCTCTCTTATAAGAACACTTGTGATTGTGTTAGAGCCCAACTGGATAATCCAGTATACTACCCCCATCTCAAAATCCTTAACTTAACCACATCTGCAGAGGTTCTTGTTCCAAATAAGGTAATATTTAGAGATATTAATATTTACAGATATTTTGGTAGGGATTTAAGGGGTAGATTTTTCAGCTTAGCACAGACATTCAGCCTTAAATGTAGTTGTGTCTAAAGGTGAGGTTCCTTACCTCTTTTGAGGAAGAAGGGTAAAGGATGCCTGGTAGAATAAGAAAAATACATGAATATACAGACTCTATGAAATTCCTGTAGGTTCCTATGACCCTCTGGAACTCATCCATGAATATCAGGAATAAACCACCATTATGAGGATAAATGGAGCCCAAACCCAGGTGCACTAGACTGTATTATTGTTCATAATTCTTCCTTCCCTCCAGCCCTTCTCATGGATTCCTTGTAGGCAGACTCTTCTTTCCCTCCCCACTACTGAGTGTGAGTTTCACTACATGACTTGGCCAGTGAGATGTAAGCAGAAGTGATACTCTGTAGTTCCAAATTGGGCCTTTAGGAGGTTTGGCAAGCTTCCATCACCTCTTCTGGAACTCTGATCTCCACCATGAAAATATCTTGCCTCAGGTGGTCATTGCTTCTTCCTTCTGGGTCCTGGCAAAAAGACTTGTGGAGTAAACCTGTACCTGGCCCAAAGTGGCATCCAGCCTGGTCCAGAGAAGCCCAGTGAACTCCTTCTGGACCACAGCTTGCCTGAAGTTCTGTAAGCATGAATTAAATGTTTGTTGTAAGCCACTGAGATTTTTGAGTTGTTAGGTAGCATTGACACACAAAAGCTGATTGATGTACCATACTTAAATCTCCATCTACTTTTCTACTCTGGCAAGTGGTCTTGGACAGCTTGAGAAACAAAACTTTACAGTATTCATTGCCTTCCTCTCTGTAAAATCCTAGAGCACCAGTTAAACAACCAACTCCTCATTTCCCCTTTCCTGCTGCCCTTAGGAAATGAGTCAAAAGAGCTTCCTAAACCAAAGGCACTCTAGTCCCCAAAGAAAATGCCAAATCATGATACATTAAATGGTTCTCAACGTCAAATGGCTCATAACTCCAAAAAGGAAAATGAGCAGAATAAACAGTTCTCTTCCCTTAGAATGGGAGAAAATATTTGCAAACGAATCAAAGGATAAAGGATTAATCTCCAAAATATATAAACAGCTCATGCAGCCCAATATTAAAAGAAAAAACAACCTAATCAAAAAATGGGCAGAAGACCTAAATAGACATATCTCTGAAGAAGATATGCAGATGGCCAAGAGGCACATCATTAATTATTAAAGAAATGTAAATCAAAACTACAATGTAGATTGGGCATCATTAGAAAATCTACAAACAACAAATGCTGGAGAGGGTGTGGAGAAAAGGGAACCCTCTTACACTGCTGGTGGGAATGTAAATTGATACAGCCACTATGGAGAACAGTATGGAGGTTCCTTAAAAAACTAAAAATAGAATTACCATATGACCCAGCCATCCCACTACTGGGCATATACCCAGAGAAAACCATAATTCAAAAAGACACATGCACCCCAATGTTCATTGCAGCGCTATTTACAATAGCCAGGTCATGGAAGCAACCTAAATGCCCAACAGACGAATGGATAAAGAAGATGTGGTACATATATACAATGGAATATTACTCAGCCATAAAAAGGAACATAATTGGGTCATTTGTAGAGATGTGGATGGACCTAGAGACTGTCATACAGAGTGAAGTAGGTGAGAAAGAGAAAAACAAATATCGTATATTAACACATATATGTGGAATCTAGAAAAATGGTACAGATGAACTGGTTTGCAAGGCAGAAATAGAGACACAGATGTAGAGAACAAACGTATGGACAACAAGGGGGGAAAGTGGCGGGGGTGAGTGGTGGTGTGATGAATTGGGAGATTGGGATTGACATATATACACTAATATGTATAAAATAGATAACTAATAAGAACCTGCTATATACAACAATAAATTAAATTAAAAAAATAAACAGTTCTCTTCTCTCACTTAAAAATGAACCCCAATTTCACAATATCTAGAGTCAAAGGAGGGGGGAGGAAGCTGCCATCTTTTTCCTGGAGTCTGGGGAAATATTTGTCTTTCCTAAGTTTTTTGATACTTGCTGATTTCAGGGACCTAACAAAAGGAGATGGAGCTGGGGGCGGGAGGAGTTGAGGGCTCCAACCCTGGACTTGGACATCTGTAAAACAGGCAGTTACCATGCTTCCCTCATGAATCCCACAACATTGAATGCGCTTTGGTTTCATTCTTAGGCAAAATTTCCTTGTGTACAATGCTAGTATTTGTAAAACCTGTGCAGGTTTGAGGTTACTTTTGGTAAAACAAACAACAAACAATAGTATCCCCTCCCCCAAATTTCACCTAATTGTCTTCACTTCATTCATACCAGTGTTCTGTATACACTCTTCTTATAGGGACATTGGTAGCAAGTTATGGCCAAGCTTTTAATCGAGAGAAATGCTTATTAACCCTAAAATTCCATCGTCTAAGAATTTTCATTTAAATGAAATTTTTTGTTGTTGTTCAATATTAGAAAGCAAAGATAATGGAAATTTATAGTTGTCTTAAATGAATTCCTTCCCTGAGTTCAGTGCTAGGGCTTCCCCCACCTAAAATTAGCAAATGATGCTTGGGGAAAAATATAAAGAATTGCTGATATAAAAGCAGCTCTAAAATTCAATAATGCTGATAGCATTATAGATAGAAGAGTATGAGAGTAGGGAGAATAGTGTGTCTTAGAGATGGCAGTTTGTATGTTACCCTTTATGAGGTGGCTGGAGGAATAGGAAGTTTATCATGTCAAGCTACCCTCACCTGTAATAGTGAGGTCTGAACTTTGTTCAGCTGGATATACTTAAAGTCATTAAAATGTAACAGATACAAAAGTGGTTCTGTCCCCTCCATTTGAGGTTTCCAACATAAATTATTACCTTGCATGATACACTTAAAGTCAGGTCTGTTTTGTATCAATGCTAAATTAAAATGGAAAAATAAAGCCAGAGAAGATGCTAAAGTTCACCGATGTAGTAAAAAGTGAAAAGAAAGCAAAATGACGTTCCATTTTCCAAGAGACTACCAGTTCTGCCTTTGATGTTGAGATTGTTCAGTTACCATGGAAAGTGAAAGATGTTCCATAATCATTAAATTGTCATTTTCCCCCATCCTGAGCATTGTAGTGCATTTCCTGTCTCAGTGAAGCAAGATAAATTAGGTTCAGGAATCTCCATGGAAAAGGCCACTTTTCATTCTGTGTAATGCTGACCTTTTTTTTCCTTTCTAATAACTACAGTCTTGAAATCCTCTTTACCTACTGATGCAGTCCTGTCTCAGAATGGCATTCAGGTTCTTATGCCATTGTACAGTTTTATTCTCTTCTGAGGCGTCATCACCTTTGTAGTATTTAAGTAGTTGGATATTACTTTATGCTGCATTTAAGGTCTTTCAGCATGTTTGTGCTTGTTTGAGAGGTAATAGTTGTCACTGGCATTCTAACAGAAAGTAACACACAAAAAAATTGAGTTATTTTAAAACATCCACTTTGTTGGATGTATGACATCTAGTCAACAGAGAAATAGATTTGGTAATGACTATTTGTTGGGTCTCAGATTCTTCTTGCTTGTTTAACACATATGCCGAAGGCAAGCCTTGTTTAAAACATTCTTAAAATATCCGTGTGTATACTGTTAAAAGAGGCAGATGAGGCTTAGCAAGGTGACCTGATCTGGAGAACAGAGCTCTGTGGTGGGAAGCCCACCTTCTAATTCTGGTTCCATCTGTTTTCATTAACCTCTCAGAGTTTATATTATTTGGTTACAAAAGAGTCAGGGTCAAATTTGTTCAGTTATTTCCCACTGATGTGGTGAACGTAATCATCTACTTGATTCTCTGGCTTGATTTTTTTTTTCCTCTTTGGATAGACTCTCCTGCACTCCATCTTCAGGTTAGGTTCCACCGAAGAGCCAGAACCAATCTTGTTCTTAGGGGTTCAGTATCCTGGAAGATGAAGTATTCATGCAACCATATTACCTATTTCTAGAAAGTGGGTTTCTCTCCTGTTTCCATCCTACACACTCCCCTTCCAATGTGAAGTTGGCATGCCTCCATCAAGGGGTAGGGTTTCTGTTCCCTCCCCTTGAAACTGGATGGATCTTTTTAACTGCCTTGATCAACAGAATGCAGACTTGAGGCTCCCTGAATTCAGAGGTGAGGCCATGAAAGGCAATGTGATATGCTCTCTCTCTCTCTCACACACACACACTTGCTATGGGAAGTCACGTGCCACACTCAAACTTGCCCACCATATGAGTAAGCCACGGTGGAGCTGCATCATCTAGACTCAATTGACTGAAGTCCCTCCAACCCCGAACTCCCCACAACAGATAACTGCAACCATATGACAGACCTTAAAGAAGCCCTTTCCAAATTCTTGACCAATAGAACTGTGAAAGCAAACACAGATTGTTATTTTAAGCTACTACCTGCTGTGATAGAGAACCAAACGGAGGGTTTACTAAAGGAGCTATTAAAGAATCTAAGGGCAGGCTGAGAATAATGACAAAGGCAGTACCGTGGCCTGGAGCTTCTAACAACCAAGTTGTTACCACTCCCAGGCCTTGGAAGCACAGAGCTGTGGAGAGAGGTCCCCCTGGAGAGAAGCAGGGGCCTTTGGTCCAGGGATACAGCCTGCCAGCACAATCTCTCGGGAAGATAACTGGGAGGAATAACACCTCAACCTCATTCTTTCTCTTTTAAGTCTCTGGCTGAGGGGCTCCACATGGGCCATTGGCCAAATCCAAGCATCAGAGGATGAATTGGCCTTTAATAAACAAAGATACTGGGAGAGTTGAGATGTTTGATTAGCAGGAAATACACAAAGGAAGAAGCAAGCTTTTAACCAAGATTGAGAATATGTTTTTCATTCTGGGTAACCTGATAATGGGGAAGATGATGTTAAATCATGTGCGAGGTTGGTCAAATTTTGGCCTCATAGGAACCTACTTTCTCTTTAAATGA
The DNA here is from genome assembly GCF_965194825.1 of Balaenoptera physalus. NCBI lineage: Eukaryota > Metazoa > Chordata > Mammalia > Artiodactyla > Balaenopteridae > Balaenoptera > Balaenoptera physalus. The sequence goes on from NC_138898.1 coordinate 39,940,851, forward strand.
GGATCATGATTTTTTTACTCACCAGATAATTAATGGGCATTTATTATGCCAACAGTGTTATGTTAGATGATGCCAGGAAGAGATGAGCAGTCATAATTAGTGTCCTTAAGAAAGAAAAATGTTTGATCACGGGCCAAATTTCTCCCTTACTTTAAGGGTTACTTTTCTCTCCTCATAATGAATCTCATTTAGAAAATACCTTATAGATTATTAATAATGTTGGCCAAAGAGAACCCTGTTTGTATATCTGCAATAGATGTCAAAATGTTTATGGACAGCGGTCCCCAACTTTTTTGGCACCAGGGACCGGTTTCTTGGAAGACAATTTTTCCGCAGACATGGTTTCCAGATGATTCAAGCGCATTACATTTATTGCGCATTTTATTTCTATTATTATTGCATTTTAATATATAATGAAATAGTTATACAACTCACCATAATGCAGAATCAGTGGGAGTCCTGAGCTTGTTTTCCTGCAACTAGATGGTCCCATCTGGGAGTGATGGGAGACAGTGAGACACGAAGTGTGTTGCTTATGTTCAGTCAGCTCCGTAATCTTGTTTTGGTTGCTGTCACCGGAGAAAACCCTGCCTCACAAAGATAGGATGTTGGAAATGGAAGCAGGCTTTTCAGTGCTTTTGTGGTAATCTCAGGATCGCCTTGACTTTAATCCAGAACGTATGGAGATTTGAAGTTGTCTCAAACATACTTTTAAGGCCACCGTTATTCGCGATCTCAAGCAGTTGATCCTCTTCTAGCACGGACAAAGTCGATTCACCTGGCTTATTCACAAATGGGTCGCAGATCCATTCCTTCCCAGTTTTGGGGGGGGGTCTTTTGTGGCTGGGAAGTAACGCTCAAACTCTTTTGAAAGCTGAGATAGGTGATCATGCACTGGCTGGGAGAAAGAAGGCCCTGGCTCAGTCTCTTTCAAAATCTCTGCTAATGTCTGAAACATGTCAAAAATCCCAATGTTCACTCCTTGCCCCCGTAATTCCAGTTTGGCTTTGAATGCAGCCACTTTATCTGCCGACTTGAACACAGTTGTCGTTCTCCCCTGAAGTGACAGATTGAGTTCGTTGAGCAGGTTACAGGTCAGACAAGTAAGCAAATTTTGCGACCCATTCTGTGTCACTGAAATGTGCTGCCAGTGGTGACTCTTTTTCTAAAAGAAATCTCTGGAGTGGCTCTCATAACTCAAAAACTCTGGCCAGTGATCTACCTTTAGAAAGCCATCTCACTTCTGTGTATAAGAGAAGATGTGTGTGCTCTGCATCCATCTCCTCCCAGAGCTGTGTAAACAGACTAAGTGAAGGGCATGTACTTTAATGTGGTTGATAATTTTAATCACATCCTGCAAAACGTTGTTAACTTCAGGTGACATTTTTCGGCTAGCCAGCATTTCTCTATGGATGGCACAGTGCGTAGACTCACATTCAGAGGCAACCTCTTTGACCCGAGTAGTGAAACCAGAAAGCTGTCCAGTCATGGCAGCCGCTTCGTCCACGCATATACCGACACAAAATGACCAATTCAGTTTTCCTGATATGTAATCATTCAAAGACTTGAATAGTTCTGCAGTTGTGGTGTTGGTTGGCACAAAAGTGCACATAACATATCCTCATGTACATCCTCCTGAAAAATGCATCACACAAAAACCAGCATTGTTGCCTTGTTGTCAACATCGGTAGATGGATTGCATACCACAGTGACTCATTAATCCTCCCTAACAATTGTTCCTCAATATCCTCTGCTATTTCATCAATTCATCTAGTTATGGTGCAAGCCGAAAGAGGAACACGTGCCACCTTTTGAACTGCAGCCTCTCCTAAAAGTTCATGACAAATGTCCTTAGCAGCAGGCAGGATCAAATCTTCACCAATAGTAAAGGGCTTCTTAGCTTTAGCAACGCGGTTAGCCACTAAGAATGATGCTCTCAGTGTAGACATATTTGATGAGGTGGTGGCCTTCAATAATTGCTTCTGTTCTTCGTGTTCATGTTTTTTTCTGTTGAAAAACTCCAAAGGCTTGTCTTTTAATGCAGGGTGCTTGGTCTCCATGTGGCAAAGCAGTTTTGAAGGTTTCATGGCTTCGTTGGATAGCCGGTCGCCACATATTATACAAAGCGGGCTTGGAGAATGTGAATCACCTGTTGCAATGAACCCATAATTCAAGTAGGACTCTTGGTATTTTCTTTTAAATGCAGTTTTCTTTTTGTTGGCAGTCTTAGAGTCTTCTGCTGCCTCATCGTTGGGTCTTTCCCCCTTTTCAAAGAAGCTCTCCAGCGATGTTTGTTTTTTACTCATTTTGGCCAGGGTTAGCTTGTGGGCTTACCAAAACTGTGACTGAGACAAGTGTGCAGTAAAGGAAAGCGACACGGATGGAAGTGGTAAATAAAATAATGGGTGGGCCACACACGGACTAAAATAAGTGTCAGATTCTGACTTAAAGCCTGCTGCCAGATGCAGCTGTACAATTGAAGTACATCAACTCACTTGCCACTATAAAGCTGCCATCAGATGCCGCTTAATTGTCACTTGCCACTCACTTGATAGGGTTTTGATATGAGTCTGCAAGCAATTGATTGATTATGGTCTCTGTGCAGTCAAACCTCTCTGCTAATGATAGTCTGTATTTGCAGCCACTCCCCAACACTAGCATCACTGCCTCAGCTCCACCTCAGATCATCAGGCATTAGATTCTCATAAGGAGCAAGCAACCTAAATCCCTCGCATGTGCAGTTCACAGTAGGGTTCACGCTCCTATGAGAATCTAATGCCACCGCTGATCTGACAGGAGGCGGAGCTCAGGCGGTAATTCGAGTGATGGGGAGCGGCTGTAAATACAGATGAAGCTTCACTCGCTTGCCCACCACTCACCTCCTGCTGTGCAGTCCAGTTCCTAACAGGCCAAGGACCATTACCAGTCCATGGCCCAGGGGTTGGAGACCCCTGTTTATGGACACTCATCTGGATTTATGACACAGGGAGAAGACTGTGGTTGAAAGGTATAGAGTCATAGAGGCTTAATTAAAGTGGTACAGCTAATTGGTGACAGAGATGAAATAATTTTCATATATCTCCAGGATTTCCAGTTTAATATTCTTTCACATTAGACTGAGTTCCCTTGCTCTAAAAAGTGTGTGGTTTTCCACATCCATAAAGCCAACAAGTATTTTGATGAACCTTAATATGCTTAAAGGAGAAATCATTTTCCTACAGTGGATACAGGGTCTGGCATGCAATAGGTATTCAGTAATTATTTGCTGAATGAACCAATGACAGGAACCTTCAGGCAAACCCAGTCAAATTCTGTTTCCTTTCTCTTCCAGTCTGCATTGTGCAATGTTATCCTTAATTCAACCCTAAATCTATTTTCCCAGAAGCAGTGAGTGGTTTTCTACAAGTATGCTATTTCTGGGATCTTGTTTGGCTCCAGCATTTTTTTTTAAAGAGCCTTGACTTTCCAGATTTGAGTAGCAGCTGCTTTTTTGAATGATATACAGGACTACACATGCTTTTTCTGCCTGTTTCTTTCCTCCTGAAACCCAGAGGGAGTGACATCAAGGATTGTGATTAATGGTGCTTGAGTGTTTCCCTTGCCCTCCTCCACACTTTTATACTAGGAGAATCTTTTTTTAGAAGCATCCATCTCCATCTCTGTCTTGGTTTCTCATGTGTTTTTCTTTGTGATGAGAATCTACTTAACAAGCTCCTTTCCCAATCCTTTGCCCTGTTTCCTGTTATTTTATCATCTACTATGATTCCCTTTTCCATCCATTTTAACACATTGATTATTATTCTTCCCTCTTTATGGAAAGAAGTTAAATTTATGGATAGTCTCCTTTTGGACCAACCATAGGTTTATCCATATATCATCTCCATTAATCCATATAGTCTTATAAGGTAGGTAATATGATCTCTGTTTTTCAGATGGGAGAAGAGATGTACAGTGTTGTCAAGTAATTTGCACATATTTACACAGTGTAGTTGGATCACCCACATCCTGGGTTGCTCCCACATGTGTGTCTAGTGATCTAGAAGGTGTGCAATGTCTTCTTGGTCATTTTGGTAATGACAGTACCATTGCTGTTTTCATTCATTTAGTCCGGAATGGGGTAAGTGAGAAGTTATAATTGAAAAGCTGATATGGGAAGGAGAAATAGAAAAGAGAAACAAAGGCTGAATCTCTAATTTTTCCTCCAACCTCAGCAGAGCCCTCAAGACTACTCTGGATTGTGTTAGATTCTCTCTCAATGTCCTATGAGTAAATTCCACAATTTTGCTACTCCATTCAAAACCTCTACCCAACCCAACCCTTCTCCCAGGAGGTGATCTTGCATCATATTCCTGTCAAAATAGAGAAATATTAGGCATCTACCTGACTCTTAGCCAAAGTACATGCCTATATTTACTCTTTCCTGGGCAGATAAAGCCCCCACCCCATTGATCTGGCCACACTGACGATCATTCTCTTTTCCTTTCTAGCCAAGCTACTTGCCAAAGTGCCTCAATTACTTCTTCACCAACTTGTGGGCACTTCTCATCCCTCCTCCCCGCACTAAGGAAGGTCTGACTTGGCTTTGTCTGTCCAATGCTACTGACCTGCTGTGATAAATGTTGTCACTTCTATATGGTCCCCTTCATCCCTCTGTGACATTTTACATTACTGACCATGAACATTTCATCTTTGTAACTCTTACAGTTCTCTGGCATTTGTACCAACTGGTTCTCTCAGTTATTTTTTATGTTATTTTTTTAATGGGCTTATCATCTGTTGCCCAGGTCTTAACATTTGCTGCCTCTCAAAATTCTGGTCTTAGCCCTCTTTTCCTAATGGAACTCATTCTCATGGCTCACCACCACCTCAAAATTATAGCGAACTCCTGTTTTGAGCTTTAGATTTATATATGCTAGTAATTGCTTGATATTCCATTCTGAACGTTCAACAGATCCTTCAACTTCCTCCCCACGCACAACCTCTACTAAACCTGCCTTTCCTTCTGTAATCCTTCTGTCAGTTAATGGTATTACTATTTGTCTGGTTACATTGAACCAGAAAGCAAGAAGTTACTCATAAATCTTTCTCTTTCCCATCAAATCAATTCCAGTTCATCCCATAAAATCAAACAATCCCCAAGTCATGATCATCTTGTCTTCAAATACTACTTGAACCTGTCCCTCTGTTCATTCCTTCTATCATTCCCACACCATTTCTCACCAGTGTTTTAATAGAAGCCATCAAAATGATCTCTCTGACTCCATTTCCCCTTTCTAAAACATTCATTCTTGCCAGAGTGAACTATGTAAAAGATTAAATAAAAGTAGGCATGTCTCTCTCCTGCTTATCATTCTTCAGTGGCATCACTTCATAAACATGTAAAATAATTGATGCATAGCACACCATAAAAGAGCTCTCCTAGCCTGACCCCTGACCATCTCTCCAGTTGCATCAATCATCTTTCATCTGAAGCCTTTTCACCCCTACCTTGCCCATACTTCAAGCACTTGTTTAAGCTCCCTTTTGCTTGGAATGCTTTCTTTCCCTTTCCCTCCCTCCACTTGCCTAAGTCTGCCCTATCTTTCAAGCACCAGCTTGGAATTTCCTCCGTGAAATCTTTCCCAAATCCCCAGTCAAGCCTAGAAGTATCTATCACAATACACTGAGTAGGAGCTTAATAAATATGTGGTGAACTCTCTTCAGACTTCTGACCACACTCATACCTTTTGATTTTATCTCCTAATTTAAAGGTAATAACTGTAAGACAAGAATTCCTTCATCTTCCTGGCTTCAAATAGTCAATTCTTCCTTTGTCTACCTACACCAAATCCTTCTTCTCTCCTGTTACTGTAGAGTCTCCTCTGAAAATGGAACTAAGTAAGACAACAATAGTATCAACCATATACATATCAAACATTAGGAGGAGAGAGAGGGAGAGGAGACATTGTAAGTGATCCAAGTTCTCATTATTTATGTCAGTGATATTTAAGTGATGACATAGAGAAGTAGTGGCATAAACATATTTTTTAGACAGTTATGTGGGGAATCTTTAGAATGGTCAGAATTAGAAAAGATGATGTTGCCTCTGGGGAGTAGTAGCAGGGGTGAAAAAGTGGGGAATGGATGATTTCTCTAATGATATATTTATTTCCATTATAAGCATTACTTAGCTGTCAAGAATGTGTGATCTAAGATAGGCAACTTAACAAAAAGATTAATAAAACATATCTCTCAGGGATGTTATATTGAACGAGTTAATAAATATCAAGGAGCTTTGTAATTTTTAGAGAGTTGTTCAACCATAATGTGAGCTGTTTTCCCAGCTACTGTCTACTTTGGAATAGATTTCTCTTTCTAATGATTGTCAATATCTACATTGCCATGACAAATTCATTTTACTAAATCCATACAACACGGTATTAACAAAGAAGAATCTACTAAAAGTAATGTCATCAATTACATTCACCATTGGTGCAGAAAAGAGAGTTTATTTAGAAGTTATTAGCAGATTTTTTTTTACAAGGTTTCTACTTTTTATAAGGGACTGTAGAAGTTATGAGAAATGCCTAAAGGATAGAGAAGGTTTCTACTATTGAGGAGCTCACAATATATTGACAATTCATTGCATTTGGGAAAAGCATTTGAAATGAATCCAAAGATGCAACTGCTAAATTTTAGTACCTAAGTGTTTCTTTACATAACATTGCCTGCATGTTGAGTCAGGAGATACTGATATAAACAGTATTAAGTGTTGTAGGATTTTTTTATCTTAATTTTTGATTGACTTTTATAAGCATGAATAGTGTCTCCAGAAAAGAGAAGTAACTATATTAAGGCCTCAAAACATTTTAGCTAGTGTTGTTGTATATAAGTTTCTCTTTTTTTCCCTAAGTATAGTTAGGGTTTCTAAGAGTTTTTCAAAAACATCAGATAAGTAGGTACAGCAGGTCTCTCTCCTGACCACAGAGGAATGTTTGATGATAGTTTTAATGAACCACTTCCTTATTTGGTAATGGCTATATTCTTATCATACAAGTAAAATTACATGTCTTTTTAAGCATATGTCTTAATGTTTGATGACCCAGTCTTGTTTTCTGAGGCTATCACTTTCATATCTGTTACACATAGCACTTAAACAATGCCCTCTCTTTCTGTTTCTGTAAGTATGACAAATTCTGCACCAGCAATGCTGTTTAATCTTCTAATAAAATAAACCAATTATAGAAAAGGACTTTGGCTTTTTGCTTCTTAATTACTCTAATTTGGGCCCCAGCTGGGGCTCATCTCTGACAATCTTCACTCCATCAGATAAAGGGGAAATTGTTTAAAACTGTTCTGGATTTGTTATAAGCAATGGACCAACTTCTAAAAGGTTTATCTCAAAGTTGATATCTGATAAAAGGCAAATATTAAGGCTGAATCAAAATGAAGGATGTTTTGAGACTTCTCCCTGTTCAAACGGTCCCAATTCATTATCATGATGAACCTGAAGGCATCCTTTATTTAGTTGCTTCATTTAGCTATTAAGAAAGCTTTAAAAATTTTTTCCCAGATTCCTTTTATTTTGAAAATTTACTGAGTGACTAAAATCAAGAATTTTTTATTGAAGTGTAGTTGATTTACAATGTTGTGTTAGTTTCAGGTGTAGAGCAAAGTGATTGTTATACATGTATATAATATACATACATAATATATATATTCTTTTTCAGATTCTTTTCCATTATGAGATACTGAATATAGTTCCCTGTGTTATAGAGTAGGTCCTTGTTGTATATTTTATATATAGTAGTGTGTATCTGTGTATCTGTTAATCCTAAACTTCTAATTTGTTTAGAAGTTTCCTCCCTTTCCTCTTTGGTAACCGTAAGTTTGTTTTCTATGTCTGTGAGTCTATTTCTGTTTTGTAATAACGTCATTTGTGTTATTTTTTTTTTTTTAAGATTCCACAAATAAGTAATGTCATGTGATATTTGTCTTTCTCTTTCTGACTTACTTCACTTAGTGTGATAATTTCTGAGTCCATCCATGTTGCTGTGAATGTCATGATTTCATTCTTTTTAATGGCTGAGTAATATTCCACATATATTTTTTATATATATATATATATATATATATATATATTATATATACCACATCTTCTTTATCCATTCCTCTGTTAATGGACACTTAAGTTGCTTCCATGTCTTGGCTGTTGTAAATAGTGCTGCTATGAACATTATGGTGCACATATCTTTTTGAATTAAGAGTTTTCATCTTTTCTGGAAATATGCCCCAGAGTGGGATTGCTGGCTCATATGGTAGCTCTATTTTTAGTTATTTAAGGAACCTCCATACTGTTCTCCATATTGACTGCACCAATTTACATTCCCACCAAATAGTGTAGGAGAGTTCCCTTCCCTCCACACCCTCTCCAGCATTTATTATTTGTAGACTTTTTGATGATAGCCATTTTGACCAGTGTGAGGTGATACCTCATTGTACTTTAGATTTGCGTTTCTCTAATAATTAGTGATGTTTGAGCATCTTTTCATGTGCCTGTTGGCCATCTGTATGTCTTCTTCAGAGAAATGTCTATTTAGGTCTTCTGTCCATTAAAGTCAGGAATTTTTGAAACAGTACAGGAGATAGCATTAAGGAGTTGATTTCAATAAAACAGTGAAATAGAGGAAGGTGAAGACAGTGATGAAGATACAGATAAAGAAGGAAAAATCATGGTGGGGAAAAAATAAGATATGGGGCATAAGTAAAGATATACCAGTGGATTTTGTGTCCAGGATCCTTCTCATCTCTATTTCCATATAATTACACGTAAGTATTCTGCTCGAAAATGCTATTCAGACATAGAAGTTACTAGAACTCATTTAGGTCTCACACACACACACACACACACACACACACACACACACACATACACACATACTCATAAACATAAAGCAATGCCTTCTCATTACAGAAAATCTAGAAAATTGAGAAAGAAGGAAAGAAACATAGAGCCCTAGTACTCTCCACTCCAAGCAGAAATCCCGTTAATATTTTCTATCTGTGGATATGTTAACTTTTTGATTTAGTTCTTTTAAATCTTTTAATTCTATACTTCTATTTTATTTCTTACTTTTTTATTTTTTTTGGCCACGCCACACAGCTTTCGGGATCTTAGTTCCCTGACCAGGGATTGAACCTGGGACCCCTGCAGTGGAAGCCCAGAGTCCTAACCACTGGACAGCCAGGGAATTCCCTCTATTTTATTTCTTATTTTTACACTTTAAAAATTATAATACACTTTAAGGCTTTATTAAAACAATTATTTCACTACAGTATAATATATATACAGAAAAGTGCATACATCACAAGTATACAGCTTGATGAATTTCCATAAATTCATGCCCAGTCATGACATCAACAATTTTACTTTTTAAAAAGAATCAGATGCTACCTGCTATAGGACTTTTCCCTTAGTCTTGCAGTAGAGATAATTTCCCCCTAATTGTGACAAAATTAGCTAGGCTCATTAACGGGGTCTGAAGATGAAAAGAAGGAGGGGGGGTCTTAGTCACAGAGCCAGAATGGTAACCAGCCCTGATGTAGGAACACATGGCTGTGAAGGATAGTGTTGAGGCAAATAAAATAATCATAATCATTTAAGACCCCTATGGGAGATGAGGACTCAGAGAGCAAACAGCAGTAGGAGGTGAGCACTGGTAGCTCCACAAGGCAGTGGTGATGAGAGTCCAGGGCAAGGGACAGCCCTGGCAGGGCTTTGGGCAGAAGCAGTGGCCTGAGCTTCCAGTATCCGGATGTACTCAGAGCCCTGGCTACAGAGGATGGGAGAAGCTGGTGACAAGAGCAGGATAAACTGGCAGGAACCTCGGCTGAGGTGAGAGTGGAAATGTGACAAGCCTGGGGAAGGATTGAGGTACTAGAGGCAATGAGAACCTCAGTACGATAAGGGATGGGGGGCATTTAGGGAAATCAAAAGGGAACTGAATCACAACAACAGGAATCCCAAATACTGGCAGGAGAACAGGAGGAGACACGAGTTATTGTAAATAAACCAAAATCTCCTTATTTAGATTTGAGCGTCAGTGTATGGTATGGACAGCTAATACATAAAAAAATAGAAATGATATAGAATGCAAATAGAAATACAGAATAGAAATAGGAATAGAGAAGAGAAATAGGCAGTAAAATAGAAACAGAAATGTAGAATGGAATGTTGATACATAAAGACATGACAAAATGAAAAAAACACAGAGTAGGAGAAGAAATAGAGAACAAAAATAGAAATAAATAGAAGAAAATAATATAGAAATGAAATAGATGTAATCAAAGGTATACATAATTATCTTGCGTTATGTGACGAATAATTAGAAATGATAGAATAACAATTAAAAGTTCCATTTTGGTCACATATTCTTCTGTCATTCAATTTAAATCATGTTTAATTTCAGTTCTGATTTCCTCTTTAATTAGAAGGTTGATTTTAAAATTAATTTTAAAGTGATTTCCTTGAAAAACTTATGTTTATTATGAATATATAATTTACTGCAATGTGACCAAATAATGTGTCCTATATAAATTTTAACTTTGGGGACTCACTGATTTTTTTTTTGGAATATACAAATGTTATTTTTTGGAACTTTACTTTTGCATCATAACTTAGCTGAATATAAAGTTCTGATTGAAAGTAATTTTTTAAAAAAGAAAATAATTTTCCCTGAGTAATATAATGATAAAGCTCCACTATTTTCTAAGCAGCTCTTGGAGCTCTTGAGAAGCTGCTATTAGTGTCTTTGTCAGTCTTTTTAAGGTAATTTATAGTTTCTCCAGCAGCTTTAAACATTATTACTATTATTGTTGTGCAATCTTGCCAAGCTATTTTCATATATAGATTTATTCTTTAATCCTGTTCCACACTCAGCATACTGCTTTAAGTCAGAGTCTCACATAATCCTTCAATCTCGAAAGATCTCAACTGTTTGATTATTGATGCTCTGGTTTTTTTTTTTCTCTACATCCTCCTTTTGAAACTCCTATTAGAAACTGGTAAATCGAACAGTCAGCTCTACCCACCACCAGAGCCTACCATCAAGCCTCTTAGATAGCCTCAACCATCAGAGGGCAGAGAGCAGAAGCAAGAAAAACTACAATCCTGCAGCCTGTGGACCAAAAACCACATTTACAGAAAGACAGACAAGATGAAAAGGCAGAGGGCTATGTACCAGATGAAGGAACAAGAAAAAAACCCAGAAAAACAACTAAATGAAGTGGAGATAGGCAACCTTCCAGAGAAAGAATTCAGAATAATGATAGTGAAGATGATCCAGGACCTCGGAATAAGAATGGAGGCAAAGATTGAGAAGATGCAAGAAATGATTAACAAAGACCTAGAAGAATTAAAGAACAAACAAACAGAGATGACCAATACAATAACTGAAATGAAAACTACACTAGAAGGAATCAATAGCAGAATAACTGAGGCAGAAGAACGGATAAGTGACCTGGAAGACAGAATGGTGGAATTCACTGCTGCGGAACAGACTAAAGAAAAAAGAATGAAAAGAAATGAAGACAGCCTAAGAGACCTCTGGGACAACATTAAACGCAACAACATTCGCATTATAGGGGTCCCAGAAGGAGAAGAGAGAGAGAAAGGACCAGAGAAAATATTTGAAGAGATTATAGTCGAAAACTTCCCTAACATGGGAAAGGAAATAGCCACCCAAGTCCAGGAAGCGCAGAGAGTCCCATACAGAATAAACCCAAGGAGAAACACGCCGAGACACATAGTAATCAAAGTGGCAAAAATTAAAGACAAAGAAAAATTATTGAAAGCAGCAAGGGAAAAATGACAAATAACATACAAGGGAACTCCCATAAGGTTAACAGCTGATTTCTCAGCAGAAACTCTGCAAGCCAGAAGGGAGTGGCATGATATACTTAAAGTGATGAAAGGGAAGAACCTACAACCAAGATTACTCTACCCGGCAAGGATCTCATTTAGATTTGATGGAGAAATCAAAAGCTTTACAGACAAGCAAAAGCTAAGAGAATTCAGCACCACCAAACCAGCTCTACAACAAATGCTAAAGGAACTTCTCTAAGTGGGAAACACAAGAGAAGAAAAGGACCTACAAAAACAAACCCAAAACAATTAAGAAAATGGTCATAGGAACATACATATCGATAATTACCTTAAACGTGAATGGATTAAACGCCCCAACCAAAAGACATAGACTGGCTGAATGGATACAAAAACAGGACCCATATATATGCTGTCTACAAGAGACCCACTTTAGACCTAGGGACACATACAGACTGAAAGTTAGGGGATGGAAAAAGATATTCCATGCAAATGGAAATCAAAAGAAAGCTGGAGTAGCTATACTCATATCAGATAAAATAGACTTTAAAATAAAGAATGTTACAAGAGACAAGGAAGGACACTACATAATGATCCAGGGATCAATCCAAGAAGAAGATATAACAATTATAAATATATATGCACCCAACATTGGAGCACCTCAATACATAAGGCAACTGCTAACAGCTATAAAAGAGGAAATCGACAGTAACACAATAATAGTGGGGGACTTTAACACTTCACTTACACCAATGGACAGATCATCCAAAATGAAAATAAATAAGGAAACAGAAGCTTTAAATGACACAATAGACCAGATAGAATTAATTGATATATATAGGACATTCCATCCAAAAACAGCAGATTACACGTTCTTCTCAAGTGCGCATGGAACATTCTCCAGGATAGATCACATCTTGGGTCACAAATCAAGCCTCAGTAAATTTAAGAAAATTGAAATCATACCAAGCATCCTTTCTGACCACAACGCTATGAGATTAGAAATGAATTACAGGGAAAACAACGTAAAAAAGACAAACACATGGAGGCTAAACAATACGTTACTAAATAACCAAGAGATCACTGAAGAAATCAAAGAGGAAATCAAAAAATACCTAGAGACAAATGACAATGAAAACACGACGACCCAAAACCTATGGGATGCAGCAAAAGCGGTTCTAAGAGGGAAGTTTATAGCTATACAAGCCTACCTAAAGAAACAAGACAAATCTCAAGTAAACAATCTAACCTTACACATAAAGAAACTAGAGAAAGAAGAACAAACAAAACCCAAAGTTAGCAGAAGGAAAGAAATCATAAAGATCAGAGCAGAAATAAATGAGATAGAAACAAAGAAAACAATAGCAAAGATCAATAAAACTAAAAGTTGGTTCTTTGAGAAGATAAACAAAATTGATAAGCCATTAGCCAGACTCATCAAGAAAAAGAGGGAGAGGACTCAAATCAATAAAATCAGAAATGAAAAAGGAGAAGTTACAACAGACACTGCAGAAATACAAAACATCCTAAGAGACTACTATAAGCAACTTTATGCCAATAAAATGGACAACCTGGAAGAAATGGACAAATTCTTAGAAAGGTATAACCTTCCAAGACTGAATCAGGAAGAAACAGAAAATATGAACAGACCAATCACAAGTAATGAAATTGAAACTGTGATTAAAAATCTTCCAACAAACAAAAGTCCAGGACCAGATGGCTTCACAGGTGAATTCTATCAAACATTTAGAGAAGAGCTAACACCCATCCTTCTCAAACTCTTCCAAAAAATTGCAGAGGAAGGAACACTCCCAAACTCATTCTATGAGGCCACCATCACCCTGATACCAAAACCAGACAAAGACACTACAAAAAAAGAAAATTACAGACCAATATCACTGATGAATATAGATGCAAAAATCCTCAACAAAATACTAGCAAACAGAATCCAAAAACACATTAAAAGGATCATCCACCACGATCAAGTGGGATTTATCCCAGGGATGCAAGGATTCTTCAATATACGCAAATCAATCAATGTGATACACCATATTAACAAACTGAAGAATAAAAACCATATGATCATCTCAATAGATGCAGAAAAAGCTTTTGACAAAATTCAACACCCATTTATGATAAAAACTCTCCAGAAAGTGGGCATAGAGGGAACCTACCTCAACATAATAAAGGCCATATATGACAAACCCACAGCAAACATCATTCTCAATGGTGAAAAACTGAAACCATTTCCTCTAAGATCAGGAACGAGACAAGGATGTCCACTCTCACCACTATTATTCAACATAGTTCTGGAAGTCCTAGCCACGGCAATCAGAGAAGAAAAAGAAATAAAAGGAATACAAATTGGAAAAGAGGAAGTAAAACTGTCACTGTTTGCGGATGACATGATACTATACATAGAGAATCCTAAAACTGCCACCAGAAAACTGCTAGAGCTAATTAATGAATATGGTAAAGTTGCAGGATACAAAATTAATGCACAGAAATCTCTTGCATTCCTATACACTAATGATGAAAAATCTGAAAGAGAAATTATGGAAACACTCCCATTTACCATTGCAACAAAAAGAATAAAATACCTAGGAATAAACCTACCTAGGGAGACAAAAGACCTGTATGCAGAAAACTATAAGACACTGATGAAAGAAATTAAAGATGATACCAACAGATGGAGAGATATACCATGTTCTTGGATTGGAAGAATCAACATTGTGAAAATGAGTATACTACCCAAAGCAATCTACAGATTCAATGCAATCCCTATCAAATTACCAATGGCATTTTTTACGGAGCTAGAACAAATCATCTTAAAATTTGTATGGAGACACAAAAGACCCCGAATAGGCAAAGCAGTCTTGAGGCAAAAAAATGGAGCTGGAGGAATCAGACTCCCTGACTTCAGACTATACTACAAAGCTACAGTAATCAAGACAATATGGTACTGGCACAAAAACAGAAACATAGATCAATGGAACAAGATAGAAAGCCCAGAGATTAACCCACGCACCTATGGTCAACTAATCTATGACAAAGGAGGCAAAGATATACAATGGAGAAAAGACAGTCTCTTCAATAAGTGGTGCTGGGAAAACTGGACAGCTACATGTAAAAGAATGAAATTAGAATACTCCCTAACACCATACACAAAAATAAACTCAAAATGGATTAGAGACCTAAATATAAGACTGGACACTATAAAACTCTTAGAGGAAAACATAGGAAGAACACTCTTTGACATAAATCACAGCAAGATCTTTTTTGATCCACCTCCTAGAGTAATGGAAATAAAAACAAAAATAAACAAGTGGGACCTAATGAAACTTCAAAGCTTTTGCACAGCAAAGGAAACCATAAACAAGACGAAAAGACAACCCTCAGAATGGGAGAAAATATTTGCAAATGAATCAACAGACAAAGGATTAATCTCCAAAATATATAAACAGCTCATTCAGCTCAATATCAAAGAAACAAACACCCCAATCCAAAAATGGGCAGAAGACCTAAATAGACATTTCTCCAGAGAAGACATACAGACGGCCACGAAGCACATGAAAAGCTGCTCAACATCACTAATTATTAGAGAAATGCAAATCAAAACTACAATGAGGTATCACCTCACTCCTGTTAGAATGGGCATCATCAGAAAATCTACAAACAACAAATGCTGGAGAGGGTGTGGAGAAAAGGGAACCCTCTTGCACTGTTGGTGGGAATGTAAATTGATACAGCCACTCTGGAGAACAATATGGAGGTTCCTTAAAAAACTAAAAATAGAATTACCATATGACCCAGCAATCCCACTACTGGGCATATACCCAGAGAAAACCGTAATTCAAAAAGACACATGCACCCGAATGTTCATTGCAGCACTATTTACAATAGCCAGGTCATGGAAGCAACCTAAATGCCCATCAACAGACGAATGGATAAAGAAGATGTGGTACATATATACAATGGAATATTACTCAGCCATAAAAAGGAACGAAATTGAGTCATTTGTTGAGACGTGGATGGATCTAGAGACTGTCATACAGAGTGAAGTAAGTCAGAAAGAGAAAAACAAATATCATATATTAATGCATGTATGTGGAACCTAGAAAAATGATACAGATGAGCCAGTTTGCAGGGCAGAAGTTGAGACACAGATGTAGAGAATGGACATATGGACACCAAGGGGGGAAAACTGCGGTGAGGTGGGGATGGTGGTGTGCTGAATTGGGCGATTGGGATTGACATGTATACACTGATATGTATAAAATTGATGCCTAATAAGAACCTGCAGTATAAAAAAACAAGCAAAACAACTAATACTAAACTTTCATTGGGTTATTTGTATGGAAATATGTTAATATAAATGTTTCAGACATTACATGAAATTCCTAAAAATCTTATATTTGTATTTGTATGGAAATATGTATGGAAATATGCTAATATAAATGTTTCAGACATTAAAAAAAAAAAGAAACTGGTAAATCTACTCAATCTATCCTATATGTATCTTTACTATTATATAATTCACATATCATAAAACAAACCCTATTATAGTCTACAATTCAGTGTTTTTCACTCTATTTCCATGGTTGTGTAGCCATCACCACTGCCTAATTCCAGGACATTTCCATCACCCCTGAAAGAAACCATGAACTCCTTAGCAGTCTCTCCCCATTCCTCACTCCCTCAACTCCTGAAAACTACTAATTTACTTTCTATTTCTATAGATTTGCTTATTCCAAACAATTCATATAGATAGAATCACACAGTATGTGGCCTTATTTTGGTGTAGCTTCTTTTACTTAGTGTAATATGTTCAAGGTTCATCCATATTGTAGCATAAATCAGTACTTCATTACTTTTCATGGGTGAATAATATTTTATTACATGGATAATACCATATTTTGCTTATCCATTCATCAATTTATGGACATTTGAGTTGTTTGGGCTATTATGAATAATACCACTATGAACATTTGTGTACAAATCTTTGTGTGAATAAATATTTTCAATTCTCTTGGGTATACACCTAGGGATAGAATTGCTGGGTCATATGGTAACTTAATGTTTAACTTTTTGAGAAACTGCCAAACTGTTTTCCACAGTGGCTGCACTAGATTATATTCCTACCAGCAATGCATGAGGGTTCCAATTTCTCCACATCCTAGATAACAGTTGTTATTGTTTGTCTTGTTGATTATAGCCATCCTAGTGGATATGAAGACATATCACATTGTGGTTTTGATTTGCATTTCCCTAATGATTATGATGTTGAATACCTTTTTATGTACCTATGATCATTTGTGCACCTTTGGAGAAATGTCTATTCAAGTCTTCCACTCATTTTTAACTTGGGTTCTTCTTTTATTGTTGAATTATAAGAGTTCTTTGTTCATCACTCTGGATACTCGACCCTTATCAGATATATGACTTGCAAATATTTTCTGCCATTCTGTGAGTTGTCTTTTCACTTTCTTGATGATGGTCTTTGAAGTACAAAAGTTTTAAATTTTCATGAAGTTCAACTTGTCTAATTTTTTTGGTTGCGTATGCTTTTTGGGTCATGTCTAAGAAATCACTGTCTAATACAAGGTCATGAAGATTTACACCAATGTTTCCTTCTAAGAGTTTTATAGTTTTAGATCTTACATTTAGATCTTTGATTCATTTTGAGTAAATTTTTACTTACAGCATGAGGTAGGAATCTAATTTTATTTTTGCTCATCGGATATTCATTTGATCCAGCATCATTTGTTAGAAAGTCTGTTCTTTTCACCCATTGAATGCCTTGGCACTCTCTTTGGAATCAATTGACCATAAATATATGGGTGGTGATGGCTGTTTTTCTCAGCCAATGTTCACTCTCCAGGAGCCCTACACCAGCCCCCTCACACAGTGACCTTGGCTCTGGTCTCTGGGTGTTCACAGGCCGTATTTCCCTGCAGTGGCTGAATTCAGGCCACCAGCACCTTTGTCCAGACCAGAGCTCAAAAGCTGGCACTGTCAGTCTTTACTCTGTCCTCTCTGTTTACACTTACTTTTTCTTTTGATCTTAATGCATAATTCATTAGCTGGTATTTGTTTCCCTTGATTAAAAACATTGTCTATCTATCTATCTATCTATCTATCTATCTATCTATCTATCTATCTATCTATCTATCTATCTAATTTTATGAGTGTATGAGGGGTGTTGTCCTTTGTGTGCTTCTTTTTGCATTTTGACCAGAAACACATAATATTTATAAATATTCCATAGGTTCTGTGTCAGGTATTTCTTGTCAAAATAATGCCATGAAACATCTACAAGTCCTCAGTTGCGAATAATAATAGCATGTACCACTCAGAGTCCAGGGATGGTTGGCTAGAAAGTTCTGCTGATTTTGGCTAGGCTTATTTGATGATCTAGAAGTTGGCTGGCTGTTGGCTAATTTAGGCTAGCCTCAGCTAGGATAACTGGGACTTTCAACCTCCAGTCAGCTAGCTCAGGCATTTTCTCTTGGGGATGGCGGAAACAAAGAGAGAAGGCAGAAACACTATTTCAATCCTCTGCTGTTTCTGCTAAAATAACTTTGGCTAAACTAAGTTGCATGTCTGTGTCTGTGCTGCCCATGTTGGGAGGGCACTGAACAATAACATGGAAAAGGGCAAGGATATGGATGGTTACACGAAGAACTGGGGTCATATTTTGCAATAAATCTACCACAGGAGTTTAAAAATTGTGTATTCTATGACTCCATGAAATAAAAGAGGAAGAGAGAGTGAATGGGATAGGAGAAGTCAGAGTGAGAAATAGAAATGCAGCCGGCACAATATTAACCTGTCAAAGCTGCTTGATGGACACATTGCAGTTTACTGCACTGCTCTCTATATTTTTATGTATATTTGGAAATTTTCCATAATAAAAAATTAAAATATGTCTATTCTATATTTCTAGGTATAAAGATCTTTGTCTAGGTCCACTAGGTCAAAGCTGTTGTTTTATTCAAATTTTATATATTCCTAGCTGTTTCCCAGTTTGTTCTATTACTGTAACTGTGGGCTCATCATTGGCAGAAATATTTCTGGAACATGTTCGAGAAGCCTAGAGGTAAGTAACCTACAGCTCCCTCCATGCCCCTTGTCCCAAACCCCTCTCCTAGAAGGGTATATGTTGAACAGGTTTGTCCTGAAATTTGTGGGTGTATCTGGAAACTGCATATTATTAGTCATTTTTGTTTGGAGATTTCTAAGACAAGAAGCTTGTCCAAGTTCCCTGAATGAGGATTAAGGGTTCATGGTGGGATTAGAAATGAGATCCCCATGTCCATTTCTATGACTTTCAGCATTTGGAAGAGGATTGTTAGTTCCTGTGCCCTTAGGTATCTTGATATTGGGGTAGCTACTGGGCTGTCTTGGTGATAATTGGCTAAACAGTTACATACATTCCCAGAGGGAGTAGGACATTTATGACTCACATGGGTCATAGGAAAAGTGGCTGCCTCTCCGTGGGTCCTTTGCGCCCAGGAGCAAAAAGGGATCTAACTCATGTCCTAGGTAGATATTTGTCTCTTTCTTTTTACTTATTTTCTATATACAATTAAAAAATTATTGACATTTTTCATTTATTTATAATAATATATATGCACTGAAAACTGTAATAATTTTTCCTTTGATGCAGTCCTGTGACAAGGATCTCAGGTCAGGTGATAACATGCCAAGTTATGAGAATATTTTGAAAATATCATACTCATTACCATTACTGATGAAGTAGAAGCTATAATATAGCAGAGGTAGGAGACAACTACCTGTTGCCAAGCTCTGAAACTGGCCATTCCTCTTCATTATTGCCACTTTTTGATACACCACTTACTTAACAGGTTGACCTCTGGCTCTTGAAGAGCCCTTTGTTTTCCCTCCTAATATCATGTTGGAATTTGAAAGAACAGTGGTTCTTTTGGTTCACTGCATTCCACTGGGACCCTTCCAACTCCAGCTCATTAAAAACACCCCCGAGTCTGAGGACTAACTATTATGTCATATGTCATAGCAATGAAGTAATGGTGGCAGGCCAAGGCAAAGACCAATTTTATTTTTGCTGCTTTGAGAAATTTCTCGTATTGTTGAAAATGTAACTCCCAGCTTTCAAGCAAAAATTATGACACGTAGATTCTCAGGGTCAAAAGAACAAGTGAAAACTTGTTAGATGGGGTTAACCCGGATTGAGTTGAGGAGACTTTTGAATAGATGACCATCCTCTCTTGGTTAGGCTCCATCTTTCTGACCCTTTCAGGTGTGTCTCATATTAAACATCTTATTCTGGAAGGATGTGAGTGAGAAGACTGCAAGGAATTCCACCAGAAGCTCTATTGTCTTCTTTTTAGTTTAAAAAGACAAGCCTTTATATCTTTTATACTGACTACAGCTGTCCCCTTTTAGAGATAGTCTTGGAGAGAAAATTGCTAATTTGGAATAGGTATACTTCTGTAAGTTTATATCAAATAAAAATTTTCCATTAAATATTTCTCTGTATTCCAATTTTTGAGGAAAGCAACTCAATTTTTTACTCTCAAGTTTCCTTTATCCTCCAAAGTACTTTTCAGTCAATAGATTGAAAATTAATGAGTGCAATTATCTACAAACTACTAATTTTAGATGCAATCTTTTTTATATATCAACTCCCTCTCCCAAACAGTGCTCTTGGCCAGTCCTTTTCAAATTGCAATGAAGACACGTTTTATAGCTCTGTTCTGAATCAGGAGACCCACTCTTCCCTGATCACAATCTAAATGTCTATAGTCAGATAACATAGAGGTAAAGAAAGTTCCAACATCCAGTAGGGAGAATATCAACAAAAGCCTTTTATCTCCTTTTTATTTTATTTTATTTATTTAATTTGTTTTTGAATTTTATTTAATTTATTTTTTTATACAGCAGGTTCCTATTAGTTACCATTATCTCCTTTTTAATGCTCTTCTCGGTTTAGGGTTTGTGAGAAGATGGTTTGTGGAATGTTGTTTGCTGGGGTTTTTTTCCAAGAAAACATCCATAGTTTTCATTAACTTCTTACCAAGGTATGTAATCCACAAAAAGTTCGGAACTCTTCCAAGAGCATAATGTTATTTACTATTACAAATGCATTAATTTTTTTTAAATACTATACATCAGGAATAAAGGAAAAGAAAGAAAGAAATATTTACTTAGTACTTGAGTACACTATAGAAGTGACACATTCTCAGTCACCTGGTTTCTAAATTTCAGGGTAAACTGATTCTCCTTTTTTCTTACGCTCAACAATTATTAATTCCTTCAGAGAAGCAGTGTATTAGTCAGATTTTGCTGCAGTAATACCACATAACAAACAGCCCCAGATTCTCATGGGCTTACACTGACAAACATATATTTCTTGCTCATAGATCTGGGGTGGATTTGATATATGAACAAAAATTAAATAAAAAACCAAAATTGGCCTTTCATTCTAAAGTTGATGATTCTGAAGAAGAAATGCAAAATCATGCCACCAGATAAAATCAGACCAAACCCACGTGGCGCACCATCTTAACCATCTCTCTGGAGTTGCTCTGTCAATTCTTCTCAAAAACTATTTTCTTTATCCTCTTGTTTGTCAAATACTAGGCTTATGTCCTGGAACAGAAATCACATCTAAAATAAAACTCAGCATCTTCACCATTGTTTACCTCTCTAACACCTGCATATCTACCGAATATGTTGTTCATGTTAACCTTATTAATATATTTACATCACAACCCAAATTTCAAAGTTATCTTCAGGTCCTTCATGTTTTTCATTCCTCTAACTCAACAATATATAGAATTACCTTCACCATCTTTCACACATGGTTGATTACCTCTCCTGACCCTTTTTTAAAAATATCAACACTCAGTTTTCCTCCACTGCCCAGTTCAGCTCAGTTCAGGTCATTTTTACCTCTTTTCTCATTTACCTCTCATTTTGGTCTCTTTCCTAGACTAATGAAATTGTTTCCTAACTGGTCCCTTTGTTTCCAGTCTTCCCTAATGTTCAGTCTATTATACTCATGATACAAGAGTTCCCACAGGAATCAAATTCCTTGGTTTTAATTTCAAGGTTCTTAAAACTCTGGTTCCACTTGAAGTTCAGAACCATTTATGACCAATTGGACACCAAATTAAAAGTGGTCTCTGTCATACACTGGGTCACAATCTAAATGAGAATTCAGCCATATGAAAAAAAAAAAACAAGTCTGAGAGAAGTAGAATGCTTATCATGTTCTGGTGAATATACTGCATGGACTTGGATGGATGAACAACTTTTTGTTTTAATGTGTATATATTCATTTTAATAGTTATAAATTATTTTTAATATGTTCTAAAAATGTGACTAGTCTATTAAAGTTATGGTTGCTTAGGTAGTGTTAGTCAGAAAGAAGCTTAAGTAAGAACAATGTTAGGTATAAATCAACTTACAGAAAAATAATGAATAATAATAAGGGTAAACAAATATGGAAAAATTGGGAAAGTGACAAGTTATGCAACTGGTCTAGTAGTGATGGTGTGGGAGACAGATGGGAAAAATAGAAGATAAACCTTGAAAGACAAATTGGGACACACTAGGGGTATTGTACTTTTATATCAGACTGATTTTAGTCTGTTTCCCCCACAGTGGAGGAGCTCAAAAGGGGTAAGTGTACCAGGTTTTACTGATTAATACAGTCCAAAAAAGTTAGTGTCTTAAAACAACAATCAATTATTATTTAGCTCCTGATTCTTAGGGTCAGTAGTTTGGGCTTTGTCTCTGCTGGGTGGTTCTTCTGGCCTTGGCTGAGCTTGTTCATCTACCTGTGACCAGTGGCTGGGCTGGCTGAGGGAAGGGTGGTCTAGGAGGGCATCCACTGGGGAAGCTTATCTCTATTCTCCTGGTCTCATCTTCCTGCAGAGCAGTGATACACACACACACACACACACACACACACACACACACACGTGCGTATTATCGTCTTTATCTACTCATCCTAATATATGCTTAGGTTGTTTCCATATCTTGGCTATTGTGAATAATGCGGCAATGAACATGGGAATGCAGTTCATTTCCTTCAGCTATATATCCAGAAGTGAGATTGCTGAATCCCATGGTAGTTGTATTTTTAATTTTTGAAGAACCTCCATATTGTTTTCCATAGTGTCTGTGCCAGTTTACAGTCCCAACAGCAGTGTAGAAGGGTTATCTTTTCTCTACATCCTCACCATCACCATCCTCACCATCACTTGTTATTTTTTGTTTTTTTTTGATAAAAGCCATCCTAATAGGTGTGACTTGTGGTTTTGACTCGCATTTCCTTAAGGATTAGCGATGTTGAGCACATTTTCATGTACCTGTTGGATATTTGTATGTCTTCTTTGGAAAAATGTCTATTCTATTAATCAAAAAAACATTTTTTTTGGCTATTGAGTTATGTGAGTTCCTTATATATTTTGTGTATTAACCCCTTATCAAGTATATGATTTACAAATATTTTCTCCCATTCTGTAGGTTGGGTTTTCATTTTGTTGACTGTTTCCTTGCTGTGCAGAGCTTTTTAGTTTAATGTAGTCTCACCTGCTTATTTTTGCTAAATTTTCCTTCTTGATGGAGGAGCTGCAAAGTCACATTTTAGAGGGTGTGGATATAAGGAAGAGTGAAAAGTTGTGTTCAAACAGAACATGCATATTTTAGGATGATTCATTCATTACAAACCATTAAATGCAAAAATACTATAGAATTAATGGCCATCAAGAGGGATCCAAGGCATTCTCACCAATGAGAAGATTAATATAATGATAGGTCAGGGAAAAATAATGTAAGACTGAGCTGGGGCAGTGGGGGTGTAAAGGATGTTTGAGATATTGTAAAAGGAGAATCCCAGAATTTGTCAGGGTGGTGTGATTAAGGGGAATATGGTGTGGTGGAGGGTGAGGATAGAAGTTGTGCTCCTGAACAACCATTGGAGGATGACGCCATTAGTCCAGATAATAGACGGGAGCAAAGGAGGCTTGGTTAGGGTCTATGGTAGGTGGAAGAGTTGAGATGCTCATGTGTTATCTATGTAGCTGTGTCCAGAAAGAAGTCTGAAATTTGGATCTGGAGTGCAGGACTGAAATCAAGAATAAAGATGTTAAATTTAGGAGTCACTAACATTTTGGTAAGAACTTGCATGCATAGGAGTGGATATGGTGCAGAAAGAGCATGTTTCTTGTACCCCCAGCCATGCTGTACTTTGTGCACAGTGGATGCCAAATTAATAATTGTCTAGCCATCAGCCAAAAGAAGTACAGTCTCCTCACCTTCTTCAACACCGAGGGTCAGGCCATTCCATTTCTTGATGAGCTGATTGTAATGTAAGAAATTATAATAAAAGTCAAGTAGATGCAGAACCTGATGTATTGAATTTTTTTTGAGCATCAGCTCTGTGGGTTCCTGAGCCCTGCTCTTTCCCTCATGAATCTTGACAGTCACCTTCTGAGTGGGGTACTCCTGTCCACCTCACAGATGAAGGGCCTGAGGTTTACAGGTTCTTAGCACTTCTGAACATTTTCTAGGTCATGGCACACATGGAACATGATACTAGTTATCCTGACCACTGGGGGAAATGAAGGAGGCTTGAGGTTATGGGTCCCAAGACCAATCAATCTGCCCCAGTGGCTGAGGACATCAATATCTTGGCACACATGTTACAGGCATGTAGCACCACAGTGGGCCTCAGCCCACCAGCGGGGAAATTCTGGGTTAAATAAACTGCCCAGAGTAGCAGAGCTAATAAGGAGCAAAACTATGATAAGAATTCAGTTTTGCTTGACTCTGAAGTTCAGATTCTTTCCACTACTTCATGCAATGACTCTGCCTGGGTTTTAGGATTGATAGACTATAGGAATGGTTTATCATTTGAAAGATAACTTGAGACTATAGGCAAGGATAATGATGTCCTTTGTTTTTTAATCCCTAAAGTCAGTTAAATATTATGGGATAAGCAAACAATAATGATATTTCTCTTTCTTCCAGTTTATATAGATATTCTAAAGTGGTAATTACTAAGATCACACCATATTAAGGAAATGAGCTGTTTATTTTCACTACACAGTGTATGGGCTTGTAGATGTATCTTAATGGCCACCATATGTATTTTTATGTTTTATTTTCTTTTATTTCTGAAATATGCTTTCCATTTCAAAATGTCCATTAATTTCATTGAAATAAACAAATCTTAGTTTAAAGAAATGAGGTGAATTACATTATTATAGAATCAGGGATTTTTGACAGTTTTAACTCTCTGGGTGACACATTGGACTCTTCTCCAAGGGAAACTCATAATGAGAAGCCTGTCTTAGGCACAGGCTGAGTCTGTACTGGGCACTGGACGGGGATGGCCACCCATGAGCCACATCCTTATGTCTCTGCCCTTAATACTTACCTCATTCTGTTGTGCCCTTACAGATATGGGGAGAAAGTATATTTACTCTGCTTATAGTTACTTTCCTCTTTTTCTTAGAGAATGGTCATGATTCAATAGAACACAAGAACGTGGCCTTAGACACACTTGGAACAGAAATTTGCATTGACTTTTTTGCATCTGTGTGATTTGGAGCAAGTGACATAACTTCTCTGACTTTCATCTGTAAAATGGGAAGAGGAATACCCACCTCCCCCTCATAGAGTTTCTGTGGGAATTAAATAAAGGTAATGGTTATAAAATACTTCCCTTAGCTCCTGGCTTACAGATACACTAGTGTGGTAACAAAGGTGATGAGGTGATGGAGGTGGTGATTGTAGAGGTGGTGACAACGTTGGTGGAGGTGATGGCTTGGGATGCTGGTGGGTGGTAGAGTTAGTGGGGGTAGTGATGATGACAGAAGTGGTGACAGCAGTGGAGGTGGCCATGGAAGTGGAGGTAGAGGTGGTGATGGAGAAGCTGATGGAGGAAGTCATGGTGGAGGTGGTAGCTTTGGTAGTGGAAGTGGAGGTGTTGCTGGAGTTGGTGGAGGTTGTAATGGAGATAATGGGGGGTGGTGATGGTGGTGGTGGAGGCAAGGATAGAGATGGTGCTGGTAGAGGAAGTAGAGGTGGTTTGGGAGAAAATGGTGTAGGTGGAGGAGGTGACAATAGTGGAATTTGTGGAAGTAGAGGTGGTAGTGGTAAAAGTGGAGGGAAACATTAATGGTGGAGGTGAGAGGAGGTGGTGGTAGTGGAGGGTGTTTGAGGTAATAGAAGTGATAGTGGTGGTGGTGGTGATAAGGGGTATTGGTGGAGATGGAGGGGAGGTGGTGATGGAGACAATGGTGTCGGTGGTGGTGGTAGGGTGGTGATGGAACTGGTGATGGTGGAGGTGGCGGTAATAGTGGTGGAGGTGATGGTGGAAATGGAAATGGGAGTGATAGTAGTAGAGGGGCTGTTGGAGCTGCTGATGATAATAGTAGAGGTAGAAATGAAGTTGGAGGTGGAGGTGAGGACAGGGAAGATGGAGGTGGTGGCGGAAGTGGAAGTGACAGTGGGAGAGAGATGACAGTGATCACGTAGGTGGTCCTGGAGGAGGTATTGGTGGGATAGAGAGGGCAGAGGTGGCAAAGCAGCATGATGATGTCTACAAGGAGCAGGGTAACTGGAACACGTGACCAATCTTCTATCCTAAGAAACTGAGAATGAAGGATGGAGACTGTCCATCCTCAGGACAGCTTTGCTTTAACCAGGAGGGATTCAATTGACACCGGGTGAACAAATGGTACCTCTTCCCAGTTAATCTTGCAAACTGGTATCATCTGAGATTCAAGACTAAATTCCTTTTACTTTCATGACCTGCTGCCACCCTCTCTATTTAATTTCCCTTCCTTTAAATCCACTGTTGGTTGGATAGTGAACTCGTGTATAGGTCACAGGAAACACAAATCCCTCTTGTAGCCACTTGTCGGCTTACCTGGCTCTTAACACATGAATCCCTGCGGTAAGATGATTGATTAACTGAGCTCATGTGGTCCTTCTTTGGACCTTCCGCCATCGCTAAGGCGTGCCGGCTTGACCCTGTGCGGATGTGAACCATACAGTGTGTTTGCTCATTGTCCTGCCTGTATGTAAACCCACAGAAAACCCAGCCTTGCAGCTCTGAGTCATGGCTCCTCGGTCCTTATGTTCTCTTTTGCTCTTAAAACTGTTGTTTCTTGAGCTGCCCGAGGCACTGATTTCTAGGTCAGTGATAAAATTCCACCCAGTTAAGCCACATATATCATTTCCTCCACCACTTTCCAAACAGCGTTTCTTGGACTGCGCCAGCCAGCCGTGGGCTCTGTGGCTGGCATCAGCAGAGCCCACTCCTTTCTGGCAGCCTACTTCCTTTGCTAGTTCAGAAGGCCACGGCCGCACGGCCCCAGCACCACGATCTTGCATGAACACTGGGGACCTGCCAGGCTTCCCAGAGTCTCATACGAGCAGTGTTTGTGCTTGCCTTTCATGTTGGCAGGTCTGAGAATTTCCACCGCTGTTGATCCACCTCACACAGTCTCAAAACACACCGGGACCTGTGTGTCTCCTCAGGGTGGGGATGTCTCTGGAAAACATTTCTGGTCCCAAACTGTGGGACGTGTGCCCTGCCGGGACCCAGGACCTTTTGGGAAGTGCCTGCTTTGTGCCAATTAAAAGTGTTTTATTGTTCAGAGCTGGGCTACTGGCTGAAGCTCTTCTTTCATCAGCCCCACTTTGTTAAGCATTATTGCACTCACTAATCTTCTCTCCTTGACAGTTCCTGGCCAACAGAATTACAAGTTCAAACTATGGAAACAAAATGCTTTTTATTTATTATACTCCTAAGATGTTTCCAATAAGGCAGACAGCGTCTACTTTGCCAAGTGGGTGTTGCGACTTTCCAGAGGTTTGGCTAGTTAGCAGCCTGCCAGTGAAAACACATGCTGTCCTCCAGCCCTTTGGTGGGTGTCCTTCACCTCGGACGGAGCCTCCTCCATTATCATGTTTGGCCTCCAGAGGAGACAGACAGAAATGCTTTGAACCAAGACGAGCAGCTCCGTAGAGTAATACTGTCTAAGATGATTTGTCTGGTCCATGCTTTGACTACTTCTGTCCTTCCCTTGGGAAAAATCATAGCAGCTAATGTTTATTGAGCATTTACTATGTGCCAGGCACTGGGCTGAATGCTTTATGCAGGTTATCACATTTAGCCCTCCAACTATGACAGGAGGCAGGTACTGGTCTTATCATTCTTCTTTTATAGATGAGGAACCAAGGCACAGAGAAGTTAAATGATTTCCCCAAGTCACACAGCTGGTAAGTGATGGGTTTGGGATTTGAATCTCCTTAACCACTCCATCAGACTGTCTCCTGGGGTTGGTGACTAAACACGAGAAAACAGGCAAAGACGATACTAGTTAACTAGAAGTGAAGATTTGGTTAATGAATGGAAGGATATCTCTTGGCCTTTCAGCCAAGCAAATACATATTTTGGGAAATGAAAAGGGAGATTTTCTCTGTTCCCAACCTTAAGAAGACCTGTGAAAGCCCCACTTTTGACCACAATGCCTGCCGTGGCCACAGCTCCAGGCCTGCAGGCAGCCCAGATGACCCTCTTCCTGTCTGGAGGCAATGCCTCCTTGGTTGCCTGATTCTGCTGTTTGTTCTCCCCTGAAAGATTTACAGTCTGTTTCCATGAAGCTTTCCTCCTTTCTCCCTTTCATGCCTTGTATGTTTGGACTTGTCCAGTTTGGGGCAGGGGGTGAGCATCAGAGAAATCCACTTCTTGAATCACCTTAAAGGTGCCTCTTGGTGAGTTCCAAGGAAAAAAAGATTATTTCTAAAATCCTTAGGTTGGGGCAGCTGCACGTGAATTGATTTATTCGCAAGCCCAAACAGGTGTCTTTACATTAGGCAGTCAAGGGCAGGAAGTTGCCTCTTGTGGTTTCAACCAGGTGAAGGGAAGGGAAGGGAGAGTTGGTGTGGAACAGACAGGCTTTCGCACAGCTAACTTCTTGTTGGATGGATTTGAAACAGAAAATTTCCACTGCTATCCAGGGAATGTATGTGAAATTGATTAACATTTCTGGCACCACCAAGGACAAACTGGGCAACTGTATTCAGTTCGGAGACATTTTAGATCTTGCAACAGGATACCTGGGAAGCATCTCAGAGAACACTGATGCCTTTTAGAGACATTATCGGGCTGCCTGTGATGCTGAATCACCATTGGTATTCACGGCAAAGAGAGTGCGGCATTGTCATTAGCCCAGATCACCTTACAGAAGGGTATTATTCCTTCGTCCTAGGCATCCCCTAGACACTCACACACAGGAGAACTTCACTATTTGAGTCACAGAGTGGAACTTTGAAGTTGGGTGACCTCAATAACGTTGCATGAACCAGGAAAAGGTGGAGCTAGTCTCAAGATAAGACAAAATATCAAAAGTTTGCGAAAAACTAAGACACAAAGAAGCCAACTGAGAACGAGGTTTTATAATCTTGGAAAAATATAGTGTGTGTCTCTCCACATGGTGGCTAGAGAGTGTGTGGTTTGAAACAGTCTCTATGCTGTTTTTTTCCAAAAGAGGTAAAAAAAAAAAAAAGAGAGAGATTAAAAAAAAAAAGGAAGAAAGAAAGAAAAGAAAAAAAGAATGAAGAAATCTCAAACAGTAGCAGACTTGGGGCCACCTGAAACAGATGTACGTTTGTGGGATTTGGCTCTGACAGGAAGTCATCATGGGGAGGTAATAATTTGATATAAATGTGGTTGTCTTTCCATAGCTTCAGTCCTCAGAATGCTGGCTTTCTTTACTTTCTCCCCCTTGAGAGCCAAGGAGAGGAAGGGGGTGGACCCCATGCTGTTCCAAGGTCTTAGGACTTTCCTGGTTAGCTCTCTCATTAAGGAAATGTATGTCTCTGATTGACAAGGACATCAGAGTGGTTTAGCTCCATCTTCTCCACTGAACAGGGACACTGGTGCTTTGAATGAGAATTATAGAAGAATTCAAGTTGAAGGCCTAATCTCCTGGCATTCCCAAATCTGTGCCACCTGGGTAAAGAAGGCAATTTTGCATGAAGTGTTTTTTCCCTAACCCTCCAATCACACCTCTTAAATGATACCTTTGCTTACTACCAGCCTGAGGCTGATGCTATAAGAAAATAACTGGTAACTGACTGTACTGCTGAACTGAATGAATAAGCATTTTCAGAACTCTGATGAAAAACTGATGAACTCATAAAAGTGCTAACAAAAGATCAAGATGAAAAAAAACAATTAATTACATGGGACTGAGTGAACTGATGAGGATGAGTATAATTTTTGTGACTTTCTGTCTGAATTAAAAAAAAAAAAAATCCCACAAGGACTCAGAGGCAAAGAATATACAAATCAATTTTCACTGCAAAGTAAAGGAGCTGTTACAGTGGAGGATTACTGGACTGAATGTCAATATTATGACATAGTATGAGTGTGTTTCATGTTTGGTAATTGCAATCATTGTTGCTTTTGTTGTGGTCATCCATGTACAATGCTTGGTGTCAGTCTATCTCTTGTAAAAATAAAATACAGTGTGTGTGTGTGAAAAAAAAAAAAAAAAAAGAAAATAAGAAAACACTAGCTTTCTGCTTTATGATTCTCTGTGGTGTCTAATATTCACCACTGCCTTTCCCAGGACATTGCCCATAGTATGTGATCAGCAGATATTACTTGGTTTGATGTGAATTAGATGACACATTATACTTGGTCTCATAGATTTCTGGTAATACTTTTGGGAAGTTTTGTGATGTTCTTGCCTCCTATAAATTCAAAAGGTCCAGTAGATTGTGAGATAATGCACTGGAAAAGTACAGATTACTGTAGAGAAGGAAATATCCCTGAAAAAGTTCTTTTTAGCTTTTGGAGTTGGAAGAAGAGAACAATGGGTAAAAGGCTTTATGAAACTTAGATGTAGGACTCAAGTAAAAATCTGAATTTCTTGTGTATGTGACCTTGCTAAAAAAATTCAGGTGAGAAAATGGAGTGTCTCTATAATTAGGGAAAAAAACATCAGGGCATGTATGTCTTCAATTCTTACTCTGGGTGAGACTTCATATTTTTATTGTAAGTGTTAGTAGATAAAACTGTGGCCTCTGCCCAGACCCTTGCTACTACAATGTCAGAGAGTGAAATTGAAATATATTTGGTGAAAATCAAACTTGTTATCACTTACGGTTCTGACAGGGAGTAATGAAGGGGGGAAGTGATTAGATTTGATGGTTGAAAGGGAAAGAGAACCTAATGAAGGCCTTTAGGATTATTTTTTCCTTCCCTCCAGAGATTAGTGTCACTGGTACTTATTCCTTATGCATGGGAGACTGAGCAAATGACAGAAGTGCATGGAGGATACAGTCTTAAAAGTGAGATTGGAGTCACCCCTTGGAGGCTGATGAGATACATATGGAGAGGGTTTGGCAAAAAGAAAGTACTTTTGAGTTTACTTTTTTTTGTTTATTACCAGAGAGGTTCATTTGGATGAATCACCCATGAATTGAGATACTTATTTCCACTGATTTGCAAATAATTTTCCAGTTTAAATAGAAAATTGGATTGTCAAATTAGAGTTGAACACATTCTAGATTCTCTGAAATTCTGAAAAAGAATTTTGGGTAGGCTAATCATCAGTACTGCCAACTATTCCAACAAGAAGCTAAAATGAGCTCCCAAACATAAGGACCAAAATGTTATCCTTCAGCAAACCCATTGTTAACAAATTTTCGTTAAATCCATGATCTCTCAAGTTTTATTAGGTGTCTTTAGCAGTGTTATTTTCAAATAGTTTATTCAATTTGCTTTAAGTAGATCTAAGCATTAGAATTATGATGATTATTCAACCTGTATTCCCTTGGCAGTACCAAATTTAACTATTGTGTTATGGTTTTTCCAGTGACCATAAAAATGTCCCAGATAATCTAATATTTTTTCACTCACGCAGTCTCACACATGTGGAAGAGTCTGAATCCCACATCTGGAAGCAGCAGGGCAGTCATTTCCCAGACCACACATCTCATTGGGATGGGGGGGTGTTCAAAGATATGGGTACCATTCTTAGACCACTTGACTGGGGAGGTAAGGAGGAGGTGAGTGTGTAGTGACGAATCAAGCAAAGGGTGAGCTGAGCTAGAAATTTCTAAGAGCCATGGAGCTGAAGGGCTCTTCAGTTGTCATGTGTTCCTTACTGCATAAAGCTGGATGTTATGTATACACAGCAGAACTCCTCCAAGACTCATTCAAGACACATTCTCAGATGTCCCAGATCTGATTTGTAAAGATAATTTATTCTTTGTAAAGATAATCTAATTTAGCAAGTATTTACTGAGCATCTACTATATACCAGCCACTGTGCAAGGTATGTGGAGATACAAGAACAAAGCCCCCCTTATTGTGGAGTCTATATTCGGGTTGGGTGAAACACTCCATTAAGTCAATAAACAAATTAATGTAATATATCATATGGTGATGAGTATAATTTTTAAAAAAAAGCTCAGTCAGAATAGAGGACTGAGATTAAGGGAAGAGCTCCTTTAGATAGGATGATTAGAAAAGGCTTTTTCTACTGAGGTGACATTTGAGCTGAAACCTAATGTAGTGAAGGAGGAATCCACATGGGTCTGTGAGAGAAGAGGGAAAGAGAAGAACCAAACATATAAGGTGGGAATGTTGACATAGTCCAGGAACAGCGAAGATGCTACTCTGGCTGGGCTGGACTAAGCAAGGAGAAGACGGGTAGAGGTTAAGATCAGTGAGGTGTGGGGTCAAGCTCATGTAGGGCCTTGTGGGATTCTATGGAAAGTGTCCTGGGAAGCCATGAGAATAAATGGATGATTAGAGCTGCCATTCCAAGGAGCAGACTCCAGGGGGGAGGGATCCCAAGCTCTAGACTAGGTAAGCTTGAAGTGCCTGCTACCCTTCCAGCTGAAGTATTGAAGAGGCTATGTATTATGTAAGTTTGGAGTTCGCAGAAGAAGTATGGGCTGGAAATGGATGTTTGTTAGTCACTAACATGAAAATGCCAACTAAAACCAAGAGATTGGATGCAATCAAATAAATAATTACATAATTAAATAAAGGAGACAAATATTTGCCAGTTCTTGATAAGAGCTCCGGTTAAGAACCTCTGTATGGGTTGATACAGATTTATATCATGAGCTAAATAGTTTAGATGTCAGGAGGATCACCACCCTAATTCCTTGTGTAAGATCCAGCTCCCCTTGTCCCTTTACTATGTCCTTTCTAAGGAAGAAAGAATAGAAAAGGTGATTTTTCGTACCCCCAGATATTGATCAGAATGCTTTTTACTGTGGGGCAGGGTTACTGTGCTTTATAAAGCATGTGCCCATAATTCAATCTTCTCTTTCACTGCTCTTTTACAAATGGTTGATTTTGAAAGATGGTCTTACTCCTTGAGGCCAACTAACCATATTTCCACTTCCTGTATGTTATCCCATGTGGCAGCCTGGCCTTTGCAAAGGGATTGACTTAACCTTCAACAAGGTGGTCTAGGTCAGTCTAGTGATGTTTTCTTTTCTCGTGTTCCATCCTGGGTAGTGGAGGCCTTCCCACACTTGATTGGCTAACTGGCATAGTGCTTCCTTTGCTGCTTCCTTTGCAAAATAGGTTATTTCTGGATTTAAGGAAATAGAATAGAAACACTCATCTAGGCCAAGAATCTAGGTCCTTGATTACATTTTCACCAGAAAACCCTGTGTTGGGCAGGCTTGGCTGCATGCTCATGGTACTTTTTTCCTGTTTTAGCAATTGTTCGTTGTGTGTTTCTCCCTGGGGGAACCTCAGAGGGGAAGACGGATGAGGGATAGCGTTTAGGTATCTAAATCTGAACAAGTGCTTTTTTAAAGACACTGCTAGCAAAGTGTGGTTTCTTGGATATGATGAAACACCTTGAAGTAATGTGCATTTTGTGGGTGCCTTTGACTAGTCCTCTCTGACTAGGCAGGGATTGTGTTTTGTTCCCAAATATATTCCTAGTGACTAACATGATCCCTGGCATATGGGAAGCACTCCCTAAGGCTTGTTGAATGAGGAAAGGAAACAGTGCCCCTGGCATTATCTAGTCTCTGAAAGGGGGCAGTATCATGTTCTCACAATGAGCCATTCCTTCCCCCTCTTTCCCATAGCACGAGAATTCACCTCTCTGCCACTGATTTTATTTCCAACTCTCTGAAGGTACCTGGGGTTCTGAAGGTCATTTGTTGCTTTGGCTTGGGTGTTGGAGCAGCCACATCATGCAGCTTTCCGTCTCTTCTTGAAATTCTGGAACAGGCTGTGATCCAACGTGGAATTATGTCCCTCCACTTCACTGTATAAACCACCTGCACCTCCAGTGTGGTCAGCTAATTACCCCGGGACCATCTGCATATGGATTCTGACCCCGCCCCCTCATGCCCACGTGATTACATACTTCTTTTGGCCAGGAGAATTACAGGTCCATCTTCTCTCTGCTCACTCAGATTTTACCTCTCCTCTGTGGCCCAACTCTGGTGAACTCCCTAGTATGACTTTCTCGGAAGTCGGATGGGGCTTGGAATCGTTGTCACTCGCTTGGCATTAATTGCTTCCTTGCATTGTTACTATACACTAATACAGAGGCTCTCAAAGCTTAGCATTTACCAGAATCAGCTGTAGGGCTTGTTAAAACAGATTGCTGGGCCCCACCCCCAAAATTTCTGATTCAATAGATCTGGGGTGGAGCCTGAAATTTGCATTTTGAACAAGTTCTCAGGTGATGTTGATGACGCTGATTTTGGGACAAGATATAGAAAATGAGGAGGCTGGTAGCTCTTAATCCTGGCAGTACATTGGAATCACCTGGGGCAAATTCTAATCTACAATGCTTAGGTCCCCATTTAATCAGAACCACTGCATGCGGGACCCACACATCGATAGGTGTAGGAGAAACCATCCTTTCCTCTCCTGGAATTACTACAGATCTATAAGAGAGAAACTTCTGCCTTCTTGGCACTACTGGGGATAAATACATCTCTGAGATGATGTACTTTTAAAATGCCAATGGGCCATATTCCTTTACGACAGTGGTTCTCAAAGTGTGGTCTCTGGACCGGCTTCTTCAGCATCACCTAGGCCCCATGTCAGACAGATCTATCTGCTAAGTCAGAAACTTGGGTTGTGGAGCCCAGCAGTGTGTATTTAATAGGCTCTCTAGGTGATGCTGATGTACCCTCAATTTTGAGAACCATGGCTCTAATAGATGGGTAGGTGGGTGGATAGTTCAATCAATCATTCTCAACCATAGCTGTGCAGTAGAATCACCTGTGGAGCTCTTACACATATGTACAGGCCCCAGCCTCAGATATTCTGATTGAATTGTCCCTGGTGGGCATCCATAAGTTTCAAAACACCACAATTGATTTTGTTGTGCAGCCAGGGTTGTGCAATGACTGAGATAAATATTGCTTTGTAACCAATTAACCTAACTGTTTACAGCAGCTGTAGCTCTATTCCCACACGAACAAATCTTTTGGCTGACCAGATTTGTCATAAATGGATACAATGGTCAAAGAAGTTACTGCTATAGACTGAATGTTTGTGTCCCCTCAAAACTGAAATTGAAATCTCAGTCCCTGACATGATGGTATTAGGAAGCAGGGCCTTTGGTAGTTGATTAAGTCAGGAGGGCAGAACCCACATGAATGGAGTTAGTGCCCTTATGAAAGAGATCCTGGAGAGTTCCTTGGCTCCTTCTACCATGTGAAATCAGAGAGAGATGATGGCCTCTATGAACCAGACTCTCACCAGACACCAAATCTGCCCCCACCTTGATCTTGGACTTCCCAGCATCCAAAACTGTGAGAAATAAATTTAGGTTGCTTATTAGACACCCAGTCTATGGTGTTCTGTTATAGCAGCCTGAATGCACTAAGACAGTCACCATCATCGTGTCCTGTGGGGGACTTGCATTGAACGTATATGAGAAATACCCTGTGTGGGAAGTGCACTGATAAACACTGAGGGTACAAGTAATGTGACAGAGTTTTTGAGGACTTACAGTGTAGAAAGGGAAAGGGAGTGTGGCAGGTTAATTGCAAAAATGGTCATACACCTTTGCAATGTGTCTCTGCTGCTCTGTACATCAAGAGGTTGGGTTATTTCCTGATCCTTGAACCTGGACTGGTGTGTGCCTTGAATGGATCAACAGAATGTGGCAGAAGTGACATGGTGCCCGTCCTCTAACCAGGCCTCCAGAAGCCTTGTGTGCATCTATGTTCTCTCTTGGACCCTGTATGTTCAGGCCATTCAAGGTGGCTGTTCTCTTGCTCTCTGTACATCCCCTTCTTGACCAGTCCCTGCTTCACTCACATGACTATCCAATCCTCTTAATTATAGGGTTTAATTAGTCCCTGATGACTGATGAGCCCACCTGATGTCAGTTCCTCTATAAATGGTAGCTCCCTGCCCCAATTAGCAAAGACTGCTGCCACGTCCTGCCCACTCTGCCACACAGAGTGGGATTGCTCCAGAACCCTTTGTGTAAGATCCCCTGTTCAATAAACCACTGATGTCTCTGTCACTGTTTCTGGACTCTTTCTTCGGTCTTGAGTTTGGCAACTACAAGGCTTGCAGGCCTGTGGAATACAGCCCAACAGACCCCACTGCCATTATGAGAACAAGCTCAACGTAGGCTACTGGACAATGAAAGACCACAGGGGATAGAGCTGATCCCAGCTGAGGCCATCCTAGATCAGCAACCCTTCATCACTCCAACAGCTGACGTGGGTACACGAGAGAGCCCAGTGAAAACAAGAGAACCAACCAGCTGAACTTTGCCCAGATTGCTGACCAGCAGAACCATGAGCTAAAAAAATGAGTATTGTTTCAAGTCATTAAATTTTGGGTAGGTTGTGAAGCAGCAAAGCCTAAATGATACAGATAGTATAAAATTAATCCAAGTGTTCTTAACTTGAACCTATGAGCTTTAGCATAAGGCTTAGTGGTTTACTAACAACTGCCTGTAGGAGGAAGAGAGAGTGTACAGTGTCTGGAATTAGACAGCATTAACTCCTTTGACAGCTTAGCATATCAAAATCAAAGCCTTTAAAAAAACACACACACACACATAGGGCTTCCCTGGTGGTGCAGTGGTTGAGAATCCACCTGCCACCGCAGGGGACATGGGATCCAGCCCTGGTCCAGGAAGATCCCACATGCCGCGGAGCAACTAAGCCCGTGAGCCACAACTACTGAGCCCACGTGCTGCAACTACTGAAGCCCAAGCGCCTAGAGCCCGTGCTCCGCAACAAGAGAAGCCTCCGCAATGAGAAGCCCGCACACTGCAACGAAGAGTAGCCCCCGCTCACCACAACTAGAGAAAGCCCGCGCGCAGCAACGAAGACCCAACAGAGCCAAAAATAAATAAAATAAATAAATTTATAAAAAACAAAACAAAACAAAACACATATTCAACTAAGATTATTCATAAAAATTATTTTTGTCAGCAAGGGAGGGGAAGTTTTGTGATTCAGAGGAAACGGGGGACCAGGGTCACTTAGGTAGCAGAAAACTTGCAACACTGAGTAGGAGAGATGAACTATAGCATTAGGTTAACAAACTTCAGAGTTATGTAAAGTGGGCTTGTAAACTTATTCAAAGAAGTCATGATATTTGTTGGGGATGGATATTAAATGAAAGAGTTCCATTAGTCTGTCTAGTCTGTTAATCTTCTCTTTAACTATAGGATATCCCTCCTTGTGTATTACAGCAGTTGTTTTCTTCATCAATGCACACTGATTGATCGATTGATTTTTCTGATAGACTCTGTAGCTCTCTTTTGGTTCTCAAAGGGATTGTTGATGGCCAACCCCCACCCCAATTTAAAAATCCATAATCCTAAAATTAACAACACAATTTAAAGTGCCTATGCAGAATGATAAATATGCAGAGTGCAGGCAAGTCCTTTAAGAATTTAGAAAACTGATTTGGGCCACTGATAGAAAAGGGCTACTAAGTGCCAAATATTTTATGTATGTCACTTTATTTATTTCTCAAAAAATGCCCTAGAAGGTAGTTGCTGGTATCTTCATTTTCTAGATGAGGACACTAAAGCTGAAGATTAGGAAGCCAGTGAATCAGTTAGGGTACTTTGATTTCAAGAAACAAAGCCCAATTCCAACGTCTTAAACAATATAAATAATTAGCTCATGTAATTGAAAAGTGGTGAGGTAATGCAAGCTTCAGGTATGGTTTGATCAGGCCTTTGGCTCCTGCACTTTGAGATTCTTTACGTTCAGCCTTTCTTCTTGTGTTGGGTTTGTCTTTCAGGTGTCTCATCTTATGGTAGTTGCAGGAGCTTCAAGCCTCTGAACTGCACACCACACCACCCTTAAGAAAAGGAAGCAACCAATGTATGAAAGGTTTAAGCTCTACTAGGCTAGAACAAACTTAGGTCACATGGCCACTTTTGATCAATCACCATGGCTATAAGAAAGCCATATGCTAATTGGCTTAGGCTGGGTTATCTCCACCCTTAAAAGATATGATGACAACAGGCTTATATTGACTGGTTTAAGTGATCATGAATCATCCCTTGAACCATGGTCAGGGCCATTCACCTCCAAAGCCTTTAGCTCCCACACAAATGGCAGAAGGAACAGAGACTGGCATTATCCACCTTGACTAGTAAGTGGTAGAGAAAGCATTTGAATCATTTTTTCTGCAAGTCCAACCCCATGTTCTTTCCCGAATGCCTACCCTGTCTTTATCCAGGAAGTAAGACTTGAAATAACTGGGCCTTCAGGGTTGGACCTAGGGAGGTGATCTTAAAATGTTCACTAACTTGTAAGAGCTTTTGAGGTCTGGGAATGAAAAGCACAATTGTGTGTGAACTCAGAATTAACAGCAAGGGCTGTGCCTCTCTCCCTTGGTAGGGTTATTAGAAAGATTAGCAGTCATTTGTTCTACTATCCTGACAATTCAGGGAATTTTCATAAGCAGCGATTTTTGTATAGGAGGGGTTAAAATGACTTCTTAGACTTTGAGGGTCCATCTCTAATAATGCATGTTGGCAGAAGGAAGACAAAGCTACGATTCAGCTGCTAGGTCTTGGTGATGTCATAAACACTTATGACAGCAGTAGAACTTTAAGATTGAATTACCTTCTTTGTACCCACTGAAGGAGCGAGCCTTGCTGTGTATAACACATTGTGTAAGCTAAACAGTGTTTTGTGGTTTTCACATGGCACATGGGAAGAAGGGAACTTGATCTGTGAACCCAGAAGATCATGAATCTGATATGTGGAAAGACAATTTAACCTCGCAAATTGCTTTGTTCTCTGATATGTACTTCTAAAATTAAATAGATTAATATGTGCTGATGTTTCCCTAACCTAAACTTTAGGCATCACAGTTTGATTAATCTAATGAGGAGTCCCAAATTGAGCACTACATTGTGTAACTAATAACACTATAGTCTAAGATCATAGGTTCAGTTAATGATTCGAATCCATTAAAAGTTATTGGTTGAAATGCACATAGTAGGCAAGGGGATTGAATCAAATCTTTTGGTTTTTTTTGTCTTAGCAATGGAACATTTTGTAGGAATATTGCCAATTGAGTATTCCAAGTATAGAAAACATGGCCAGTTTATGTATGATTCAAATTTACAAGGCAAACATACCAGATTGCAAATCAGAAGGGCTGTGGACAATAGAAAATGGATAATGCCTCCAAAGCCAAAGAGAAAATGGGGTTAACAGAATTGATTGTTGGAAAATATTCTGAAAATAAGATTTTTTTAACTTAAAAATTTTTTTTATATTCTTATTTTTAGTTAATACGGGAGTAAGTTTTACTTTAAAAGTAAGTTTTATTTTTTTCTCCTTACATGTTTTTTCCAGACAATTCTGGGTGACTAAGAAATTATGAGTCATGTTTTACCTTAATACAAATACAGTTGCCAAGAAGACTCCTCAATCATCAAGAAAGATCAAGACCTATTTCAGTTATAGTCATAAATTGTTAATGAAAAATTTTTTAAAGACCTATAAAAGCCCTTTGGCGTATCTATGGTTGTTTACAGTAGAGCTGAATGTAAAATTAAACCCGAGTTGGGGACAATCCAAAGATTCATCAAGAGAACACCTGAATCACTGCTGACAAAATGTTCTTAAGTGTTGACTACTGTCAGATGTACTCAAGATTGAAAAATTTTAAGTGCTTCATTACTTTAAATCACATGCACATAAGAAAATCATATAAATAAAAGACAGATCCTATCATTAAGATTGCTATGCTGTGTTTCTTAACATTGGTAGATTACTCAAGGGCTTGATGCTGTCAGAAATGATTAAGACCCTGCCTTTTAACAATTATACTTGCTTTTTATAATTTTTGCCTGATTCTTATATAATATAAATAAAAAGCATTTAACCCACTCAGATGTGCACAGGGATTTTGTTCCCCTAATAACTTCCAGACGTTAAAAGATAAAAAATTGTTTGATCAATTCTTGCACCACTTTTGAGTAGTGATATTCTAATATATTCGTTTTAGAGATGGTTCAACAGAGCAAATATGCCCCAAATATGAAAACAAGGAAAGGCTTTTTAATGACAAGTTCTTGCTATACAGTACTGACTTTCACCTTTTCAGGGATACTTGTGGCTTCCTCATATGTGACATCTCCCTTTATGTTTACTTCCCCACAATTTTTTTCCCCAAAGGTAGATTCGCGGCTTGGGGTGAACCGAACTGGCTGGGCTAAGCTTGGCTGCACAGTGGTGTCAACCCAAATAGATAAAACCTGTGAATTTTTCCCCAGCCCACAAGGCCTTATCTGAGTGAATGGAATGCAGAGATTATTAATGATGTACTTTGAAGCCTCTTGCCCTCAGGGCACTGATTCAAATCCTGCCTATACCTACGAGGTAAGTCCCAGAAAAATGTTATTGAAGATTGAGGGCTGAGCAGTCAATTATGTGAAATGAGTTGGTGGTTTGAGTCAAGACCTCAGTTGACCAGAGTCCAATTCCCAAAAACCACCAATAGAATTTATACCCTTGTTGGCAGTATATTCAAGTGAGTGAATCAATGCCAAGCGACTGAGTGGTCAACTTCTCCTCTGATATTGCCTGTGGGGCTCACACAAGAAAACTTGCTTTTTGGCTGCTTCTGAGGTTCCTGCTTCAGAAGAAATGAAAATGTTCACTTCCAAGAAGTCGATTGTCAGAAGAGCTTAATTAAACCGAAGGTGCTTTTTATAAAGCAGCTCCTTGGCCTATAGAGACTTGTGCCAGCAGACTTTAAACAGAGCCCAGATTTACACAGTTACATTAATTCTATGGTTTTGATAGGTGATCAGATATTGGGGGTGGGAGTGGAGCAAATAAAACTACAGGTTTCTAGATCAGCAGAAATCTAGTGTTGATGCAACAATGAGAAAGAATTAATCTGTCTTTTAAAAGATCATTATGAATTTTAGAATTGGATGGCTGCTTGAAATGAAAAGGAAGAAATCAATAGTTAATACAATGAACCTGTAAGGGAGTTATTATTTTATTTTACAGCGGAAGAGTGTAAGTACATGTGACTACCATCACATAAGAAACAGAACCACGTCTAGAATTCAGTTACTAAAAATGTGCTTCCTCCTCACAACTACTTTCGTCCCCTTCTTACCTACCTTCCCCATTCAAAAATTAAGACAATTTTCACAGGTTAAAACAACAACAACAACAGCAAAAAACAAAAAAAAAAACCCAAACTTTAAACAATGAAACCATTTAGGTAATAATTCATTTGGCTAACATTTCTAGAGCATCAGCCCAAAGGTTTTCTTCCAGAAACGGGAGCCTGTACCTGGCCTGACACTTGCCACCAGGAGCTTCCAGTCAGGTCCTGAGATCAGACCACCTCTGATGCCTGGAAGACGGATCGAGGAAGAAGTTTACACTTAAATTGCTGTTTCAGGCCAAAGCAAACTGAGGTTCTACAGTCTGAAAAACTCTGTCTTTCCCCCCAGGGCCTGTCCCTTGGGAGGTAGATGAACCACCTGAGGTGTGTGTGCAGGACACCAGGGACAGAGATGGCAGTGCCTGCTGGGAGCAGGGATGGGGATGATTTGCATACAGTAGACACAGTAGTGCCGACTGGGGCGCAGAGTGGTAACTGCTCCCCCTAAAGCCTTTACATCTTAAAAAAAAAAAACTTTTCTTTCTCTCAGATAAGAGCATCTCTCTTTCTCTCTCTCACACACACACACACGCGCACACACACACACACACACACACACACACACATAGGGTAACTACTTTTGGTTTGTTTGCCTGTTACCTCATCCCCCTTCCATTCTAAACTCCTAGCATCTCTCTGCAGCCACTTAAATCCTTGGTACCTTATACCTAAGACCAGAGCAATCTGTGTGCTTCCTTCTTTTCTGTAAAGAATCCCATTGTTTCCAGGAAATGTAACACATCTATTCATGTAATTAATGGCTCCTAAGGGATGAAATCGCACCTCTTTCACAGTTTGTCTTCTCCCCCCCTGTATAATTGCCTTAATACAGAGGTAGGACTCAAACGATGACATTAACAAAATGAGGAGGGTGTATGTCAGTCCTTATCCCGGTGGGAAAGAGGAAACACGTGTGAATGATCGATCCTCTGAGGAAGGTTTCTTTACAAAGGCAGAGGTGGGGTGCAGGATAATCACAGGGTAGAGTGGAGTCGCCTGTGGTTAGTAATCTGTTACTGCATCATAACTGACCTTAGTCTTGAAGGAATGAGGACAGAGAACAGCTACAAGAGCCCAGTAGGACTTACTTCACTCTGTATGACAGTCTCTAGGAGTGAAGTAAGTCAGAAAGAGAAAAATAAATATCGTATGTTAACGTGTATATGTGGAATCTAGAAAAATGGTACAGATGAACCGGTTTACAAGGCAGAAGTAGAGACACAGATGTAGAGAACAAACGTATGGACACCAAGGCGGGAAAAGGGGGGAGAGTGGGATGAATTGGGAGATTGGAATTGACATATATACACTGATATATATAAAATAGGTAACTAATGAGAACCTGCTGTATAGCACAGGGAACTCCACTTCGCTGAATAGTAGAGACTAACACAACACTGTAAAACAACTATACCCCAATAAAAAGAAAAAGAACAAAAAGAGCCCACGAGGAGTAGCCACGCAGAGGAGGCTGCCCTGACGGGGGCAATGACCTTCAGCCCAGGAACAGCTGCCTGAGGTGACCTTGAAGAGAGGGAGCAAAGAGGCTCAAACCCTCCCTCACCTCCTCCTTCCCCCCTTTTCCTCTGGGGGCTCCTCATTGGGTGAACTCAACTGGTGGATGAGGGACCATACATAGAGCAGAACCTGGGTCTGGAGGGGCAAACAGAAGACAGTTGCTAACAGGTAGGAATTTTGACAGAACCCTTCAAATGATGTGGTGTAGGCTCCTGTCTATTTTGTCCATCTTGGTAGCTGACCCCAATGTCACAGATCATGGAAAGTAAAGTTATGACTGTAAAACTTTATACCATCTTTAAAAGTGTGTTCATTCTTAATGCACAAAGTGCTATTAGACAATTTGTAGCTTACCTGAGCCTCCTTTTCCCCTCTTTCTCTCTCTTTTAGTTTCTCCCCATTCCCTGCTGCTCTTTTGAAGAACTGGCCAAATAAAGTACAAAGTGACTCCAATTAGTTTTGCTCATGTAGCCAATCACTAAAAACTTCTTTGGAAAATCCCAGTTGAAAAAGATGCAAAAACAAACAAGAAAAAACCCCAGAAGGTTGTACATGGTCAAAATTGCATCAGTTAACTTCATTTGTCCCTGGAACAAGCATTTATGAGCACCTTCCATGTGCAAGAAACTGTGCGAGGTGTCAGGTTACATGTAAAGAATGGTCATCCTCCGTGACCTCAAAGAGTTTACAGTTCAGTCACGTGGAGGTGTATGAGGACCGGCAAGTGGGGATATAATTCAAAGAAGTGGAAAAGTTTCATACAGTTTTAATTGCAAAGAGTAAATGGAAATGCTAGAGGGTAGCAGAAAGGGCTCTGGAGGTACCCCTCCTCCACCCAGGGGTCAAGTCAGGGGAGGTTTCTCAAAGGAAGGGACATCTGAGATGAATTTCTAAGAGCAGAGAGAATTAATCAGGTGAAGGTGCATAAGGACATTTAAAGAAGATAAAATACCATATGTGTCAGGGAAGAGGTGTGAGACTAGACTATGAATTTAATGGGTAGGGCTAGAATGGAGGCTATAAAGGGTTGGATGGGGGCATGGGACCATTGATAGATCAGACAGGGGATGTAGGAAAACCCATACTGGGTCTTCTGTGTCATGCCAAAGAGCTTGGTTTTTATGACAATGGCAATGGAAAGTTACTAGAGGATCCATAGAGGAAGTGATGGACACAGATTTCCATATCTGGCAGCTGTGGAGAGATTGACTGGAATTCAGCAAGATCGGAGGCAGAGACTCAA
Organism: Balaenoptera physalus; assembly: GCF_965194825.1. Taxonomy (NCBI): domain Eukaryota; kingdom Metazoa; phylum Chordata; class Mammalia; order Artiodactyla; family Balaenopteridae; genus Balaenoptera; species Balaenoptera physalus. The sequence continues at coordinate 39,985,182 of NC_138898.1, forward strand.
GTCAGGGAAATCTGGAGGCAGAGATGGGAAGGGACTGAACAGAGAGGCTGTAGCAGAGGGATAGAGATGAAGGGAGAGAGTCAAGGGATTTTATACAGTTACAAGCAATTGGGAATCATTATTGATTGAATGTCAGATGACATGGACATTTCTGCTCTATTTTCATCCAATGCAGCTAGTAGCTGGTGGTGCCATTCACTGAGGTGCAGGAACCAGAAAGGGGGACAAGTGTGCCGAGGAGATGGGGCATGAGCTTCAGACAGTTAGGTTTGAGATGCCATTGGGACATCCAGGTGGAGATGTCCAAGTTGTTAGATAAATGCATCTGGAGATGAAGTTGGGCGTATACATTTTACCGTGGACTTCGGTTTTCATTGCTATGCCTGAGTGGCTAAAAGTTAACAGTACTATAAACCTGAAGTAAATAATACATCTTTTGGTGGTGATAGATTCCAAGCCAAGTGCATTGTTTCCTTTTGTAATTCTCTTTTACCAAAAATAGAAAGATTTCCAATTGCCTTTGCAAGAAATGTGGATGAGAGGCCAGGGGATGTGGTGGAGAAAAATGCAGATGGTACCTTCTTGGCCAATTGGACCAGAAATAAAAATGAAGACCTAGAATATTATATTACCTTAAAATTTTAGAAATTAGGGAAGTGTTCTTTCTAGTGAGCAAATGCAATAAGATGAATAATTGGGTTTCTTTTAAGTAGGTAAGAGAATAATATTAGCCATCGTGGACCAAATATTGAATATGAGTCAGTACAAATGAGCAGTTGTTACCAGAGAGAGCAGGGGCAGAAAGTAAACTTTGGAATACGTATTAAGGAATGGAAGTCATGGTTAAAAGTCATGTTTAAGTACTGGGTAAACTTCAGAGAACTTGGAGAGCATCCAAACGTGAAACGAACTGCTTTAGAAAATACAGGATGCCATTGGAGGTTGAGTTTTGGGTTTCATATTATATCAGCAAACACCTGCTGCTAATTCTAGTTACCTACTTAATAGGTTGCCTATGAAATAAACTAGTTTTAGGAGTTTGTCATTGAAGCAGATCAAGTTTTACAGGCTATAGCTGTGTCTCTTCCCGTGTACTTCCACCATGCATTTTAATTCAAGGTACCTTGAATTTATGAAATTTATTTGACTTATTTTAATACTTTTTTTTGAGATAATGGTTGATCAACTTGGCATCATAGGCTTACATTAATAATTAAGGATGTACTGGATATAAATCATCTAAATACAAATTCTTACTAAAGAAAACTAGTTGCTTTTTAATTTGCAGATATCCTTCATATTAAACCACTAGACCAGGCAGGCTATGAGAGTCATCATAATCTATTGCATAAAATGTCTATTATTATTTTGGAAGGCTTTAAAATTAACATTATTAACCTAAGAGGCTATACTGGGCACCCCTGAACTACTTTATACTGTCTCATCAAAATCTTTATATAGTAAAAATGTAATTTGCTCTCAGCAAAATGCCAGAAGTTTGTAGTCATGCCAACTGGAAAACATTATTCTTTTTTTTTTTAAATTACTTATCTCCATGATATCCCTTTTTTTTTTTAAACATCTTTATTGGAGTATAATTGCTTTACAATGGTGTGTTAGTTTCTGCTTTATAACAAAGTGAATCAGTTATACATATACATATGTCCCCATATCTCTTCCCTCTTGCATCTCCCTCCCTCCCACCCTCCCTATCCCACCCCTCTAGGTGGTCACAAAGCACCGAGCTGATCTCCCTGTGCTATGTGGCTGCTTCCCACTAGCTATCTATTTTACATTTGGTAGTGTATATATGTCCATGACACTCTCTCACTTTGTCCCAGCTTACCCTTCCCCCTCCCCATATCCTCAAGTCCATTCTCTAGCAGGTCTGTGTCTTTATTCCCATCTTGCCCCTAAGTTCTTCATGACCATTTTTTTTTTTTTTAGATTCCGTACATATGTGTTAGCATACAGTATTTGTTTTTCTCTTTCTGACTTACTTCACTCTGTATGACAGTCTCTAGGTCCATCCACCTCACTACAAATAACTCAGTTTCATTCCTTTTTATGGCTGAGTAATATTCCATTGTATATATGTGCCACATCTTCCTTATCCATTCATCTGTTGACGGGCACTTAGGTTGCTTCCATGTCCTGGCTATTGTAAATAGATCCGCAATGAACATTTTGGTACATGCCTACTGGACATATACCCTGAGAAAACCATAATTCAAAAAGAGTCATGTATCATATCTTTTTATGGGTAACCCTATGACTAAGGTTGTCCATATCTGCAAACTAGTTCCAAGAATTATAAGTTATAAAAGGGAAATAAAATACTGAATTCATTCTCCAAGTGATGTTAAGTAGTTGGTTTCATGAGATTTTAAATGAGTTGTTTTGGTAGCATCTGAACGTAATACCTGAAAAAATACATTTTGCACATTCACATCCAACACTCACTTTTTTCAAAGAAATTTCCATGTCTTTTCACTCTTTTGAGTGACTCTATGTCCTATCAAATGTTGCCAGGCTGAGATTTTAAAATCCATGTGTTACACAGAAATTTCCATTATGATGACATACCCATATTCCACTTATTTTAACAACTCTTCATTGAAAATGAATTATGCGTTAGCATTATTTACCATAGCTCTGAGCCAGGCTGCCGTATATAACTGCTGTGGTGGTAATGGGTTTAGAGCCAAGAAAATAGAGAGAGATATGAACAATTCTTAAACAGATAATATCTTAGTATGGGAGAAGAAAAATGGCCAGAAAAGATCATCCAGCTATGTGCTAAAATAGAACATACTCATTTTTTCCCTCCAAGCCTTACCTAATTGTTTTGGCTATTAAAAACTTGGACATATTAAGTGTTTCAAACCTCCATTCAAAAGATCTTTAAAATTTTTCTTTCTATAGGGGTGTTGGTTACAACAGAACACTTCTCTATCCTAAAGCACCTCGATAGTATTATATGATAATTAGTGATGAGTACTTTGATTTCTGAAGATGACTGCTATTGATTCATAAATTTCTATACAAGCTCCAAAGGTACACTTGGTGTACCCACTCATGATTTTGTAGGGATTGGCTCTTCCCTTTCCCTACCCTTCCCTCTTCCAAAAATTACCTCGCTCTTCCTTTCAAACTCTCCCCCTCTCTCTCTCTTCCTCTCTGTCTCCCTCTCACTTAGTTATTATTATCATCATTTTTTCTTTGGCAAGATTTGTTCCAAATCTTTATCTGTGTTTAAGAACAAAACGGATAATGACCCACTAAAAATGATCAGGGGAAAAGTATACAGGACTTGATTGTGTACATAGTAAATAATGCTGGTTATTTACTGTTGTTGTTTCCTGAGTGCAGGGCTATAGCTAATAATTACAGGTTGAAGTGATAGGATGTGTATGCACAGACTGCTGTGACTCTGTGTGGTCCCCGTGGTCCCTGAGCTGGCTCTCCGAGATTCGGGCATCTCAGAAGATGCCTGTCTGTTTCTTCTAGAGCTACTGATTCAGGTCCAGTCAGGCACCTACTTGGTTGTACGTAGAGGGGGAAGAAGAGCTACCCAGTTGCGTAACCCCCTCAAGGCAAACTTATGAAGTGAAACCACAGTCTACAACAATAAGAAGCAACATCCCTATAACATGGTATAATTGGAAAACCACTTTTATTTTGGTGAGCCTTATTATAGTCTGTTGAGAACATTTTATTACCTTCATTTTATAAATGAGTGAGAATGTGTCTCTGAGCTATTAGGTGACCTTACCAAGGTCACTTAGTTGCAGAAACTTCAGCCACTCATCCCATCATCAATATTGTCCATGGATTTTTTTAAAGAAACAAAAACTTGCTCTAAGGTGAAAAAATACTTTTATCAGGATTAAGATCAAAGAAGCAGCAGCAACATTTAATTTAAAAACAAAACAAAGCAACCTTAGCATCTGCCTGGAGTATCACTTGGCTGAGCTCAAAGGAAAGCAACCACACAAAAGCTGTCATATTCAGAGACAGCCCAATCCCAGATGATGTCATTGCTTTTCCCCCAAGTCCCCACTTAATGAAGTTTTAATAAATGATTTTTCATTCCACATACACTCTATGTGTATAATCCTTTGGAGTAATGTTAGGTATATGCTGGCACCCAGAGCAGTATTTTCAATACCTTCAGCTTGCTTAATTAATCTCCTTTCTATGAATGTTCACATGACATCAAAAATATCCAAGTGGAAATTTAAAAATTAAGCCAGGCACCTAGATATTCCTAAACATGCAGATGGTTGCAATGATATACACCTGTGTTGAGCAGGTCTACATGCAGATGATGGTCCAATTTCATGTTGTAGAATTAAAACATTGTTAGTTTTTAAAATATACTCAAATATTAACTTTATCAGCAAGGTAAAGCAGTGTCAGTTTCCTGAGCAACATTCTTTTACTCAGTAAAGTAGATAATTTAACTGAATGAATATATATTTTTTCCCGTAAGACTTAATAAAGGTGTTTTAATCAAAACTGAAAAAAAAAATTCCCACTTTAAAAAATGTTTGCATTTCCTAAATTGGTCTTTGTAAACAAAAAGTTTCTCATTATTGATATACATGAAACATTCTAATGAGTGATGGGATTTTTGCTCTCCATTTAAATATCGTATTAATACCCAGACACAAAACATCATTGTTTGGTTTCACATAGAAACTGCAAGTTTACTTTGTTTGAAAAATGGGGAAATAAACTCTTGTTTCGGACTTCTCTTTGTTGTTCTAGCTGTGTGTCATTGACACTGGCATGACTTGTCATGGGAAGGTGTAACGAGGCAAGACTGGAATTGTAACAATTATTAACCTGCAAATCTGCTGTGGCAAAGTAGATTCCAGCTAGAATGACATCTCTAAGTATTTCAGGAAATAGAACTCTTGTTTGAACTACTCATTTTATTAATTTGATTTGATGAATATGGGAGAGATTAATAACTTTTAAATATAAAGAATGGCCAAATGTCATTAACTGTACATTTCACATAGGCTGATAGATTGGACACTGCCCCTCCCTCCCGGCCCCCCTGTCTCTTTGGTGGTAATTTATTTAGCTGGGAAAGCTTGGGTTTGGTGTAGCATCTGGTTTTCAGTGATATCCTGCTGGTCTTATCCAATTTTCCAGCTGGGAGCATGAGGCATAGGGAGGTCGAATGACTTGCCTAAAGGTCACCTGGTAGCTCAACTGGGATTATAACTCAGAATCTTTCTGATTTTCCCATCCTTTGCTCACTGGACCACAAAACTCCCTTGATCCCATCTTCTCAAGCTTGCCTGAGCAGGAAGTAATGTGTAGGCCTAGAAAAAAAAATCCCAAATTAAATACTGGCCACTATCATCTTCTTTAAAATGTTTTAAACTTCCACTGATATGACTCTGATGGAATCTCTCGTTTTCATTCTAACACTAGAGAATATTTCTATTCATGGGAGTATTGTCCCTTTCCAAGTGGTTACTTTGTGAAGGTTCATACTTAATTGCTCAGATGTTGATTTTGGTCAAAACATTTTGAGAATGCCAGTGACTTTCCAGAATGCTTGTGGCAGGAGAATACAGCTACTTATGTGTATAATAGGACTTGTTCATTATACTCTGACATGTGGTACTTGACTACTAAGTTCAAAAAAACCCACCTAGCTCATCCTATCTTAGAACTTCTAGACTTGCCATTCCCTCAGCCTGGAAATCCTCCTTGTGATTTTCTATGGTACCTTTTTATCATTGAGATCTTAGCAGAAATGGTACCTTCTCAGAGAGGCCTGCTCTATCTAACCTCCTAATGTAATGGCTTTCTTTATCTGATGTCCCCATATTTTTCTTCATTACATGTATTGCCATTTACAACTTTGCTAATTTTGTTTCCTTTTTATTCTCTGAGTCCTTACTCTGAGCGTAGGAGTCTAATCTTTCTTGTTCCCCAGCACATACTAGACAACGTTGGATATATAGAAGAAACCCAATAAACATTTGTTGAAAGAATGAATAGCCATTCCTGATGAAAGAAGGGCTCTCTTCTCCTTTTTTTTTTTTTATTATCATTCAAGGAGTTTCAAAAGAGATGCCCATGGGGTAGTGAGGGCGAGTGGAGATGACCCTTAGTCATCCAGCCAGATCAGGTGAATTAACCCTGAAGGTCAACGGGCTGATGGAAGACAGCTGTCCCTGTCAGATCACCCTCTCATCCATAGCTTCAACCTTGGAATTGCCCTCAGGCTTGGCTGGTGATCAGCAGAGGAAAATCAGTTGTGTTATATTTATAGTCATACTTCATTTTTGATCCAAATTTGTAGTTTTGCCCACTTTCATCACCCGCTTTATTTACACAATTGATACTTAATGATGCCTATTCACTTACAAAAACCAAGTTCACATTTGAAGACTGACCAATGTGCAGAATATTGAAAAAACTATCCGACCCCTGAAAAGGAATTCCCAAGTTTTTGTATCAACAGACATACTGTGCTGGAATCTCCGAGGGTGATGACTTTAAATAAACGAGACTTGAAAAATATTTAACGTAGTCAATGTTTTTAAGAATTCAGCCAGATAACTTTCCAGATTTGCTTGATATACACTTATTCATGACTATTGAGAGGGACTCAAACTGTGTGGGACACAAATCCCTGTTGCTGATGACTCCACACGTACACTATTCTGCACTTATAACCTAGTGGTCTGGTCATTGCTTTCTAGGGGAGGAAACAGGACAACAGAGTGACTTTCTGAAGAAGGGCGCTGAGTTATTCTGACTTCCCAGTGTGTGCTTAGCTGCAGGTATTATGGAAGAACTTTCCAAGCACTTGTTTGTCCTGTTCTCCTTACTGTGAGCTCTCTGAAGAAATCATTTCTGTAGGATCTGGCCATTTTGCCAGTCACAACTTACAACTCTGTATAGTAATTGCATGATGTTCTGTCTGGCTGTGTTGGAGACCTGGAAGGTGGGGATCTCAGGCAGTGAGCAGTTTCCCTCTCACTTGACAAAGAGTACTCTGGGTACATTTTGAAGTTAATATGGGGGAGTTTCAGGGTAACACAGGTGTCTGTGTTACCATTCTTTAGTATCTTTTTTTTTTAACATCTTTATTGCAGTATAATTGCTTTACAATGGTGTGTTAGTTTCTGCTTTATAACAAACTGAATCAGCTATAGGTATACATACATCCCCATATTCCCTCCCTTTTGAGCCTCCCTCCCACCCTCCCTATCGCACGCCTCTAGGTCGTCACAGAGCAGCAAGCTGATCTCCCTGTGCTATGCCGATACTTCCCACTAGCTATCTATTTTACGTTTGGTAGTTTATATATGTCCATGCCACTCTCTCACTTCATCCCAGCTTACCCTTCCCCCTCCCCGTGTCCTCAAGTCCATTCTCTACATCTGCAGTCTGCATCTTTATTCCTGTCCTGCCCCTAGGTTCTTCAAAACCAATTTTTTTTTTTTTTTTTTTAGGTTCCATATATATGTGTTAGCATACGGTATTTGTTTTTCTTTCCCTTTCTGATTTACTTCACTTTGTATGACAGACTCTAGGTCCATTCACTTCACTACAAAGAACTCAATGTCGTTTCTTTTTATGGCTGTGTAATATTCCATTGTGTATATGTGACACATCTTCTTTATCCATTCACCTGTCGATGGATACTTAGGTTGTTTCCATGTCCTGGCTATTGCAAATAGAGCTGCAGTGAACATTGTGGTACATGACTCTTTGAATTATGGTTTTCTCAGGGTATATGCCCAGTAGTGGGATTGCTGGGTCATATGGTTCTATTTTTAGTTTTTTAAGGAAACTCCATACTGTTCTCCATAGTGGCTGTATCAATTTACATTCCCACCAACAGTGCAAGAGGGTTCCCTTTTCTCCACACCCTCTCCAGCATTTACTGTTTGTATCTTTTGTTGCACTTATAAAACTACTGCAGCAATCCTTCATGGATTCAATTTCAACCTTCTGACCATCTCAGCTGAGACATGTCTAGTTCAGAGATATGGACAAACAATTGTTATCATCACACCACTCTTGAACTCCTGTGATAATTTATAACTACCTGGATGAGTGCCCTTGAGCCCCACATTCATGGTATTATTAAAAAGAAACATTAATGAACTACTAGAACTGAAATGAACATTGAAAATGGACTTCTTCCTTGATTTGCATATTTCAGAACAGCTATCTTAAAGGTGTTCAGATTGTTTCACATGGTTCCCCAGATAGACTGTACACCTTTGTTCTAAAAAATGTGGTGAAGAATTCATCGGCTTCTTGAATTCTCCAGTAATTATCTTGGCTTCCAACAATCATTTTCTTTTTATCATTGGGAAAGAATTAGATTGTACTCACACTTTTTCCTAGAAAAGTCAAAAGTTGCTCATGGGTAGGGTGGGTATTGAGAAAACAGGATATGCCATTAAGGCATTTCTCTGTTTGGAGCAGACAGAAATGTGATCTTTTTCTTTTTCTTTTTCACAACTGATATTAAAGCACCTCCCAGTGTTCCAGGCCCCCAGAGGGTCATAAAATTTGGGTCATTAAACTGATGATGGGAAACCTATCAGGGGATTGTTTCAAAACAGATGCAAATGCCTATATCCAGAAAATAAACTCCAGACACAATTCAAACAGAACACACTGATAAGTGTAGTATAGCCGCAAAGAATCTTGAGACTCTTTTTCCAGTATCATCACTTGGATTTCATACTTTGTAATTTCTTTCTGAGAGATGGTCTTGCATGATCCTTCAATCTTTTCATAACAAATTACCTTTTGGAGAAGAAATCGATAACTTCTTATAAAGCTGACAACTGTCTTTCCTTTTCCATTCAGATCAATGATTCTGTGGACCAGTTTCCTATTATTAATCATGCTGACATTAGAAGGAAACTGATATGAAAGAAAGAGTTTGTGAACAAGGGTACTGAATGACAGCCAAGTCGAACCATCAAGTACATGCACTCAGTCAGCTCCTGATGGATGATCTTTTGAAACACATTTTCTGCATGACGTCATGGGAAAATCTTCTTTTTCGTTACTTTTGGGAGTAAACAGTCTGATTCCCTGGGACATATTTTACACTATCTTTTCCTCTAGAGAACTAAACTTTTCTTTTTCCAAGAAGGAATGTGTTAGAGTTACTTAAATTTATAAGAAATGATCATGGGGTATAACTGAAAAACAAGAAATTCCTGCTGGTCTGATTCCTCTTCACTTATTCATTTATTCAACAATATTTATGGATTATCTACTATGTGCAATAGTGCAATATAGGATGTTGTATTATTTAGATGTCAAATGGTGATACATTTGGGGATTATTGGGGGATGTCATTCTTTTTTGAAAGCAGAACTAGCAGCAATTATGGTATAGTTATATCTAGAATTTTAATTTGTAACAATGCCCCAAACTTGGCATCTCATGAAATGGAGTGACTCCAAACAGCAATGATCTCTTCCAGGGAGGAAGAAGGTGTAGATTTTTAAGTGCCTAGATGACTATGGTAACTGATACTCCTTCTTGCCTCAGATTCCTATGTAGAAAGAGTGCAGGGGAAAATGAATTGGCTACACATTGTTATCTATCTCCACAGGCAAAAAAAAGAAAAAAAAAAAATCAGGACAGAGGTCCTTCACTTTTTTGTTATCTTGAAATGTCAAGAGAGAGAGACATCTGAAGGGGGTAAAGAAAGGGGGTGAGTAGGAGAGAAACTCAAACGTTAATGGGGAATAGAATTTCTCTTGCACTGGCCACAATACATATGTTTGTTATAAAGCAAGAGGCGGGGAAGACATGCATGCCTGATGTTGAAGAAAAGCCTGTTTGTGCCTCATACACTGGAGAAATTGTCTGAGAACAGTTCATCCATGTGAAAATATGACCCATGTCATTTTGCCAGGGTCGTTAAGACATTGAGCTGCTGAGTAAGGCCTGATTGGATAAATTCAAGATCCTGGGGGTATACATACTTCCTAGTGCCCAGTTTTTCTAAGATGCAAAAAAAAAATGTCAGTGGAAATGAGGTTATGGAGTGCCACTTGCGTGGGCGAGACAGGGTCTCCATAGGGTGGGAACCAGCCAGATCTCAGACATGGTCCATTCTTTTAGATTCTGCCCCATTTTCTTAGTGGGCAAAATGAGAAATAGGGAATAAAAGCCCAGCACTGGTAGCCAGAAGAAAATGGTGGTATTTAAAGATGGGTAAAGGGAAAGGTTACACATCATTTTGAAATGAATTCCCATTCTCTTTTGACTATTGTCATATTCATGTTTTACAAACTCCTAAAATGTCTGGAGATAAAATTCAGATCATTTGTTGTGAAAAGAAATGGCTTCATAGAGGAGCTTAGAGGATATGAAAGCTATATTTGAATGAACAAATATTCAAAAGTAGGCAGGAAATATGGAATAATGGACAAGAGCTTTTCCTTAGTAGAACTGTATAAAGTTTGAGGGCATCATACATGAAGCAAAATAACTCATTGGAAAACAAAAACGAAAAAACCCTCATCCTTTAGCTGTTTCAGTTTTAACTAGTCTAGGACGAATAAACAATTATTTCAATGTTAAATTTTTTAAAAAATTGAATTGACAATTCTGATTATTCTGGCTTATTTCCAATGTCCCAGGCTCTCTCTTATTCAAGAAAGTGACAGAGCAATCACATAATTCATTCAACAAATAGCAAAATCTTACTAATTTGCAATGGATCAGACCTTTAATCTCTCTGGGCCTCAGTGGCTTTATCTATAACTTGATGGATTACAACTAGTTAATTTCCAAATTTTGTTCTTTGGACTGTATGACTGTTTCCCAGCTTTAACATTTCAATGAAGAGGTTTATAATTTGAATACAGGTCTTGAAACTATTTGTATTTCTAGAAAAACAAAATATAACAACCCCATTATGATCTCTCTGCAGTGCCACCTAAATATGTGAGAGAGGAAAAATTCCTGGTTTCTTCTTGTATTCCTATATTCTAGGAGTTGTTTTCTTTTGGGGGAACATTTTAATTTAATAGGCACTTACTTTTTATTTTTTTTAATCAGTAATGGAGCTGAGAATTGGGCAGGGTGGAGCTTGCATTGAACCTAAGTGGGCCATTCACTTTTAGTGTGACAGGTTTCAAAATCTTCCCAAAATTAAGGGCAGAGAATTTATTTTAAAGGACACCTTTGAAAGAGATATATCTTTCTGCCTTTTTGACTTAAGGGTCTTTGAACTTGTTTCAAGCTACTTAGATTTAACAGCTTGAGATCTGCTAGTTATAAAAGTGTTTTTTAATTTTTTTTTCCAAGAAGGAAGATGTGATTTTCAAATCAAATTGGCAGGTACTTACAGAACCATCGCTCTGAATGAAGGAGTGGAAACATGAGACCCTTGTAAAGATTTCACTGCCATTAGGAAGTTTCTTTTGAGACACTCATATCAGCCCACTGATAAAATGTCATAAAATAACTGTCATCTCCACCTTTTATAGGAGCAACCCTTGGATTAGTCAGAGCTGCTGGATTGTAATAAGGAAATGAGTGTTTAAAAAATGAATTAAAGGAAAAGATGACCTTCAGGTTACTCTGGTCGTTGATGAGGTCAGGGGAAGGAAGGTTCAAAACCGAGTAGGATAGAGGTGAGTCCAACTCTGGATGCAAAAGTTCACAAGTCTGCATTATGAATAATATATGTAGGAAATGAGTGTTTACTCCTCATTGGCAAACTGGAAGGATAAGATAGCTTCCTTTTGACGCGAAAAAAGATCTAAATGTGAGATGCTATTTTAAACACCGAACAGCTGTTTCATCTTGAACTAAAAAGAACAAAGAAAACACCCTTAAGTCCACATAGGATATACTGTGCTTTCCCTTGTGTGTGTGTGTGTGTGTGTGTGTTTTCCCTCCTTTTACTTAGGATAAGTGAAATGTCATTTTATCTTGGGATGTTTTCTTTATAGACCAGGGACTTGATAAGTTAAAATATTGGAAAATTTCCTTTTCATCATTTTCAACATAAACAACTTTTCATTGCTTTAATATGAAATATTTTCTTTGTTAATCCAACAGAGATTAATGCCTGCAATGCTAAATTGTATACTTAAGGGAAAAATTATGATGGTCCATGGATAATATATTTTAGGCAAGGCCAAAGCAATAGGATGGCATTATATGATAGTCTAAGAGATTTTCCTTGCTCTGGAGAACCATTTGAAACAAAAAGGGTAGCCTGAATCAGTGATTTAAGAGATTTCAACTATCCAGTTAATGCCTGGGAATCCTAGAATCTTATTCACAAAAGAGTTTAAACATTTATGTTTGGATGATTCAGAAAATGAATTTCTGATTTGCAGAGCAAGCTTCTTGGGAATTTAACTCAAGACACCTCTTTGATTGATGTGAAAAGTTATACATCTTTAAAGGTTTGAATTAATACATAAAGTCATTTACCTTGGTTTGGATTTTATACTGGAAATTGCTGAGGCTGAATGCATAGAACAAAATTTTTACATATTCAGTAAATAGCAGGTTTATTTACTTCTTAATTCTTCATAGATATTTATATCTGCCCTCCCAATTTAATTTTTTGGAAAATAAAAAGCCATTACAACATATTCTATTCTCCCAGATAAGAAACACACGCACACACTTAGTTCTTTTTACCTGGAAAATTGTTCCATTAAGCAAGCAAACACACACTGAAAAGTTTAATTATTTACTTATCTGTCTGTAAAAGGCTGGCTCATAAGACTGTGGCTTTTTTTTTTTAATTTGAAGGAACAACTTTAGCTCTTTTTGGTTATGTGGTTGCAAAACGTATGTCTGCTGTTTTATAATGTTCCTGGCTCTCTTTCTTTTTAACTCATGAGACAATTTTAGTTAACTTTTCCAGGGGCTTAATTACTTCTAATTTTGTTTTTGAAATAAAAGATGAATTTCTTTAAATTAAGAACAGGAATTTCTAGGCCAGAAACTGCTATTTGTCTTCCTTTAGATAGAGATCTCAAAGGTACTAGCATCTTGTAAAAGTTAAAAAAAAAAAAAATCTGTGCCAGATCTTCTTTTTTAATCCAGACTTGGTTATATAGCACATTAATAAATTGTCCTGTCAACCTTTAGGACATGGGTTCAACTCCAATTGGTTTAATGGCCACAAATGTTTCCTTAGATGGATTCCGGATTTCTGGATGGAGGAAGAAATGCCAGGGATTCTCAGGACAGGCTTGAGACCCCCCCTACCCCCCACAGAAGGTGGTCTTGGGAGATAATCACACCCTGCTGATAGGATTTGGCAGTTAAAATAGATAGAGGTCAGCCTGTCATTTTGTCTATTTAAATAAGTCACTTGTGATTAAGGATAAGCAGCAAGTTTTTTTTTGTTGTTGTTTTTTTATTCTCTCTCTCACTTTTGGGTCCTTGCAGGTTCTCATGTGTTTCTCTGATGTTTCCTCCCTTCTGGAGGATTTCTCTCTCTTATTCTCTCCTGCCTTTTACATGAAAAAATGTTCATGTTACCTCTGTCTTTCCACCTTGGAGACATGGACTGGGTAATGATTTATCATTTTATTCCATTTAAATTTCAAAAATTGGTATTCCAATCAAAACTCTTATCTACCAGATGTTCTGTGATATCTAGAGAAAATCAAAACTTAAGACAGTTGTCTCTGCTATTTCCCTCTTTGCTAAAGTCAGTAGAATCTCTGTTATGTAATCGAGTTCATGGTAATTTCTCCATCTGCTTGGGTACTTTGGTACATAAACTTATTTTTTTCTGCCTTTTGAAAAAATTAAATGATGTCTATAATTTTATGGAAATGCATGAGGGCTGCCTTTGCTTTTAGGACTTTTCTTGACTATCAAATAGCAGGTCCTTATAAGATCATGCACTTTTTCATAAAAGTATTTGGCTGTTAACACAAAACGGAATCAGTGATACAGAAGTACTTGCATCCGCCAACTTGTTTGCTGCAATTGTTTGCTAAATGTCATTCTGAAATACTGTTTCTCTTTCTCAGAGGTTTTCATCCAATGCTCTTCTACTGCTGTTGGCCTAGGTAAGACTCTTTCAGCTGCCCATCCCATTCACCAGGCAGGGCTTGCAAAGGGGCAGTGCTTTGTTGAGTGAAAGCAGATGCGACATAAAGCCAGCCATCTCTTGGGCACTCTCTCATACCCTCAGTCCACCTTCACCTCTAATCATTTCTGATGCATCTGGCTTTGGGCAGGCTTAATTTGATGGTGTCCACCTCAGCTACATCACATATTTCTTGCTTTCTGCCCTGGGACAAGAACCTCAAAGTACTCAAAATGTGCATTGCCTGGAAGGGCCAGATGATTACACCCTGTGGGGCAGCCCTTAGCCAATGGGGGACAAAAGCTAGTGCATCCCTTGAGCAGACCATTCTGAAGCCCATTCTCAGGCTCTTCAAATTTTGCCAGTGGGGTTGAGCCCCAGGTGGTCAGAGCAGTGATCAATGCACTGTGGACCAAAATTTCCCAATTCTCTGCTCCCATTCTTGGTATCATTTCCCCAAATAAACTATTTGCACACAGGTTCTTGCCTCAGCCTCTGCTTTCTAGGGGAACCCAGCCGCCCATAAAACAGCACAACACAATGCAAAACAAAACAAAAACCCCAGAGATCGTCCTTCTAACATGACTTGCTGCCTCATATCATGGTTATTTAGATATAGTTCTATCTTTCCTAAGAAAAAAGTTTGCTTTTTAAAGTTGGGGCAAATATGGTGAGCCCCTGTTTTATGGCAAGCTCTCTGCCAGAGCCTGGGGGTACAACACCGAAAGAGAAGACACCTCTCCTGGAAAGGAATCTACAGTCCAGTGTTTACCCTCTTTGGATATTTCACAATAGAGGCACAGCAAATTATTTTTTTAAAAAACGGAATGATGTTTCTTAAATTCATATAGAACACTCCTTTGGTTAAAGATGCTTATACCTGCCTTAGTCACAGGACACTGTAAACAACCTTTTACAGAAAAAGTCTGGGTGTTGTGAGAATCAAACAGGAAGCCAAGAGGTAAAATGCATCAGGGATGGTTTTCTCCAGGAGAGATTTTGAGTGAGATTTAACAAGAGGTGAAAGACCTGGGTTGACAGAGGAAAAAGACAAAGGCGTTTCATGGACAGAGAATGGGGGAAGAGAGAGAGAGAGCTCAGGGTTCAAGAGCATAAATAGGTAAGTGTGGACACATAGACTAACATATACTTGACTGTGGTCCTGCAGAAATTAACATCCTGTGAACGGTAGATAAGTAGATAAAGTTTGGGGATTAAATAACTTTGAGAAATTTGCGTATTATTTTCAGAATTCAGAAGTTCATAGCCTACATTAGATTAAAGATCCCTGAGAAGTACTGCTATTTATAAAAATTAAATAAAACAATCCCCCAAAAACAAGGTTGTGGAGCTGAGCATTTCCCAAACTTCTGTGACTACGAAATGTTTTGCCACTAGGACACTGTTCAGTCATCTTGAGGCACATTGATATTCCATAGAGTGGATCTTGGGAAATGCTGGAAGGGAGCAGTGCTGAGAAGTAAAGTTGATGGGATCTGGGATGGGGTGGGTATGGCAGTGAACCTCGCATATGTCACAGATGTGTTTGGATTTGATATGTCATGCAATCAGACGCTACTGTCTCTGTCCTGGAGAAAAGAAATATGGTTCATTGCAAGATAATTTAGCACACCAAAATCACACTTCCAACTTCATATTGGTGTTATCATCATGCAGTTACATTTATCATGTCCATTGTTGGGAAGGCAGTATAACAGAGGATTTTGTAGCCAGATAACGTATGTTCACATCCCAACTTCCCTTCATCCTGTGTGACCTTGGCCCATGTCTCCATGTTTCTGTTTCATCACCTATAATATATGGACATGATGATAATGGTGCCTAATTCACAGGGTGGTTGGAAGGATTAGATGAGATAAAATAATTAAAGCACTTATTAGAGTGTCTACTATAGAGCATGTGGCCAGTAAGACATAACACATTTATTTTTACAGTAATAGTATTGTGTAGTGGAAAAGGCACAGACTTGAGGACAGATCTAAGTTTGAAACCTGTCACTGTCCTTTATTGGGTTTACCAAATCCTATGCATTAGTTATTAGTTATTACTGTAAAGAAGGGAATAATAATACATATCTCACCAGGTTATTGTGAGCATTAGAAATATAGATAAATTATAAAGGACATAGAAGCTGCTCAATTAATCGCTACTGGTATTATTATCATTGTGATTCTACAGTATGCCTCCATTTCTTCTTAGGGGCAGTATACTGCTCCAGAAGCTTCCTCAATCTTTTTCTGAAATTGCCTGAATTTCTCCAATGATTCCTTGTGCTGAGTTTTGGATTATAGAGCATTACTAAATATTTGCTAAATAAATGGATGCATAAATTAATATTCCTGTAATTGGGGATTTCACCCAGTGGGCCACTGACAGAAAATATCTGACAGCAAAGCTGAATTGTGCAATAAATCATGCACTGTGCAGTCAAAATGAAAATGGGTCTATTTTATCCTTGCTGTATAAACAGAGAAGTTAAAATCTAAGAAAGTTATTAGTCATGCATTTTGTTCTTACAGATTAAATTTAGACCTAAACTCACTCTTTTTTATGTTTATTATGTTTTTTAATGGACAGATAGGTTGGGAATAAAATATTAAAATTTTCTCTTTGGTGTCTGTATCATCTTCTTGGGTTTTTGTCAAGGGGCAGATTTAAATTTTCATTTAAAGTAAGATATTGTAATAAGGTATTTTATTCTAAAACATTCCTTACTAGAAATCTTAAATTTACAAAATGAGGACTGTTTTTCCCATAGTGAAGACAAACAAAGATAGAATTCCCAACTCCCCTTTTATTTTCCTTCTTGTTTTGGATTAATGCCTTACCAGGTTTTAATTCAGATCAGTCCTGGAAAGATTGTTTAGCCAGATGACATGTAACTTCTGATAGTGTTGTGTGTTATGTACTCTTTCATATGAAGACTTAGGTGGGGAATTTTTTAAAAGAAACACTTAAGATTTATATTATAGTCCATGCCACTTGAAGTGGGCCATGTAAGGCACATAGGTCATGTGACCATTCAATACCTTTCTTAAAGGGGTATCCTCCCATGGGATGAATATTTTTTAAAAAGGACACAGAGACATGTGGTTATTTTGTTCCACTGAAGCACATTTCTCTAAAAGACCAAGGATGAATTAGCCAACTGCAGAAGCAAACATATCCTTGTTTCAAAATTTTGCCGTAACTGTGTCCTCATGTTGAAATCCCTTTGTCAATGTACTGAAATTTTGAATTCTTATAGCCCTAAAGGGAATAAAAGTAATTCCTCCTATTTGTGAGTTCTTTTAGAGTTTATGATGCATTTTCATACACTTCATCCTTGTTGAAGAGTTCCTTCAAGTTTCAGGGGATATGGTATTTAACGAAAAACATCAAATGCATGCGTTTTTCCAAGCTCCTGATTTATTCCTCCCCCCCACGTTTCCCCTTTGGTAACCATAAGTTTGTTTTCGATATTTGTAAGTCTGATTCTGTTTTGTAAATAAGTTCATTTGTATCTTTTTAAAATTAGATTCCACATATGAGTGATATCATATGATATTTATCTTTCTCTGTCTGACTTACTTCACTTAGTATGATAATCTTTAGGTCCAAGATAGATAACCAACAAGGACCTACTGTACAGCACAGGGAACTCTACTCAATATTCTGTGATAACCTATATGAGAAAAGAATCTAAAAAAGAATGAATATATGTATATGTATAACTGAATCACTTTGCTGTACACCTGAAACTAGCACAACATTGTAAATCAACTGTGCTCCAATAAAATTAAAATTAAAAAAAAAACCCATCAAATGCAATGACAAAGACAGTCAGTAAATGTGTTTTATAAACCACAGTGGTGCCTAATTCCCCACTTTCACCGTTGTTCCCAATGAAAACACCTGACCCTCCGTCCCCCACAAACAGGGCAGATAGACATTACATGGACAGTTGGATTCAGCTTTAACAAGAGATTTAAAGTTGCAGAGTAACATAGGGTGGATTTAGAGTAGAGCCCATTCCTTGCTGTTTTCCTATTTGGATATAGACTAATTTCTAAAAACCACTTGATTAGAGTACAGCATGACTCTTAGAACAACATATTGATGTCTTTTAATTTACTGTAGGTAATAAGCACATGAAAGAAGAGATTCTGGATTTCAACCTTAGCTATTTGCAAAAATCCCAAGTGCTCTTAGTCTACGTCGTTCTTTAAACACACATACATATATATACACACTCACACAAGCAGCAAGAGAAGGAAAAAAAACAACCTGACAATTTCACATGACGAAGAACAGATTAAGACTGACTAATCTGGGATGTTATTATACTTGGGAATTTTCAAAGGCAAGAGCCAGAGTCTCTAAAGACTGAAATTGGACCATCTTATTGATCTCTAAGGCAACTTTTGTTGCATATTTGTATTCTAAAATAAGAAAAATCTGTCTAGGGCAAGGAATAAGAATTCTAAATAGGTTGTTTCACATGTGCAAAACTTGATTTTTCAACCCAAATTTTACAAAGTTTTGTAACGGGCAGTTTTACTATTCTCCAACTTAATGATAGCCACATGGGCAGAATCTCTTTGAAAATGTGTATCTTATTTGATATTTATCTAACATATTACATAACTTAGAGTTCCTTGACAAATATATTGAATCATATTGTCCTGGCTGATTTGCTGGGAGCAAAATTAAAGTGGAGGAGATTGGTATTGGGAAGGGAAAGAGGAGTATTCAATGACAGAATTGGCTTCTAATATGGCAGAAAAACAACACCGTTAAAATTTGAGAAGGCACTTTTAAGTCTTATAATAATCAGCAACCAAAAGGAAGAAGAGGTCTAAAAATAGCGATGGATAATTAACAGTCTAAAAATAGACTTGGCTAGCCATATGGAAGTCATTACAGTCTAGAGGTTAAAGGGGCTGAGGAGAATAAAAATCAAATCAAATATTATTGTATATTAAACCCACTACCTATAAACATAGTCTGTAAATGCTTTACAGAGTTCAGCTCCATCGAAGACAATTCGGTACAAGAAAAATACAAAGGCACAAATGATCATTTCCTAATTCATCAAAGCATTTTTCTTGGGAAGGTACTTTGGGCTCCAATCCAAAAATGCTCCCTCTGACTTAAGATATGCTTGTCATGCTATTGATATAATGGGGATTCTGTCTTTCACAACGGGAAACATAGAGTGATCACTTCTTATATTTAGAATAAACAATAATACTTCCAATATAAATAGCATTGCCCTAAGAACAAATAATTATGCAAAAAAAGGAGACTGTCAACAGAGATAGATCTAGTATAGGCTAATAAGGGCTAAAGGGTTCTAATTTTTTTTTTTTAAGATTAAAGCTGTCAGTGTATCATTTCCTCTGTTTTTATTGTTATTGTGGGAAGATGCAGGAAATGTTATTTCTAGGTAACTCTACAACCCACTCTCAAGGTTGTAGAGTTTCTAGGTCTTTTATACCTTTGATGTCTCCTATCCTTCTTGTTGCCTGGAAGGCTAGGGGAGGAATCTTAAATCTGCTTTTCTTAGTTTTGAACTTCTGGGTTAAAAAAAAAAAAGTAGATGTGTGAAGGAGTGATTGGAAGTTGACTAAAATAGAAAGCAGTGTACTACATGGAAAGAACACAGGTGTGCTGTGTCAGGCAGAGACCCAAATTGGAGATCAGGCTCTGCTTCTATCCTGTGTATGACCTTGGCCAAGAGATTTATCTGTGTGAGCCACATGTGTTTTATCTGCAAAATGAGAATAATGGTTTCTTGGTATTTATGTTGGGTATTGTAAGTATTTTATGAAGAAACATATGTAAAATCTTTAGGAACCCAAGGCCTTGATGCATAGCAATGTATTAATAAATGATAGTACTTTTAATATTTATGTCCATCAGTTCAATCTAGTCACAGTTAACAAACTCTTAAGATGTCGACCAGACAGAGATGGCAAAGTTCACCAAAACAGTTTGAAGCTTCATGGTTAAGGAAGATTGTGTTCTTTCTACTTTGCAGCCCTGCCATTCAAATTTCAGGATTCTTTCTTGCTTCTCCCTATTGATTTTAAATGATTTTTGATTTTTTAAATAAGGCCATTCAATCAGGATCTATTTTTTCATTCTTTTAATATCAGAGTATCTGCTACACCCATGCAATAATTCTCATCTGTGTATTGATTTTATTTTTCATCTTCACATGAATATGATTGCTTCTGATTTGTAAATAAATGATAAAGCCTAATGAATTGTAAAAATGGATGCAAAAACTGAGTCCTCATAAAAGATCTTGCACATTTCTTTTTTCTTAGCTAATATACCTTTTCTATTGCCATTGTTCGTAGGCTCTTTCCAATAGAATTTCTAAATGTTTGCTATTTGTGAATATGAAAGTAATTAATTTCCATGAAATAATACTACTTTATTCAATAACTTTTTCAGTTGAATCCTGAAAAATCTTGAGTTTCATCTGCTACTTAGTCAATTCATCTGAAAATTGTGATGATTTTCCCTCTTTTTTTTTTCAATTTTTATGCTGCTAATTTTTTTTCTTGTCTAACCATGTATAAAATTATAATGAGTACATTCAGTAGAATGTTAAACACTAGTGGTGATAATGGACATCATTGTATTTTTCCTGACATTTCTGGGAATGTCTCTAGTGATTCCCTGTTAAGTATGGTGCTGGCTTCTGGACTGAAATAATATATTTTTTTAGGTTAGGAAATTGTCTATCTATTACTATTTTGTTGATTGTTTTTATCAGAAGGGTTTTTGAATTTTGGTAAATTTTTAGTAGTTCTTCTCATTTTTAGAACTACTACTATGAAGACAATTATAAATTTATTAAAATTAGTCACTTAAAAAAATCTACACTTAGTATATAAACATATATATTCACTCCTAGTATTTGATTTTTGAAAGTTTTTCTGTGTTTGAAAAATCTGTACCAAGTTATTTTGGATGACATTTTTATTAAGTTGTAACAGTCTTTTTTTTAATCGATTATTTTATGAACAGAAACACTAAATAGATTATTTACTGTATGAAATATATGCAGCTTAATAAAATGTATTATTGCCCTCTTGTATTTTTTTTGTGTTATTCTGTGTGTCAAAAATATTTTATTGTCTATTTATTTCCCAAATTGAATTATAACCTGATGGATTAGTTTCATTAAAAAGTTACAAAGAATTGAGAAAAAATCCAATAATATTGGAAATAAATATACCAACCCAAATAATAAAAACAAGTGAAAAAGGAAGCAAAATACCCAGAATACCATAATGTACTTGCCTCTTAATGTCCCTAATTTGAGTGATTCATAACCAATTTCTAGAATAGTGTTTGTGTCTTCAATTAATTCATTACCAATTAGCTTTTAGTTTCTGAGCTGGCCCACAGTGTCCACAGCAAGTCCAGAGACCTACCTAGTGGTATTGTGTTATTTCCTGACTCAGTAATTTATGAACATTTATGAGGTTCATAAAGAAAAAACATTAAAGGTATATAGGGAAAATCTCATTTCCTCTTCTGTACCCATCGACTCAGCCCTTACCTGTCACCTTTCCACAGGTAACCACCAAAGCAGTCTTTTAGTTTTTGTATGTCCTTGCAGAGTGTACATGCATGTACAGATAACTATGAATAAAGGCTCTTATTCTCCCCTCCCCTGTTTATACAATAGATAGAATAGGACACACATTTTCTGCACTTTATATTTTCATCAGTAATATATCTTAAAGATCATTCCATCTCAATAGATTAAAATATTTTTCATTCTTTATAGTGCATTATATATATATTTTTATAATGCATTATATTATAATTTTTATCATTTCTCTATTAGTGGACATTTAGAATGCCTCCAATATTTCTCAATGGAAAACAATGTTGCAATGAATAACTTCCAAAAATCAAAATCTATATTGATAAAGCTGATAAACAAGCTTTTTTTTTTTTTTTTTTTTTAATGCCTTGCAAGAGGGATTGTAAATTGATGCAATCCCTATGGAAGGCATTTGGCAACAGCTATCTAAATTACAAATGCTTGCTCTCCTTAACCCAACAATCCACTTCTGGGAAGAGATTCTCTTTTCTGTTTAGGTTTCCATAGGGCTTGGCTTAAAAATAGGGAAGAGATCCCTGATTTAAAAGGTATTGCACTCTACTTACAGGTTAATATGTTTTAGAGACTTTAAAGAATAGGATAGGTGCTTATTAAGAGATCTATGTAGCAATCTACCAATCTTCTGAAACCTTGTTCAAGCATCATGTTTTGAGTTTTTATTCATGTGCTGTCATCAGAAATAGATTTCTGTCTTAGACCAAATAATTTTAGACCTACAAACCTTGCAATTTCAAGTACTTTCCCTCAGGTTCATACTCAGAATATTTCCATTATACTTCTCCCTTCCACCAACTCATTACCTACTTCACTTTATTTCTTTTCCCTCAGTAGAAAAAGCAATTGCATTGGCAGAAAATTGTTTGGTCTTTTTTGTATTTCTTTCCTCTACTCCTTTCCCAAAGGATCCCCTGTGATTTAAAAGCTAAATAGATGTTTTTCTCTCTTTGGAGAGAGAAAAACATCCCTCTCCATTCTATAATTTTAAGATGACATTTTTACTAATTTATCCCTCTCCATTCTATAATTTTAAGATGTCATTTTTACTAATTTATAATTAATTTTGTCATATTACATAGTAACACTCAAATAGAAGGGTTATCATGAAAAGAAACTGCCCCTTCCCTCACAATTAACCCCTCTCCTAGTTTCATTTCCCAGAGGCAATCTCTTTTAAAATTTCTGTTCAATTGTATCCAGTGTTTAGTTTCATAACTTTAAATAATGAGGTCATACCACTATTCTTGAATTATTAACTTTAAACTCTCTATTTCTTTTCTTAAATGAAATATAAGGGTATAGCTCTAACATATCACCCTACTCTCCCCACTCCACTCCTTTTTGATTTTGGTAGCTATTTAATTCTTATCTAATTCCATTGACTAACTACATACATCTTTAATTTATATACTTAAACATTTTTTCTTTTTCCCTAATTATGAATATTTCTTTGATTCTATGTAAGATACGCTTTTTGTCCTTACTCATTCTACCACCTTCTTCCACCACTTCTACTTCCTATTTCCTGAGAGATAGTTGTCAAGGTTGATAACATTTATATTATATTATGAAACTATAGTTAAGTTTTCTTTAATTTTAATGTATTCAATATGTTGAGTCTCACAGGTGAAAACACACAATTATAAAGTAATTCTTGTTCATGATAGAACCAAAGGGTGAGTTATAATTACAATTGCTCCTCTATTAGTACAAGGTCTTAAAATCATTTGGAATTGCTATTTGGAGAGTGTTTCTAGTGCCAAGAGATAAAACAGTCCCTGCTTTTTATGCTCAATTGGGTGCTCCAATCTATGCTTTTTCATGAACAAATTTTAGTTAGCTTTTATATTTAGACCAATATTTCCTTGCTTTTTGTCTTATAGTTATTGCCTGCCTTTGTTTTCTCATTGAGAAAACTATACTCCCTGTCACCCAACCTCTTTGAAGGCTGAAGTTAAAACCTATCTTCTCCATGGAGCAAGTCCACTGTGACACCACTGAGGCCATCTATCTTGGGAAAAGATAAGTGTCTTCACGGTTAGTATGATAAATCTGTGTATTGATTATGATTAACACTAGATGCTTTTACTTGGACATAGCACTAGTTTTTAAAATTATATTTTGCATTTCCTCAGGTAGTCACTGTATCATAATGCTCTTGAATAACTTTGTTTTTTCACCTCTTGTGCTACTTATTCTTTTTTCCACTCTAATGCTTACAATGGTTCAAACCTTCCTGTGGATTGTAATTTACATTAGTTGAAAATACAGCCTCTAAATTAAATCTACATCTTGGATATTCTGTAGTCATCTTGATTCTTTGTATAGGGAAATGGCCCACTAAGAATATGTTAATGGAAATCACTGGCTCACGGATTCCACCTGTATTTCCTGGGTCAATCACAGATACGCCCACCCCTCCTAACTCTATATTATCTTGACCATGTCCTTTAACATCTCTTGCACTCCTTTTTCGTGTACTTTACGTATCTTTCTGGTACTTATTCCTTTCTGTTCCCAATACCATCTTGGTTCAAGCCCTTATCTCCTCCTTAGGCTTAGGGTTAGGGTTAGGTCAGCTCCTAACTGACCTCCTGCTTTCAGAAGTCTCACCCAAACCCACTCTGGCATGACATTCCCTGGATCCTAAGATATCCATGATTCTTTAATACTTAGCAACTAAATTTCAAACTCCTAACTCTAGCACTTAAATTGCTTCATGATCTAACCACATGTTCCCAAATGCCCCTAAAGAATAATAAGCCTAAACTTATCCCTCAATAATAATAGTTTTAAGTTCTTTTGATACATACTGTCTCTTCCCCTCACCAACCTCACTTATGCTGTTCTCTCTTTTTGCAATGCTCATTTCCAGTCTCTGCCTGATGAATTTCTCCTAATTTTCAAAGCCTTTTTCAAATTAATTACTGCCAATGAGTTTCTCTGATGCCTCAAAGCTGAAATTGTTTCTCTTTTCCCATGCCTTCTTCTAGAACTTCCTTAATATCAGTTCTTAACTTTTAAGAGTCCCTTGCATTGCACTCATTTCTTTGTGTTATGCTCCAAACTAGATGTGTCTTCTTTGAGAAAAGGCATGTGCTGTGCATATTTTATGTTCCTAAACGAACCCATCATTGTAAGAACTCCAGAAATATGTTGACTACAAGACTGAATCTATAACATGAAATTAGTCATTCTCACCCTTGCTTACCTCACAGGGACATGGGCCTGTCTTATTTGGAGGAAGGATTGCAGAAATACATGGAGCTATTCTAAGATATAGTTTGGTTTTATTTTTTCATGAGCAGATAAGTGACTATGCACATGGTGTTCAGGACAGATGTCAAAAAAGAAATAGATGGAGCTGCAGCCTGATTGAACTTCCCAGTTTTAGTGGAACATGATGTGGGATGTTTAATTTTTGCCTGGGGAAATTAAGACAAATGAAAGGGCTGACTAAAAAAAAAGTCAAAATATATTTTATAGCCATGTATAAATTCAGACATGAAAGCATTTAGTCGTTCATATTGCAGGCTAAAAAGTCATTCTGTCCTGGCTTTAGAAGAAGAAACTTTATGTGTTTATTATCTGTGGGCCTTGTTAAAAGCAAACCTGTTCTCTGCTGTGAGTACTGAAAACCACTTCTCACAGCTCAATAAATAATAATGGCATAATGATCAAGAGATGGGCACTTAGAAGTTTCAGGAGAAAATATCCTGTGGAAGCGGATATTTATATATGGGAAAAGGAATTTTCCCTCACCTGCCAACATGACTAAATATATAAGCAGATAGCATTTCACATCTTTCAGTGAGTTTGGAAAGTTCAAATGTTGGCATTATAGTTATATACCAGCAGTATATAAAATGTCAAGTTGTACTAAAATGTAAGGGGAACACTGAAGTGGTTAAATAAGCAGCCTGGTGGTGGAGGAAAGAAAGGAATGGGTAAATAGCTTCCTCCTCGTCTCAATTTCAGATTAGTACAGATTGAAATTAGCATATCAGATGAGGATCATCCATTCCAATTGCTTTATTTTGTAGGTAAAGGAACAAAGGTGTGAGGAAATAAAATCACTCCCGGTACTGTTTTATCATCCTGCTTACAATTTATACTTGTGAAAAGTAGGCTTTATGTACCAGATACCCTCTTGCCTTGGATAACAGGTGGTGGATCCTTCATTAAATGTTTTTCTATTCCCAATAACTTTGTAAAACAAACAAATAGTTCTGCTCTTTCTTTTAATCTCAGGGATTGTGAGAACGAAATGTCACTAAAACAATTATGTGTTTCATCTGTTTTAGGAACTAGTATAAAATCAGGTGCCTTCAACCTAGTAAGTGCAGAACCAGAGAGGGTCTACATGTAGAATTCAGGGGATCTGTGAATTAGGATGGGGGAAGTTACATTTTTATTGTTACTGAGTTCTATCTAGAATAGAGCATTTCTTTCAGTAATAAATGTGAGCAACACCTCACAGTACCAGGATATAGATATTTTCATGTTTTGTGACAGTGGTTACAATATCTTAAAGTCTCATATATGTTTCTCACCACTTTGGAAATGCAGTAGCTAATAGACTCATTTAACTTAATAGTCACATATTAATTCATTAATTTTTAAAAACTATGTGTTTTACTATATCACAAATCTCTTTATTTAATTGCATTCATAGAATTGGTTTCCTTTGTATTTGTATGTATTTTATCTTATGTTTTAAAAAACATTTTGAATTTTCTTTTTGTGGTTGAGTAATATTCCATTGTACATATGTGCCACATCTTCTTTATTCATTCATGTCCATGGACATTTAGGTTGGTTCCGTGTCCTGACTATTGTAAACAGTGCTGCAGTGAACATTGTGGTGCATGTCTCTTTTTGAATTATGGTTTTCTCAGGGTATATACTAACACGGTATTGTGAAGCAATTATACTCCAGTAAAGATGAATTAAAAAAAAAAAAAATTTGAAAAGAGTCCATAGGCTTCCTCAGATTGCCAAGACTTGGGGCACAAAAAGGATTCTGAACCCCTGTACTAAATAACAGCTTCAAATATTTTGGTTTTGTTTAGAAGTTAATCTTTATTTCTTTTCAACTATGTAGCTTTGAAACTAGTTTTAACAATGTTTTCATTGTAATTCCAGCTACCATGCTCACTAACATTGATTTTCTATGTCAGCCTCCTTTAGAAAGAGAGATTAAGCTTGAGTTTCTTGTAGGAATTTTTATTGCTCTTCTAAAATGATTAGAATGCTGTATTCGCCAATGGAAAGATCATTATTTTTTAAGAATAAATTTAGTATCTTATCAAAATGGACCTTAAAATGGGATTCCAAAGCTTCTCATTTAATACTGGAGTTATTCTCATGCTTCACCAATTATTGAGACAAGAGCTGTTAAAACAAAGAGGTCAAACAACACTACTCTTAAATCTGGAAGAAAACATGCAAAGATATACACATTTTCCCCACTTTATCCCTAAGTAGATTAAGTAATTTGTGGCTGATTGTGAATTATGCATAAATTACCCATATACAGCAGAGTTCCTTTAAACTACATGGTGTTGTTTGGACATAGAATGTTTCTATTTTTTATTTAAAACAATGAATGAGACTGAGGAATTGTTGCTGAAGGGAATTAGGATTTAATCTTAGCAAATCATATCCAGGATGTTATGAATTAAACATGTAAAACAATTTAAAAGTTAAGAATAATCTCTCAAATATCATTTCTGCATTAGGTTGAATTTTTAACAACTTGCATAGTTTTATCTATACCTTTCTAGAGATCAAAAGTCAGGGTCTGGGAAATTGGGGCCAGAGGGCACCAGCCAAACTGAAATGTGCATATCAAGCAACACTTTATTACACTACTCGCTTTTACTCCCGTTGTGCCTGCAGTTTGGGGCTGGGGAGGGCTTATAAAAATTTTCTGGAGGCAATGCTCTGAAAAGGCAAGGTGTAGCTGTCAGGGCTTCGGTTCTTTACATTTCAGTTTACAAAAAACTTTGTGTTTTTTTTTTTTTTTTCTTCTGAAGTCACTGCTGATCATCTAAATATGTGGCAGCGGTGACACAGTCGTGGCAAAGTGATCACACATCATTGCATAGTGCACACGTGATTATTTATGCCTTCTCAACCACAGTGTAAGTTACAAGCAATTATTTTTCCGTCTCCTCCATGTAATTACACTGTAATCTACAGGGACATGTAATTGCATGGACGGCTTCTGCACTGAATTACGCAGCTGTCAAGGACCACGTGAGACCCCGGGAGCCTTTTACCAGCTAGCAGCTGGGCGGTCTCTTTGTGTAAACCTGGTGGCCTGAATATAAGGGCTAGGCTGGAGGGAGATTTGCAATCCAGATGTGAGGTGGGGCCACCAAGTAAACTGCCTGAGGGGGGGACAGCCTGTCTGTTTGATATCCAGCCTCATCAAATGGCCCCTTGATTTCCTATCCTTAGATTATGAAATGTCTGTGGGAGAAAAGGCAGCTCCCGTGAAAGCAAAATTTTTATTGGTGGAAAATTTCCTTAGGATTTAGGGATCTTTTATTTGCCATTGTCAGACTCCATATACTTACTAAATGCACAATGCTTTAAAATATGCAGTTTTATGGTAATATGTGTGCTCAAAGAAAATGATGAATTGCTTGACAAAATACAAAACAAATATTACATTATCATCCAAGAGGAAATAAAGGCTTTCTTTTTCTCCCTTCCTTCCTTTCCTTCCTTCCCCCCTTCCTTCATTCCTCCCTTCCTTCCTTCCTTCCTCCCTCCCTCCCTCTCTCTTTCTTTCTTATAAGGCACAAACGTAAAAGCAACACATTAAGTCAATAATCTGATGATGTGGTAATTTGCCACTATTTCTAGCACTTTTATCTAGGAAGGAGCAATTTCTAATTGTTTAGCTATTGATTTATCAGGGTGACTTCTCAGACAGTCTCTGAGAGGCCAGAGTTTGTCCAAGTGGGAATCAGGAAAATCCCCAAAGAGGCAATTCTAGAGCTTTGATGATCTGATCCTCTGGGAAGAAAGCAGGAATTATATGGGCAAGATCGGCTCTTCCTTGTCTCACTGGCCTCCCAGGAAAGGTAAGGTTTACATCAGCTTCACCACTGGGATTGGTGATTATCCAGGTTGGTGTGTGACATGTGCAGATGCGTTGCATGTTTCTTGTGGGTGCATGTATTTCACTTCATGCTGGGATTCTTATAAAATGAAGCTATTTGGAACAAGAAAGTCTTCAACTAGATAGTAGTGTTCTGGCAGAAGTCTGGGGAATCAGAGCTAAAGCAACAGTGTTGGATTGAATCCTGTGAGCAAAAAGGCAAAATCCTTGCTTGATTAGCCTTTAATGTGAACTTTCAAATAAGTGTGTAGTTACATAATTCATCACTAGACTTTCCAAATGGATGTGAATTCTGGAGCTGTTTTTCTTGAAGTGATTTGAATAAAAGAATTATTTGAAGAATTTAAAAACCAACCTTGCTCAAAAGAAGGCTATTTAGAAAATGTGTCTCTCAAATGGATCTTCCCCCCCATCTCCCAGCTTTATTGAGATAAATTGACATATAACATTGAGTAAGTTTAAGGTGTACAATGTGATGATTTGATACACACATATATA
Source organism: Balaenoptera physalus (assembly GCF_965194825.1). Taxonomy (NCBI): domain Eukaryota; kingdom Metazoa; phylum Chordata; class Mammalia; order Artiodactyla; family Balaenopteridae; genus Balaenoptera; species Balaenoptera physalus. The sequence continues at coordinate 40,014,561 of NC_138898.1, forward strand.
TATATTGCTAAATGATTATCACAATAAAGTTAGTTAACACATAGTTACCATTTGTTTTTGTTGTTCTGGGGATAACATTTAAAATCTACTCTCCTAGCAACTTTCAAGCATACAATACAGTATTGTTAACTATAGTCATTACAGAGCTTATTTATCTTCAAAGTGGAAGTTTGTAACCACTTTCTATGAGTTGGGCTTTTAAAGATTCCACATATAAATGAGATGATGAAGTATTTGTCTTTCTCTGTCTGACATCTCATTTAGCATAATGCCCTCAAGATTCATCCATGTTATTGCTAATGGTAGGATTTCTTTCTTTTTTAATGAGGAATTATTATCTATCTATCAATCTATCTATCATCTACCACATTTTCTTTATCCAACAAATAGATCTTTATCCAGCAAACGGAGCATATTTTTTCTATTTTACTCATGTATATGTGTATTAATATTTTTCTAATCTATTCATATGCCCTCTAGTATAGTTTTATGATTATATGTTTGGGAATGAACATACATAGGTAAATCCATAGATAGATGGATGATGGATGGATAGATATATAGATAGACATATAAATACACTGAAATTATTGGTTTTCATTACTGAACATTTATAGGGGCAACTCATAAACTGTCTACCTCAAATAATTCTCTGAAATAACTGAAGATTCAATGTATATCCTCATATTTAGATACTTTGATGATTAGCTGCAGCCAATAGTTCTAAACCTGTGATTGGCATTACCTTACAAGCCTTTAATTTCTTGTGTAATGGTTTCCTTAACCCTAGAGTCACTCACTAATAAGTCAGGTGTTTTAGATGATTGCAAACTTGATTTGTTTCACTTTAGGCTCTCATTCATCACAGTGACACACACTTGTGGCATAGAGGTTATAGTTACATTTTTTTGCCTAGGGAAACATTGCATTGTCTCCCTTTGACCTAAATGCTAAGTTCCCCTTAGGTTGTCATGGATTTTTGACTTTGTGAAATACTTTGAGATTTCAGACTTTTTGTTTGATGTTACCACTGAATTCAGGGACCTCCAGTGAAATAAATGAGAGGTTCAGATGAATCTGCTTGTGGTTTTGTGTAGTATATAAAGGTCAGTGTTCAAAGGGCAACCCCCTACCATGGGAAATGCAAGTACACTCTAATTAGAAGAAGAGGTAAAGCGCTCTCTGTCTGTGTGAATACCATTAAGGACTGAGCTAAATGGGGTTTATTTTTTTTCCTCTAAAATCATACTATTCAGTAACTATATCACTATTGTAATTTGTGGAATTTATTGAGTTGTCAACAGAAAAAGATGTTTAAAATGTTTGTATATTAACTTCAAAAATCATAGCTTCACAGCTCTTATACTACAATGAGCAATTTATTTGCTTGCCCATCACAGGCTCATTCCTAATTTTATTAAACCCTTCAACTATAAGAACTTGAATTCAGTATACAATAAATCCACTTTCTAAATTTGTGGGTGGTTTCTCACCTTTCCTCGTAGAGTTGGACTTCATGTTACTTTCCAAGCGTTTTAGTTCATGACTATAATTTGGTTACATTAACACAAACCAAAGTGATAGTAAAGCAAAACTGAAGGTGTCCCAAACAGTCAACAAAAGGCAGGGCATGTCTTGGATAAGCTGTGTAGTGAGAGGAAGTATGTCCTTGTGAGAGAAGAACTATGGTCAAGGGCTCTGCTGTCCTGTACAGGAGCCACCAGCCACCCCATGGCAAATGAGCACTTGAAATGCAGTGGGTCCAAACTGAGATGTGCTTTCATTGTTAAATGCACATCTATTTTGAAGATTTAGTATGAAAACAAGAATGTAAACTATCGCATTAATAATTTTTAAAATATGACTTGTTGGAATGATAATATTTTGGACATATTGGCTAAATCAACTATAATATCAAACATAATTTCATCTGGTTTTTGTTACTATTTTTTAATGTGGCTACTGGAAGATGTTAAACCACACACATCACTCACATTATATTTCTATTGGACAGTGCTGTCTAGAAGTTAAACAAATGGGCTTTATTGGAAGTCCTTGATTCTCTTGCCAGCACAGTTTGGCTTTGGTTGATACATATAATTATAAAAGCCCTCAGTTTCTTCATCTGTGAAATGGGGATAATAACACTTCCCACTTACTGATGTCATAGGGCAGTAACTATAATGTTTAATGACCCAGAGCTTGTAAAATGCTGAGTTCTTTGGATCTTGTAGAGTGAAACTAGCTTTTTTTTTTCTTTTTAAATTCCCTGAGGACTGGACTATGTGAATAAACAAATAGAGTGCATGGGAAAACACCCACACACTCACATAGCTTTGGCCCATTTTCCCTTTGGTGGATTTATAGTGGCTACAAACGGCCGGGGAAGAAAAAAAGAATCATGTGCTAAAAAATGCCAAATGCACTACTGTCAGGCTTGGCTAAGCTTTGTATGGCCTAAATATCTGTAACTCTAAAAATGTCCATACTGGGCTGATAATTGCTGAAGCTGTGGGGACATGGGGCATGGACGTTTATTATATGTTTGTGTGTATGTGTATTTGAAATGTTCACGGTAAAAATGTTTTAAATAAATAACTAATGACCATTCTGCCATATCTCATCCCTTGAAATTTTAAAAAATTTCCCTTGTGTTTTATATGACATAGTTGTATGCTGATGGTCTCCTTCACAATAAATTTTACATACACAACCATTCTGCCAAATGAATATTTTTGCCCTGAGCTCGTGGTTAGATGAAGCCTTTCTTTTCCTCATGATTTCAGATCAAAAGGATCCCAACACAGGCATGAGTAAATGAACCAGGATGAGTAAATGAAAAACTCATCCTTATTCCTGCTCCCTAACTTTTTACTGTTTTAACAGTTAATGATTTAATTCTCTTGATGTCTTTTTCCCCCGCAGTGGAATCCAAAGCCTTTTTTCCCCACCCCCAATCTCAGAACTGACAGTGTGGATATGAAGCACGCTTGTTTTTAAGCACCACAGAGTTTTATGTCGCCAAGATGGACCCAGTTTCTTCCTGAAACACAGGAAGCATGGAGTATTTTCATCCTCTGAAGAAGCAGCCTCCTGACCCGCTGGAGCCAGTGCAGTCATGCTGAGTGGTCTACGTTTTCCTGTTCCTTTTCTTTGTACAACACGGAAGTCCTGTTTGATGTCTAAATATGAGGATGCTGGAACTCTTGCATGCCAAAACTTGACTTTATATCCGTAATTGTCACATCCTTTATTGAGAGCCACACACTTGCACCATTGTGATAGGCTTTTGGGGGGTGGATAAATCGATGTCAGCAATTATATTTATGCATCCATTTCAGGTGTATACCCAAAATGTCCTTCAAAGGATGAAGGCATCAGGCTGGAGGGGGACATCGGGGGGGTGTATGTGTGTTTGATTGAAACTAGAATAATAACTTGAGATCGTATAGTTAGGTGTTGAAAATCATAAACCTTAGCCTAGGGCTCTAAGAAAACTCAGGAGACAATCTCGTTGTGTCCGCTTTCAGTAGGCAAGTAATTGTTATTCCCATTTTACAAACAAAAACTCTGAGGCTTGGAGAATTAAGTAACGTGATTAAGGAACACAGGTTATTGGTGGTAGGAGTGGGGGAGAGAATACTGAATTTACCTTAGTGAGAAAGTATTAGTCATTTAAGGATAGTAGTCATTTTAAGTGGAGAATGATAGCTATTGATTGAAGTCATCCCTTGTCTAACCTTTTGAAGGAATGATGGTGTCTTAGAGAATTTAAACTGAACAGCTGTTTCAGTGAGTGGGAAAACTCAAGGGCTTAAGCAATCCCCCTTAGGCACCTTAGAGCTGCAGCAGCCTGGAGGTCCAAGGTTTGAGCAGGGGGGATGAAGGGCCAACCATGGGTGCCAGCCTGGCTTCTCTGCCTGGTGGGGCAACGGGAAGGAGAGCTGAGCCTGGTAAGGGCAGCTGTGCTTGGAGGGGTAGACTTGGGTCAAGGGGGAAACCACGTGCCCTTGAGGCACAGTGACACTAAGGACCCCAGAATCCTACATCAGATGAGCAGAGGAGCCAGGGTGAACAGGGATGTTTGAGCACATGTGACATTCTACCTGGTTGGGTGACCCCCTTGCAGGGCGCTAGAGGAAAGGCCAGAGAATATGTGTGATAACCAACCATTGTGTCTGTTTGCGATGAATGAAACTGCCAAGATATATACAAGGTTGGAAAGCAGCAAAGAGAACAGAAGTACCTCAGTCTACTTGAGGGGTGGGAGGATGCTCCAGGCTTCCAGGGACGGTTTTACAGAAAAAGGTGTTTCAGTTTGTCCTCTCCTGAGAGCAGAACCTGAGGTAAGGATCTGGGTGCACGCTGGTTTATTTGGGAGCACGTCCCAGGAAGCATTAGAGAGGCAGGGAAGAGGGAAAGCTACTGTAAGGGTGTCTTATCAAGGATCCCCTGTGGGCAGTGGGGCTTGGTTCCACCAGGACTTCCTGAGAAACAAACACAATGCCTTCCAAAATTGTCCACTTGAAAGACAGGAAACTGGAACACTTATCCACTGGCTCCTGTCCCCACTGGTGGAGAGTTTCCTCCAGGGACTGTGTGTGCTCATGGGAGTCAGCATAGGGAAGTTCGTGGGGCAGAGAACTAAAAGATGCCTGCTGGGATGCTTGAGGTGGAGCCACGTGGGGTGAGGTAGATCCGGATGCACTTGGAAGTCTCCAGGGCAGATTCAGCTGCCATTGGTGCTGAGCTGAGGGATAGAGTCACAGAGCCATTTGCTACAGAACGTGATGGAAACTAGGACTCTTTAGGTTGATAAAAGAATAAAAAGCCAAACAGACATGGAGAAGAGCATTTACAAAGGTTCGATGGTATAAAAGAGCAAGGCTGCTTTTAGAAATGTAAGGAAGTCTCTGATGTTGGATACAAAATGGTGAGTCAAGTCAAGTCAAGTTGGGTATTCTAAGCAGAAGACAAATTATGAAGACAAGAGTCATTCTATGGAGTTTGAGTTTTATATTTTTAGAGCCCAGAGTCTAGGTCAATAGTGTCCAAAGTGGAATTTCTTAATTATGTATATTTTATCCTGAAAAGGGGAAAAAAATTGAACTTGACAACCACTTAATGCATGGCTGGGCTTCAGCCCTGGAATTCAGTCCCAGTAACACAGAAAACGCCAAGCACGATGTGGGAGGATGCTTGTAGAAAGGGTAGGAGCACCCCCAGAGCAGTGTGGTGGTAGTGACACCCTCTCTTGTTTGTCTTCATAGCCTGTTGCAATGTGTCGTTGGTTAAGTGCAGCTGGTTGGGTGGAATCATGGACTTAATTCAGGAGTTTTCATTGAACTTCTTCTTACAAAATGGACAAGGGCATTAAAAAAGATTCCTGAAAAGAACCGTCACCTTGAAGATAATACCAGTTAAGCAATGATAAGAAAACAGCAATGCCAGCAGCATTGACTTTTATCCTACTCTTAGAGCGATTGCTTCATCCATCCTGTCATGAGATTACAAATAATGAACTAATAAGTAGGTCCCCCCCCCAAAAAAACAGAAAAATAGAAATGATTAAGAAGACTATTTGAAGTATGGATTAAAGCCACTATTACTAAAAATGTAGCTCAGGCCATACCTCAAGAGGATACTGTTTCTTGAGATGATAGCTGTTCATAGTGTAAAATAATTTTAGTGAGCTTTTTGGAAATAGCATACCATTTCATATTCCTTTTCATATTTCTGTTTCTTGACTTTGTTTTACCATACAAATGATATATTAGTACAGTATACATATATAATTTATAAACATATACATATGTGTTTGCATACACACATATACACATATAAAAATATGTACGTGTTATTGATAAATGCTAAAATTCTCTCCCCTCATTATCAGACTCTGAAACAAGGACCAGGGTAGGCAGTTTGCTTGGGAGGTGATTTCAGGAAGGACACATAAGAGGGTGAGGAAGTGACACAGGGAAGAGAGAAATGCCAATAAAGGGTGTGAGTATGGTGGACAGCTTGTGCTCAGTCTTGTTGGGGACCATCTAAAGGACCAGCGAATGCACCCCAGAATTGCTCACTGAGAGCTAGGATTGTTGGGGTAATTTCACCTGATTCACAGCCCTCATTTGTTGAGTTTTACACATGGAGGCATTTAATCGCTGGATTTTCCAAGCTGCCCCTCCATGAGGCTGTGAGATCCCTCTATCCAAGGGTGGAGGGACTAGGGGAAAGCCCCCATGCAGCAAGCAGAGGACACAGTGCCTGCGAGGGCAGTCGTGTCAGCATGCTGGGTACTGTGTCCCAAGTCACGGGTAGAAACAGAGTTGGGCCAAGTGGCTGTAAGGCAAGGCATCAGTAACATCCGTTAAAATCTCCACCATAAATATTTGAAGATCCATGTTCTAGGTGAAGGGCATCCCATGGAGGAGATGTATGATAGATTGAGGTATTCAGAATTGGGGTTTAGAGGGGTCCCTTGGACAGCAGTGTGATGGTGGGTGTTTTGGAGAAATAGGAAGATAGGAGAGGGGAAGACCCATTGGGAAGATGTGATAATCCAAGTGAACGGTGGATCCGAGGGGCAAAGTCTAGAGGTGTGTTGGTTGAAGTGTAAAGATCTCGGTGGCTGATTTGGCATTGGAGAGTGAAAGAAGAAAGCATTGCCTGATCCCCTGATTTTGCCTCAAGTTACTTGGTTGATAAAGGCCAGGAAGAACAGAAGGAAGAGTGAGGGTGATGGTATAATGGGTTCAGTCTGAGCAGCTTCAGTGTGACATGTCAGAGGGATGTCTAGGGGTAGATGGCTACTAGAGAGGTAGATAGAGGGGTCTGGAATCCAAGGGAGAGTTTCCACATTTTTAAAATAGTGGATCTGGGTTTCTGTGACTTCAGATCCTTTTCAAATCGAGTAATCTAAAATCCTAACTCTAAATGACCATTGCTTTTCACTATAGATTCAGCCGGTCTAGAAGTTAGGCCCGGAAAGAACACCCATCAAGATGGCTACTATCATTTCTCAAATGAAAATATTTTCCCTACATATTTCAACATACTTAGAGAATGTTTCAACCTGCTAAATTGAAAAAACAGCAGCTTCAGCTAGAGCCTATAAAGATAAATGCATCTTCCTCCAAATATTGGAGCCTGATACAAATGAAAAATATTTTACCACTGTTTAAATTTTGTTGATGGGTTCACAAATAGATGATTTAATTCTTCTGTTAACTTTGACAGTGCTATGGACAGTATAAGCCCTTCTTGAAGTTTAGTATGTGCAAAAATTATGTGGGGATCTTACTAAAATTCAGGTTCTGATTTGGTGGGTCTGGGGTCGGTCCCGACATTCTGCATTTCTAATGAGCTCCCAGGGGATACTGGTGCTCCTAGTTCATGGGTTTATGGGATATAAAAGAGGCAAAATGAGACATTCATGCAGTCAGATTTTGTTTGGATAAAAGCCCAATTGCTTGGTCTTGGGCAATTCATTTTGCTGAATCCACTTTCTCTTGCTGTGGAATGAGGCGATCATCACCAGCTGCCTTGGACTTTTCTGGGTCAAACACAGCCCAGTGCACCTGGAAGAACAGAGAGAAATTCACAGGAAATGATGAGGAGAGAGTGGATACATGAATGTATGGGACAGAGTAATAAAAGTTGAGAAATAGAAGCAAGAAGAAGTAGGAACAGATGAGTGATGCATTGAAGAAAATGAGCCAAGCATGGAACCTTTTATTTATTTAAATTTGAAAGATACTTCTGAGTTGTTTGTTTGTTTGTTTGTTTCCCCTGTGAATTGAAGGGGAAAAGAGAAAGGATGGAAGAATCAGAGAGGAAGAGAATGCTAACTGCCCAAGAAAGCCAGTTCCTGACAGGCTGTCTCTTGAATTTCTGATTTGGTGGGTCTGGGGTCAGTCAACTACCGAAGGTAGTTTTCAGCAAATATTAATGTGTATAAGATTCACCTGCTCTGTTTGTTAAAATGCAGATTCCTCAGCCTTATCCCAAGAGATTCTAAATCCAGCTCACTGGGGTGGGCTGGGGTCTATGCATTTTATTTTTATTTTTTATTTTTTATTAATAAAAAATATTCAGTGTAAGGCATTAAAAAGCAAGTTGAGCAAATCTTCTAGAAAGTAGAATATTTTGAAAAATATTGAAGTATAGTTGATTTACAATGTTGTGTTAATTTTTTTTAACATTTTTATTGGCGTATAATGGCTTTACAATGTTGTGTTAGTTTCTGCTGTATAACAAAGTGCATCAGCTATATGCATACATATATCCCCATATCCCCTCCCTCTTGCATCTCCCTCCCACCCTCCCTATCCCACCCCTCTAGGTGGTCACAAACACCGAGCTGATCTCCCTATGCTATGCAGCTGCTTCCCACTGGCTATCAATTTACCTTTGGTAGTGTATATATGTCAATGCTACTCTCTCACTTCATCCCAGCTTACCCTTCCCTCCCCCGTGTCCTCAAGTCCATTCTCTACATCTGTGTCTTTATTCCTGTCCTGCCCCTAGGTTCATCAGAACCATATTTATTTTAGATTCCATATATATGTGTTAGCATACAGTATTTGTTTTTCTCTTTCTGACTTACTTCACTCTGTATGACAGATTTTAGGTCCATCCACCTCACTACAAATAACTTAATTTCATTTCCTTTTATGGCTGAGTAATATTCCATTGTATATACGTGCCACATCTTCTTTATCCATTCATCTGTTGATGGACAGTTAGGTTGCTTCCATGTCCTAGCTATTGTAAATAGTGCTGCAATGAACATTGTGGTACATGTCTCTTTTTGAATTATGGTTTTCTCAGGGTATATGCCCAAAAGTGAGATTGCTGGGTCACATGGTAGTTCTATTTTCAGTTTTTTTAAGGAACCTCCATACTGTTCTCCATAGCAGCTGTATCAGTTTACATTCCCACCAACAGTGCAAGAGGGTTCCCTTTTCTCCACACCCTCTCCAGCATTTATTGTTTGTAGATTTTTTGATGGTGGCCATTCTGACTGGTGAGAGGTGATACCTCATTGTGGTTTTGATTTGCATTTCTCTAATGATTAGTGATGTTCAGCATCCTTTCATGTGTTTGTTGGCAATCTGTATGTCTTCTTTGGAGAAATGTCTATTTAGGTCTTCTGCCCATTTTTGGATAGGGTTGTTTGTTTTTTTGATATTGAGCTGCATGTACTGCTTGTATATTTTGGAGATTAGTCCTTTGTCAGTTGCTTCGTTTGCAAATAGTTTCTCCCATTCTGCGGCTTGTCTTTTCATCTTGTTTATGGTTTCCTTTGCTGTGCAAAAGCTTTGAAGTTTCATTAGGTCCCATTTTTTTATTTTTGTTTTTATTTCCATTTCTCCAGGAGGTGGGTCAAAAAGGATCTTGCTGCAATTTATCTCATAGAATGTTCTGCCTATGTTTTCCTCTAAGAGTCTTATAGTGTCTGGCCTTACATTTAGGTCTTTAATCCATTTTGAGTTTATTTTTGTGTATGGTGTTAGGGAGTGTTGTAATTTCATTCTTTTACATGTAGCTGTCCAGTTTTCCCATCATCACTTATTGAAGAGGGTGTCTTTTCTCCATTGTATATTCTTGCCTCCTTTATCAAAGATAAGGTGACCATATGTGCATGGATTTATCTCTGGGCTTTCTATCCTGTTCCATTGATCCATATTTCTGTTTTTGTGCTGGTACCATACTATCTGGATTACAGTAGTTTTGTAGTATAGTCTGAAGTCAGGGAGCCTGGCTCCTCCAGCTCCATTTTTCTTTCTCAAGATTGCTTTGGCTATTCAGGGTCTTCTGTGTTTCCATACAAATTGTGAAATTTTTTGTTCTAGTCCTGTGAAAAATGCCATTGGTAGTTTGATAGGTATTGCATTGAATCTGTAGACTGCTTTGGGTAGTATAGTCATTTTCACAATGTTGATTCTTCCAACCCAAGAACATGGTATATCTCTCCATCTGTTGGTATCATCTTTAATTTCTGTCATCAGTGTCTTATAGTTTTCTGCAAACAGGTCTTTTGTCTCCTTAGTTAGGGTTATTCCTAGGTATTTTATTCTTTTTGTTGCAATGGTAAATGGGAGTGTTTCCTTTATTTCTCTTCAGATTTTCTGTTGTTAGTGTATAGAAATGCAAGAGATTTCTGTGAATTAATTTTGTATCCTGCAACTTTACCAAATTCATTGATTAGCTCTAGTGGTTTTCTGGTAGCATCTTTAGGATTCTCTATGTATAGTATCATGTCATCTACAAACAGTGACAGTTTTACTTCTTCTTTTCCAATTTGGATTCCTTTTATTTCTTTTTCTTCTCTGATTGCTGTGGCTAAAAATTCCAAACCTATGTTGAATAATAGTGGTGAGAGTGGGCAACCTTGTCTGGTTCCTGATCTTAGAGGAAATGGTTTCAGTTTTTCACCATTGAGAACAATGTTGGCTGTGGGTTTGTCATCTATGGTCTTTATTATGTTGAGGTAGGTTCCCTCTATGCCCACTTTCTAGAGAGTTTTTATCATAAATGCATGTTGAATTTTGTCAAAAGCTTTTTCTGCATCTATTGAGATGATCATATGGTTTTTCTCCTTCAATTTGTTAATATGGTGTATCACATTGATTGATTTGCATATATTGAAGAATCCTTGAACTCCTGGGATAAACCCCACTTGATCATGGTGTATGATCCTTTTAATGTGTTGTTGGATTCTGTTTGCTAGTATTTTGTTGAGGATTTTTGCATCTATGTTCATCAGTGATATTGGCCTGTAGTTTTCTTTTTTTGTGGCATGTTTTTCTGGTTTTGGTATCAGGGTGATGGTAGCCTCGTAGAATGTGTTTGGGAGTGTTCCTCCCTCTGTTATATTTTGGAAGAGTTTGAGAAGGATAGGTGTTAGCTCTTCTCTAAATGTTTGATAGAATTCGCCTGTGAAGCCATCTGGTCCTGGGCTTTTGTTTGTTGGAAGATTTTTAATCTCAGTTTCAATTTCAGTGCTTGTGATTGGTCTGTTCATATTTTCTGTTTCTTCCTGCTTCAGTCTTGGAAGGTTATACTTTCCTAAGAATTTGTCCATTTCTTCCAGGTTGTCCATTTTATTGGCATATAGTTGCTTGTAGTAATCTCTCACGATCCTTTGTATTTCTGCAGTGTCAGTTGTGACTTCTCCTTTTTCATTTTTAATGCTGTTGATTTGAGTCTTCTCCCTTTTTTTCTTGATGAATCTAGCTAATGGTTTATCAATCTTGTTTATCTTTTCAAGAGCTAGCTTTTAGTTTTATTGACCTTTGCTATTGTTTCCTTCATTTATTTTTCATTTATTTCTGATCTGATCTTTATGATTTCTTTCTTTCTGCTAACTTTGGGTTTTTTTTCTTCTTCTTTCTCTAATTGCTTTAGGTGTAAGTTTAGGTTGTTTATTTGTGATTTTTCTTGTTTCTTGAGGTAGAATTGTATTGCTATGAACTTCCCTCTTAGAACTGCTTTTGCTGCATCACATAGGTTTTGGGTCATCGTGTTTTCAGGTATTTTTTGATTTCCTCTTCGATTTCTTCAGTGATCTCTTGGTTATTTAGTAGCATATTGTTTAGCCTCCATCTGTTTGTATTTTTTATAGTTTTTTTCCTGTAATTGATATCTAGTCTCATAGAGTTTGGTAGGAAAAGATACTTGATGTGATTTCAATTTTCTTAAATTTACCAAGGCTTGATTTGTGACCCAAGATATGATCTATCCTGGAGAATGTTTCATGAGCATTAACACCTTAAATATGTATTAATTTGGAACCACAGTTTAAGAAGCACTGCTAAGACCCCAGGAGAAAGAGAAGACATTGTAGAATATTTGAAAGCCGTAAGATGTAGTAGAATCAGTGAAAGAACACTTTGAGAAGTATAAGTTTAAAAGCACTTCCAGAAAAGTATCTAGGCAGCATTAATGGATTAAAAAAAGGTATTTACAGACGTTCAGAGCAGTGTCTTTCAAATATAATGTGCACATAAGCCATCCGGTGATCCTGCTACAATGCAGATTTTGACTTAGAGAGTCTGTGGTGAAGCAGGAGAGTCTGAATTTCTTTCAAGCTCCCAGGTGATACTGATGCTGCTGTCCTTTGGACCACATGATGCATAGCAGAGAGTTAGAGGATGGGATGAAAGAAGGCTCTAGAAGTCTGGCCATTTAAAATTGATATGGAGAAAATGAAGTAACACTACCTGAAATTTGCACTCATAACATTCAATAGATAAGGAAAATGTGTTTATTAATTTACCATGGAATAGTTGCTGAGAATGGCAAGAGACAGGGCTAAAGAGTGACTCAGTGATCAAAGTCAGTGCAGTTTATTCTGGTGTGTAGACAGGGCAACATGTGTATAGCCATGGCTGGGCAAGGGGAGGTGGGGGGGCATAATCCTCTGAACCCTTATTTAATTTCCTGCTTAGGAAAGCAGGAGCCAATGGAAAAAGTCAGTTTTCTCTAAGAGAGCATATTTACGAGATAGCAGCAAAGAAATTAAACCAAGAGAGTTCAGTTTTCTTTCTTTATTGGTTGTTCCTTTGTGAGATGCTAACCAAATAAATACCCAGAAATGATGTAGGGGGAATGTAGAGGTGATGTAGAGGGGAGGAAGGTGAGTTAGTAAGAACAATGAAGCCATCAAGAAAGAAAATCAATAATCAGAACTGAAGAAAAAAGTAGGAAGAAAATGGAAGGAAATAAAGTCAACACTAAATAAAGAGTTAAAGTACCTTGACTGTTTTGATGGTATCATCAGTGTCTGCATATGTCCAAACTCATCAAATTGTGTACATTGAATGAGTGCATCCTTTTTGCATATCAGTTGTACCTCAATAAATCTGTAAAAAAAAGAATTAAAGAAGCAAAGAGAAAATTGGGATTATGGTGTCTAAGTGACTCACAGATCCACAAACATGACAAAACACTAGGAAGCACACATCAGTTCACTGCATGCTGGAACACAAATGGGAAATGGGGAAAAGTCAGTTTTGATCAAGAAGTTCATTAAGATTGTCAAAGTTGAAATGAAGAATTTAGAACAGAGACTGAAGAATTCCCAATTTATACCCAAGTAACCACAGCAAAATATTTCACGCATAGTATGAAAAGTCAGTGTGGGGTTTGCTACTCAAAACATTTGAATTAAACGTTGAAGATGCCCGCTACTTAGAAAAATAAACAGTTATGGCCGTTATGTCCTTTGTCATGTGTAAGAATCCTTTGCAGGTTATCTGATGGATTTCTTTCAAATCCTTGTTCCACATGCAGGAATATGCTCCTATGAAAATATGAATAGCAGAAGTCCCCCAAGCAAATTGTGCCCTTACATACATGCATATTTGTCTGAAAGTAGTTTCTTACTCATCTATGCTGAAAACTTTCTGAAATCTCATAAATAATGGATGTCAAAAGAAAAAATACTATGTATTCGATCATAACTAACAAAGCTTTGGACAAGAACTTTTATTTTTGTTTTTTAAATTTTTAATGTATTTTTTAATTGATATATAGTTGATTTATAATATTGTGTTAGTTTCAGGTGTACAACAAAGTGATTCAATTATACATATATATATATGTATTTTTCAGATTCATTTTCATTATAGGTTACTACAAGATATTGAATATAGTTCCCTGTGCTATGCAATAAATCCTTATTGTCTATTTTATATATAGTGGCATTCTGTCAGTGTAGACAAGAACTTTTAAATCAACATTTTAACTTAATGTGTATAGGAAGTCATTAAAAAACACAGTAAACATAAAAATATTTTAAATAATGATAATTTCTGATAATGTCTTTCTAACCAAAATTTGAAAATATTTTTTCTCCACATTTCAGAAAACAAATAATCATTCATTTTTATGTGTGCAGAATAACAAAATTCTGCCTTATTGTTTTTTGGTAAACTGTGATTTCTTTTTATTGTGGCAGTTATCATTAATTTCTCTTAATAAGTGTCATGTATTTTTCTTTTTTTCTTCCAATTTTATTGAGATATAATTAACATACAGCACTGTATGGTTTAAGGTACACAGCAAAATAATTTGACTTACATATTTCATGAAATGATGACCACACTAAGTTTTGTGATCATCCATCACCTCACATAGATACAAAATAAAAGAAAATGAAAAAAGCCCATTTTTTTTCTTGTGATGAGGATTCAAGATTTATTCTCTTGGGCTTCCCTGGTGGCGCAGTGGTTGGGAAACTGCCTGCTAATTCAGGGGACATGGGTTCGAGCCCTGGCCTGGGAGGATCCCACATGCCGCGGAGCAACGGGGCCTGTGCGCTACAACTGCTGAGCCTGAGCTCTAGAGCCCACGAGCCACAACTACTGAGCCCACATGCCACAACTACTGAAGCCTGTGTGCCTAGAGCTCGTGCTCCACAACGAGAGGCCACAACAGTGGGAAGCCCGCACACCGCAACAAGGAGTAGCCCCCGCTCGTCACAACTGGAGAAGGCTTGTGTGCAGCAACGCAGACCCAACACAGCCAAAAATAAATAAATAAATAAATAAATAAATAAATAAATAAATTATAAAAAAAGTTTATTCTCTTAACAACCTTCATATATAACATACAGCAGTGTTCATTATATTAATCATGTTGTACATTACATTCCTCATGCGTATTTATCTTATAACTGGAAGTTGGTACCTTTTAACTTCCTTCATCAAATTCCCCCTCCTCCTACCCCTGCCTCTGGTAACCACAAATCTCATCTCTTTTTCTAGGAGTTTGTTTGTTTGCTTGTTTGAAGTATGATTGACCTACAACACTATGTCAGTTCTTGATACACAACATAGTGGTTTGATATTTTTATACGTTTCAAAATCATCCCCATGATAAGTCTAGTTACCACCTGTCACCATACAAAGATGTTACATTATTACTGACTGTATCCCCCATGCTGTACATTTCATTCCCATGACTCATTTATTTTGTAACTGGAAGTTTGTACCTCTTAATTTCCCTCATCTATTTCACTCATCTCACCACCCTCCTCCACTCTGGCAACCACCTGTTTGTTCTCTGTATCTAAGACTGTTTCTGTTTTGGTATGTTTGTTCATTTGTTTTGTTTTTTAGATGCCACATATAAGTGAAACCATATGGTATTTGTCTTTCCCTGTCTGATTTATTTCACTTAGCATAATACCTTCTAGATCCATCCATGTTGTCCAAATGGCAAGATTTCATTCTCTTTTATGACTAGCATTACACATCTTCTTTATCCATTCATCCATCAATGGGCACTTAGGTTGCTTCCATATCTTGGCCATTGTGAATAATGCTGCAGTGAACGTAGGGGTGCATATATCTTTTCAAATTAGTGTTTTTGTTTTCTTTGGAAAATACCCATAAGTGGAATTGCTGGATTATATCGTAGTTCTATTTTTAATTTTATGAGGAATCTTCATACTGTTTTCCTTAGTGGTTACACCAATTTATTTTCCCACCCAAAGTGCGCAAGTGTTCCCTTTTCTCCACATCTTTGCCAACACTTGTTATTTGTTGTCTTTTTGATAATAGCCATTCTGACAGGTGTGAAGTGATATCTCACTGTGGTTTTGGGTGCTTTTCCCTGATAATTAATGATATTGAGCATCTTTTCATGTGTCTGTTGGCTGTCTGTACGTCTTCTTTGGAAAAATGTCTATTCAGGTCCTCTGCCCATTTTTTAATCAGGTTGTTTGTTTTTTTGATGCTGAGTTGTATGACTTCTTTGTATAGTTTGGATATTAACTAATCTCTTATTAATAAGTGTCATGTATTTTAATCTGATACTTCCAGAAACATTTGTTTGTTTGTTTGTTTTAAGACAGAACAATGATGGAAATTTTTGAGATTTATTTTGTTAATATATACTTCTGCAGAACCATGAAGTGTGTTTAAGTGCTCCCAAGGCTGTGGAAAAATTGTTTGAACCTTTTATGAAATTAACTTGAATTGCTCCTGTGGAAAATTCCTCAGATTAATATATATTTTCAAAATGTGCAATATATCTGAATTACAAGTATCTCAATTTTACCCTCCTACTTTCTCATTTTGGTCTACTAGTAGTCAACGTTGATGCGAAATTAATAGTGTGTATACTCTAACAAGTTAAGAGGAAAAGGTTATCTGTTTTATCATTCTCATCTCGTATGAATTTATTAAATACCTTCTTGCGGGTACTGCTGTGCCAGGTACTTGGCAAAATAAGTTAATTATTCATGGCCTGATCAGATCCTATAATCAGCTGATAGAAATGTGTTCTGCAGCCTGGAAACAGGATGGGTTTGAAAACAGTTCTGACCTAAACATTGGATCAAAGCAGTGCTTACCACTACTGCTTGGTGATTTGGACCCATTGATTCATTCATGAAACACTGGCAGTCTCCTTGAATCAACACTGTGTGAGGCTTTTGCATAACAAACAGTCCTGTGATGAGTTCATATTTTAATGGGATTAATTTATAAACAAAGAGTTAGGCTTAAATACCTAAGGAACTGTAATAAGTTATCTGTAAAATGCTGAGAAAAGTCCATGAAACATAACTCCATCTGGCAGAATCCTTCTCAAAGCATACGTCATTTGGGCTGAATCTTGAAATGTAAATAGGGAATTTGCCAGGCAAAAAAGGGGGAGGAAAAAACTTATGCAAATGCACAGAAGTCTAATACAACATTCATTGTCGAGGCTTGAAGGGAAGAGCCAGTGTGGGTGCAGAATGGGTGGGGGAGGGAAAGTAATACAACTAAGGCTATATGATAAATAAGGCTTAGATTAAAGAAGACATTTATGTTATACCAGGTATATAAATGAAAGTTCTGAGTTGCAAACAACAGAATTCAAAATCCATGTCATGGAAACCTAGGGAGAAGAGACTTTCAAAAACGTAAGAGTGGGAAAGTATGAGCAATTAAGTAACGTGAGGACTGAAATTAGACCACTGGATTTCAGTTACTAAAGCTCTGCTACAACAGTAAGAGAATATTCTGTAGGACAGTGATTTTTAAAGTGTGGTCCACAGATCAGTAGCATCAACATCATTTAGAAATTTGTTAGAAATGCAGAATCTAGAGCCTGATCCAGACTTACTGAATCAGAAACTCAAGGGATAGGACCCATCAGTCCGGGGATTTTGTTGCAAGCTGAAGTTTGAGAATCGCGGCTGGAGTGTGCCTAGAAAAGAAGGCTTTTTGTGGCTTGGAGGTAGAAAGAAGTAAGGGCAGAAAAATAAACTGCCCTTTTGAGAAGTTTGTTGTAAAAAAAAGAGGGAAAAGAAAAAAGATGGTGTTTTTGAAGAGGAGGTAGGTAAGATTAAGGAAGCATAATAATCCATCATGTATTTCACTTATTAATAGCTTTTACTTTTCCCAACGACTTTTTTTAATAAATTCACCAAAGTTTTAAGTTTTTAAATAGTCAAATCTTTTGAATTTTTGTGATTACTTTCCATTGCAAACTTATTCACATATATTTCCATATTTTCTATTACTTTAACATGATTTTCTTTCTTCCTTTTTACATTTTAAAAAATATGTCGGAGTTTATTTCAGTGAACACTGGGTTGAATGGCTCTCAGGTGATATGTTCTTCCCCCATAAGCCAGTTTCCTCAAGGTAGTTGATTGACTGTTCTATCCTTAACTCCGAGTTACGAATCTCTTCCTTTATCAGATATTAAGTTCTGACACACACATTTAATGAAGCAGCACCCCCTGCATTATGACTTCTTCTGAGCAGAAGCACCCCGGTATTACCTCCTGGTAATTTTAGGATCAGTTAAATCCTCAGATTGTCTTCAAATGAGTTCTCTCAAGTCAGGTCTCCCTTATTCAATTCTTATATGGACATCAGTGGAGATGTGGATTATAAATATAAAATATCCTAACCCAATTTCAAGCTAAGAATAGAGATCAACTCTAGATCAGTGATTCTCAGACTAAAAGTCCCAGTTCCCATTTGACTTCAAGGACCCTGGGCCTCGGTGTCCTGTATTAGTTCTTCCAGTGGGTCTGTTCCACACCAAAGTTTGAGAACCACTGCTCCAGATGCTTCCCGATTTTAATTTATCTTTTATTCTTATACACACCTGAATGGAGTTGGAATAGTGAAGCTAGTATTCAAATCACTTAAGACCCAGACACACTCAAGCAGAGACAACCATATTTGCACAGAGAGGTAATTCTTGGACTAAGTTATCCGGAGAGGGCATCCATTCTTTACCTCCCCACAGCAGTAGCTGCCCAGAGTATAATTCTAATGTTTTTTCCAATTAGAAATAATTAACATTCATGATCAGATCAACATTTTGGAGCAACTGGCTTACCATTGTTCTGATGAATAGCTGTTGAAAGATGTATACCATTTGGACATGGTTCTGTATTTTAAAAATCCTTTAAATTAAAATTGCCTTGGGCTTCCCTGGTGGCACAGTGGTTAAGAATCGCCTGCCAATGCAGGGGACACGGGTCCAGGAAGATCCCACATGCCGTGGAGCAACTAATCCCGTGTGCCACAGCTACTGAGCCTGCGCTCTAGAGCCCGCGCACCGCAAATACTGAGCCCACGTGCTGCAACTACTGAAGCCCGCGCACCTGGAGCCTGTGCTCTGCAACAACAGAAGCCACCGGAATGAGAAGCCCACAAACCTCAACGAAGGGTAGCCCCCGCTCGCCACAACTAGAGAAAGCTCGTGTGCAGCAACGAAGACCCAACACAGTCAAAAAAAAAAAAAATTGCCTTAAAGATAAGATTGAGTTCTGGCCATACTGATATTCTAATGAGTAGCACTGTGCTTATCTCACACATATACACACACACACATATGTATATATACATATTTTAATTGAAGTATAGTTGATTTACAATGCTGTATTAGGATGTTCCTTAAACCTGTGTTCACCATGGATAGGTGCCAATATTTACTGTACAACATGTGGCGGATATATTTGATTTAAAATCATATTTTTATTCTTTGCTATAGATCAACATTCTCTTTATTTTCCATTAAAAATTATATTTCATGGGGAGAAATTATCTGCTATAGAAAGACACTGGATTTTCAGATTGGCCAACACCTTCAACTGTGTCTCAAGTATAAGCCTTTTAGCAAAACTTTAACACATTTGATCAAATGTATTATTTTTTCTTTAGGTACTTTTAAACCAAATATATTTTGAAACAAAATTAATTAATCTCTTTCTGATTTCTTTACAATAAACTAGTAAAATCGCCATTTTAAAGAATTATTTAATGGCTGTGAAATCCTTTGAGAATTTTAATTTTTTTATGAGAAAGTTAAAAAGACCTTTGAACCAAAGATTGATAGTAAATAAAGCATTAAAGGCTGTAGTTTGGATCTTGGAGACCAAGGTATTGCTAACATATAAACACGGGGTGGGGACACGGGGGAGGAGCAGGGAAAACCCCTTCATCCAGCTTCCTGAGAACGCCTAAGTATTGTTTCATCTTTGTATAAAGTATCGACAGTAGATATTTTAAAACAGAGCTCTGCCCAGTCACAACATTAAGTTTCTTTCCTTATCTTTAGTTTTTCAAAGAAAGCATTTCTTCCTTTTCTCCACCTTTTTTTGGCTGAATTCCACAATAGGATCTTCTGAGAAGTCATACTTCTCCCCAGACCTCCTAGCCCTCCTACCTAAAGCCTAACCCACCACCAGGAGATAGACATAAAGTGGTGGGTCAGGTATCAGAAAAAATTACCCGAAAAGGGAAATACAAAATCTGTTCGTTCACATTATCATTGAGGAAGAAGATGCAAAAAGCAGAGAAATGTTTTATGTTTCTAAGGTAGTACAGATTTCCAAAGTGTTTGCCCATAAACTTTGTCATTAGAGTGGCTCCAATAATGACTAGTAATGTGTGGTTCAACTAGTAGGGCGCTTCAACGGAAATTGAAAGACTTCTAGTACCTGGCCCATCATCCCATAGTGTTACACTTGGCAAATAGTATAACGAACTCTAAAGTCTACGATAATCACACTATTATATCAACTTGAAAATCCAATGTTCCTTCATCAGTGGAGCACTGTCATATGTCTACTTCCTCTTTGTAGGTATATCAGAAATGTATGCCATGGTTATAGTGATGTTGTGTTGAAAGTATTGAACTAATGCATCAGGGACTTACACAATTCACTCTACATAAAATCATCTTATTAGTTCTGAATCACAAAATCAAAATTTTCCCCTATTAACAAATACTTCATGGGTTACTGGTACCTTTTTAAACTAGCAATTTGTTATTATTTATAATTAAATTATATATATATATATATATATATATATATATATATATGTATATATATATGTATATATATATCTCTCAGACATTTGTACTTCCCATATTATACTGATGAAATTCCTGGTACGTGCTGTGATGGATTTTGGAAAATACATTTCACTTGTTGGATTGAAATCCATCCCTGGAGCCCAAAGAGAACTCTGGCGTCTCCCAGGCTCACTGTCTGTGACATGTGAATAGTTCAATATACAGTGTGGTCATTTCCCTATTCTAAAGGTCACCTTGTAAATAAAACTATTTAGTTGAAAAGGCCATTGAAAATACACATAACTCTCTGATAAGGTAGGGAAAACACTAAAGAGCAAAAGGATATGGCCTACATAATAGAGTAAATGTCATGAGGTCAGTATTTAAAATACTCATTATTCTTGATGTATTACATTTCCAGGAAGCGTTTGGTGAACTAATATATTTCACTTCTTTTTTTTTTTTTTTTTGGTAAGTATAAATAAAAGTTACTCTTTTTTTAATTAAAAAAAGTTACCAATGATGTGAACTCAAAGAGGGAGAAAGTTATGGGTAGGGTTACAGCTTTCACTTTATAGAAGTTGTGACCTTTGCTTGAAATCAGGGTCAATTACCCAACTATCTAGTTCCCTCTACAGAATCATCTTCACCCTTCTGCACCTAGTCAATTCCAAACTTGAAATACTTAAGCAACGCCATAACCATAACCCTGTGCCATAACCCTGTGTTGCCATGAGTAAACAGAGGTGATATAGAGTTATTTCTCAGTAATGATAGGACTTTTGGTAATGAGAAAAAACTAAGTAGACTAAGAAGGGTGTTTTTAAATTAAGATATCCCGGTTTGGGATATTTGTAGTCTACACACCTTCTGACAATCGTTTACTTTTGTGGGCATTTCTTGAACTTTTTTTTGTAGGACGGGAGAAGGCTTCATGATTATAGAAGATTTGCTCCCTCCCTTCAAAATCTTCAAATTCTGTTCAAGCATAAATTAAGGATGTCCACTTCAAATTTAATTATAAGATCTGGATATTTATAACTCTGTGATAGTAAAGTAATAAGGCTTATTTTTCCATTTCATTTCTAAATTCGTATTGTCATTTCAAGTTGTCAGTTTAGGTTCTTTATACAGATTTAAAGAATGTGGCCATCATTTACAACAATTGTGACTTCCTTTTATAAAATTATATTTTGTCTTGGACATGATCACTTTATCAGCCTAGACAGTAAAGCAAATCATCTTCTGAAAGGGAGATTTGACCTTTGGAAAATAGGTGATTATGAAAAGTCTGATGATCAAATGGGGGGAATGCTATTTTTTTCTGTGAAGAGGCGAATGTCTCTCTGTTTTTCCATAGCTCACAAACTGAGATGCATCACAAATTGAGATACAAACTGAATTAAGACAACTTAATTCAGATTGGTTAGGAACTCAATTAGCATTTGAGCCAAAAAACATTGGCTTTTACTCTGAGTGAACTAAGAATGAATGAATAAATGAATTCACTGAATATTGATTAAGTACCTAATATGTGACAGGTACACTTCTAGATGTTTGGTAACAGTTCTGTACAAAAATATTTGCATTCCAGGTATTTACAGCCTAGAGGGAGAGAAAGAGGAAAAAATAAATAAGCTTAAGAGTAGGTTAGGAGAAAGATAAAGTAGGGAGGGAGAAGAGGTCTTCTTGGAGGAGGATTGCAATTTTAGATATTGTGGTTCAGGAAAGTCACTCTGAAAAGATGCTCTTTGAGCGAGGGCATAAAGGAAGTGAGAGATGGGACCATGCAGATATCTGGGGGGATGAGCATTCCAGGTGGAAGCAACTGGTCCATGGTAGGAGCTGTGGGCAGAGCTCCTGCTGGCGGGGCAGAGTGAAAACAGGAGGTAAGTAGGGAGCAGATTGTGTAGGGTCTGTGGGTTGACAACAAGACTTTGACTCTGAGTGAGTTGGGAAGCCATTAGAAGATTTTTAATAGCCAAGTGTCTTGATCTCACTTACGTTTTAAAAAGATCACTGTGGCTGCTCTGTTGAGAATAGACTAGAGGCAGACAAGGGCTAAAGAAGCAAGACCAGTTATGAAGCTATTACAATAATAGATATGACGGTGAATCAGATTAGTGAGAGTTATTGGTCAGGGCCCCAACAGGAAACAGGTGGCACACTTAAATTTTGAAATTCAAAGAGTGAATTTTGTTAGTTTGTTTTCCAAAGGCATTAATTATAAAGTGTGGGTGGCGTACAGGGGAAACAAATGGGATGGTGTGGTAACCCAGGATGAGTAATTCTTACTGTGCCTGGGCCAAAAAGAATAAGGGAAGAAAAGAGTTCCAGAACCTGACAAAAGGGGAAAGTTGTGTAGAGGAGGTCCTCTTGAGAGGGGCAGGGACACGGCCATCCCAAATGACCTCACACAGTGAGCCAGTGCAATAGATACCATGACCTCACTCTCCTCCATCCATCCAATCTTCCTCAAAGGCTCCCCATTGACTAAACCCAATCAGGGGCCAGAGGGCAAGGAAACCATCCATGTCCTTACAAGGTCAGACTCCTGGGGCAGAAAGCAAACTGGAGCATAATGAAAAGTAGATCTGGAGAGACAAGTATAAGTTACCCACCACCATCTACTCCCCTTGCCCTCAGCTTTTTCTCCTTTCTTCTGGCTAAAACGTTTATGTCTTCAACCTAGGGAAAGCATGAAATCCCATCAGATACCATAACACTGTGGTAGTTGTCTGTGCAGTAATCCTCCTAACTACCATATATCATGATAAGCACCACTTGTGTTATTCATATAAAGTGGTAGAAAAACAGAAGAAAGAAAGAAATAACATGAAACAGAGCTTACACATTCTTTGCTACTGTACTTGATAATGAGCCAAAATTGGTAATCATGATTATCTTCTACAAATCAATTGCATATTTTTCTCCCCTTGGCCAGCACCATATAGTCAGGCTCTTTACCTGGTAGAATGACAAAAAACTTCATTCATATGAGATATGAGCCCTTGATGTCTTATCTTCTTTGGTCTTCCCACACTTTTCCACTGGTCAAGGACTTTTGGCCAAAGGAGTACAAATAGGTACCCCACCAAATGCATGGGTTCCTAAAATAATCCTCTCGCCCCCATTATGTAGCAGTGACTCATTTTCCCCCTAGTGATCAGGGTCAATCAAGATCAATTACGTTCATTAGAACAAGGGCTCCCTTCTCTCACTGTTGGCTCAGTGGCACAAGGAACAAAAATGACAAGGGTGAAGTCTTGGTTTCCAAATCATTGAATCAATGATATTATTTCTTGGTGGAAGCATTTGAGGTGGACACCAGGGCCTCAAAACACAGTGAACCTTAGGTTGTGGAGATGGGAAGAAAATATTTTGTCAAGTAGTTTATTGGTAAAATAATGAGAGGGGTCATGCTACCACTTTGTTCCTGGATGTATACATTTAGGATAAGTTACAAAAATGAAGGAATATGTATTGGCCTTATATTTAAAGCATATATTCCATCTATAGCATTGCACCCAATTTACCAGGCTATTGCCTTACACTTGCACATGCTAAGTGAAGTAGGTATGATGCCACCACTTGCTCTGGATATCTCTTGTTCCATTTCTTCCTTTGGTATATGTGCAACCCAATTACACAGCCTCACTTCAAAGATCTACTTCTTGAGTTACTTTTGGTAGCAATTACTGTCATTCGGGTTCTCAATCAGGAAACAAGTGCCCTATTCAAATTAGGATACTTTAAGGAAGGCTTATTTACAAAGTGACTATTTACAGAAGTATAGGTGGAATATAGGGAAACTACAATGGATAGTGTGATGATCTACAGTTATGATTGGAGGATTTGTTACTGCTAGGCCAGAAGAAACTGAACCCAGAAGGAGAAAAATGTGTGAAGGAGGCTGCCTTGAGAGGAATAGGTACCTTCAATAGAGACATGCCAGCCTGAGGGGATTGCATGATGGAAGCCAGGAACATAATCCCTGGAACACAGCCTCTCTCCATTCTCTCAAACCGTTGTCAATGCTTCCCCAGGATTGAACCTAACTGGCAGATAGGAGGTAAGAGAGCAGATTTAGAGAGTTGGGTGGAGAAGGGTGGAGGGGAAAATGGAAGACATCTGGATGTGTGGCAGTGATGAGAAGAGTTTGGATTCTCTTAATTTGAAGGTAGAGCAGATAGAATTTGCTGACAGATTAAATATGGGGTATGAGAGAGAGAACAAGGATGACTGCAGTTAAAAAAATTATCTGAATAACTAAGGTGAATAACACCTTTCATCTGAAAGGCAAAACTGACATTTACTGAGATGGAGAAGAATAAGAAAAGGGAAGGTTTAGGTGGATTAAAATGTAGATGCTTAATTTTGGGATATGTTCAATTCTGATGCCTATTAGACATCCAGTGGAGAAGTTTAGTAGGATGTTTGATATATGACCCTAGAGTTCTTGGGAGAGGTCCAGCTTAGAAATAAGCTATGAGTCTTGATGAGATCACCAAAAAAAGTGCATATAATAGAAAGAAGTCTTAAGGGCTTAGGCCAAACACTGCAGTGATTAGAGTTTAGGACGATTAAGAAGAACCAGTAAAGCTGACTATGGACAATGTGGTAGGAGAAAAGCAAGTAAGTTTGGTGTCCTGGAAGTGAAATGTAGAAGGTATTTCAAAAACATAAGTTATCAAATGATACTGACTGAATTTGATGAGAATTAACTATTGTATTTAGAAAACTTTAAGTCATTGATAACCTTCATGTTTAGTAGACTAGCTGGGACAAAATCTTGAGTAGAGTGGGTTCAGGAGAGAATGGAACAACAAAAAAAACTGGACAGTGGGCATACAGATAACTTATTTTAAAGAAAATTTGCTGTAAAGGGCAGAAAACAAATGGGGTGTTTTCTGGAGGGGAAGGTGGGGTTATTAGTTTTTGTTGTTGTTGCTATTGTTGTTGTAATGATGGGAGATATCAAGTGCCTCATTCTGGGATGAAAGAAATGATCCATAAAAGAGGAACAATCAATGCTCAATTTAGCAGAAAGAGGGGTGAATTGCTGGAGAAATGTCCTCTAGTAGGTGAGAATGAAAGAGTTGGTCTTAGTTAGATACATGACAGTTTACTGTTACAGCAGGAGAGAAAATAGACTATATGGGCTCATGGGAAGGTAGGAGAGGAGTTGCAGTGCTGAGAACTTAGGGAGGTCTAATCTGATAGCTTCTATAATCGAAGATTAAAATTCAATTAAAATTTTTATATGCTACTATTGTTAAGAAATCAGAAGACTGAATCTAGGCACATTTTATCATGTCATGATATAAAAGTAAAGTTAGTTAATTTTCTCAAATGTTGCTTTGATTTTGTATTAGCTATAGGGTGAACTTTATTTGTCATTTCACCCCAAATTAGGGAAAGATTATGCTTAAGAGAAGTGAGATGGTTCTATTCATTCTGGCTTTTGACTTTTAGGTTTGTATTAGTTTCTATTTTTTAAAATGAGATGTCAGTTCTACATTATACAGTGGAATGAATGAATGGAGGTCTGCCCTTCAGTGTGGTTTTAGGGGTACCCAATCCTTCCCTTATTCTAAAATCCTTACCTTAGAGATCATATCAGTACCTAAATTTCCTGCCATTATTCTGTACTTAGAATTGAAGCATAACCTCCTGGAGGATATTTAAAATTTCATCTGTTATTCATGAGGGATAATACAAAACCCATTTGTCTCAATCATCATTCTTGCTTGGTTTATTTTATCATATTAACACGAAAGAAAGTGGAGCCTGGAGTCTATGACACACATATAAGGTGAGTTTTGATCAAAGTAGGGAGTTGAGAATGAGTTTGTCTCTTCAGGAGACCATGTTTTGGTCAATTTCCCATAACCTTGAGGGAATGGTTACCTCAGATGTGTCTGCCAAACAAGGGGAAGGGGGTACCTAAAGGACACTTGAGGATAAACTGAAGATTGACCGCAAAAATGCTTTGATCTAAAATTGTAAGTTTTTAAAGGTAAGTTTATCTTCTCTCTTAGAACAGCTAAAAGGATAACATTTAATTACTGCTTACTGTGTTTTGGACAGTAAATAAAAAACATTTAAAGCTAGTGTACACGTGTTGGTTTTTTTAAGCCTAACAATAACCACTGAGGTTATTGTTTTAGAGATGAGAAAACCGAAGCTTAGTTTAAATAACTTGCCCAAAGTCATAAGATTAGTAGAGGGTCTAGACAAGATTTTGGAAAAGATCTATCTGACTCCTTATAATAAAACAATTCATGAGAGCAGACATCCTCCTGGTATCTGTTAAGTGCCTTGTGTACAGTTTGCCACTGACAAATGTTTATTCATTCAGTGAAGGGGACTCCCCTACATTATGCTGTGACTTATCCCACAAATGCAAAGTAAAGTGGAACATTAAGATGCTTTGCACAGGTAATCGACACTGCATTAATTAAGACCAAACTAAAATTCCATCATGTTTTCTTTTAGTTAGTCTGGTAGTTGAGGTCAAAATGCTTTCTGACACAAAACAGCACATGCCTTTATGTCTTTCACAGTACATATTTTTTTTGTTGTGTGATTCCTAATAAACCTGCAGGTATATTTTTGTTGTTGAGATCATTTGAGAAGTGTTGCCTAATCTTCAGATTCTCTAAGGCATCCATGTGAACACGAGGACCACCCTAAGCAATATGAGATATCTGGCTACATTCTGATAACTCTATTTTCCACTGTAACTAATTCCAATTTACTTGCCAACAACTTCAGACATCAGCTGAACCCTTGCTGGAGGGGAAAAGCAGCTTTGGGGGTGGAGACGTATTTCAAAGGATATTGAATAAGATTAGTTTTTGTAATTGGGAAATAAGAAGCAATGCTCTGGGGGGTAATGCCTGTACTGCAGAAGAACTGACTCAGTACAAGGTTTGTAAATGGCTCTCCTTTCTATATCCATTCAATTCAAAGATTTCTGGGTAAATCTATGGAAGGAAATTCATGCAGGAAAGAGGGTGGAGATGGAAAAAAAAAGTTCATACTTAAGTCACAGTCTATGGATAAGAAGGAATTTGAATATTAATGCACAACCTTGAGAATTAAATTCCCTGTCCAACAACCTTAAGAACTGGCAGCTGGCTGGACGCTGATAAGGAATGCTGGGAGGGGGTAGGTCCGGGGAGGAACCCGTTCCCAGGGAAGGCTCTCATCCCTGGCTGGCATTCGAAAGAATTACAAAGCATGATTCAGAATCTAATTTTGTCAGCTGGTGATTGGCTCCCACAAGGCTCTGGCCTCACAATGTGTTCTATTAAGTAATGGGAATTGGGTTGTGCCCTTTTTCTCTGTTTCACGCCTCCCACTCCATTTTTCTTCACAGTGCTTCCCATGTCTCCATCATGAACTTAGGTGTACCTGTTTCCATATACGTTCCAAATGGCATTTTAAGAAGTCTTTGCAATGCACAGATGTTAAACATATAGAAGGATGCCAACACCACACTGAATTTTTAAAAATTTAATTTCAATTTTTTGACTCTTAGGCTGCATTGGGAATAACAGCATGACCATGTCAGGATGGGCAAAACCCAGATGGGGAAAGGGCCAATTTAGATTAAACCTCTCCATATCCTAACCCTGATTTGGAGACTTTGTGCAAGAGAGGTTTTTATCACGGGTAAAGAGTAAACCTCCATGCAGAAATAAACATACTGTGTGAGAAGTCATTTGGTTTATGTTAACTTCACAGAAAGGGAAAAGGATGAAAATGGACTCTGGAACTCGCTTTTTTTGCAGCCAAATGCCAGATTCCTGTCAAAACGTCTGTTTATCCTTTACGATATGATTTATATCATCAATGATGAAATTCACTTTAAGGGTAGTCATTTGCACATCTACAAAAAGGTGGCATTATGTGTTCAGAGGACCTGAAATATGGGTTTTATCATTCCTTACATAACCTAACAGGAGTTAGTTTCTCAAAGAGTTATGTAACCGGACTATTTTTCCCTCCATTTTAAGATTTGAGAACTTTGTTATTCTCCCTGGTTTCCAGAACGTACAAAAAATATAATTAATGAGTGAGAGTGATGTGTTCATTGGACAGAAAATGTTAAGCTCAGTAAACATTTCTAAGAATATTTTTTCTTAAAATTAAATCACAGGATCTGTTCTTTTCCATTGAAACGATTTCCATAAAAGAAAATTAAAAGATCCCCTCACAAAGAGTCGAGCAATCTTAGTTCTATGCTGTCGTTTCTTATCTTCAACTCATACCTGTTTCAGATAGAAAAAGCCAGCCATTTGTTAAAGAAAAAGTCCGACATAAGATACTAGAAGACCTAGACTCTATTTTTGTTCTGGCACCAACTAGCCATAGCAATCTGACTGAGTCACTTTCTGGACTAATTTTCTAATTTGCAAAAATGAGGGATCTGGCTAGATCAAAAGGCAAACACGCTTGGCCGGCAGGCAGCTTCCAGATGTGTTTCCCATGGCAAGCAAAGTTTTTTTTTTTTGAATTCCTTTGGATAGACATGCATTACCACAGCACCACAGCCCTCACCATTCTTTATTACCCTGTTTGTCTGTATATGTGTACCTATGTATCAGTTAGCTTTTGTCATGTAACAAAAACCCCCAAACGTAACGGCTTAAAAGCACAACTGTTTACTTAGTTCAATATTCTAGGGTTGGTCATTTAGTGGGCTTATTTGGGCAGTTAGTTCTGTTGGTTTCACCTGGGCTCACTTACTCATCTATGGTCAACTGCCATTTAGCAAGGTGGCTCTCTTTCTGGCTGACTGTCACCTGGGGCAGTACGTATTTCGGAGACAACTCCTCATCCAGCAGGCTCACTTGAGATTTTTCCCATGGCAGCCTCTGGGTTTCAAGGCCACAAAAACGGAAGCTACAGGGTCTATTGTGGCCTAGGTTTGGAACTCTCCCAACATCACTTCTGTTGTGTTCTGTTAACTAAAGCAGGTCACAGACCAACTTGGATCCAAAGAGTGGGGAAATAGGCTCCATCTCCCCAAGGAAGGGGCTGCAAAGTAATTTTGGTCATTTTTGCAATCAAGTACAGCCTTCCCGTAAGCATGTAATCTTGCAAGCTGTGGACTGCATGGCCTTGAATTCATACCCAGACTAAAAACAAAGCAAATAACAACCAAAACAAACGAACTGGACACTCCTACCTCTATAGCAGGAGCATACTCATTGCCCGACAAGATGTTCAAATATAAATCACTTTAGAGCAGTATTGGAAAGTACGTTGCCCGTTGAACCACAAGTCCCCAGATGGTTGGGGATCTCTGCCCTTGGTGACCAGACATTTGTGCCACAAGCTTCTGGCAGCTTCTGAACTTGGGTTATGCCCTCGTCATAATAGGGAGCCGCAGTTCAATGGTGGTCAGCCTCAGGGGTGGGAATTCTGACTGGAACAAGGAAAGCCTCCACTGTGTCCCTGCATGTCCCTGCAGACAGAACACAATCTGAATCACTTAAGGGGGTTGGAACTCAGTTTCCATACACCCTGCTTTGACTGTTTCCCAGAATACTCTTAGTTTGAAATGATGACATAGGGAAATTTCCTTTAGAGTGGAGAGATGACTAACTGTCTTTCATGCACAGTGTGAAATGAAGGAAAGACTGTCCAGTTCTGAAATACACGGATAGTAAACTCCACTTTATAAAGCACAGACTTGCCCTGCCTCAGGCTCAGTTGTAAGCTCTATGTATGTAGGTAAATTTATCAAGATAAATAGATAATATGATATACATTAATTAATTGGCCATGTGCTAAGTTCAAAATATTGTCCTGGATACTGTAATGACCGGAAATATATATAAGAAAATGTTCCTTCTCTCAAAGGGACAAAAGTCAGTCTGTGATAAGAGCTATTCAAACTCTGAGTCCTTATGAAAGAATTTCTATTGACATGACTCAGGAAAATTATAATAAGTTTTCTCCTGTCACAAATATTTTAACTGAATCTAGTAAATAGAGAAATGACTTATTTCATCACTTAAATTTTAATCTAAGAAGGAAGATATACAGATAGATCTTAGCTTACTATTTTCCTTTGAGGAGGTGACAAGACAGATGGGGAAAGATACCTCAGCCATAATATTTAATTAAGAATGCCTAATTTCTGGTTTCAAGTGAAGCTTGCTCATTCCCCTCATGGAAAGGAGCTTTGAATCTGCATCTTCCTCAATAGTTGGGTTAGCAGGAAGGGAGAAAGGCAGTTAAGCCCCTCAAAATGATTGAGCCTGGGGAGAGCATGCAGAGACTGAAGAAACAGCTGATGCTCTGCGAGAGATTATTTCAGGAAAAAACAAGCAACTTGATAGAAAAAAGCAGACAAAGGACATTAGAAACAATACATGGAAGAGTGAATCCAAGTGGCCTACAAATGTCTGAAAAGATGCTCACACTTATTAGTAGCCAATACAATGCAAACAAGTAAAATAAGGTATTATGTACTTTATATCTGTTCTACTGCCAACAATTAAAAATAACATTATCACTGAATACAGGTAGTCATATCTCTAGAGGGGAGGCCTAAGAAACCACGTTTCAACAAACTTTCCAGGTGATTATAATGCACGTGAATCTTTGAGAACCAGGGCTCTTGTGTAGACCTACAAATTGTTGCAGGCATTTTGGAAAGCAAGTTGACAAAACCTAATGAAATTACAAATACATATACCATGCACCCCTAAGTCTGAAGATCTTTCCCATAGAAAGAAGTACTAGGAAATATAAATATATGGGCAAGGATATTTATTGCAGCTTTGTCACAAAGGCCAAATCCCAAAAAAAGATGAAGGCATAACAGAATATTGAATAAATATGTCCAATATTAGGGGAAAAGTCTTAAAATATGAATTAGTTGTACATTAGAAGAGCTTTCAACACATTTTTCCATGGAGGAAAGCAAGTTGTAGAAATCTGTCAATATGATCCGATTTTGTTAAGCAATAATAAAAATTATGAATTGGTGATAAGTAAGCGAGAGAAAGAGAGAGAGAGAAGGGAAAAGGCAAAGAGACCAGAAAAAAGAAGAGTCTCAAGAAGACTGCCTAACATCCAAATAAAAACAAATAAAATAACAGCGGGAAAAACATTTAGGACCAATTGGCGACTTGCCCGAAGTTATGCAGTTATTCAGGGACAAAGCCTGAACAGAAAAGACTAGTTCTGACTCCAAACCCATGTCTATTTCCATGAGTATACACCTCATGTCTCGTTCAAAGGTTAAGTCCTGGGAGAGTTGTTCAATTCTGATCCAGTTTTGACCTCATCCATAGCATCTCATACATGATAGCTGCTCATAGCTGATTCACTTTGTTATAAAGCAGAAACTAACACACCATTGTAAAGCAATTATACTCCAATAAAGATGTTAAAAAAATTTTTTTGTTTAAAGAGTGGAGAAAGGAGTAAACAAAGCAAGCATATCTCAAAACGGGAGGCAGCAATATTGTGTTCATTTTACTCACTTGTTAGAAAATCTTCCCAAAGTTCCATTTTGTTATCTCTATCAAATTCAAGCAGCTTCGCTTGATATTAAAAATGCGCAGAAGCTAACTCCAACTTCCCAGCCGTGCCCTTCCCCCTCCTTTCTCTCAAGTTTTCTCCAGTCCAGCTGTTCCTCTTTCTCAGCATCCCCTCCGTGCTTTCACTGGAAACTCATCCCTCTCTTCCCCTTTCCTCCACTTCTATCTATCTTCCAAGCCTGGTTTCTTTTCTATCTCTCCCATTAAATTTCCTAGGAATAACTCTTATATTTCCACGCCCTTACGATGTCTTTTTACCCACATTATCAAGCCCCTATGGTCAGAGACTATAGTATAAGCTGCTTTGCTCACTCATAGGACTTTTTTCAATACTTTGCCTTTAGTACGCATTTAATCATGTCTGTCCATGATTCAAGTTTTTGTTCTAAGTAAACAGGAATATTTGCCACTTGTCAATGTCAGCCTTCACTTGGCTTGTTTTGAAAGTGTCTGAAGCCCAGATGTCCTGAATGGAATTAATTAGAGTCCCTCCATGAGCCTATATCTCTTTCTATGTTTTCTGTCCCAGTTACTGATACCATCATTAATTCAACTGTCCAAACCAAAAACCTCCCATATTTGATCCCCTATCATTTGTACCTCTCACATTTAATTGGTTGCTAAGTTTAATTGATCTCTCCCCTGCCACACTGCCTCTTCATGTATTCCCTACTTTCCACTGACACTGGCAATGCTATGGTTCACATCCCTGGGCTCCCATTTCCTATTGTACCAGCTTCCTGATACCTCCGGTTCTCACTCTCCAAACCGCCCTTCAGAGGGTCACTGGAGTTCATCTTCGCAAGTGCCGTTTCACTTTTCAAAAAACCATTAAGAATAAAGAATAAGCATCAGTGTATGACATTTAAATCCTCTTCCATTGGTTCCCCTCCTAACTCTTCTGTCTTCCCTTCCCTATCCCATCCACACGCACAGTATTATGAGTTTGCACATCTTCCCACCTTTCTTCCTGCTTCTCCCCCAATCTGAAATGCTTTCCTCGGGAATTCCCTGGTGGTCCAATGGTTAGGACTTGGCGTTTTTACTGCGGGGCCTGGTTTCAATCCCTGGTCAGAGAACTAAGATCCCACAAGCGGTGTGGCACGGCCAAAAAAAAAAAAAAAAAAAAAAAAAAAATGCCTTCCTCTCTTCTCTACTAACCTAAACTCTGTCTGTAACCCCTGTTAAATAGGAAATATTATTATAACATATTAGATAGTTTCATTATTGTTAAAGGCTGAATTCAAATGATTATTTTCTCTGTGACATTTGTCTTGACGTTACCAATGAATATCCATGGGTCTTTCCTCTGTAGTCTATACTCATGAATAAGTCTCCATACAACTTTCATTTTTTAATTATAATTAGCTATTTGCATATCTTTCTCTTCATACTTGATTGTGAGGTCTTTGAGAAGAGAGACTGTGACAAACTCATCTGCACGTTCCCACAGCGTCTGGTCCATGAGTGATACATAGTAATGGCTCCTTGATTGTTTGATGAATGTATGAAAGAATGAATGGTTTCTCTCATCTAATTGTGCTGAGGAATTGCTTATACTGAATGCTTTGCAGTGTCCCATCTACTTCCTTCAGCTGGCAATAGTAAGCACGTGTTTGTTTTCAATTCATAATTTAATTTTTTAATTTATATTTGTATCAGAGCAATATATGGACACAGATAAAAACATTTTTTTAACGTTTAATGAAGAAAATAGCAGTTCCCCACTCCTTAGTCATTTTCCTATTTTCAACTCTTTTGACTTTTCCTTTTGCTTTTTAGGTATACATTCTTAAATAATATGCATATACTGAAATGTGTTAGTTTATTGATTGTAGACATTATCTGTTGACTTGCAATTATACTTGGTAGATTAATAGTTAGCTCTGTCCAGTAGAGAAGACCATAATCTGAGGCCAAGCAACAAAGTTTTGCCTACACAGAGCCAGCTGATTCTCAAAGGGGTCAAGCCTGTGACTTTCCCTGTGTTAGCCCCTGACTCTCTATCACTCAACAAACTGATTTCTTAGCTTAACTGATATGACCATTGGCTTAAGTCTTGGAGCTGTCTGTAGAGTCCACTGTAAGGCTTGCTTCTCTACCAAGTTTCCAGTTGATGCCTGTGTTTAAATATTAGTTTACGATTAATTTCTTATATTTGCATTTATTAGATGCAATAATCTTGCATTAAAATCTTGGCAAACACTATATGTAGTGATCATCCACGTACCTCTTATGCATTCACTCCTATGAACTTTTGGAAAATGCCAGTGCTATTTCCCGTTTGGAAATACATGGGAATACAAATTATGCAGAAATAACATCTGTAAGGCATAGTTTTTCCTTTGAAACTTCTCAAGAAAACATTGTAGCCATATCAATATTAAACAAAATTAAACATAACTTTCAGAACAATTCGGTACATTTCCAAGAGAAGACTTGTGAAGGTTAGTTTTTATCTTTTGTCATTTGGGTACAACTTCATACCTCAAAGGGAAATGGTGTCAAATGTAAGCCGTGTTTGTCCTAGACATGTTCATTTAGTCAGAAGAGGTCAAAGGCTATGAAATGTCCAACAGGTTTCCTTCTTATATCTTGGCCAAGAATGTACAACAAAGATAGAGATAAGGTTAAGAAAGCAAAAGCAGGTGTGGTCTAATCCTAGATGGTCTGTGCTTAGGAAGAATGTTTTAATTGTTAAAATGCAGAGCCTGGTAATGCTTCCTATCACTGTGTGGTCAGATTATTAACAGTGGTGCTATCATCAGCAACATCATTATTGTGTCTGACCATGTGTGTGCATGCCTCTTAGTGACTCAGAGTGATATCATCAGTGTAGGCCAGGGGGGTACTGGCAAAGAGAAAGACTGAATCTAGTAGTAGAGCAAGAGACAAAGAAAGTTGACTTTTGAGTCAACATTCATGTCTATAGGAGCTAAACTGGGAAAGCCCAGAATGTCTTCATGGCCAAAGCCAAACAAATAGAATTTTTATGAAAGTAAAATCTTTATTAAATAAATGGACTTCTATGTAAATTTTAAATGGAGAAAAACAAGTTTAAAGAAATAAAATATATTGCATTGCCCAATATACTTTCATAAGTCAACGTTTGGGTGAAGTGATTTCTGGGTTTCTTCAGGTATGGTTTTGAAGTATGATGTTTTTCATCTGGCATGTCTTTGTCTATTACTTTCTTGGTGGGCTTTTGAATGGAATAGGGACAGACATTACTCAGAATTAGGAGAGAGACTGTTTTCCAGTAACAAATCTTTATTTTACGTCTACTTTGCTCCAAATCTTGTTGTTGTTGTTTTGTTTGTGTGTATGTGTATGTGCATGTAACAATACAATAAAAAAAGTCTTAGGATATTTATCAGCAGACTATATGGACTTACAGATCTAGAGAGAAATTCACATTTCTCAGAGCTTGAAGGTGCCTTACAAAAAGATGGGTTGTAAACAATGGACTTGCTTTTCTGATGTGTGAGACAGCCATGGAAAGTGCATTCCTTTCAGAATTGGAGCATTTAAACAACTTCAAATCCTTGTTTTTCAGTCAAAGAAATCACATTTTATAAACAAGAGTACATTTGTTACATGTGTGTAAGTTGATTACATTCATAAAAGAGCTCATAACTCACTATTTTATCATTATTATTTTATTTTTATTTGTTTTTCTTTTTATAATACATATTTATATAAGATGACAACCTTTCATTTAGCCAGAACAAATTATTTGAGTAAATTTTGAATATAACTTACCATATGTTTAAATGGAAAAGAATGAAAATGCTCTACTGCAAAATAAGAGACAATTCTTCTTGCACCTGGAATCTGATATGAATAAAAGAAAAAAATGTTAATTTGACTTATATGTAAGCATTTCCTCTGTATTAAATGACTTATCTCTATATCTTTTCAGTCCTATCACTATATCAAGTATTATAGTTACTTTTCCCATTTTTTTTTAATCTAAGTGAAGTTTTAAAAATTTATTCTGATGCCCAGCATGATGTAACACTGAGTGCTGAATTATAAACCAAAAGACCAGCAGCCACTATGGAAAACAGTATGGAGGTTCCTTAAAAAACTACAAATAGAATTACCTTATGATCCTGCAATCCCACTCCTGGCCATATATCCATAAAAGACAAAAATTCTAATTAGAAAGATACATACACCCCAATGTTCATAGCATGACTATTTATAATAGCCAAGACATAGAAGCAACCTTAGCGTCCCTTAACAGATGAATGGATAAAGAAGATGTAGTGTATATATATACAATGGAATATTACTCATCCATAAAAATGAATGAAAGCATGCCGTTTGCATCAACATGGATGGACCTAGAGATTATCATATTAAGTGAAGTAAGTCAGAGAGAGAAAGACAAATATATGATATCGCTTGTATGTGAAATCTAAAAAAATGATACAAATGAACTTATTTACAAAACTGAAATATACTCACAGACATGGAAAACAATTTTATGGTTACCAAAGGGGAAGGGTAAGGAGGGATAAATTAATAGGATTAATAGATAACACTACTAAATATAAAATAGATAAACAAGGACCTACTGTATGGCACAGGGAACTATATTCAATATCTTTTAATAACCTATAATGGAAAAGAATCTGAAAATGAGTATATATATATATATATATATATATATATATATATATATATATATATATATATATATATATATACGTGTATAACTGAATCACTTTGTTGTACACCTGAAACTAATGCAACATTGTAAATCAACTATACTTCAGTTAAAAAACAAATCAAGAGACCAGCACTGGTACTCTAACTTGGCCACAGATTTGCTGTGTAGTTTTAAGTCTAATCAGGTAATCTCTTTAGGTGTCAGTACCTGCACCTGGAAGAATCTACGGGGGATTGAATATAACAGTGCCTAAGGCTCCTCTTGGTTTCTGCATTAAGTAAAGGCCTTTGGTCAGACTTGGTATGCATTTTACCTTGGCCCTTAGAAGTTTGCCCTGGTCTTACCTCAGAACAGTACTATGCAAGGAAAGACGCTACACTATATTCTCCCTCCCCAGAATCAAACTGTTTTCAAATTCACTTGGAGCTGGGAATGAAGAGCTCACTCCACAGGCGCATATGTTTTCTATTTGGAAAACAGATCTGGGGAGGCCATTCTAATCAGGCTTGTGCACCTTCCTTTGAACTTGACAGCTCAGTAAACAAAACAATACCTCCAAACTATTCCAAACACCAGCATGAGCTGCCATCCTTGATAAGTTAGTGTGTGAATCTCTCTTTCCTTTTTGCTTTTATTGGAAGTGACATATAGTATTTCTGCATCAAATTAAATCTGGCCCACATGGAGCTCTTTTATACAGAAAATGCGAGAACATGGGTTTTTGGCAGATGTAAGGTAAATATAGAACCTCTGATGGTGTTTGGGCGCTATGAAGCTTATTCCCTGCCACAGACCAGCAATGACTACATCGTTCACAAGTGGTGAGGCTGTGACAAAGTTGTGCAATTCCTCCAAAAGTTGTGGTATTAAAATTTATACTAATCACACTACTGCCAATTTTATTCATGTCTACATATCTATTTAATTGTGTTAACTTTTATGGACTTTTTTTACTCCTTTCCATTTTCCATTCCCTTTTTTTTTTGTTTTTTGGTTACTATGGAAAAGATTGGCTCATTAGTTTGGGTGGAGGAAGAAACGATGACAGTCAGCCTTGAGTCTGAAATGTGTTCTGGGGTCTGGGAAAGTGGGGTTTGAAAGAATTCTGAGCTCAATTAAGTATTCAGCGGTTTAAGTGAAATTATGCTAACCTGAATCTCATGAATTGACAGGACATGAATTGAAGACAAGTTAGTTCTTTATGGGGCAACAGACTTATTACCTCTGGCAGTGAAAATATGACTAGTTGTATTTTGTTCACAACTTGGTAAAAATGTTATGATATTATAAGTTGAAGCATAAGACTACTTAGTTTACATTCCCCACTCACTGGTATGTGATATTCAATCAACAGGAAATTAATGAGGGCCTAC
Organism: Balaenoptera physalus; assembly: GCF_965194825.1. Lineage (NCBI taxonomy): Eukaryota > Metazoa > Chordata > Mammalia > Artiodactyla > Balaenopteridae > Balaenoptera > Balaenoptera physalus. The sequence continues at coordinate 40,052,504 of NC_138898.1, forward strand.
TATGTGCCAGGCACTTTGCAGATGTTAGGGAAATAAATATAGCTCAAAATTGACTGGAATTCTGGGAGTTATATAGAGTTTAGATGTTACTAAATTTCTGGTGGTTTCCAGATAATAATTAACCTCTGAGGTTATCTGTGAAGGCCATTCTGATGACTTCACTATTATATTCAGAGAGAGAACTCAATTCTTGGCATACATAGGTCCATCCCACATTTTGAAAATTAAGTGAGGTCCCCTGGAATGTTCTAGGAACCCAGTATTGATATTTGCTAATGAATCTAGCATTCAAATCTTTTCATGAGTTTTAAGAGTCATGGTTTCAAAGGCTTTTCACCTATGATTAAAGAAGAGGCAATTTTGAGGAAAACAACAACAGCAAATTAGATCTAGGTGGAATCACTCAGAGTTTGCAGTTCATGGAAGGTTCTTGGATCCTGTTTGTAGGTGATCAGGAGACCAGGAACACCACACTTTAAGGAAAGCTAGGTCAAATTCTTATAAACCTAAATAATTCATTTACTAACATATTTTCTATTTTTCCTTTTGTTCATTTTAATAAGTTGTGTACCTCTGGATATATATTCACTTCCCATCAATTTTAAAATTTACTAGCATGAGGGACCTCCCTGGTGGCGCAGTGGTTAATAATCTGTCTGCCAGCGCAGGGGACACAGTTTCGATCCCTGGTCTGGAAAGATCCCACATGCCATGGAGCAACTAAGCCCGTGCGCCACAGCTACTGAGCCTGCACTCTAAAGGCCGCGAGCCACAACTGCTGAGCCCCCGTGCCACAACCACTGAAGCCTGCGCACCTAGAGCCCTTACTCCACAATAAGAGAAGCCACTTCAATGAGAAGCCCGCGCACTGCAACAAAGAGTAGCCCTCGCTCGCCGTGACTAGAGAAAGCCGCGCAGCAACAAAGACCCAACGCAGCCAAAAAAAAAAAAAAAAGGCTATATTAAGAATTAAAAAAAAAAATTTACTAGCATGAAATTGTTTATTATATCCTTATTATTTTATTAATGTCTTAGGATCTTTAGTGAAGTTCCCTTTTCATTACTGACATTAATTATTTGTTATTAAAATTTAATTTTAATTAAATTATTTGCCTTTTCTCTCCTTCCTTTCCTCTGTCCCTTTCTGGTTCTCTCTCTCTCGCTCTCTCTCTCTCCATCAGTCTCTTCAGGAGGATACTTTATTACTCTTTTTAAAGAGTCACCACTTAGATTTGTATTTCCATTGTTTTAATTAATTTATATTTTTATGCTTATTATTTCCTTTTTCTATTTTCTTTGTGTTCACTATGTTGTTTTTTTTCCAACTTCTTGACATGGACACTTAGATTATTGACTTCTAGCCATTCTTCTTTTCTAATATATACATTTAAGGCTATGAATTTCCCTTTAAGCACAATTTTAGTTACAGCTTATGTTTTGATATACAATATTTTCATTTTGATTCAGTTCAAAATATTTTCTTTTTCTTTTTCTTTTTTTAATAGATATTTATTGGAGTATAATTGCTTCACAATACTGTGCTAGTTTCTGTTGCACAACAAAGCGAATCAGCCATATGCATACACATGTTCCCATATCCCTTCCCTCTTGAGCCTCCCTTCAAAATACTTTCTAATTTTCGTTGTTTCTTTTTGACCTATGGGTAACTTAGAGATGTACTGCTTAATTTCAAAATAGAGACTTTCTACTTATATTTTTATGATCTCTAGCTTAATTCCACTGTGATTAGAGTATATTCTCTATATTATTTCAATTCTTTGAAATTTGGTGAGATTTTCTATATAGCCCAACATCTATCATTTTGGAAATGCCTGTAAACATTTGAGAAAGATGTGATTTCTGCAGTTTGGGAGTGCAGTGTTCTAAAAGTGAGGTCAGTCTTGCTAATCATGTTGTATATGTGTGCTCTCTACTTTCTAATTTTTTGGTCTGCTTGTCAACTAAGACTTTTTATTATAAACTTCTGCCATTTACATCAAATGTTATTTGTACATCTATTGAAATGTTATATTACTTTCTCGTCTATTCCATTAATGTGGTACATTATATATATTGATTTTTAAATGTCAAATGAACTTTACATTTTAGTATTGATGAATTGTCTTTCTTTAAAAAATGTGTCTCTGAATTTGTTTACTCGTATTTTGTGCCTCTTGAATTTGTGGCTTGAGGTCTTTTGTCACTTTGGAAAACTCCTAGCTATTATCTCTCAAATATTGTTCTGTCACATTCTCTCCTTTTCTTTTGGGATTCCAAATACTTGTATGTTAGAACCTTTTAATAACTCATATGATTTTTACTTTCTTTACTCTACATTTCATTAAGTTTTCCTTTCAAGTGTCAGTATGTGTGTTTCTTCCTGATCTATGTTCAATTTCATTAATTCTCTCTTCAGCTTTTATCAATGTTACTAAAAGCATTGTGTTCTTAATATCTGTTATTGTATATTTTAAGTTCTATAGTTTATTTGTAGTGAGGTAGATGGACCTAGAGACTGTCATACAGAGCGAAGTAAGTCAGAAAGAGAAAAACAAATACCATATGTTAACACATATATATGGAATCTAAAAAAAAAAAAAATGGTTCTGAAGAACCTAGGGGCAGGACAGGTATAAAGACACAGATGTAAAGAATGGACTTGAGGACATGCGGGGGGGGGGGGAAGGGTAAGCTGGGATGAAGTGAGAGAGTGGCGTGGGCATATATACACTACCAAATGTAAAATAGATAGCTAGTGGGAAGTAGCCACATAGCACAGGGAGATCAGCTCGGTGCTTTGTGACCACGTAGAGGAGTGGGATAGGGACGGTGGGAGGCAGATGCAAGAGGGTGGAGATATGGGGATATATATACATGTATAGCTGATTCACTTTGTTATAAAGCAGAAACTAACACACAGTTGTAAAGCAGTTATACTCCAATAAAGATGTTAAAAACTAAATTAATTAATTAAAAAAATTCTGTTCTATTCCAAAATTTTTCTTCCTGTCTTTTAAAAAAATTTCTTGAGTATTTCACTAATAATTAATTTCATGTCCAACATCTTCAGATTCAAGATATCCTGTGGGTCTGTTTCTGTTATCTATTTCCTCTCATTTTTTGGTCATCTTTTTTTGTTTTGGCCATCTTATCTTTGGTATCCTTGTTTAGTTTTTGTTTTTGTTTTTTTTTCTGAATGCAAGATATTGTGTTTGATAATTTTTACAGGTGTTTTGGAGTCCTGGCTGATTTTTGTCTTTCTCCGGAGAGGATTTCTCTTTGTTTCTGGTACACAGCTAAATTAGTCACTAACAATCCTATATCACTTTTTTCTTTTTTAACATCTTTACTGGAGTATAACTGTTTTACAATGGTGTGTTAGTTTCTGCTTTATAACAAAGTGAATCAGTTATACATATACATATGTCCCCATATCTCTTCCCTCTTGCATCTCCCTCCCTCCCACCCTCCCTATCCCACCCCTCTAGGTGGTCACAAAGCACCGAGCTGATCTCCCTGTGCTATGCGGCTGCTTCCCACTAGCTATCTATTTTACGTTTGGTAGTGTATATATGTCCCTGCCACTCTCTCACTTTGTCCCAGCTTACCCTTCCCCCTCCCCGTGTCCTCAAGTCCATTCTCTAGTAGGTCTGTGTCTTTATTCCCATCTTGCCCCTAGGTTCTTCATGACCATTTTTTTTTTTTAGATTCCATATATATGTGTCAGCATATGGTATTTGTTTTTCCCTTTCTGATTTACTTTGCTTTGTATGACAGACTCTAGGTCCATCCACCTCACTACAAATAACTCAATTTCATTTCTTTTTATGGCTGAGTAATATTCCATTGTGTATATGTGCCACATCTTCTTTATCCATTCACCTGTTGATGGACAGTTAGGTTGCTTCCATGTCCTGGCTATTGTAAATAGTGCTACAATGAACATTGTGGTACGAGTCTCTTTTTGAATTTTGGTTTTCTCAGGGTATATGCCCAGTAGTGGGATTGCTGGGTCATATGGTAGTTCTATTTTTAGTTTTTTAAGGAACCTCCATACTGTTCTCCATAGTGGCTGCATCAATTTACATTCCCACCAACAGTGCAAGAGGGTTCCCTTTTCTCCACACCCTCTCCAGCATTTATTGTTTGTAGATTTCTTGATGATGGACATTCTGACCAGTGTGAAATAATATCTCATTGTAGTTTTGATTTGCATTTCTCTAATGATTAATGATGTTGAGCCTTCTTTCATATCTTTGTTGGCAATCTGTATATCTTCTTTGGAGAAATGTCTATTTAGGTCTTCTGCCCATTTTTGGATTGGGTTGTTTTTTTTTTGATATTGAGCTGCAGTAGGTGCTTGTAAATTTTGGAGATTAATCCTTTGTCAGTTGCTTCATTTGCAAATATTTTCTCCCATTCTGAGGGTTGTTTTTTGTCTTGTTTATGGTTTCCTTTGCTGTGCAAAAGCTTTTAAGTTTCATTAGATCCCATTTGTTTATTCTTGTTTTTATTTCCATTTCTCTAGGAGGTGAGTCAAAAAGGCTCTTGCTGTGATTTATGTCATAGAGTGTTCTGCCTATTTTTTTCCTCTAAGAGTTTGATAGTGTTTGGCCTTACATTTAGGTCTTTAATCCATTTTGAGTTTATTTTTGTGTATGGTGTTAGGGAGTGTTCTAATTTCATTCTTTTACATGTAGCTGTCCAGTTTTCCCATCACCACTTATTGAAGAGGCTGTCTTTTCTCCACTGTATATTCTTGCCTCCTTTATCAAAGATAAGGTGACCATATGTGCATGGGTTTATCTCTGGGCTTTCTATCCTGTTCCATTCATCTATATTTCTGTTTTTGTGCCAGTACCATACTGTCTTGATGACTATAGCTTTGTAGTATAGTCTGAAGTCAGGGAGCCTGATTCCTCCAGCTCCATTTTTCTTTCTCAAGATTGCTTTGGCTATTCGGGGTCTTTTGTTTTTCCATACAACTTGTGAATTTTTTTGTTCTTGTTCTGTGAAAATGTCAGTGGTAGTTTGATAGGGACAATCCTATATCACTTTAATCCAATTGGGAATTGAGAAGGTTTGAATCTGGATTCAGTCTCTGTGAGGTTTGGGCTACTTCCACTTCATCTTCTTCCTTAGGTGTGGTCTTTGAGGTACCAACCAGAAGACAAGGTGTTTACCAAGGATCTTCTTCCTTGGTGTACAAAGTACTCCCGTTTTTGTCCTCCTAACAATATAAATCTAGCAAAATCTCTGAAAGCTGTAGCTTTTCAGCTTGTCTTCTTCCACTTTCAAAATGAGCAAAAGCCTTGAGGGGAAAAGTGGAAACCACATGCCTGGATCATGTCTCTGGACTGTCCTCTGTTTCATGGATTATGCACCCTCCAAATAACTCTCCAATGCCTTTAAATAGATTTGAAACTAGCTTGTTCAGCTCTTCCTGTTGTTTTCAAGGATGTAGAAATGGGTCAAAAGTACTTAATCCATTTTTGCCTGAAGCTAAATCCGAATCTGATATCTTAATTCAATGTACCTATTCTCTCTCTCACAGTCTTCTCTATTTTAGGAGGTATACTCAATTCCTCAAGCATGAAATGTAGGAATCATCCTTAATTTGTCACTTTCTCATAAGTCTCACGTCCAGTTCATGAGTGTACCCGGCCAATTCTCCTTCCAGTGTGTTCTCTGCCTCCATGGCTACCATCAAGTCCAACTCACCTTTCTCTCTCTTGTCTACTTTATTGAAATAACCTTTATGCCGGTCTCCTTACTACTAGTCTTTCTTCACAAAGAAGCACAAGTTATCTTCCAGTAAATGACCTCCTCCTCTTTAATGTAAATGACCTTAGAGCATCTTGAATTTAGAACAAAATCTACTCTGTAGCACAGCTGCCAAGATCTTCCACAATCTGGCCTCTGACTATTGTCCATTCTCTTCTCACACTCATTTCCTCCTTTAAGCTACATGTCAGCTACAATGGCCTTTTACATTTTCTTAAACAAAATTTCTTAACACATAATTTCTTTCTTTACAATTTCTCAAGCACACAAAGCTGTTCCTCCCCCTTTCCCCATGCACAAACCATCACAGAGTCTTGGTACAAGCTCTTTCCCCTTCACTCTCTGTGAGCTGAGTTCTTTTCATCCTTTGGGTAGTCACTTAAAGATCACATTAGTGAGGTTGCCCACATTATGTGATATAGATATCATGCCATAAAAATGTAAAGGAAAGGTAAATAAAAGTGAGGAAATAAGTAGTCAGGGAAAGATTTGGGGGAATGTAAACTGGAACATAAAATGAACATAAGCATAGCACTGATGTCAAGCTTTGAGAGGGAGCCAGTACGAGCAATAATAGTAAACATGCTTGGAGAGGTAGGGTATATCATGTTATGAAGAAACTTGGGAGGAATGCAGAAGAATTTAAATTTGACATATAGGACAAGCAAAAGAGGAGAAGGGGAAGGGTGATAGGATGAAAGCATAGGTTAAAGAAGATTAGGCTGCCAGTAGTGTGTAGGTGGCCTAGAGGTTAGGAGAAATCAGTAAGGTCAACATAGAGGCTGCTCTTGTAATCCAGGTGTGAGGTGATGAGGGGCTGGATGAGGGTGATAGCAATCAAGATGGAGAGGGTATGGATTTCAAAGACAATTCGGCAGGACTTGTTGACAGATGTTGGATATGAGGAATTAAGACGACAAAGTTGTCAAAGATGTCCCCAAGATTTAGTGCCTGGAAGACTGGAAAGTGGGGAAGTGAGAGGGAGAGATAGTAAATTCATTATATTTATATGTTGATTTAAAGATGAAAACAAATTATTTAAGAGAAGAATTGCCCTAGAAGAAGTGAACAATGAAGTTGTGTCTTCAAAGGAGAGGATAAACCTAGAGGTGTGGTCATAGACACCAGTGTCACAGAAGCAAATAAATGCCTCTCAAGGGCCCCTCTTCCACTCAAAGAATCAGCAGCCAGACAGAGTGAAACCACAGTGTCTGGCCTTAGAGAGCGGGCTGTAAGGCCAAAAAATCTCACAGTGCTCATCTGTTTCTTAACTTCCTTTTTCTGTGAGAAGATAGCAAAGACTTTGCTGACCATGACAGAGATAAGGGGATGTCATATTTGGAATCCTCTTGCCACGGTTTTGTAACATATTAGGCTTATAAAGCCCTATGTGTGTTTTTGCCCCAAGTCCTTTTCTTATTTTTTAAACCCATATGTATTTTGGAGTCAATTTAATCCATATGTTTCTGATTAATTTATGCTGAGCTCATCAAATTGTTGTTTTAAGAAGAAAAGCTTATAAAAAAACAAAGTCATGCTTCACCAGCCACTGATGAAATCAACTCCAGAAGACTGTAGCTTAGTCAGAAAATCAGACAGGCTAGGGGTCCAAAGGGTTCCAAAATTTGGAAACTCATTGTTATGACCCCAGTGAAACCGAGCATGTTCAACACTTGGGGGAAAAAAATCCTAGTTTCTTGTTTTCTTACATGTGCTTGTTTTTGATTTCTGGATGTATTGGTTTGTTCTTTGGATTAACTATGATTGCTTTACTTAGTTGTTCAGCCAGCTTCCAGTTGCTATTCATACAGCCAAGTGGGGTGGAAGCTGGGGAGATGTTATAAAATGATGTCTATTTTCATGGCGGGCAAATGTGATTGTGTTTTTGTCAGTTGAAAGACATCTTTGCAGTACAGGCCATAGAAGTTTAATAGAAAAATCTATATATTTTGTCTACTTGGGTAATATAGGTTGAATTATGTGTACGTCTCTGTCATTGTATTTAAGGTTTAGAAAGAAATGGTTTTAAAATTAATTCATTGTTTGAGATTACTTGTATCTCAGCAAAACCCTAAAAAAAAAAAAAAAACTGAGTGCATTCCAGAGTTAGAGTTTACATAATTTTTCTGATACCAGAACATTTGCATGGAAATCATAAATAAACTTCAACAAAATACAATCTTATCTACTTTATTTGAACATCTGTGTACCATCACTAAAAATTTAAGATTAACTTTGCTTCTTTACATTTCCTTCTCCGTCCTCTTTACAAATGTAATTTCATCTGCTTCCTCCCTCAGTGTTGGTTTTAGCCTTATCTTTCTTCTTATTTTATTCCTCACACACCTTTTGGGTCATCACAGCCACTCCAAGGTTTGACGGTCATCCATGAACTAAAGACATCCAAATTTACATTGAGACTTCAGCTCACTCCCTCATGTTCTAGGCTGATGTATCCAAATGCTTTCATTTAAAGTCCAATGGAGTAAAAGGATAGACACATCCCAAAGAGAACTCAATTTTATTTCTCAATTTCCTCTTTCTTCATCCCCTCCTTGTTCTATAATCTCTATTCTGGTTTATGCAACCAGCATCTACCTTATGACCCACACTGAGAACATAGGTGTCAACCAAGGTTCTTCCCTCCTGTTCACTACCAGCACCTAATCAGGCACAAAACTTCCATTTCTACCTTTTAAATGACTTTTACATTTTTCTCTTTTCTCCATCTCTGCTGCCACTGCTAGGAGGCAAGTGTCTCCCAGTTACTACAATTTTTTCTCATCTTGCTCCTCCCCTATAAAATCTTACTGCTGTCACTGCTGCCACTTCAAAATTAAAAATATGATCTTTTTGCTCAAGTGCTTCAAGTTTTTAATATTCCCTATTTTCTACATGATGAAATCCAGACCATCAAGCATTGTCTCTAAGATACAACATGATCTTCCCCCATTTACCCCTTAAAGCTCATTTGCTTTCACTTTCACCCCCTCAAATCAAATTCAGCCATACTGGATTTCAAGTTCAAGCTCTTTAAACTCACCATTTTCTTATTTAGCTGCATGCTCTTACCCCATAAGGACGCTTTTGCTTGAAATATTCATTCTACACTCTTTGCATGTATCACTCCTATTTGTCCTTTAGGTCTAGGTTTAAATATAACTTCTTCCAAAAAGCACTCTCTTACTTCCCTTATGCCCATATTCTGTAGGAGCCTCTCTTTTTGTGTCATAATATTCAGAATACTTGATTTCATTTTAATTGCTTGTTTAATCATAAGCCCCACAAGAATATAAGCTCTTTGAAAGCAAGTTTCTTGTCATTTTTACTTACCACGGAACCTCCAACTTCTAGCACAGTCAACACCTGGCACATAACATGTTTTCAATAAATATTTGTTGAACAGATGAGTGAAAAGGTTTTCATATCTCTGTACTTGCACACACATGATTTCTTCTGTCTTGAATGCCTTTCTTTGTCTTGTTTGATCAGTCACTTCCTACCTTTGCTTTGACAATTTATTAATATCCCACAGAACTAGTTTCTACAATACACACTCTGGGAAATGCTGATGTAGTACATCTCTCTCCTTTGACAAAAAGGACACTGAAACCTAGAGAAGTAAAGTGACTTAGTGAAGGTCAGACAGCTGTCTGTAAAGAGGGACCAGGATGCAAGTGTATTCCCTAACATGCCATATTTTTCTAGACAATGATAACTCATTTTCATTCGTAAAATAAGAGTCCTGTCGTTTTTCTTAATGACATCAAATCACTTCTTCATTTGCTAATTGCCAACAAGGACACATTTTGTTAGTCCACTTCTGTTTCATCCAATAACAAAAGAAAACTCAGATCAGAAGGGATGAGTACTCGTATACCATTGACAATGGGAGAATGAAAACATTAACAAAAGAATCAAGTGGGCTTCACTCTCTGAGTAAATTTTTCCACAGTAATAAAATGATCAGTGCTACACATCATCAGAATCTGGAGTCTCTCCTTGGGAATTTGGTGTTTATTTTAACCAACACTTTTTAAAAAATATGTTGCTCCTCCCTAAAGATGTAAAATTTCACCATTTATTAAGTCTTCTTGGCTTAGTTGAGGATTGTAGCATTCACATTCTCACATGCAAAATATTTCCTAATCACAGCAAACGTTTCACATCTGCTCTGGGTAACTGGCCAAAAACCAAGAAATACAGGCATTCTTAGAGGAGCTTTGTTGATCCCCAGCCAGTCTCCTTGACATTGGAGAAGAACTACAGTGAAAGGGACTCCTCCTCCCCCCACCCTCTTTCTTCTCCCCAAGTACTTCTTCTTTTGGTTACTTGATGACACCGTCTGCATGGAAAGCACAGTCCTCTATGCTAATATCCAGGAACTGCGCCAGAGTTCCAGTTGTGTTTTTAGTTCTGTCTACTCTTTCTACACCCATTGGAAAGCCAAGAACAGATCTGTGTCACTTCCAACTCCTTTTTGGCTACCCTGGTCTCACTTTTACCACATGGAAATTCTCTACCCATTCTAATCAAACTTAACTCAAACACTTAATAAACACTCAAAGTGGTGATTTACAAAGCTCTAACTAATAGCATATTCATTTTCTTGTTCTGCTCTTATTTCTTGGTAGTATATTCTATAGTAGTGTCAACTTCCTAGTTTCATTCTATTATGTTTTTGGCTAACCTATCAGAGCAAATGAGAAGAGATTCTTGTCTGTCTCCAGAGGGAAGAGGAATGGAGTTGTCCCCCAAATTATTCACATTGGAAATGATTTTGTGTGCTTTCATTTTGATCTAACTTCTTCTCTTTATTGGAAGCTGAAGTTCATAGTGGATGTCATAGTTTGTGGGCCATTTTCATTACTATCACCTGGTTTCCAAGCATAACTGTAAGCAGCAATATGAGAACATTGCTCACAAAGTCTTAGATGGAGGTGAAGCACCGAGCAGAAGGGAAGCGTTTAATACAGAACATATTTGGTAGCAAGTGACAGAAAACCTAACATAGATTGGCTGAAAACCTAACTCAGAATGAAGCCAAAAAGAAGATGCACTGGTTTAGAACTGAAAAGATCAGAGGCAGGTTGGCTTCAGGCATGACTGGTCTAAGGACCGACAAGGCCATCAGTATTATGTCTCCCATGATGACTTCTGTTTTCTTCTGCATTGGCTCCATTCTCCAACACACTCTCCCTCCAGGGTGGCAAGTTGGCTTCCAGCACCTCCATGTGTACATTTCGTCACTTCAGTTACCTCAGTAGAAAAGAAAGTTCTTCTTACAGGATTTTTTTTCAGCAAAAGTGGTGAAAGGAACTTTGACTGCACTGATTTGAGTCACATGGTTTTCCTGAACCAATAATAGTGGCTGTGTGTGGAAGATGCTGATTGGCTGGACCTAGGTCATATGCCTTCTCCAAGTCACATGGAATAAGAATAAGGTTGAGATGGTTTCACACAGGATTATCAGATTCTTGTTACCATAATAAAGGGGGAAATGTGTACTTGGCAGAATAAGATAACTCATTTCCACTAAGGTATCATACAAGGCTCTACTGAGACATATGCCCACATTGTTTGAAAAAATGAGCAAGCCCTAGAGGAAAAAAAATGAATAAAAATATCCTGAGAGAAAGACTTGAAATCCTTTCATATAACTGTTGTCGTTGAAGACAAATCTGATCACTTAATGATGATACAATTGCAAACCCAGAGACCCTTGGAGGAGACACCAGAAGTTGATCACTGCTTGGCAGTGAGATTACTGTATTTACAGGTGGGTTTTAGGGGAGTGGAGTCATGTCTGTGGACAGAGATATAGTCTGGCATCACCTGTGAGAACAAAGCAGAATAATGACTGGCCTATTTCAAAGGAAAAACACCTTTATTTCCTCTATTTATTTTTAGTTGTGCAAAAGGCACACCTGGGGATTTCCAAGGGGATATGGTGAGAGCCAAGTGACTATTAATGTGTTTCCTGAGACTATGTGCCTGCCTCTGCCTAGGTCATCAGGAAATCGCATCCTCTTTCCCCCCATTAGGGAGGACAGGGTTGGGGGAGGGGCAGGGTCTAGTAGTGGGATACCTTCAGAGTGTGTTTCACCTCTTCTCCACCCTCTAGTCTTTGTGTAAGAGGGCAATGTGGATAAAATGGATTGAAAGTAAAACATTGAGGGGCCCTGGGAAGGCACTATCCAGCATAAGTGTGGGAGTGTCTTTGGAGGTCATGCTGGTTGGGTCTACAGTGGCTGCTGCCCAACTCTGGGCTCATGTGAGGAACTAACACCATGTCTGTGAATCTTGGGAACTTTAGCCACAGCTGGAAATGCAGCCTTTTCTCCACTCCCTTCTTCCCTCCCAGACTCCCTGCTCCTGGAACTTTGGGCATTTTTTTTGCCGTCTTTGGACTGAAGGGCAAACTCACTCCCAGGCAGCTAGAAGACATTTTTTTCCTTGAGTAGTAACTGTGTTGGACATGACTAAATTTTTTCAAATCTGTAATGGAAGAAAAGTCCCCAAATGCTCTCGAGGCTGTGAAGGGAAGGAGGGAAGCATGAGCCCACATGTGTTAAAATGGCATCTGTCATTATCATGGGAGACTTTCGTTGTAGAGAGGAGCCCTGCACATAGACAGCATTTCACCCCAGAGGCTGCGTGACGAGGTGGTTCACTGTGTCCTTGGATGGAATGAGGAACCACTGGGTCTCTGCCAACATACCTTCGCCTTTCCTCTGTTCCTTCCTTTGGCTGAGCCCAGGCTTGTCCCTAACTGCTTCCTTTGTTCCATTTCTTCTCTCTCATCTTCCCTCGGGCCTCTGTGTCTGGAACAAGCTCTCCCTTGCAGTCTGCCAATCCAGCAGGCTCCTTTGCAGAACTGCTCTCAATGTTTTATCTTTGAAGACACTGAGCTGCATCACTCCACTAAGGTCAGGGATGAGGGGAAAAAAGGAAGTTCAGAGAAAGCTTCAAATTAGGAGACAATGCAAATAATTGTCTTAAGCTTTGGAGCCACTCACTTCCATACTATTTTACTCTGTTATTTAAGTAAGTTGTTTCTTTAAACTAATAACAAAATTGTTGTTGTAGATTGGAATCTAGAAAGGTTGCATAACATCATCTTTTTTTTATGTTTTAAAAAGACACCAGAGTCTGAGTCCCCAAACTCCTGGCCTGCCATTTCACATTCTATCTTCCCTATCTGGAGTATAAACGACAACTCTCATATGCTCCCTGGAACAGAATACGCCTGTTACCTGTCCATCCTGCTTTCACTGGCTCCTGGTTCTACTTAGGATCCTTTTATTCATGGGCCAACCACCCAACCTGTCCTTGCTTATTTGAGGTGAACAAAATGATTCCTAACTGATCCAGCAAATAGCGAAAATTGCTTACATATATGCTTTCTATAGGGGCATCAGTATTGCCTTTCAGTGTTTGCTCATTTTGTCATTCATTTCCTGGACTGGCAATTAAGGATTTTATTCTTATTTTCATTCTACTTGGTCCTCATGGCAGGAAACGGTATTCAATAACACTGTGAGGGCTTTTAGAACTTTCATTTAGAAATTTGTTTCTTTTTTCTTATGTAGTGGATGAGTAATTTGTGCTCAGCTTTAAGTAAACATATTATTTTGTATAACCCTCTAACTTGCTCTATCTAGAGATATAGGGAGAGATGTGAGTCATGACATGTGAAAGAAACACTTTACACGTGCTATTTAAAATTCACAGGCTGGTGGAAAAAATCACTGAAACTTTGCAAAATTCACTGTGTTTTCCCCTAGGTCAAAACACAATTATGTGCTTCCTGAGGTTTCAAATTTGAAAGTATATGGAACTTCATGGTTTATCTAACACTTGGAAACAAGCAAATGATTATAAAGCCAGATTGAAAGCTTAGTTTTACAGGTAAACACATGGAAATGAATCTCATGCTCTTAGCAATATTTATGCGCCTACATGGAATCCATGGGGCAATCCCACCAGAACTGAAATAATTAAATCCTTTGCTTGTGTTATTTCACAGCTTTTTCTAGGCTTTTCCAAGAATAAAAACTGACAAAATTATTAACAGATCAAGATGGTGATTTGAGGAGACCTGGGGGTAGATGTGTTTTAAAGATAGAGACAAATTATGTAATGTGGATTGACTGGATGTAAAAGAAAGGGTACCTACACCTCAACATGAAATGGCAGTTATCAGGAATAGTTCATTCCTTGCTTCACTGATGGTGGACAAAATTTAAGAGTTATTTGTGAAATGCAGCAAATGAAAACCTAAGCTACATAGCAAGCGGTAAATAAATATTCCATGGGGCAGAGATTATTCATAATGAAATATATAGTAGAAACACTATGGTTTGACTCATTTAAAGCTTGTCTGGACAAAGAGGGATGAGGAATAACATAAGGAACACTATTTCTGTGGTGATAAGTAAAGAGCTATGTGGTTTTATGTTGTCCATAATTAAGTGTTTGGGAAACAAGGCAAAAAAAAAAAAGGATCACTAATTCAAACACTTGGAGAATGGATTAACTCTTGGGAGGTTGATGTAATGGAAACAGATACACCCATCAGCCCTTGTGTGGAAGTGGAACAATGCCAAGAATGACTTGAGCATCATGGGAGTTGTCCCTGCTCCCCTAAATAAGGTTGTCCTTTCAGCTATCCCATTTCTAGAGGTATATCCAAAGAAAATGAAACTGTTATCTCAAAGAGATATCTATGCTCCCATGTTCATTGCAACATTACTCACAATAGTCAAGGTATGGAAACGAAATGATGTTTAGCTATAGAAGATGTGAGGTATGCACACACACTCACACACACACACATAAACACACAATGGACTACTATTCAGCCTTAAAAAAGAAGGAAATCCTGTTATTTGTGACAACATGGATGAACCTGAAGGGCATTATGCTAAGTTACATAAGTCAGACACAGAAAGGCAAATACTGTATGATCTCACTTATATGTGGAATCTATAAAGCAGAGCTCAGAGAAACAGAGTAGAGTGGTGGTTACCAGGGGCTGGGAGAGTGGGGGAAACAGGGCGAGGTTGGTAAAGGGTATAAATTTTCATCTCTAAGATGAATAAGGTCTGAGGATCTAATGGAAAACATTGTGACTATAGTTGATAACACTGTATTATATAATTGAAATCTGCTAAGAGAATAGAATTGGAATGTTCTCACCAAAGGGGGAAAAAAAGGGTAACTATGTGAAATGAAGTTAATTAACTAGATGGGGGAACCCTTTTACAATGAATACATATATTAAATCATCATGTTGTGCCACCGTGGATATATCTGTTAATCTTTCTGTGCCTTAATTTTCTATCTTTATTTTACCTTCCTGGCAAAGTTGCTGGGAGGCTTAATGGTGCAGCTTTAACTACCTTACAATTTTATTTGTCAATTATACCTCAATGAAGTTGGGGAAAAAATTCTCTTTATCTTCACATAAGGCAGTTGGATCTGGGAGGAAAGAAGGCAGGCATTAATTTGTGTGTCAGAAAAGCATTTTGATTCAAAGAAGAAGAAGGAGAAGGAGAAGAAGAAGAAGAAGAGGGAGAAGGAGAAGGAGAAGAAGAAGAAGAAGAAGAAGAAGAAGAAGAAGAAGAAGAAGAAGAAGAAGAAGAAGAAGAAAAAGAAGAAGAAGAAGAAGAAGAAGAAGAAGAAGAAGAAGAAGGAAGAAGAAGAAGAAGAAGAAGAAGAAGAAGAAGAAGAAGAGGAAGAAGAAGAAAAAGAGGAAGAAGAAGAAGAAGAAGAAGGGGGAGGGGAAGGGGAGGGGAGAGGGAGGGGAGGGGGAGGAGGAGAACAGGAAGGAGAGGAAAAAGAGGGAGAAGGAGAAGGAGAAGAAGAAGAAGAGGAAAGAAGAAGGAAGAGGAGTAGGAGAAGGAGAAGAAGGGAGAGGGGAAGGGGAAGAGGAAGAAGGAGAAAGAAATGAAAGAAAGAAAGAGAGAAAGGAAGGGAAAGAAAAAAAGAGCAACTGGTTATTATTATTTTATCTTTTAATGCTCGTGCTTTCATCTTCAGAACTCTTATTTTGATTTTGATTTGATTTGTTCCTTCTCATCAGGACTGCAGCTCTATAAACAGTAACAGGTATGGGGAACAAGAATATTAGAAAAATATCCCTTCAGGTTTCTCTGAAAATTATGTTACTTTGTTTATGTAAGTAAATAAATGAGTGAATGAATAAATGTCAAATTTCCAAGGGAAAGGTACACTACATTCATTCCTGCTTTCTCTGACAATACTCAGTTTTCCCAGAGGAAAATTAGAGACTCTCATTACAGAAACCCTACATCCGGGCTCCAGCTCCCATATTGTCAGAGTTAAGTTTATTCCCTTAGCAACAATGTGTCAGCCTAGAGCTGGCAACCTTATCTTTGTCCTTCTGTTGCCATGAAAACCACATTGGAGTTGACTTTAGCAGTCCTCGCCCAGTGAGCAGCAGTGCCAGTGAGGGTCTAGGGTGGAAAAATTACCTCTCTCCTCAACTGATGCAAGTGAGATCTGAACTAAGGGTTAGAAAAACATTCTTAAGACATTTTAGTAATTATAATTTAGTTCAAATGTACAGGTAGACATGTTTCTTGGATTGCTGGGGGATACCAAGGTGCTTCCAAACACATCATTTTAAAGAGATATAAAACACCTTCAAGGTATTTCTCTTCTTCCTGAAATGGGGTCCTCACTAATGCTCTTAAAAACAACCTCATATTCCTCTTTGCCTACTGATTGCATTGTCTGCTCAATTTGACCTGGATGTATCCCTGTAATCCTAAAGGCATCTTCTCGTTATAGGTGATAACGCATGGCTCTCCTCTAGTGCGCAAAGGTTGCGTTTCAGTGAGGAGATACTCCATCCCCTGGCTTCCCATTTAAGTTGTGCCCAGTATCTTGGGAAGTGATAAAGAGTAGGGACCATGAAGTTGGACTGGCTAGTTCAAATCCCAGTCCCACCACTTCCCTGCTGTGCCACCATGGATATATCTGTTAATCTTCCTGTGCCTTAACTTTCTATCTGTAAAATAAAGAAAATAGCTTTATTTTACCTTCTTGGCAATGAAAGTTTCTAATTTTCCTCTGGGAAATTTGAGTATTGTCATAGAAAGCTGGAATGAATGTAGTGTACCTTTCCCTTGGAAATTTGACATTCAATCATTCATTCATTAATTCATGTATTTATATAAACAAAGTTTCTGGGAGGCTTCATGGTGTAGCCCAACTATGTCTATGAACTCTAGTTGTGGAAGCCCAGTATGCATGGAGTGTGTCTAGGATATTCCAAGAACAAAGGCAGGGAAACACTCCTTAGCCATTTTTCTGAAATACATCTTCCATTGTCCCGGTCATTCCTGTAGCCTGTTCCATACTGGCCTCCTAGATAAAGCCAAGTGGTTCTGCTGACTGTTCATGGATATTAGTCATCCAATTGAACTACAGAGCTCACAAGTGCTGGTGAAGGCTCACTGTTGTCATAGGTATTATCCTTATTGATGGACAGAAGGTTCCAGCAGTTTCAAATATCCTAATCCTTTTCTAACACTTATTTAAAATTAGATCCAGAATGAAGAAGCAAAGGAGCAACAGATGCTTCAATTGCACATAATTATTTTTATTTAAAAAGCATGGAATATAGATGTCCTAATAACAAAGCATTCATCTGTTTCTAGAATATGCCAGGGCACGTCTTGTAAGTATAATCTACCTGCACCAGTAATTATAAACAGTGGGAGCTTTTGAGCAAGTATCTACCAAAATGACTATTATTGTTGTAACAATGCCTCTGCTAACTTTAAATGGCTTTGAAAAATTTATTCACTGTCTTTCTTTCCATTAACTTATTAACTAGGGCCCTTTAGCTCATGAATCATATCACTTATATTTGGAACTAGAAGAAAGTCATGCTATTTAAAATATAATTTATATCAAACAATGTAAAATAATTACTGTTCAAAAAATAACATAAATAGCATTTTCCAATACACTGGGTTCAGAAGGCTATCGAGCTTCTTTGCAAGTGTTTATAACCTCATAATAATCTATTGCCATCTATCAGGTACGTTTTCTAGATAGCATATCCTAAAATCCTAAAATATCATTGGAAGCAAACTTGGAAATCATTTAGTCTTACCTCCCTTTGATGATTAAATTTCAAACCAGATACTTTTTTAGTTGACTGACTGACATGCTTTCTGCTCTTCTTTAAAAATAAACAGTTTTTTTTCAAGTTCCTTTAAATCATCTTCTTCCCATATTTACTAAAAGCAGGCATGAAGTCAAAGGTCACTGTTCTGGGCAGATGCCTGTGGATATCAGATTCCTAGGAACACCAAGCTACAGCTTTGGGGCTCAGATTCCTTGAGAGCAACCACATTTATTTCCGATTTCTTCAGGTCCTTGAGCTCAAACAAAAATCTTGTAGTGAAGGCCTTTCTCTTTTGCGTGTAGTCATCTTGAGTAATCCTTGTTATAGCAGGCCATTTCCATGCTTTCTTTTCTTCCAACCTTACTTACCCTGTCTTGTGGTTTAGAAATATTCTACATGACATAGTGATTCTTGTCATATTCTTTGGAGGGCTGGTAGATCTCTACAGAATTTGGGGAATTGGGCAGAGCAGATATTTCAAAGGCAAATAGCCTTTGAATATCACTTCTTCCAGGTGCAAAGGTGTCCCTTTAATCAGATGGTGGTGGGTACCTGAGAAGTCACTGCCCTTGCTTCTGTTAAACCAGACCTTGGACTCAAAAATCCTTCCAACCTGGCTTTGAAACTGAGTTTCTTCATTTCCTAGATGCCTGATCTTAGACAGATGGTTTTACCCTTTTGACTCTGTTTTCCCCTCTGGGAAATAGGGACCAGGGTGCCAGGTTCAATGGTTTTTGTGAGATTCCCCTGAGGTGATATAAAATATTCCGGGCTGTTGCTGAGTCTGGCACATAGGAGGCATTCCACATCCTCAATGCCTTGGGAGTGGGATCATTTTAGAAGTCTTAAGAAATTAAAACTTCTTAATTTAAGAAGTTAAGAAATTAAGACTTCTTAAATGAATCCTATGATATTTGGCCTTGCTTGGGACACCAAATGAAAAACAGACCAGCCTCCTTCTCACCCTATGGGTGGGCTATCACTCCTCTGTATTCTGATTCTTTGTCATAGGAAAAGGGCATCTTGAATGTGGTGGGAAAGGAAAGCCCACACAGCAGAAAGGCAGAGACCACAAGATCCTCTTTATTACGTGGCATGTTTCTGTACCGCAGATGTACACACAGATGTGGTCATCAACAGAGATAACTAGTTTACAAGCCCTCCCTGGAAACTCCTCACAGTTCTTAGCAGAAAAGTGATTCTCAGCCAAGCTCTGCACTGAAGCTCAGCCTGTGATGAAAGCATTTCCAACTGTTCCACATTGCAAACAATCAGAGAGGAGAAATGGCCTGCAGTGCCTTTCCAGCCAAGAAGCGAGACCAGGGATCACCTAAGAGGCTAAAAGCCGATTAAAACAAGTATGTACCGTGGCCTCTACTTTCTGTGTTTGTCTGTCTGCCTGTCTTTCCCTCTTCCTTCTCTTCTTCTCTCCCTTCCCTCCTCCCTTCCTCTCCCCTATGATTTTCCTCCCTTCTTTCATTCCTTTCTTTTTATTTCATTTCTTTTCCTTCTCCCTTCTTCACCTCCTTTTTTCCTAATGGAAAAATATCACTCTATGTCAGGGAAACGCTGGGCAACATCTGTTCACTGTTTGACATGTTAATGTGGGGAGGGCACATTCATTCAAATTGTGAACCCTGTAACTACTTTATTAATTTTATTGGTGATCTGTGATGAAGTTGTTACCACAAATGTCTAAGGCAGCCATTTAGCATATGAAATATAGACTATGTTTAGAAAACAGAAAAAAAACCTGGGCTCAGCCCTGGTCTCTAGTGATCTCAATGATGACTACCCTATTTGGCTTTCCAAATAGGGTAGTCCTGAGAAGTCAATGAAATAAATACGTGAAAACCATGTATCTGTAATAGATCAAGAACTATAGCTTAATTTAGGTCCTCTTCTTTAGAAGCAGAGACTAAGAAAGAGATTCAGATGCATGTGATTTGTTGGAGTGGGGCTCTCAGGAGAAGGGGTTGGGGTGAAGGAAGCAGGTACGGTCAGGGAGGGAGCCATGCTGGCATGTGGTCTCTGCTGGACTCTGGCTTTAGCCTGATCTAATAGAGGCTCTGGAGTGTGAATGACACCGTGCATCTGTTCCTCCCTTGAGGTGACGGGCTGGCATTTTGCATTCTTCATGTCAACCAGTCATTGGCAATGGGTATGGGAGGTGACCTCCTGGGCAAATGGCTGCCATTTTGCCAAGGGAAATTCTCTGGAAAAGGGGGCAATTGAGATATTAGTTATGATAGAAGAATAATTAGAATGAAATCCATTTCAGTTTCTCCAAACAATGGGTCTACACAGAATTTTATTATTTAAATATTTTGGCTAAAGCTTTTGGGGGCACTTAACTGACATGTTTAAACATCCCACCTTAGTGGGATCATACATGGGCAGGATGAGGATTCACAGAAGACATTGTTCTGGTTTAGTTTTTAATGTGTAAGTCTCAGCCATGTCAACGTGTAAAAGGAGAAGCCAAAGAACAATGACAACAGCAATCAAAGCCTTAATTCAAACTTCGCCCATGGCTATTTCATCAGCTCTACTGGTTTTTGCAGACCCAGGAGTTAATTCTTCTCATCAGCGCTCTTCCCTAGGGTTGTCTTGACAGCATTTCTATCTGTATATTGTTACCTTTGCTCACATAAAATCCTAGTTTTCTTTAACTGGAAGCACATTAAAGTTTGAGAAGCATTTATGTGAGCACCCTCATTCTCTTTCCCATTAAATGTTAGTTTCTTCTGTTCCTCAAAATGGTGAATCAACCTTTTTCCACTTTCTAATAGAATGTATAAGATTGTATGTATTCTCCTCTTAACAAAACAGGTACCTATAATGTAGCTTTTCTATTTATCACTCTTCCCTTCAAATTCTATTAAACAGGAAAAATATAAATTAACCTTCTTATACACAAAAAATAATATCACATATTGTTTATTTTTCATATTTTACAATCTGTACATCGCTAAGGGAGAGGTAGGAGATTAGTCTTATAAAAAATAAAATTGAACCTATGGTTAATTAATACCTAATGTTAGCATAAGTGTATCATCCCAATAATTTCAGATGTACCTCCTTCCTATATAAAATAATTCATTTCCTTTGTCTTATTAAAATGTTGTCCAAAAGACTGTTCTGATTTGGCTTGCTGCATAGTACAATTTATAGAATAAATAAATTACATTGTCCTGTGATTCAGAATTCTACCATGGCAAAATAGCCATTGTCTTCTGTACATTGGGCAATAGCAATGCTTTATTTTTTTTTTTTCCTTTGGTTCCAGAACAATCAGAGGCACTCCTTAACTATCTCTGGCTTATTCTCCCTACATAAGTGGAATGAGTTAATGACAAAGTAATGTTTAAAAAATTAAAATGATGACAAAGGCTAGAGCCAAGAGTATGCAATGGCTAAGGCTTTGTTTCTGTGGCTTGAGGGGGCGGGAGGCACCACCCTCTGAGGTGTCCGTGTGGGTCACCCAACGGACTTGCCAAGGACTAGGAGGGAAAAATAAGTTGGACAACTCTTCTCTTGGGACAAGACCCAGAGTTCCATTATTTGTAGTGATAAAAATATGGGTGGGGATTAGGCTATGTAATTGAAAGGAAAAGGAAGAAAAAAGAATGGATTGGTGTGGAACAGAAGTAGAGAAGAGGGTGTTTTAAATGTGATGACTCTTTGGCTTCCACTCCAGTTCATATTTCTTATCTTTATAAAGATCCAAGATCCACTTTTCTATTGGATAGTCCTACAAAATGCCTGCATACTAATAGAAAACTGAAATGTTTGAATAATGCCTACACTTTTCTTCTTTGGCACAAAATATATTCGTATAAACAAAACTGTCACAAGCCATCTCAATGTCTGATTTGGCCTTAAAAACGAACTATTTTTTTTTCTTTTTTGAGTGTTATGCCGAGATATTGAAGGAAAATATAAGTTCCTATGTCAGATCACAGGTCAATCTAGTTTTGGTTCTTTCCTCCAGCATTATAAACTATGTCATGCTAAAAATGTAGCCATTATATAGCTATGAAAACTGACCCCAGAGCAGTGAAGTTCATACTACTGGCACTCAGTGGGGTAGATCTTTGATCCTGGGCAATGCTAATAGAGAAACTATACTCATGGACATTGCTGCAAGCATTATAATAGGCCCCTAGCTTCCACCAGGCCTATCTTGCCCCCTCCAATCTTTTCTTCACCCTAAAGCGATCATGATCTATCAACAATGTGGATCTAGTTGTTTATCAACCCTGCTGCTGAAAATCCTTAGATATTGTCATAACTGTATGCTACAGATGTTAAAGTCCTAACCCCCAGTACCTGAAAATGTGATCTTGTTTGGAAATAAGATCATTGCAGATGTAATTTGTTAAGATGAGATCATAAAGGTGGATCCTACTCTAATATGACTGGTATTTTTATAAAAAGGAGAAATTTGGACACAGATATACATATATAGTAAGAACACCATATGAATACGAAGATAGCCTCTATAAGCCAAGGAGAGAGGCCTAGAACAGATCCTTCTCTTACGGCCCTTAGAAGGAACAGAACTTGCTGACACCTTGATTTCAGACTTCTAGCCTCCAGAACTGTGAGACAATAAATTTCTGTTGTTTAAGCCACCCCGTTTGTGTACTTTGTTTTAGCAGCCCCAGCAAACTAATACATATATGTTTCTATTATTCTTAGGATGATGTTCAATATCCTATAAATGGAAGGCGAGGAGTAGCATATAAAACCAAAGAGCAAATGTAACTCAAGCTTGGCACAGTTAAACTTTTTGAATTGTCAGTAGGCTTAGTAAAAATTCATTGAGTAATTAGCATTGTTCAAGGTGCTGGATATTTGGCTGTAAATTAAACTGTCACAGTACCTATTCTTAGGGAGCTTACACTGATGAAGGCAATTAATTCCACAAATAATTAATTATAATTATAATATGAGTCAAGGGTTTCAGTGGAATGTCCTAAAGAATGGAATAATGGGGGAACCGACCCTTTTCCTAGAGGAATCAGGAAAAACAGGAAAGGCTTCTTTGAGGCAGTCATGGTTAAGCTTATATCTGAAGGATGTGTAGACATTAGTTAATGGAAAGAGATGCTGGGAGAAATGGCTTCAAGGTCAAGGCGGGTAGCAGTTATGAAGATCCCCAGGCCAGAGGCAGTATGGCACTTTCCAAATCAAAAAGAGGTAAGCACTGGTGGAACAGGAAAGCCTAGGTAGAAAGTAGTGCTGGATGGCACAGGAGCAGCAGACAAGAGTCAGATCCAAGGGCAGTAAAACAGAGCTGTATTGTTAAACACTCCCTCAGGCTGCAGTGTGAAGAAAAGGTCCGAGGAAGGCATGTGCTAGGCTATGGTAAGAGGTAAGGATGGATCAGGAAATGATCCACAGGAGTGGAAGGATTTAAGAAATAATCCATTGATGTAAAGAAGATACGGTACATATATACAATGGAATATTACTCAACCATAAAAAAGAATGAGATAATGTCATTTGCAGCAACATGGATGCAACTAGAGATTATCCTACTAAGTGAACTAAGAAAGAGAAAGACAAATATATGATATCACTTATATGTGGAATCTAAAATATGACACAAATGAATTTATCTACCAAACAGAGACATTCACAGACATAGAGAACAGACTTGTGGTTGCCAAAGGTGAGGGGGATAGAGGGATGGGATTGGGAGTTTGGGATTGACAGATGCAAACTAGTATACATAGGATGGATAAACAACAAGGTCCTACTGTATAGCACAGGGAACTATATTCAATATTCTGTGATAAACCATAATGGAAAAGAATATGAAAAAGAATGTATATATGTATAACTGAATCATTTTGCTGTATAGCAGAAGTTAACACAACATTGTAAATCAACTATACTTTAATAAAATAAATTTAAAAAGAGAAATAATCCATTGATGGAATCCAGTGGATGAGGTCTAATAATGAAATGCATGCTGTGGAGGTAGGAAACAGGGAAACATGTGTCATGGCTGCTGGTTTTCCAGTTTGTCTAACTGAGTGGAAGGTGGTATTATTCACTGAGTTAAGAAATATTAGAAATTTCATGTAATGTCTGGAACATTTATAATAACATATTTCCATACAATACATATAAGAAATATTAGATGAGGGCCATTTTTTTTCTTCCAGGGGAAGCAAGAGACAGAAGATGGCTTTTGTGCCTAATCTTTGCGTTTGAAGCAATTGTCGGATGTCCGATGTTGCATGGGCCATCAGCCTCATTGGTCAGGAGGTCTGAGCCACCAGAGATATAAATTTGTAAGTCAATTTTTTAGGCGGTAACTGAAACCATAGGAGCAGATGCGCTCACCCAGCAAGCCAGGGTAGGAGGAGAAGAGGAAAGTCCTTAGCACAATTGAGCAACCTGGCACTTCCAGTTTGGGTAGAGGAAGATGAGTCATCAAGGATGTTAAGAATGGCAGGAGAGAAAGGAGAATGTCCAGAAGGTTGGAATGTCACGTAACTTCAAAAAGGAAGCAGTGGCTGTGAGTCTTTAAACTATGAACCAATACATCAAGCAGTGCAATTGCTGGAAAAAGTCTAAGCGTTTTAGCCACATTAGTGCTTAGCAAGAGCTCTTGCAGGGGTCGAATACAGAGGGTGGAGGAGATGTTGTGCGTGTCTTGTCCAGATCCCTTTGGCAGTCACTTCTGTATCCCAAAGGCTGCTTTTCTTGAGGTATGTGTGTATATATATACGTATCTATGTATTTAGGCTGGAGAGCACCCTTAACCTAAGCACAGAGCAAACCAAAATGATAGCGTTAATGTCCCCAGGAACAGCCCTCCAACATGACAGACAGGGATTTGATAACTGAATATCCCAGTCCCTTGCCCTTCAGTTGTAATAACTCTAAAGAATATTCTACACTGTCTCTCTGAGCACTGGTTGCCCACAATGGTAACTGGTTTGATAATATCCTCTTCGTGAACTTTCTGCCCTTTCCTGGCATAGTCTTCTACTCTCTACTGCTGTTTCTGGGATCACATCCTAGAATCTCCCTCTCAGAGGCTGGGGCACAGAGAACACATAGTGGCAGAGGAGATGGACCTGTAAATGAAACTTAACAAGCTAGCTCAAGAGGGGGTAGCAGGAGGAGAAACAGAGTCACGGATGCTTTATTATAATTGTGAAAGAATCCTGAGCTTGTCTGAATGTTAGTGGAAAGGATATAGGAGAGAGAAGGTTTAGAGGAATCTATGACAAATACTTTTTTCCCCTCATGCTGTTGGTTAAAATACGAAAGAAGAAAAGAAAAGAAGAAAACGAAAGGAAAGAAAAACACGATATGGTTTGCATCATAAAACTTAGGAGTCCTCTTTGTAGGTGTGACCGAGGCACAAAATTTCCTCTTCAAAAGAATAAAACCAGCTCTGATGTTCATGGATTTTTGTGTGTTTAGGAATTCCCAGCATCTCTAGAATCCACTGTAACCACCCGTGACACATTTTTCACTCCAGATGTGAGCACTAAAGACTCAGTTGTCAGTTGAATACTCTTGTACTATTTCCTCAGCCATTATTTTAAGGAATGCATTTGAATAAAATGCACTTTTGGCACCATTTTTAAGAATGGATGATGATTTATGCTTTTCTTGCAGGGACAAGATGGCTCTGGGCATGAGTCATGGCTGTACGCTGGGAAGATTCCGATGGGAACCTTGCTCTTGCTGGTTGAGCCATACCTTACATGGACTTGAGGCCGTGCGTGGCTTTTATTAACATGTACATTTTGCTTGTTAAGGCTCGAGCTTCATCTTTTCCCTCCCAACTCGAGCCCTGTTTTTATTTCACATACACCTGATTCAGAATCTATGCTTGGGACTCAGAGTGGCTGGGGAATAGTCATTTGGAAAAGCTCTGATTATTCATCAGCTAAAACAGGATGATGTGTTCCCAGCTGCGGCTGGGAAATGGGCTATTTTTCTGCAGGGGAGCAGATTCAAATGGCAGACAAAGTTCTAATTCTTTTCACATCTCTGTCTCCGTGGGGCAGCTTTGGTGCAAATCAAAATTGTCCCTGGGTCAAGAAAGCTATGAACCACAGCACAGCCTTGTACTTTTCTCATCTGCAGAAAGAGTCACTTCACAGGCAGCCTTCAGATGTCATCTTCCCAGTGAAAAATCCCTGCGCCAGAGCAGATGTTCCTTGGAAGCAACACCGGAGTCTTTCAGGAGCCAAGGTGAATGAACTGTAAGATTGATTCTTGAAGTTTTCCACATTAAAACCATTTCTGTCATTGTCCTTGGCACTGGTTCTAAAAAAGTGTTCTATAGCCTTGCTTCTCAGGCTTGACCTGTATACAGATCTCCTGGAGACTTGGTTAAACCTCAGACTCTGTTTCAGTAGTTCTGGGGTGGGGCGCTCGAGTTTGTGCGTTTCTTACAAGCTCCCAGAGGAGGCTGATGCAGATCCATGTTGATTTCTGAATCCTACTCCGAGTAGCAGGGGGATACAGAAAGTGGGTGTTGCAAGATGCTGTCCAGCACAAAGGGTCTCTGGCCTGATAAGTTCAAGAAAAAAATAGGTTGCATTTTTACCTTCCTCTTCAAAACCCTGCAAATGAATAAATTAAAGACTCTGAGAAGATCTTCCTGAGGAAGTCTGATACAAAACTAACAGACCATAGAACCATATTTTGGTATGCCATGCTATCTCTTAAGAACCTAGGGAACTTGATTTTTGTGAAAGGAAATAAACGTCTGTTGTGTGGTCACCATTCAAATATTTGTCCAGGCACTTAAGCAGATTGAAGGGGGGTTTAGAAAATGTTTGACCTTCTTTGTAGTGACCCCGGTAACCCTTCTCAGGTGAGTGTCACTGATTCTCCAAATGAGCAAGGCTATAAGTCAGGCTCACGATATCCATGGTAGAACGGTAAATTTTCCACCTAGAGTTCTGGTATTTGAAGTGTATGGTACTCCCTTCAACCAGCTCAAAAAGTTGTTAGAGGTTTAGCTGCCACCGTGCTCTTGTCAAAAGACGAGCTGAGAAAGTGATACACAAGAAAGCTAGATGAGGGGAATTTAAATCCCTTCAAGCATCTTAAACTGTTTGCAAACTTCCACGTGTTTATGTATCAATCCTCTAATAAGTTCCCAGGAAGATTCCTGAGCCATTGCTCCAGAAATGATCATCTTTTGGGTCTTAGGTATATTCTAAAAATCTTCATTTTAGTAAGCATTCCCAGAATTTTCTGATGCAGGTTCTTTGAGGACCACATTTGTAGATTAAGTCCTGTTTCCTTAGAGGCAGAGTACAAGGAACTATCCCAAAACAAGCTTCCTTGTTTTTGCTCTCTGAACATGCACCTTTGTGAGTCATGTTTTCATGCTCTGCCCTGGATTTTTGTGGAGGATATATATAACTGCATGGGAAAACATTAGCATTTTCTCTAAAACTGTTATTAAAGATATTGTCATTATATCAGAAAATCAGAAAATTCTGCAAAAAGACTCTACTGACAGAGAATTACAGCGTTGCTCCTGCAGTTTGGGGTGTAAGCTCAGCAGAAGAACACACTTCTGGATGTGTTTTATTGTAAAAGCAAAGGAAAAGTTTGCTCCTATGACATGACATGTATTTGCATTAACATAAACATATAAACATGTTAATTTTACCCCAAATTGTTAAGTTGGTGTTCTAAGTCATCTGTGCCTTTATGTTTACCCTTGACATGTCACCATACTCCTGGGACATTCCACAGCTTGAGAATTGTAGCAGTATATCTTGATTAGGGTCCCAGAAACAAAGAATAAATGAATAAATGGGTGAAGATTGTCAAAAGGTGCAGTTGCCAGTTATGAGATCAATCAGTCCTGGCAATGTAGTATACTGCATGGTGACTATAGTTAACAATGCTGTATTGTATATTCCAAGGTTGCTAAGAAAGTAGCTCTTAGAAGTCTCATCAAGAAAGAACTGTGTAACTGTGTAGTGACAGATTTAACTAAACTAATTGTGGCAATCATCCTGTAATATACACATATATCAAATCATTGTGTTGTACAACTAAAACTAATACAATGTTATATGTCAATTATATCTCAATAAAAAAGGAATAGTGCATCTCCTTTATAATTTGTTCCCAGAAGTAAAGGTTGTCTTACATTCATATTCTATGATGAGAATTCATTATTTCCTTTTCAAAATTTAAGCTTGGTCGGTAGGATGTTCAGGGTAGAATTACTTAACAACGGTGATTTTTATTAGTTTTGTTGCTGAGTATATTTGTTGAAAATTTCCAACTTTTCTGTATACATTTAATTTCAGTAGTTCTGAATTCTGTTAATTCTCTTATTTTGCGAGTGATTTTAAATCTAAGGCACTTTAGATTTTTAAGCTGATAAAGAATAAATTATTAAGGAATTTTTACTGTTGACTTAAATTCTCTCAACCATCGAAGTCTTCTTACCATTGATTTTTCAATCAGAAATACTCTTCAAAGGAGGGAGTGGAAGAGGTGCAATTACACAGGAGTGACACCAGGGAATGTTTTTGGAATGATGGAGTTGTTATATATCCTGATTGTGGTGGTGGTCACACAAATCTACATGTATGTTAAAACTCAGAATTTTACCCACTCCCAAAAGTCAATTTTATTGTGTTAATTAAAAAATAAAATCAAGAGGAAGGATAACCACAAAAAAAGAAATACTCTTCAATTTTATTGTGGTTGATTCAGGTTCTTCCTGAGGGCTTGGAAACAAAAACTCAGAATGGTTCTGTTATCAGAGTGACTAAAAGGCAAATGGAAGACAGAGATCAGGAGGTCATGAGAGAACAAAGATCATTCTGTTTGAAGACTTCTGGGTGGTTCTGCACCTTTTTATGGAGCTTCAGAAGCCATATTACAGCATTCTTCCAACCTCATTTAGTGGTATTACTATAAAGCATTTTTGCATCTCTTCTCTCACTCAAACCTCCCCATAACAGTACCAGCCTTGCATCATCTTTATCTTAAAGACTGAAGACTGATGCCCAGAAGCCACTGAAGGACCTACCCAATGACAATCAAACAAGAAGCAGAACTGACATTGGAATTTGATCTTCAGATACCAAACCCACAATTGTTCCTCATGGACCTCAGCTGCCAACATTTGCTCACTTGATGCCATATAGTAGGTGTGAATAGTCTCATTTGTCACAGCCTCTTGGCTCTGCCATCTGTCCAGATGGAAAAGTACTGGGCTGGATAATAACTAAGTAAAAGGTATGTGCAAGAAAATAAAGGAAAAACATATTAGTTTTAACAAATCAATGTTCTACAGTTTGATAAAGTGTCGATTGAATGCTTCTCTTTGGACCTAAGATATTTGGGTTGGTTTTAAAATGAGATACAGAGATGACTTTAGCACAAAGGAATTTTTTAAAAATTCCAACTCATTGGCTAAATAAAGCATATTATTTTAATAGAAATGAAGTCCACATGAGTATTGCACACAGATAAGTTTTTCATCAGCAAACCACATTCTCCCCGTGCCTAAGTGACGTCCTGGCCTGGGAATTAAATGACACCCACAGAATATCATGGCAACCAGTTAACATTGGAAAACAAAATGGAGCAAAACAAATAACAACAACAAACAGTCAATTAACCTGTTGATTCTTCCATGTTATATCAAACCTCCACTCTGATTTTTAATCCCTTAATTGCCCCCTTCCTTTAGTAGACACCCAGCGGTGGATCATATGGGTGCTGAATTGACCCTTTCAGGTTACAGTTATTAAGTTTCATGTCGAAGCTATTTAAGTGAAGTTTCTCCCTCTCTCTTTCTTACACACACACACTCAAGTTCAAACAAATACTGAAGGAACATGGTGAGTACTTAATAAATAATTCTTGAAAATAGGTGGATGGAGTTGCCCTGTACCTCAGTGGTTCTCACCATAGCCACCCAATGGGCTCCACATTGACCATTGGTCACTGGATGGCCAGTAGGAGAAGGTTGTTATACAAATAACAAAAACCCCAGGGCAGAGCTATCGTGGGGATATTAGAGATGGACCACAAGCTTCTGGAGACCAGGAACATTTCTTACATTTGCTCTTTATCCTCCGCTCTATCTAGCACAGTGCAGAGCACCTAGAAGATACCCAATAAAGATTTCCTGGTTGGTGGAGTGAAAAAAACAACATCTGCTTCTCTCATTGGGAGAGAAGTTGTGTGGGAAATATTTATGGACTGAATAGAAGCCAGGGGAAGAGAATGAATATTCTCCCTCTTACCTTTCCCTTCAACTTTTTTATTTAGCATATATTACTAATTATGACAATCAATATTTGTAATAGAATATTACATAATTTATACTACTGTTTTGATTTACCACTATTTTTATATTTATTTTGTATATAATCATAGCACACATTGCAAGTAATATCCAACATATCCATAAGACACTCTATGTCCATAAGCTGTACATATTCAATATTTAACTTGTAATATGAGAAATTTTATTAAATGTGACATCCAGTGCAATGACCGTAAAGCATACAACACAGAGTTGATTCTCCTTCAGTGGCAACTTCCTCTCTCTCCCTAGAGGAAGTGAAAACTTTGACCTAATGCAAGTGGTGAAACAAACTCTGCTCACATTGATTTGCCAACAAGAAGACCCACAGTCTAAATACAGAAACTGGACACAGGAAGTTCAGTATTTGTTTTGCATTATAAGGATATTGGAGCCATGGAGGGTTTTTTAAAAAATTTGTTTTGATTATTAGAGATTCAAACAATGTTTACATACAAGACACCAGTCTGTATGATACTATATACTGGCAGAGAGCCAGCTGGTACACATACTGCCCCTATTGTGTGCAGCAGACAACGACCATTGGGCTTTGGCTTTTATAAATTAAATTAACAAACATTTAATGGAAACCAGTTTTAACAGATGGCTTGGCCAGATTTAGGAGAAAGTTTTTTGTTTTTGTTTTTTTCAGTTCCTTCCCACTGACAGCTGTTGATAGAACCAGACTGTTACTAACTCTTCATCTTGTCTACCAATTTATATTGACACAAATTTTTTACATTTATTTTATGTTTTAATTTTAATTTCTTACTTTACTTTTTTAAAAAACAATTTTGGATTCTCCCAGCTACTTAGTTACTTCTTCCCTTCAAACACTGGGCTCTGATATGAGGTCACAGGCATTGTGGCTGGAGTCCCTAGAGAGAGGGTGCCCGGAATAGAGTCCACTGGGGATGGTCCCCTTGCCAGGGGAGCACCAAAAAGTACTGAGAAGAAATTATTCCATATCCTCTTACCACATCCACTCTGTGGGGCAGCATTTTCCACTCTTGTTTGTGGAATCCAGAGTTCTTTCTCTTTGTTTTCACTTTTCTAGTCCATTAAAGGTACATTAAAAGCCCTAGAACCTTAGTGAATTCATTATGCATTTATGAAGTTCAATTCCTACTCACTCAAACCCTATCATGGAATTAACTGCCATCTATGCATATGAAATCCTATTGTACTTTCTTATTTCATTTTATGGAAAAGTTTGTTTTTTTTGTTTTTTTTGTTTTTTTTATAAATTTATTTCTTTATTTATTTATTGGGTGCGTTGGGTCTTCGTTTCTGTGCGAGGGCTTTCTCTAGTTGCGGCGAGCGGGGGGCCACTCTTCATCGCGGTGCGCGGGCCTCTCACTGTCACGGCCTCTCTTGTTGCGGAGCACAGGCTCCAGACGCGCAGGCTCAGTAGTTGTGGCTCACAGGCCCAGTTGCTCCGCGGCATGTGGGATCTTCCCAGACCAGGGCTCGAACCCGTGTCCCCTGCATTGGCAGGCAGATTCTCAACCACTGCGCCACCAGGGAAGCCCGAAAAGTTTGTTTTTTGAAGATGCTAATTAATTTGCCAATATGACAATACTTTTCATTATAAAATTTTATTTTGAACACTTACAGTAATTCTCCTCTGAAAAAAATTTTTAGGAATGAATTATTACTAATATTATATATAGGCATGTATATCACACATTGTTAGTTATGATTTGTATGTATCTTAAATCTCCTAGTAAATATAAGGTTGCCAGATATAATAGAGTGTACTCAGTTAAATGTGAATTTCTGATAAATCATGAATATTTTTTAGTGTAAGTATATTCCAAAACATGCACAAGACACTAAAATATTAGTCATTTTTTATGAAATTCTAATTTAACCTGGCATCTTGTATTTTTAGTTGCTAAATCTGCCAACTCTAAGTACATTGTAAGTGTCTCCAGTCATCATAGTTTATGCTTCCCTTTTTCTAATACTTGCTTGGCCTGCATTGTGCTCTCTAATAGCATAAAATCTTAACTGCTAAAATATCAGACAGAGAATAGTTTTCCATGTTTGGTTCAAAGCTGTTCACACATATTTTATAGATAAGGTATTTCTTAGGCACTATTTTAGGGAGTACGGGTTATAACTGATAATACTAAAATTGATTATGACTTATCTTTATCAGTCATGTAATTGCTCTTTAGTAAAATAAAGGCAACGGGTACCATAAAAAGAGGAGCAAACCATAAGTCTAGAGACCTGAGTTCTAGTTTCATCTCCGACACATTCTCTGGGTCTCTATATTATCATCTGTGACTGTGAGCACATCTATGGTGTCATAGATTCACTGCATTCGTGACTCAATTCCTTTCTCCTCTTCGTAACCACACCTTTTGACATAGGAGGTGGTGGAGACTATTTCTGTGCCTCTTGATTCTGACTGTGGCCACATGACTAATTTGGGCCAATTACATAGGAGGTGGTGGAGTCTATTTCTGTGCCTCTTGATTCTGACTGTGGCCACATGACTAATTTGGGCCAATTAAATGTTAGCAGATGGGATACATGCAGAAGCTTGAAAACCAACTGTATATGTGTGTTTCTGCTTCCACTAGTGCACAGCTGCCTTCGCCATGAGAACATGCCCTGGCTAGCCTGTTGGAGGGACGGGAGAGTGAGGTAGAGAAGAACATTTAGCCTCTATGCATTCCTGACTCTCACCCAGGACAGGAGATAATCAGACTGAAAGATTTTACTTTTCTTCAAGAATCATTACTCATCATTTGTATATAGATATCAGCAAGGTTTCAGGAAAACATATTCATACATGCATATTGGAGTCTTAAGCAAAATCTGATCTGGCCCTGAGCTTATAAAGGACCTACGGACAAACTTTATTTTTTATACTGCATCACCCTTTCTAAGTTTAAAGAAAATAAAACAAGAAAGGATTATAGGATAAAAAGCAAATAAAAATGAAGTGTGAGTACCAAAGGCTGGTTGGTCCACGTGGTAAGTTTGCTGGGCAACTTAAGCTGAATGTGTGAAGGTAAAGTTTGGGTGCTCATTTGTGTGGGCGTAGCTGTGGCAAAGGCTGGAAATGGATACTGCATGGAACTGACTTCATCCAGCTGCTTGCATGAGTTTCTCTGACCATCTGACTTGTTCTTTACGGCTGTTGCTGAACAGAGTAGGGAGATATGAGCGCTTTTCTGTTAGTGCCCTACTCAGCAGAATGTTGAATTGTCTCATCTCCATGCGTTATTTTTTTTTTTTTAACATCTTTATTGGAGTATAATTGCTTTACAATGGTGTGTTAGTTTCTGCTTTGTAACAAAGTGAATCAGTTATACATATACATACCTTCCCACATCTCCTCCCTCTTGCGTCTCCCCCCCCACCCTCCCCATCCCACCCCTCCAGGCGGTCACAAAGCACCGAGCTGATCCCCCTGTGCTATGCGGCTGCTTCCCACTAGCTATCTATTTTACATTTGGTAGTGTATATATGTCCCTGCCACTCTCTCACCCTGGCACATCTTACCCCTCCCCCTCCCAATATCTTCAAGTCCATTCTCTAGTAGGTCTGTGTCTTTATTCCCGTCTTGCCATTAGGTTCTTCACGACCTTTTTTTTTTTTTTTTCCTTAGATTCCATATATATGTGTTAGCATACTGTATTTGTTTTTCTCTTTCTGACTTACTTCACTCTGTATGACAGACTCTAACTCCATCCACCTCACTACAAATACCTCCATTTCATTTCTTTTTATGGCTGACTAATATTCCATTGTATATATGTGCCACTCTTCTTTATCCATTCATCCGATGATGGACACTTAGGTTGCTTCCATGTCCTAGCTATTGTAAATAGAGCTGCAATGAACATTTTGGTACATGACTCTTTTTGAATTATGGTTTTCTCAGGGTATATGCCCAGTAGTGGGATTGCTGGGTCGTATGGTAGTTCTATTTTTAGTTTTTTAAGGAACCTCCATACTGTTCTCCATAGTGGCTGTATCAATTTATATTCCCACCAACAGTGCAAGAGTGTTCCCTCTTCTCCACACCCTCTCCAGCATTTATTGTTTCTAGATTTTTTGATGATGGCCATTCTGACCGGTGTGAGATGATATCTCATTGTAGTTTTGATTTGCATTTCTCTAATGATTAATGATGTTGAGCATTCTTTCATGTGTCTGTTGGCAATCTTTGGAGGAATGTCTATTTAGGTCTTCTGCCCATTTTTGGATTGGGTTGTTTGTTTTCTTGTTATTGAGCTGCATGAGCTGCTTGTAAATCTTGGAGGTTAATCCTTTGTCAGTTGCTTCATTCGCAAATATTTTCTCCCATTCTGAGGGTTGTCTTTTGGTCTTGTTTATGGTTTCCTTTGCTGTGCAAAAGCTTTTAAGTTTCATTAGGTCCCATTTGTTTATTTGTGTTTTCATTTCCATTTCTCTAGGAGCTGGGTCAAAAAGGATCTTGCTGTGATTTATGTCACAGAGTGTTCTGCCCAAGTTTTCCTCCAAGAGTTTGATAGTGTCTGGCCTTACACTTAGATCTTTAATCCATTTTGAGTTTATTTTTGTGTATGGTGTCAGGGAGTGTTCTAATTTCATACTTTTACATGTACCTGTCCAGTTTTCCCATCATCACTTATTGAAGAGGCTGTTTTTTCTCCACTGTATATGCTTGCCTCCTTTATCAAAGATAAGGTGACCATATGTGCGTGGGTTTATCTCTGGGCTTTCTATCCTGTTCCATTAATCTATGTTTCTGTTTTTGTGCCAGTACCAAACTGTCTTGATTACTGTAGCTGTGTAATATAGTCTGAAGTCAGGGAGCCTGATTCCTCCAGCTCCATTTTTCGTTCTCAAGATTGCTTTGGCTATTCGGGGTCTTTTGTGTTTCCATACAAATTGTGAAATTTTTTGTTCTAGTTCTGTGAAAAATGCCAGTGGTAGTTTGATAGGGATTGCATTGAATCTGTAGATTGCTTTGGGTAGTAGAGTCATTTTCACAATGTTGATTCTTCCAATCCAAGAACATGGTATATCTCTCCATCTATTTGTATCATCTTTAATTTCTTTCATCAGTGTCTTATAATTTTCTGCATACAGGTCTTTTGTCTCCTTAGGTAGGTTTATTCCTAGATATTTTATTCTTTTGGTTGCAAAGGTAAACGGGAGTGTTTTCTTAATTTCACTTTCAGATTTTTCATCATTAGTGTATAGGAATGCAAGAGATTTCTGTGCATTAATTTTGTATCCTGCTACTTTACCAAATTCATTGATTAGCTCTAGTAGTTTTCTGGTAGCATCTTTAGGATTCTCTATGTATAGTATCATGTCATCTGTAAACAGTGACGGCTTTACTTCTTCTTTTCCGATTTGGATTCCTTTTATTTCTTTTTCTTCTCTGATTGCTGTGGCTAACACTTCCAAAACTATGTTGAATAATAGTGGTGAGAGTGGGTAACCTTGTCTTGTTCCTGATCTTAGTGGAAATGGTTTCAGTTTTTCACCATTGAGGACAATGTTGGCTGTGGGTTTGTCATATGTGGCCTTTATTATGTTGAGGAAAGTTCCCTCTATGCCTACTTTCTGCAGGGCTTTTATCATAAATGGGTGTTGAATTTTGTCAAAAGCTTTCTCTGCATCTATTGAGATGATCATGTGGTTTTTCTCCTTCAATTTGTTAATATGATGTATCACGTTGA
Source organism: Balaenoptera physalus (assembly GCF_965194825.1). Taxonomy (NCBI): domain Eukaryota; kingdom Metazoa; phylum Chordata; class Mammalia; order Artiodactyla; family Balaenopteridae; genus Balaenoptera; species Balaenoptera physalus. The sequence continues at coordinate 40,088,490 of NC_138898.1, forward strand.
TTGATTTGCGTATATTGAAGAATCCTTGCATTCCTGGAATAAACCCCACTTGATCATGGTGTATGATCCTTTTAATGTGCTGTTGGATTCTGTTTGCTAGTATTTTGTTGAGGATTTTTGCATCTATGTTCATCAGTGATATTGGCCTGTAGTTTTCTTTCTTTGTGACATCTTTGTCTGGTTTTGGTATCAGGGTGATGGTGGCCTCGTAGAATGAGTTGGGGAGTGTTCCTCCTTCTGGAATATTTTGGAAGAGTTTGAGAAGGATAGGTGTTAGCTCTTCTCTAAATGTTTGATAGAATTCGCCTGTGAAGCCATCTGGTCTTGGGCTTTTGTTTGTTGGAAGATTTTTAATCACAGTTTCAATGTCAGTGCTTGTGATTGGTCTGTTCATATTTTCTATTTCTTCCTGGTTCAGTCTCAGCAGATTGTGCATTTCTAAGAATCTGTCCATTTCTTCCAGGTTGTCCATTTTTTTGGCATATAATTGCTTGTAGTAATCTCTCATGATCATTTGTATTTCTGCAGTGCCAGTGGTTACTTCTCCTTTTTCATTTCTAATTCTATTGATTTGAGTCTTCTCCCTTTTTCTCTTGATGAGTCTGGCTAATGGTTTATCAAATTTGTTTATCTTCTCAAAGAACCAGCTTTTAGTTTTATTGATCTTTGCTATAGTCTCCTTCATTTCTTTTTCATTTATTTCTGATCTGTTCTTTATGATTTCTTTCCTTCTGCTAGCTTTGGGGTTTTTTGTTCTTCTTTCTCTAAATGCTTCAGGTGCAAGGTTAGGTTGTTTATTCAAGATGTTTCCTGTTTCTTGATGTAGGCTTGTATTGCTATAAACTTCCCTCTTAGAACTGCTTTTGCTGCATCCCATAGGTTTTGGGTCGTCGTGTCTCCATTGTCGTTTGTTTCTAGGTATTTTTTTTTTTTTCTTTTTTTTTTTTTAACTTTAATTTATTTATTTATGGCTGTGTTGGGTCTTCGTTTCTGTGCGAGGGCTTTCTCTAGTTGTGGCAAGCGGGGGCCACTCTTCATCGCGGTGCGCGGGCCTCTCACTGTCGCGGCCTCTCTTGCTGTGGAGCACAGACTCCAGACGCGCAGGCTCAGCAGTTGTGGCTCACGGGCCTAGTTGCTCCGCGGCATGTGGGATCTTCCCAGACCAGGGCTCGAACCCGTGTCCCCTGCATTGGCAGGCAGACTCTCAACCACTGCGCCACCAGGGAAGCCCTGTTTCTAGGTATTTTTTGATTTCCGCTTTGATTTCTTCAGTGATCACTTCGTTATTAAGTACTGTATTGTGTAGCCTCCATGTGTTTGTATTTTTTACAGATCTTTTCCTGTAATTAATATCTAGTCTCATAGCACTGTGGTCAGAAAAGATACTTGATATGATTTCAATTTTCTTAAACTTACCAAGGCTTGATTTGTGACCCAAGATATGATCTATCCTGGAGATTGTTCCATGAGCACTTGAGAAAAATGTGTATTCTGTTGTTTTTGGGTGGAATGTCCTATAAATATCAATTAAGTCCATCTTGTTTAATGTATCATTTAAAGCTTGTGTTTCCTTATTTATTTTCATTTTGGATGATCTGTCCATTGGTGAAAGTGGGGTGTTAAAGTCCCCTACTATGATTGTGTTACTGTCGATTTCCCCTTTTATGACTTTTAGTATTTGCCTTATGTATTGAGGTGCTCCTATGTTGGGCGCATAAATATTTACAATTGTTATACCTTCCTCTTGGATCGATCCCTTGATCATTATATAGTGTCCTTCTTTGTCTCTTGTAATAGTCTTTATTTTAAAGTCTATTTTGTCTGATATGAGAATTGCTACTCCAGCTTTCTTTTGATTTCCATTTGCATGGAATATCTTTTTCCATCCCCTCACTTTCAGTCTGTATGTGTCTCTAGGTCTGAAGTGGGTCTCTTGTAGACAGCATATATATGGGTCTTGTTTTTGTTTCCATTCAGCCAGTCTGTGTCTTTTGGTGGGAGCATTTAATCCATTTACATTTAAGGTAATTATCGATATGTATGTTCCTATTCCCATTTTCTTAAATGTTTTGGGTTTGTTATCGTAGGTGTTTTCCTTCTCTTGTGTTTCTTGCCTAGAGAAGTTCCTTTAGCATTTGTTGTAAAGCTGGTTTGGTGGTGCTGAACTCTCTCAGCTTTTGCTTGTCTGTAAAGGTTTTAATTTCTCCATCCAATCTGAATGAGATCCTTGCTGGGTAGAGTAATCTTGGTTGTAGGTTTTTCTCCTTCATCACTTTAAGTATATCCTGCCACTCCCTTCTGGCTTGCAGAGTTTCTGCTGAAAGATCAGCTGTTAACCTTATGCGGATTCCCTTGTGTGTTATTTGTTGTTTTTCCCTTGCTGCTTTTAATATGTTTTCTTTATATTTAATTTTTGATAGTTTGATTAATATGTGTCTTGGCGTGTTTCTCCTTGGATTTATCCTGTATGGGACTCTCTGTGCTTCCAGGGCTTGATTAACTATTTCCTTTCCCATATTAGGGAAGTTTTCAACTATAATCTCTTCAAATATTTTCTCAGTCCCTTTCTTTTTCTCTTCTTCTTCTGGGACCCCTATAATTCGAATGTTGGTGCATTTAATGTTGTTCCAGAAGTCTCTGAGACTGTCCTCAGTTCTTTTCATTCTTTTTTCTTTATCCTGCTCTGCAGTAGTTATTTCCACCATTTTATCTTCCAGGTCACTTATCCATTCTTCTGCCTCAGTTATTCTGCTATTGATCCCATCTAGAGTATTTTTAATTTCATGTATTGTGTTTTTCATCATTGCTTGTTTCCTCTTTAGTTCTTCTAGGTCCTTGTTAAATGTTTCTTGCATTTTTTCTATTCTATTTCCAAGATTTTGGATCATCCTTACTATCATTATTCTGAATTCTTTTTCAGATAGACTGCCTATTTCCTCTTCATTTGTTAGGTCTGGTGTGTTTTGACCCTGCTCCTTCATCTGCTGTGTGTTTTTCTGTCTTCTCATTTTGCTTATCTTACTGTGTTTGGGGTCTCCTTTTCACAGGCTGCAGGTTTGTAGTTCCTGTTGTTTTTGGTATCTGTCCCCAGTGGCTAAGGTTGGTTCAGTGGGTTGTGTAGGCTTCCTGGTGGAGGGGACTAGTGCCTGTGTTCTGGTGGATGAGGCTGGATCTTGTCTTTCTGGTGGGCACATCCACGTCTGGTGGTGTGTTTTGGGGTGTCTGTGGCCTTATTATGATTTTAGGCAGCCTTGCTAATGGATGGGGCTGTGTTCCTGTCTTGCTAGTTGTTTGGCATAGGGTGTCCAGCACTGTAGCTTGCTGGTCGTTGAGTGAAGCTGGATCTTGATGTTGAGATGGAGATCTCTGAGAGATTTTCGCTGTTTGGTATTATGTGGAGCTGGGAGGTCTCTTGTGGACCAGTGTCCTGAACTTGGCTCTCCCACCTCAGAGGCACGGCCCTGATGCCTGGCTGGAGCACCAAGAGCCTTTCATCCACATGGCTCAGAATAAAAGGGAGAAAAAATAGAAAGAAAGAAAGAAAGAGGATAAAGTAAAATAAAATAAAGCTATTATAATAAAAAATAAGAAAAAAAATTTTTAAGGAAAAATTTTTAAAATTTTTAAAAAAATAAACTTATTAATTTTTTATAATAAAAAATAAGAAAAAAATTATTAAGAAAAAATTTATTGAGAAAAAAATTTTTAATTTTTTAAAATAAAAAATATGAAATAAGGAAAAAATTAGTAAGAAAACATTTATTAAGGAAAAAATTTTTTAAGTAAAAAAAAAAAAAAAAAAAGACAGACCAAACCCTAGGACAAATGGTGAAAGCAAAGCTATACAGACAAAATCTCACCCAGAAGCATACACATATACACTCACAAAAAAAGGAAAAGGGGAAAAAATATATCCTGCTCCCAAAGTCCACCTCCTGAATTTGGGATGATTCGTTGTCTATTCAGTTATTCAACAGATGCAGATACATCAAGTTGTTTGTGGAGCTTTAATCCGCTGCTTCTGAGGCTGCTGGGAGAAATTTCTCTTTCTCTTCTTTGTTCGTACAGCTCCCGGGGTTCAGCTTTGGATTTGGACCCTCCTCTGCATGTAGGTTGCTTGAGGGCATCTGTTCTTCGCTCACACAGGATGAGGTTAAAGGAGCAGCTGCTTCGGGGGCTCTGGCTCACTCAGGTTGGGGGGAGGGAAGGATATGGATGCAGGGCGAGCCTGCGGCGGCAGAGGCCGGCGTGACGTTGCAGCAGCCTGAGGCGTGCCATGCGTTCTCCCAGGGAAGTTGTCCCCGGATCACGGGAGCCTGTTCATGGCAGGCTGCACAGGCTCCCGGGAGGGGCGTTGTGGAGAGTGACCTGTGCTCGCACACATGCTTCTTGGTGGCGGCAGCAGCAGCCTTAGCGTCTCATGCTCGTCTCTGGGGTCCGCGATGATATCCGCGGCTCGCGCCCGTCTCTGGAGCTCGTTTAGGCGGTGCTCTGAATCCCCTCTCCTTGCGTGCCGTGAAACAAAGGGCAAGAAAAAGTCTCTTGCCTCTTCGGCAGCTGCAGACTTTTTCCCGGACTCCTCCCCCCCCGCCCTGGCTAGCTGTGGTGCGCTAACCCCTTCAGGCTTTGTTCACGCCGCCAACCCCAGTCCTCTCCCTGTGATCTGACCGAAGCCCGAGCCTCAGCTCCCAGCCCCCGCCTGCCCCAGCGGCTGAGCAGACAAGCCTCTCGGGCTGGTGAGTGCTGCTCGGCACCGATCCTCTGTGCGGGAATCTCTCCGCTTTGCCCTCCGCACCCCTGTTGCTGCGCTCTCCTACGTGGCTCCGAAGTTTCCCCCCTCTGCCACCCGCAGTCTCCACCCGCAAAGGGGCTTCCTAGAGTGTGGAAACCTTTCCTCCCTCACAGCTCCCTCCCACTGGTGCAGGTCCCGTCCCTATTCTTTTGTCTCTGTTATTTCTTTTTTCTTTTGCCCTACCGAAGTCCGTGGGGAGTTTCTTGCCTTTTGGGAGGTCTGACGTCTTCTGCCAGCATTCAGTGGGTGTTCTGTAGGAGCAGTTCCACGTGTAGATGTATTTCTAATGTATCTGTGGGAAGGAAGGTGATCGCCACCTCTTACTCTTCCACCATCTTGCCCAGACCCCCTCCATGCGTTATTAAACTGAACTTTTTTTCAAACTTTTTACATTTGTTTTCCATTTTTAATGGATTAAGAAGGAAGGATCATCCAGATCAGACAAGGCCAGAGGTCTGATGGCTCCTTTTTTTTCCGCTGTGTCAAATAACAAAAATGTTACAATTTAGTAATGAGTTTGATGTTCTTTACTTAAGAGAAAACAATACATGGATTGGGGGAGTACAGAGCTTCACAAACAGTGGGGAACATTTCCCAAGGGATTTTGGGCAAGAGCATTAGAAGCAGCAACTCAAAAACAAGGCACGGTTGTCTAGGAAGCCGGGGACTTCCTGGTAAGGAGGGCAGGTCCTGTTTTCTAGGGTAAGGTGAGCCAGCTAAAGCTGAGCTGGAGGGTATATGTTAGCTTTCCTAGACAGTGAGGCATTTCCCATAAGTTTGGGCTGACTTAGGTTGAGATTTGTGATGTGGGCCAGGCTATTGGGACAACCTCTCTTTTGAAGGTCCCAATACATACAAATTTCCTTTATCAGTCAGTAGGTTTCTGTTTCAAAGGGCTGTGAGGGAGGGGAAGGAGAGGAAGGATTTAGGGTGACTTATTCCAGAACTAAGCCTTTATCATGTCTCCATATACTCCTTTCCTAGTAAGTAAACTGCATCCTTAAGGAGGGTTACCTGTGTTTAACCTGGGCTTAAATAAAACATGGAAAGTACCACGGATCAAAATTCTCACCAGACTGTGACAGGGGTATCACAGGGTCTACTTAGAAACTTGTACAAATACCACAATTAGTCCTCCTCTTCCTAGTAATTTCACATTGCTAAGCAACCCTAGTCTAACACCAGTAGAACCCAGAATAATGAAAGTAGATGAAAGCAGTGGGCATTTTCTTCAGTTTCTAACTTGGGAGGGAATTCCTAGATATAATAGGTATGTGGGGGGAAAATCTTGTTGACAGAACAACAATTCATTCACTTCCCTAACTAGACTAGTCATGTACTGTACTTCAGGGCAAACAATAAGGTTATTGTTTGGATGGGAAAACAAGCAATTCGTTGGAAGGTGAAAAGGTGAAAATGTTCTATAAGCTGGTTCTGTTTGGGAAGGCTGCACGTCATTTTCCAGGTAGTCTTAAAAGATGCATGTAACTGACAAATGTTTGAAGATTTGCCTGCCCACTCCTGAAAGCAAGGATTTCTTGTAGTTTTCTTACTGCTTTTGGGGGTGGGGGGTTTCTTTTTGTTTTGATGTATTTAGATCCAATCTCCCAACACACTCCTTAAGTAAGGGCAGTAGGGTCCAAGATAACACTGTCTGTTCTGTTTCTCTCTAGCATACAAGCATTGGAGGTTTGTGGCTGGGAATCCTTCAAAAGTGACAACCCATCAGTGAGTTAATAAGACCCCGGACTGTGATGAACGAAGCTGCTGGTGGGTTCAGTTTATACTCCAGTTAGGGGACTTTGCCAGGGCAGCCTCATGTTTTGGGTTCCCTCTTTTCCTTATTTTGCATTAATTTCTTAGCTAATGGTGGTCCAGTTAGGATGGGTTGGGGAGGAAAGGGAAAAAAGCCTGAAGACTTGGGGGAAAAGAATAGAAATTTGGAAGGCCCTGTACCACATCTAGTACTGCATTTCTGAATTCTATAGAATCAGAGACTTTTGTTGTTGTGAATCGTATTTAGATATTTACAGACGGGGTTTGGGGTTAGATACTTACAAACTGGGTTGGGGTTACCTACTGATCCTCAAAAATGTATTATACATACAATATTTAGAATCTATTTTAATCATTTTCATTTCTTAATGAAAACACACCCTTAACTTGGCCTGATGTTTTTCTGTAAGTTTCTGTACCTAGGGACCTGTTTTTGTTTGATCGACTTTTATTAAAATAAACAAATAAATATAGCCCAATTTGTATTTTCTCTGTAAGCACAAAATGGCAGGCATCCAGGCCCCCCAAGGGAAATCTTTGAATATACATATACCCACACACATACTGAATAAGCTCTCCCCATCCTGCTCTTCTGAATTTCCATCCTTCCATCCCTGTGAAGTAGCTAAGTCTCTAAGAAAGATTTAGGCAAATTTTCAAGTAGTAGGTGTTGGGAATCTGGCCCCTTATATTCTGTCTACAGAAACTTCTGTGGGCGCCATGGTCAGACTGGATGCTTCTTCCTACATTTGTTTATGGGTTCCTCCCAAGTATTTGGATCTCTCTGGTTTCCATTTGAATGTCTGCGGCTGAGAGCAACCATGTGAGCAAAAATAGTCCAGGGGCAAAACAACCTCAGACAGACTGCAGTGAACAGGGAACTGCAGCCTGAGATATCTGCATTGTCATCATTCGGTGCTAAAAGGAGGTCAGTGGATGTTTCTGGATTTGAGGCATAGGCAGGATATGGAATCTTGGAAGATTTTTCTTCTATTGATATCCATGTGATTGGGGGGTTTTTGCTAATAGTTCTTGCTGCTAACTTTGAGTGCCAGAGCAAATAATAGTGGCCAGGGAAATAAAGCCCTTTGGAGCTCATTTAAAGAAAACTAAAAGGAGATTTTTCCTGCCAACCTGGGCTTCATCTTTCAACCCACAACTGAGAGAGCTGGAGACAGAGACATACACTGGAGTCTGGCGGACAGTTCATAAAAAAGGAGTTGCCATTAATTTCTGTGTATTGGTTTGACTACTGATCTGATGATTGTCATATTACCTGCTATTACGTTTACTATGTGCTCCTCATGAATCGTCATTTTGTTCCCTCCAACAATACTTCAAAGTAAGTATGATCACTGCCCCCCAATTTACAGATAGGGAAACTGATGCACAGACAGTGATTTGCTCATGGATATATGGCTAGAAAGTAGGGAGAAGGAAGATGGAACTGAACTCAGGAAGGCTGGTCCCATGCCTTGTAGTTACCCAGTATTTTTATTACCCTGGCCTTTGTTTCTTTATCCTTCTTCGTTTTCCCTTTTTCATACAGACTACCTTTGAAAATATCCAGGATCTTGATTAGAGGGTCGTAAAAGATCAATCATGGACCTGACTGATAAGAGTAAAATTTGTGGGATACTGGAGGATTTCGTTGCCCCTGCAAACATTGTCATAATTAACCCAAGTCATCAGGAATTGGTTTTCTCTCAATTTGTACAGCTGTCTTATTATTTCTAAGAAATATTTCCCTTTAATGCTTTTCAATTCATAAAAATAATTCCCAGAATTTAGAACTGAAAAATCTTTTCTAACACTTTTTGGGGGCCATAGTAAGTAAAAATTGGATACCTGTTTGAATTTGGAAGTACCTTCCAGCTTAGACCACAAAATAAGGGTATGTGGGAGGGAGGAATTGTAGCCTAGCACCATGATGATGATTTTAAGCTGTGACATCATGAACCAGGTCCAAATCTTGGCCTTGACACTGATTTTTGCCCAGGCAAGTTAAATAACTTTTACATGCCTCTGTTTCCTCATCTGTAAAATGGGAATAATAACAGAGCCTACTTCATGGGGTTGTTATGATGTTCATAATGGGTATTTTAAGCATTGAAAACCACATTTTGTATGAGAAAGTGCTTAATAAACATTAGATATTTTTACTCATTCTTAAAGGCTCCCACATAAAGTTACCTGGTGCAAATTGTGTGCACATTCCAAACAAAACATTCTAGAGGTTTCTTTCATCAGTGATATAAGATTGTCTAAATGTCAGGTATTTTATGTCACCTTCCTGAAATACAGCAGGTTGGAAACGTAGGTGTCATCTTCAACAACTCTCTCTCACTCCATACATAAAATTTGTCACTCAAACTAATAGATCATCCCTTCATTATGACTCTGAAATTGCCCACTTTCTGTTCCCCAAATTAGAACTACCTGGCACCCTGTGCATACAAGTTCCCCCCACTTCCCCGGGGCCCACCCCTCACTCACAGCCCCCTGGGCAGCTCTTCCATAGCAGGATCCTTTCCCCACCAGTTGCCTTTTGGAGTCGCTCCAGATATCTTAACTCCTGCCGTAACCTGGTCTTGCCTGCCCACTTTCGTGGCCCTTTCATTTCTGAGCAAGTATTTATATTCTACCTACACTTGGGAGCCTTGAATCTTTAAATTATCCTCCTCTTACCCCTGACCAAGATACTAACTTCAGATTTCCTTTGCTCCTCACTCAAAGCTCAGGGCCAGTCCCAACTCTTTGGGATCCAGCCTTGTCAAGCTGGGTATATGCAATATTGTCAGTGTTTTTCACACTGGGGATCTCATTAAAACAAGAGATTCTAGGTTAGTGGGTCTGGGATGGAGCCTGAACCTCTGTATTTCTAACAAACTCCCTGGTGATAGAGGCGCTGCTGTGAGTAGCAAGGCTGTAGATTTCCTAAAGAACCTCTTAACTTTTCCCTCTGCTTTTCATCCTGGCTTCTCCAATTGTCCCTACTGCCAGAGCTGTTCCCTCAAACAGTCCTGCTTATTTATCTTTAATGGCTCCCCTCAGTTTATAGAAAAAAAATCCAAACACATTTGCAGAGCATTCAAGTTACTCAACTTGAAATGCTATTAACTAGTCAAAGACCAGTTAAGTAATAACTCCTCCTCCCCAAATCTTCACCTATGATCAGCCTTAATCGCCTGTTTGCACCTCTGATAAGCCCTTTCGTTACTTTTCATTCATGGATAGTAGGAATTTGTTCTTGCCTCCACTCTAAAGAGCTCTTTGAGAGTCCAGCTTTGCATTCCCGATCCAAGCTCAGAGCTGGAGAGATGGCTAGTGCTAAGCTCCCAGTCAAGTGAATTGTGTTAAGACTCTTGAGTTACCAGGGCGTGGTCACAGTGCTGGAGGCAGCAGAATGACTGTGATGGATGCTTTTGTTGTAAATGACTTAAAATAAAAAAATTTTTTTTGGGTGGGGGGCAGTTGTAAATTCCAAACTGAGAGGAAGAAAGAACTAAGCTTCAACACTGAGAATTTTAAAACACCAATTGAAGATTACTATCGGCTTTCCTCTTTTGCAGACAGCTACTGCTTTTAAAAAGTGTTGTTTCAAAAAAAAAAGAAAAAAAAAAGTGTTGTTTCTATGACTCCATGAGTCTGAGAGAAGTAGACCATGAATGTCTGGGTGTTCATGTTTAAATGTTGATAGCAGCTTACTGATTTTTTCTTCATGGTTCTGTGATGATGCTTACACATGATTTTGAATTCCTTACATTTTCTCTCTTTGATACAGTCGTTAGAACTCAGTGCACAATGATTCACCACTTTACAGGTGTAACTCGGTCCATTTTTTCCCCATTACAATCTGATTAAATTGCTTATTTAATTATGCTTATAGAAGCTTAACGTTAAAATTTTATTAAAGCATCACTTATTTGCATAATAGTGTCAGTGGCCAACCTTTAAAGATGGGTTTAGTTACTATAATATTCCTGAATCACAGAGGCATTGGTTCAGACCCATTCTCTGTCATAAATTCATAATGCCAGCAGCCAACACCTCCTTTAAGAACTCAAGATGCAAATTAGTTTTCCATTCCCAACGTTCTTTGGATGTATTCACAGAAAATTGGAGAGAGTCCTGTAATTCAGCACTTGAATGGGGGCTCTTGTGGCAGAGTTAGACACAAAATCCCAAGATTTTGTTTTAATATCTGGTTCAGCCACTAAACAGTCTGTCATTTTAGACTGGCCACTGTATCTCCCTGGACCTCAGTTTCCTCAATTACAATAGGATAGAGCTGGGAAAAAATTCTTTCATACAGAAGTATGCATTGAGAACCTACCACAAGGTGGTAGGCCATGGGATATATTTGCAAACCAGGTGGACGTGGCCCCTGTCTCAAGGAACTCATAAGACACATATGTGTCCAAGGTAGATGAGAGACAGCATGGGAACTTGTAAGCTAAGGAGGTGGGAGTTGCCTAGATTCACGAGCTCTGCGTTCTTTATCACATTGAACTTTCTTACATTGTGTAAACGCAGCACCATTTTTCTCATCCTCTGCTTTAGGGTCTCAGCCTATGCACAAGTGGGACTCTTCTCCTTGTTTCTCCTTTTCCTGCTTATCTTTTGTTACTTACCTCAAAAATTATTTCCCATAACCAGATCTGTCTGGGGCAGAAGCTGTCCCCTGCAAGTCCATGGCCTTTGTCCTTGAATTTTATCTTAGTCTCATGTTACGGTGTCCATTTACTTATCTGCCACTCCAGTAGATATAAAATGTTAGGATAGGGTCATTTTTAAAATCTGCTATACTTAAAACTACTGCATAGCGCATACAATACGTACGGATTAATTAGTTAATGAACGAACTAATGAGGGTCAATAATTAGTTAATTATTGGTAATGTTAGTACTGTATATCTCTTAGGGCCTTGTTAACAGAGTTCAAACTATCCTATAGCAATGTGGTCAGTAACACTCATTTAGTTATATAAGGTAAATTTTTGCCATAGAAGTATCTCTACTTTGTAACAAAAACTCAAATATGTTGCATTTCAGTTTGACAATCCAATTTTATTTCATCCATGCAGCCTTCCCTAATGCCCCACCGGCTCCTCTGACTTTGGACTCCGAGTCCTGGGTGAATCTCTTATTTGACCCTTCCACTTCCTACTTTGATTTTTCTTTCCTTTTAATTTGTGTATGATCTTTACCAATGCTATTGTGACCTCCCCCTGCCACCACCCCAAGGAATATAGTTTAACGGATTTTTAAGAAATTTACAGCACCCATCCATGAAAAACTAATTGGTCTATTGGCTGGATGTAGCAAATCAGGGAGGCAATATACCAACCTGTGGTGTGTAATCAATGAACCTTTGGGAAAGAGTGGACACTCAAGCTTGGTGTAGCTGAGATAACCACTGGCCAGTTACTGCGTTATTTGTTAAATATTTACGTATCTGAATGATCATGGAGAGCAGGGGTCCCCAAGCCCTGGGCCACAGACCAGTAGTGGTCTGTGGCCTGTTAGGAACGGCCGCACAGCAGGGGGTGAGCGGTGGGCGAGTGAGCGAAGCTTCATCTGTATTTACAGTCATTCCCCATCGCTGGCGTTACCGCCTGAGCTCCGCCTCCTGTCAGATCGGTGGTGGCATTAGATTCTCATAGGAGCACGAACCCTATGGTGAACTGCACATGTGAGGGATCTAGGTTGCGCGCTCCTTATGAGAATCTAACGCCTGATGATCTGAGATGGAGCTGAGGCAGTGACGCTAGCGCTGGGGAGCGGCTGCAAATACAGATTATCATTAGCAGAGAGGTTTGACTGCACAGAGACCGTAATCAGTTGCTTGCAGACCCAAATCAAAACCCTATCAGTGAGTGGCAAGTGACAATTAAGCTGCATCTTACGGAGTAGACTGGACGTAAGCAACACACTTCGTGTCTCACCGTCTGCCATCACCCCCAGATGGCACCACCTAGTTGCAGGAAAACAAGCTCAGGGCTCCCACTGATTCTGTGTTATGGTGAGTTGTATAATTATTTTATTGTATGTTACAATGTAATAATAATAGAAGTAAAGCACACAATAAATGTAATGTGCTTGAATCATCCCCAAACCATCCCCCCCCAACCCCAGTCCGTGGAAAAATTGTCTTCCACGAAACTGGTCCCTGTTGCCAAAAAGGTTGGGGACCGCTGATGGAGAGGATGGTGAGAGCTGTGCCATAGAGGAGCAAAGGACCAGCCTCTTCCAACCACGACTGCACCAGAATCACCAGGGATTTTAAAGCCTCCAGATGCCCAGACCCTGTTCCTAGAGAATGCGACTTGGGAGGTCTGGGGTGGAGCCACAGCATCACAGTGCTTAAAACCCTCTAAAGATTGCACTGGAAAGAAGTCAGGGCTGGGGATCTCTACAGTAAACTTCAGAGAATTAGGAGATATTTATCCCGAGGACTTTGTGATTCCCTTAAGAGATGTGCAAATGTTATTGCTTTTGGAAAAATGACCCTAAGGGCCTTGTCTTAGCTGTTGAGAATATTTCTTGATTTTAAGCCTGTTCATGAGCAAAATTAAAGGGTTTTAGTGAGCACAGGAACCATGAGTTAATTAAAATCAACCATTAGGTTGAAGCAGAAATGCCAGCAGTCTACTGACTTGTTGATTGTTGACAGATTGGAGTGGAGGAAGTTGAGCCAGTTCACATCCTACATGTTGTACCATTAGGGGGTAAATGAGTTGAGTTTTAAAAATTGTGAACAGACATTTTAAATGTATTCATGAACTTTCTCAGAAGGTCTGGAAAACAAGGAGGCTGTGTGGTCTAGAGAAAAAGGACCTCAGACCTTGGACCTCCTCCCAGGGCTGCTGCTAACCGCACATGTGACCTTGGGCTCCTTATTTAACCTCTTGGTCAGTTTTCTTATCTGTAAAATGTGTAGGCCGTATTCTTTATTCTCCAAGTCCTTCCCAACTTAAAATTCTGTCATTTATTTTTAGAATTGCTTTATAATTCTAAAATACCTAACAAGTTAATGTTCTCTCTGAAACAGAAACAGAAAAGCTCTTATATTTCCCCTGAATCTTTTGAAACAAGATAATTTGTATTGTTTCACCAGTGCTTCCTAATGTAGACTAAAGACTACAAGAGTCATGTAACCATCCCACATTTAGGTTAACCAGTTGGCATTTATAGAAGACTATTGACATTTATAGAAGAAAGATAAATCTGAATGACCCCAAATAATGGAGCATTTAATTCAGTTGGGGAAATTTATTCCGTAAAAAAATTTTTTGGACAAAGAACATGCAAAGAGGTGCAAAAATTGTACCTATACAGTTTGATGAGTTTTTCCAAAGTGAACACAACTATGTAACCAGCACTCAAATTAATCAACAGAACATCACTGGTGTCCAGGTGCCACCCCGCCCTGCCCGTCACTAGGTCCCATCCCCTCAAGGGTAGACCACTATCCTGGCATGTAACACTACACATTAGTTTTTGCCTATTTGTATGCTTATTTGTATGTCTTCTTTCAATCGATGTATTTTTAAAATTCATTCAAATGGTAATATATATGGTAATATATCAAGATTGTTCATTCTTGACTCTGTCTAGTAAACCATTATATGTAAATATCATAATTTAATGTTGACTAGCATCTGGATAGTTTCCAGTTTGGGGCTTTTACCAAAAATGCTGCTAGGAACACTCCAACATATGTCTTTTAATAACATCTATTTACCTTTCTGTCGGGTGTATTCCTAAGAGCAGAATTGTTGGGTCATATTGTATAGCACACTGCTCTCTGGGTTCTTCATACATAACCGGCCAGTTGCTTGGTGCTAGGGTCCCAAATATATCCTGGCCCTCATGGGGCCAAACCATTGCTCTTGAATTAGAAATGCAGTCAGAAGCCCTGCATGTATACCTGAGTTACAGATAAACTTTCTATTTAAGCTTACTTAGACTAATGTTGAAGCATGTTTTTGTTCATTGAGCAAAAACCACATAGTAGCAGGGGAAGAGAGACCCCACATAGTAGCAACAGGCACTACAGTGTCACAATGAGTTTGAAGAATGCCCCTTTAAAAGAAAACATAAAAACACGAAAAAAAGAAAAAGAGTCTCTGTGTATTCATTTAAAGTCATCTGGAGAGTATTAGGCGTGGAAAGACCATGCCTTGTTTTACTTTGTTTTTAGTTTAACAGAGGGTTCAGGCAAGGCACTTCGGACCTGGAACAAGGGCCTCCCACACATCAGTCCCTTCAATTGATCCTGAGATTTGGTATATAAGAAGTTTTATGGTACTTTTCTTCCCAAGCCTTCCTGCAGATCCATTTTTAGGCCCCTCAGAGCTTCACCTGTTCATTATTTCCACTGTGTATGGGTGGGACATTTTGGCTCAAAGGACAGTTCTGATGTCTTTATGCTACTATTATTGGAGATGTGTTTCTGCCAGAGATCACGTCCACCTTAGTGGTCAGTGGCCTGCTGGCCCTCAAATGGATGGGGTCAGTTTAGGCAGCATGTTATACTTAGGTCAGTAGCACATTGTGAGAAAGTCTGTGGATGACTAAGTGTGTGGCTTTCAGGAAGGTGGAGAGTCCTTATTCATTTTCCCCAGAGAATCACTAGAGGTCTGAGAAGCACCAAGTGAGCCATAATGCCTTTCCCTGTGAGTTAATGAAGAAGACCTACTCCTGCCATACATGTGGGATCTTGGGTCAAGTTCTCTGGAAGTAGAGCCTGGGACAGGGATTTGGGTGAATGTGATTTATGTAGGGTGTGCTTTCATGAGATGGGGGGGTGAGAGAAACAGGTCAGGCAGTGGACCATGTAAAGCAGGTGTATCATTTTGCCTGATCCTATGGGAGCATCACCTAGAAGCTTGGTGGCCCAGCATTTCATACATCCTTGCCGTTCATGTCAGTCAGTCACTTGTTGCAGGCTGACTGAGACGAGCAGTGAGCAATCTCCCAGGCAGGAGCCTCCCATTCAACCAAGGGTTTGTCTTCAGGGAAGGTGGCAGCTGGGAGCCATCAGTAGCCAACAGGAGATGGGGAATGAATCCACCACCCAGTAACAGGGACCCAGGAGAGGACACCAATAGCATCCACTACACACAGTGATTCCTGGATATTTACCAGAAGGGATGGGAACAGAGGGATCATTCTTTTCTACACTCTAAACCTTTTGTTGACCACACAGGAAAAAACAGAAGACGCTTTATGGTGGTATCTTCTGCTTGCCGGTAGGTATCTAGCCAACTTTCGACAGACTTGTTCTTGAAACAACTGCTCCCCCTTCAATTCCACAAACACTCCATGCTCTTTTCCTGAATCCTAATGAGACAGGCTGGGACCTGGAACCTGGGACCTGGGATCTCTACTGGAGTACTTGCACCTGAACATACATCTCCTCAAGCAACAGATACAAAGAAACCATAAGGGACTAAAAATAACTGTGTGCATGCCCAGTTGGGGAAAAAGTATGAACAATAAGATACAAAAAGACCAAAACCCAACTGCCACTTCTGAGGTGCCAGGAGCAAAAGCAGGGTACCATGCATGATCCCTGCATAGAACACCACCAAGGGGGTGGGCAGACCACCTAAACCACCCCTCCAGCCCCATCCACAGATCCTGCCCCATCCTCACCACATATAAGGGACCAGCTTGGGGCGAGCAAGGGCACGGTTATTTGTTCTCACTCCCTCATGCTGCAGCACGAGTCCCAGTAAAGTGTTGCCTGAATTTCTCATCTGGCCTCTTGTCAATTTCTATTGAATGAAGAGTCCAAGAATCTGGGTCAGTAACACTAACATCGCTCACCTCTCACATCCAGCTGAAAAGCCACTGTATTCCTCAGAGTCCAGCAAAATATCCAACTTCCTTTTCAAAATACAAAGCGTATCTGTCATCTTCAGCCTAATGCATCCCCTTCTCCTTTATACTTAAACTCCTGTCACATAGTCTAACATATAATGACTGGTGGTGCTTTGGAGACCTATTGTCTTATCTTCACAAAGTAATGATAAGTTTGTCTTAGGTTGGAATTCCCCAGAGGCAGACCCTGAGATGAGGATTTGAGTGTAAGGATGGGATTCCAGGGAGCACTGGGAATTCCAGAGGAACTGGGAAGTGAGACAGGGAATGGGAGGCGGGCATTGAAGGCACATTACCAAGGTGACCACCATCAGCAGCTGAAACGTAATTCCACTGAGGACCTCTAGGAAAATCTGCAGAGCACCTCTCGGAATTGTTCCACCCAAGGGGTGAGGAAATGGGGCATTTGTCCACCCACTCTTATCCATCATTAGGTGGGGCCTATACGAAATGTACAAGAGTGGTTCAATGTATAGGAAATTTATCCTGTCTATAAATAATTCTTTTACAAATTAATATTCAATTTTGATTTGGGAAAGTTTTAAAAACTGTTTTCTTCATTTAATCTGACTTCCAATCAGGTAGCCTGGGACTCAGATGAGACCACCAATAAAAATATTTCCATTTTTGACATAGTTATGAGCAATACACAGTGAATTAATGAATTTAATTTATACAAAGAATTAACCAACATGTATAGCACTGACATAGTTTCTTCGTATGATCTTTATCCTTTAATTGTCCAGCGAATATTATGATCTGGTCTGGTGGGTGTCAGTGAGGTGAGGTGGGTGCCACTGAGGTGACCCAAACCACATGAAGAATGTACATTAATGCAAACTCCTCCAACTAGACATGTTCACTTGGCAGGATACTGACTCCATCTTGAACTCTGTGAAATATTAGATAAACCAGCTTAATTTGCTTGGGCTGCCTCTCACCTTGGGAATTCCAGCACAGCTGGAAGGATTAACAACAACAACAAAAAACCAATAAAGCTTTTTTGTTGTTGATATTTGGCCTTGAAAGCAGAACACACTGGGAGGTTCTGTCTCCTTTTTCTTTTTATAGAAAGACTTACCAGGTACATTCCATAACCTCTCTTTCTGTTACCCACCTTTCCCCAAAGCAACAGAATTCTGAGGGAACAAGAAAGACCTCAATCCCATTTTAAATCATTGACATTTTTGTTATATCAAAATTGGTGATCTGTTTTTTGTCTCTGGGTTCTAGAAGCCAGGACTCATCAAGTGGCCATTAATTGATGTTATTCAGTTACATTTTTGTCTACTAAGGGATGTGGACTAGAAAAGGACCTGGGACAATAATAGAGATTTATTTGCTGAATTTAAATCAGAGAAGCTCCTAGAATTCTGCATAGGGAATTATTCCTTATCTGAATGCCTAAGGTTTATAACGCTAGTATTATAGGGGCTTCTTTTCTTTCGCTGTGTTGAAGAAATTATGAGCCCAAACAAAAGTAGAGAAATGTGAATTTATAAGATTATGGCAATGATTATTATTCCATCCTGATATATATGGCTGCCTCTGCTCCCTGTGTCCTGAGCACTTCTATTTTAGTAGACAGAATTTAAGAAATTAATCAGTTTGTTAGTGTTCCCCTGAGTTTCTCCCACTGTCCAACTCATCATAAAAAAAAACGGAATACTCTTAAATTCCTCCCTGGCTTATCTTCATCTGTGAAACAGGAACAATATAACTTAATCTGGTCTCTAAAACAATGATCCAACAAAATGAAAACTAAAAGGGTTACTGTACAAAGAATCTCTACAGTGTAAAGTGTCTTCATTAACAGAGCTATATTAAGGGTAAAGAGAAGCTTCATGAGGCTGAGAAATCTAACATCCTTGGTTCAAATCCCAGATCCATTGAATCGCTTATAATTGGTTCTAATCACCTGGGCAAGTCCCTTATTTTCTCAGGACTTCCATCGCCTCGATTATGCAATGAAGGGACTAAACTCTACTTTTATCTCACAGTTGTTAGAATCAGGTCAAAAAACACGAATGAAAGCATGTTGTGAAGGTCAGTGAGCTCAGTGACTTAAACCACTGTTGCCACTGTTGTTGTTGTTGTCATATTATCATTGCTGAGAAATAAAATAGTGAAATCATCCTGGCCCTGGAGGTTTGGGAGACACTTAGTATCCATCTGAGGATGACATAGAAACAGAGTGTTCAGGAAAAACATAATACATCTGCATGAACATTTCTCTTTAAATCTTTTTCTCGAAATTTTCACTTCCTAGTTGTTCGTCTTTTGTAACACCTCCCTTGAATATCTGTACTTATTAAATGAGTGAATAAGTGAATAAGTGAATTCTACATGCTGCTTAAGTGCTTTTACTCCATTATTTTGATCAATGTTTTGCCTATGTTCATTGAACCTATATACATCTTATCTATATAAAATACATAGCTAGATGACATACCCAAGAGATAAAATTAAAAAGACAAACAATATCAAGTATTGATGAAGATGTCAAACAATCAGAACTCTTAGACACTGCTCATGGAATGTAAATTGATACAAATATTTTGAAGATTGTTTGGAGAATGTCTACTATAGGTAAACATATGCATTCCCTAAGAACTAGACATTCTATCACTAGGAATAAATATCCCCTCCGAAACGCATGTATATGTACACCATAAAAGAATGTTCATAAAAACTTTATTCACAATATCCAAAAACCTGATATTACCCTGATGCCCTTCAATAGTTTCATGGATAAATAAATTGTGGTGTCTTCACACAATGGAAAACCACATAGTGATGAGAAAATGAACTCTATACACAACAACATCAATGAATTACACAAACATTATGTTGACCAGAAACACCCACTCGCAAACATATATAACGTATGATAAATCCCATTTGCATAAAGTTCAAAAGCAAGCAAAACAAATCCATGGTGTTAGAAGTTAAGACAGTGTTTCCTCTAGGGGACATGGGCTGTGGTAATTACCAGGAACCATCACACGCAGTTTTTAAGGTGTTGGCTGGCGATGCTCCATGTCTTGATTTAGGTGTCAATTACGAGGGTGAACTCAGTGTGTGAGAGTTGGCCAAGCTGTACACTTACGATACATGGCTTGCCCTGGACCCCTGATCTCCATACTCAAAGAATGGCTCTGACTAGTTAACCAGTTTGATGGACTGTTTTGAACATAAAGAAGTTTTACTTGCTTTCCTTTCAACATTAGCCTGGAGTTCAAGTGACTCACTGCCAAAAGGACTACTCTATTCTTCAGGACCAACTGGAGTTAGAAGCCTCTAGACAAGTGGTGATTCTACATCCAAACTTCAGAGGTAACCTCGGTTAGGCCAAGTAGCTGACATAACTCCGTGAGCTGATTCAAGACCAGTTCTCTGGCTATGCAGGGCCTCTCGTGTTCCTGTGACAGGCAAGTGCTCTGGATAAAGAAGCCAGGGTGAAGATTCTTGCTCAGGTACTTATGTGGGGATGAGGGGCTGAGAGGTAGGCAGCCTCTGGGCCAAATCTTCCAGGAACATGCATGATGAAAATTCCCTGACACATCCGTATTGCTCCAAAACAGATTCTGCCACTTCCAAAGGAAAATGGCTGGAAGCATCATGCTGCTTCATGGTCCAAAGCAGAGTGATATGCACCAGTGCCTCAGTCTGCCTCGGGGGTGGGAAGCAAAAGGCAGAGATGACCTTGCAACTGCAGTGACATCAGTTCTGGACCTGAAATACCTGACTGGTGGCTAGCGTTTGTTATTTCCACGGGAGAACCTCTGCTCCACAAGATCACACTCATCCGTTAAACTATGTGTGGTGCTCCAGCAAACTCGACCTGGAGATTGATTGCCCACATGTAGGTGATGCCTGCTCTTCTGGGCTCAGTGACGGGATTGGCTGGCATCAAGGCCCATGCAGCTCCTCGTACAAAGAGCTCTCAAGTAAACAGGTTGATCTGGAGCCTATTTCTGCCACTTGGTAATTTTGTTCAAGTCCTTTCAGAACCTTGAATGGACTGATAATTTGATCTTTGTGTGTAAAGAATGCAAAAAAGCTGGAAGACAATTTGATCTCACAAACTATTTTGTAAGGAACTACCTTCTCCAACGATATGAGGGATAGTCATTCTGAGATGTTTTGTTGGCTGGTGGCTAAAATCAGATTCTCACTTTAAAACAAAGAAATGAAGCACTTTAGAATTATTTGAATCCTTAGAGACCATCCTCATCAACACCAGCATTTCATAGATGAGGGAACTAAGACCAGGGAGGTTGCACCTCTGTGACTATGAACCCTCCAGTGATGCCTGTCTTTCGTGTTTTATCTTCCTATCCTTCTTCACCCCTTTCTTGCTCCTCTCTGTATCTCCCTCGTCATTCTCCACTTCTGTGGCCAAAGGGACACACGTTTGAAAGAGGTAACTTCAGCGCAGAGGGTGTACTGTAATTGTATATTTTCTTCTATCATGTCTCTTAATCAACACCTCTCTCAACTCATTCCATCCACACTTAGCTTTTCATCTCATTCTGTTAATTTGGACACTTTTAATGTGGCTTTATTGTTTAAGAGGCATATAGATTGCAATAGGCAGTGGTGATTTGGGGGATTTCACAGCTTAATTTTTTGGCTTTTCTGTCTCAACAGTAAAACAATACTGAAAACACACAAATCAGCAGAATAAGTCCAAGTTGCAAAATTATACCCATATTCAAGTTACAATATTGGTAGTTGGATCCTTTCTCTCTTAGAAAATATGTTTTTGACAAGAGTTTGCAATGGCAGCAAAGGGTTCCTTGTGTGTAACAGAGACCACAACATAAGAAAACTGAGAAATTGACACTCCATTTAGGATATCTTTTGACATTAATTGTCCCAGTGCCAAGCTGGTAGCTTTAAGCTAAGTTACTTTGGAAAGCAGTCCCAGGCACAGTTGTAGCCAGGAAATCCTCCTATAATTTGTAAATGTTGCTGGAGGGCAAAAAGTGGAAGTGGGAATAAATTGAATTTAAAGACAATTAAACAATCATACCTGTGTGTATGTCGGTGTGTGTCAAACTTAAAAGTAGCTTGCTTGGATCCATAGAGCACACAAGAGGAAGCCTTCTGAATTACAGAACTGACCAGAGGCAGAATGAAATCTGAATCTGGCATGCTTCTTTCTACAGTGTCTCCATCTGATGAGTTTGCAAATCTCCAGTGGGGGAAAAAAATCCCTCCATGATTCATTCATATAGCTTTAGGGCTTCATGTCCATAAGCACTATAATTGTTCGACATTCGTGAACAAGGGGGTATTTTTAATTCTTTGCAAAGCTGTAGTTTGTGCAGCTGTGGACACTAGAGTACTAGAGTATCTTGGGGAAAAGGTACTGAGCATATTTAAAATAACACCAAATTCATATTCACTTTCTCTGTCAACCAAATTTGATGGTTTCCTAAAGGGCTATAAGGAAGCCATGTGAGATTTCTCCTGATGAGCTAAAAACTTGGTGTTCTTTCAGTATGACATTCTTTACATATGCGATCATTATGTATTTTGTGGAGTCAGAGGGAAACTTTTTCAATTAATAGAAAATAATCTTCCTTCTTTACATTTAAAATGAGAAATTCATAATTTTACATTCATTTTTTGAACTGAATAACTTAATAGGAAGCATAAAAATCCATTTACATATAGAGACAAATTACTAATTCTAGATGAACAGCATTTTTCCATGTGTCATTCAGTTTTAGAATCTCTGCTTACTTTTAATCTGTCCCTGATGACACTCAGCTTCCTGAGATTGTACCATGAAACCTGCACTTAGATGAGGCAAAAACCTGCAACATGCAAGCTAGGACATGTAAGCAAGTGGTGCTTTTAAAATGTCCGCTGAGGACATTCTCTACTTTTGCAGGATAAGGAAAATTTTACATTTTACCAGTTACAGAAGGACTCTCAAGTTGAAATCCAAGTAAACTGGTACCAGGGATCCAATTCATCACTGTGACAAGTTAAGATCACTCATGGGTTGGTAATCAGGGCAACTGACCCATGCTCTGCCCTTTAACCTGGCTCGGTGTTTTCACAGAGGAGGCATATTAAATATAACGAGGCTTGGTGCTTGCCTGGCAAGTCCTTTCTTCCATCATCCTTTATACTAGAATGAGGAGCTGGTTTCAAAGATGTAATTTTTCCAAATCCCTCTCTCTGATGCTTTCAGTACACATTTGCCTGAATCCTAACTGACAGAGCCTGTACTTCCGCCTGACAACTTGCTCTGGCCCCTGAAGCCTGATTGGTCCATGCAGGAGGCAGGCCGGAAGTACCAGGGAATGAATGTTCACCTGAGCAGCCTTCAACCAATGACTGATGGGAGTCAATGTTCAACTACTCAAGCTCCCGCTGCCCTGAGCATGTGTTCTACACCAGCGGTCCCCAACCTTTTTGGCAACAGGTACCAGTTTCATGCAAGACAATTTTTCCATGGACCATGGATGATTCAAGTGAATTACATGTATGGCGCACTTTATTTCTATTATTATTACATTGTAATATATAATGAAATAATTATACAACTCACCATAATGCAGAATCAGTGGGAGCCCTGAGCTTGTTATCTCTTGCCACTCCCTGATAGGGTTTTGATATGAGTCTGCAAGCAATTGATTGATTATGGTCTCTGTGCAGTCAAACCTCTCTGCTAATGATAGTCTGTATTTGCAGCCATTCCCCAGTGCTAACATCACTGTCTCAGCTCCACCTCAGATCATCAGGCATTAGATTCTCATAAGAAGTGCGCAACCTAGATCCCTCGCATGCGCAGTTCACAGTAGGGTTCACGCTCCTATGAGAATCTAATGCTGCTGCGGATCTGACAGGAAGCGAAGCTCAGGTGGTAATGCGAGCAGTGGGGAGCAACTGTAAATACAGGTGAAGCTTCACTTGCTCACCTCCTGCTGTGCAACCCCCGGTTCCTAACGGGGGCTGGGGACCCCTGTTCTACACCCTCTCCCAGAGTTCCCAGACTGGGAACAAGGCCCCGCTGTCTACAATGATAACTTACTTGATAAATATCCTTATTGACTGCCTTCCACCACCAGTCTCACTGCTCCCCCACTCCTCCACCAGCGTTACTTAAATCACCTCCCCAACAATTTACTTTTAAGTCTTGGTCTTAGGGTCTACTTCTGGTTCTACATCTGGGGGAGTTACGGAGAACTCAATAGAAATACCTGCAGCCTGACTGTTCTCCCACCCAATCAAATAACTAAATAAAATAAACCACGTCTGTTCCCCAAATATTCAGAAGCTAAGCCTTCACTTTTTCTAGGTTTTTTGTTTGGGGCATATCATTACCTTGAAAAACTCTGCTGAATATATATATATAAAATTTACACACCGTTCATTTCCATTCCGCTTAATGAGCACTTGTACCAGACAGGAGCTCTGGTCAGCAGTCAGTCCTCAAGAGCTGAGAGGCTCAGCAGCTCTGGTCAATGAAATTCAATCTTGAAATAGAAATGTTGCAGAGACAATTTCTGACATTCAGCTTTTCAAATAATTGGCCTGAATAGAATAAAAAAGAACACTCAGCTTCCATCTTCTTTCCTTTTCCTCTAAGCGATTTAAGAGCAAGTTTAACGCAGTTTACAGGGGCCCAAGACAATATTCACATACTTCAAAATGACTTGTAAAGCTTTCTTAAATTACATTTTTTTTTTTTTTCTGAATTCCATCTTGTGTCTACAGAATCAGAACTTCTGGAATTGAGGAGTTCATACTTCACAATCCCTCTCCCCCCCATATAATTTCTGTACACTCTCAAGTTACATTGGCTCAGTGCTGGATAGGTATTTTTCCCACTTTTCCTTTCTTCTAATCTCATAGTTAAGTTGAATCAGATTGCGCATTCTTTTGACAATCTAAAGGAAACATATTTTCATGTACACCCTGTAGAACAGTAGTTACTTGAGCCTGGGCTTAACAGAAAATAATAAGCTGTATAAGATGCCCAAATTCCTATAATAAAAATGAAACAATAAACACATAGAAATATGAGGAAGAAATTACACCCATTAAATGCATCCAGGCTGATGAGTGATAGGATGGCTGCCTATTCAAGCTGGAAATTTTACACATGATCGAAGCTTTATTTAGTCTAATGGAATGTGCTTCCTGAATTTGGCTCTGACTAAGCCTGAGAGCACAATAGCGAGTATTATGTGATTGGCCTGAGCTTATTCCCATCTCTAAGCCATTGTGATTCAGTCTTGACTGCTTTTTCTCTCAGGTAGCCCATCACCTTGCTATTCCTCTCTGGTTTAGAAATTCATTCAGGATGTTACAGAGATGAACTTGAACATGGGTTCCTCCTTACAGTCTCTCTCTAAAAACTTCTGAAATTGTTGGGAAGATTAACTTCATTCTAAAGTTTAGGAAATATAAGCTCAGTGGTACAGCAGATGTTACAAGTGGCCAAGATTACTGAGCCTGTCTCACTGCTAGATGATTACATAGGTGGACGAGTGCCATGTTTACTGTATCAGCAAAGCACAGATGACCCCAAAATGGTTTGTTGGAAGAATTTAATATTTGCAGTTTCCAAGAACAATATTAAAGACATCATTCTTAGAAGTTTCAGAACACTCAAATATGTCCTTACATTTATATGTCTTTATTTTGACATATATTGAGAGGTAGGGGGTGCACCCAAATCTAATTGGAACTTGTGGCTTATGAATCTTCCTAGTCTAAATTTTTCCTGTTCTCATATGTTGCAAAAAATATATTTAAAAATCAAAATACCAATTAATGTGCCAAGAGACCCAAGATGGCATAGAAATGCTTGGGAACACTGCTCTGTTTCTTAGGGCTTTTCCCCTCTTATTTCTGCTCCCACTTTTCCCAGTCCTTGATGGCAACATTTGGAAAAATGGAAAAGTACAATAAAATGTTTACTTAATCCCTAACCCCTCTTATCTCCCCTTAGCTGATATAACAGTAATAACTTATATTAGTGTATAGATTGATTTCTGGACGTCTACATGAGAAATTAGAGACTCTGGGGAAGGGAACTGGATGACTAGAAACAGATCTTTAGTCTTCAGGTATATCTTTGGTATCGTTTGGTTATTTTTTTTCTGCATGCTTAAAAAACAAATATCCCACATGTATTTCATGCTTCTCATTGTTCAAACCTGGAAATACATACTTCTGTGTTAAGTTCATTTCACCATTGTAGCCACATGCACAGCTGACTAGAATGCTTTTATTGAAGTGAATCATTCACTTGCCCCAGAAGCCGCTATTAAACTTGATTAAGAAATCAGTCATTTTCAATCATCTATTTCAATAATTGCCCATTGTAAAATAAGAGTTTGAACCAGCTTGGTCTAATTTAACTGCATCGTCCACACAAGTAGAGGTATTTTAAACAGACAAACAAGCAATAAACTATCAATAACAATAACAAAAGAGTTTGTGAAGATAGACTCTCCAAGGGAAAATTATTTTGAGATAGACTCTCTAAGGGAAAATTAAAATCTGTTAATTTTTCATAATGAAATTGTTTAAGTTTCCACCACTACGGAATTCCATGGAAATGGAAACCCCAAGCTATGCTGGTGCACTGGTTTTCTTGAAGAATCCAAGGTGCCTTTCTTGTCTTTCTCTTACCAGCTCAGGCTCAGAGGACAAGACTCACTCCCTGAATGTCAGTTTCTCAATTTAAAAATGAAAACCAGAGGACCTGTTTCATTTCTTTCTAAATGAGATAAAATTGGACTCGGATATTAATCAATGAACGAAACAGGTATCACTCAGAGAGTTGAAATATGTTGTTTAATTTTTATTGTGGCAAAACAAGTAATAGGAGGAGAAAAGGACATTTCCTTGGCTTACTGATGATTGAGTGCAAGGGCAGCATATTCAATCTGATGGCTATTAACACAGACAACTCCAGGTAGCCTGAATCGGATAAACTCTGGGCAAATTTTTAATCAATATATTGTGGTTTGACTAAAGGAGACTGTAAATCCTTTAGCCTAGGGCTCAATGTAATCACGCTCACCACAGTTCTGAGAGCAGGCCTGCTGTCTGAGGAGAACGATGATCAGTGTTTCCCAGACACATCAGTCTAGCACTAAATCCATCTATTTGACCAGCCCTACGAAAACCATATAAATCACTGGAAACTGTATGCCCAGACTGTGCTATTTAATTTGCTACTTTAAAAGTCAGCATTTTCCATTATGCTAAATGTCTCAACCCATTGGTTCCACAAAGCAATGTTTTGTTGTTAAACATTGGTTTATTTCAGGTGGAGGAATTAGTTCACATAAGTTTGGAGGACACTCATCTTTTCCATCTAAATTTAGAAAAATAGATTGAGGTTTATGTTGTCTATTGTTTATTATACTCAATATTCTGGCCTTTCTTATATAAGAATTATAAATCTCTACCTGATGCCATGTGAATTGCAGTGACTTCCCTTGGAATCTGACTTCTCTTGATCAATGACACCACTCTGCTTGAGTGACTTGCCTTTACCAATCGAATGTGAGCAAAGTAACACATGCTTTGTCTGAAGTTTAAAGAGACTTATTTGATTCAACCATCTCCATTTTTCTTCTGCTATGAGAAGTGTGTGTCCCAAAGAAAAGCTGCTGCTTCTCTTTGGATGCTGGTAAGAAGAATGTATGTAAGCAGATTCATAGTCAATATGCAGCTGCCACAGCCTAACTATAAGGCAAATGAGAAACAAACCTTTATAAACCTTTGTAACCATAAGTCTCTGGGTTTCAGAAGCTGTTGGTCATTGCAGTAAAATGTAGTAAATACTGGCTTACATATTTAGCAAGGATTCTGAACACTGTGAGAAAAATTATCTTAGGAACTTATGATAGCCAAAATCTTTCTCTAGCCAGATTTCTTTTTCTTTCTTATTATAAACATACAAGATATTTCCACCTTGTGGAACTTACTCCTTTAAAAACTAATATTTATGACACATAAACTGATGTTTTATTTTTATAGATACCCAGTTTGTGTCATATACTATACCAAGTCCTTATAAATATCCCCAAGTCTTCAGAATGGTCTAATGAGAAATTACTTTGGGGCTCTATGTTACAGAGAAGGAAATCAGAGGTCAGAGGTCAACATTACATAGGTCACAACAACACAATCAGGACTTTAACTCATGCTGCAGCCCTCATTCATGCCATTTTTTTATCACCTCTGTTGCTTCATCATCCTTCAAATTAAATAGTCGTTTTGAAAAAGCAGAAAGAATAGGATAGAAAGATAGGCAACTCAACAGAGAAGACATGGTTATTCAACCAAAACTCCTACATGCCTTCCCCAGAGCTTCTCTTGAGGGATAAATTGATCTTTAACAGGTTTTCTCAACCCCAGCATCCAGGTGGTATATTACCTTTCCTCTCTTTACCTTAGACATTAAAGCATTTCCATGTTCCAATGTAACCATGAAGATTTCAAGGATACAATTTAGAAAACTGTAGACAAACATTTATAGCAGGATGGGATTTCCTTTTCTTTTCTGTTTCTCTTACATGAAAGAAATTTTATTTATTTATTTAATGTGTGTTTTTATTGAAGTATATTTGCTGTACAGTATTATATAAGTTACAGGTGTTTATTATAGTGATTCACAATTTTTAAAGGCTATACTCTATAGTTATTATAAAATATTGGCTATATTCCCATGCTGTACAATATATCCTTGTAGTTTTTTTTATACCTAATAGTTTGTACTTCTTACTCCCCTACCCATGCAATGCCCCTCCCATTTGCATTTCTCTTACTGCTAATAACAAAAGTGATTTGTGGGTTGTTTCTTTTTTGTGTGCGTATGTGGTAGATTATTTGAAAAATGCACAGTCTTTAAGAATAAAATGGGAACTGTACCATGACACATTTTTCCAAGTGTAATTTATATTTCCATTAAAATTTTTCATACAATTAAAAAATTATACCGAAGGATTGGTCTACATTTTAAACTGATAGATTTATTTATTAGGTCATTTATTCAATACTTATATAGTTGTTGTATGTTAGACTGGGCCTTAGGATATAGTGACTCTTACAGATAAGGTTCTACCCTTACTTACATCATTTACATTTTCTATGAAGGACAGATAATGAACTGGTTAAAAAAGGGCAATAAAAACTGTTAAATATTGGGATATTGCCTATAAAGGAAATCATCAAGGCAAAGGAGATGGAGGTGCTGACTTTGGATAAAGTGGTCACTTGGAGAAGTAATAATTAAGTTGAAGCTTGAAAGATGAGAATGAGTCAGCCATGCAAGGAATTAGGAAAATACCACACAAGTCAGAGAGGAAAATGAGGAAAAGGCATGGAGCTGAGAAAGGATCAAGTATGCAGCAGGAACAGAAAGGAAGCCAGTTGTGCTGAAGTGTAATGAACAAGGATGAGAGCGGGCAGAGGTGGTGAAGAGATGGAGGTGAACATGAAATTTGTCTCCGGTAGAACCTTGAAGTATTTAATAAGGACCTTGGATTATTTTTCAGGGCAAAAGAAAGCCATCAGAGTGATTTTATGACTAATACTTTAGCAAGTTCACTTCTGATGCTATATGCAAAACGCACTGAGAGGGTAGGAAGGGAAACTTCTACTTTACCTATGCATATTGTCAATATAATCCCACAATTCCTACATATCTCAGAAGCAATGACAATATCTCGGTTTGCAAAGATTTAGCAAGTAAAAAAGACAGAAAAGGGGAGATCGATGAGGAAGTTATTATAGGAATCCAGTTAGTTAATGGATAAGGGTAGCTTGGACCAGATGGAGAGAATTAAGCAGATTTGAGATATGTTTTGGAAGTACAATCTCTAGAATACAGTGATGGATTGGATATGGACTATAATAAAAGAGCACTCAATAGTGGTCAACAATTCTCTAGCTGTAGTAACTACACATGTAGAAAATGTAAAAGTAGTTTCCTCAGATGGAGAAGCCCTGACAAAAAAGCAATAGGAGTAGAGAATCACAACTTCCATTTTAGACACTGAAGGTGTTTGAGGGACAAACAACTGGAGATATTAGGCATCAATTGTGGGATCCAATAGGTAAATATTGGCTGGAGACGTACCTTTGAAGCCCTGATCATTGAGATGAGGGGTTAGCACACTACTGCATGTGGGCCAAATCCAGTCACTGTCTGTTTGAATATGGCCCCACAAGCTATGAATGCTTTTTCATGTCTAAATTGTTGGAAAAAATTCAAAACAAGAGGAATATTTTATGACACATGAAAATTACAGGAAACTCAAATGTATCCATAAATAAAGCTTTATTGGAACCCAGCCACATTCATTCGCTTCCATATTATCTACGGCTACTTTCATGCTACAAAGGCAGAGTTGAGTAATTGTGACAGAGACCATATGGCCTGCAAAAACATTTACTATCTGGCTATTTACAGAAAATGTTTGCCTACCACTACTTTAGATGATATTAAAGCTATGGGATTGGACGGTAGAAACCCTAGAAAATTTTACTTTGCTGTTGCACAGCTGCTCAGATGTCCTGGAAGGATGTGGGAACCTGGAGAGAGGACCATCCATTCACTCGCCTGCTGTGAGCTCCACTTGTGGACTCACTAAGGAAGGAATAACATCACAAGAGATGATGAATTGGAAAAGCCAGACAGCGTTCCTGCATGGCAAGCTCCACATTAAGTGTACAGTGAACAGATTTGCAAAGTTTAAAGAAAACCACATGGGAAAAGGGCCTTCTGTTTATTTTTTCTCCTTATTAATTTACCACAACCACCATCAAGGGTCCCACTTTCTGTCTGGGAAGAGATACTGGCAGGGCCGGGGATCAAAAAGCAGCTGGAAAACCCCAAGAAATTATGGAACCCTCATAAAAGAATCAAAGGACAATGTTTTTTAAACCACTTGAAAAACTGAGAAGTCCATTCTGGTCACGTTATTGTGTTTTTCGTGATGTGTTAACAACTGTAATGAAGGACCCCAGCAGTTGTGGACTGGGGTGGAATGTTTCTGTGAAATATGGGATCTTTCAGGGAAGTCTGTGCTTTAGCATGAAAATAATGCCCATGATGTATCTGAACTAAGAACCCAGGCAAGTAATTCCTTTTTTTCTAATTGAAATATAGTTAATTTACAATGTTGTGTTAGTTTCAAGTGTACAGCAAAGTGATTCAGTATATATACATATATATACTTTTTCAGATTCTTTTCTATTATAGGTTATTACAAGATATTGAATATAGTTCCCTGTACTATACAGTAGGTCCTTGTTCTTTATCTATTTTATATATAGTAGTGTGTATCTGTTAATCCAAAACTCCTAATTTATCCCTCCACCCACCCCCTGCCCCAGGCAAGAAATTCATTAGTCGAATTTTAGACAAATGAATGTCTGTAATAGAAAATAAAACGTACTCCTTTTTTTTTTTTTTTAAACTTCTTCAGGTCATTTGTTTCTTTTTTTAATAAATTTATTTATTTATTTATTTATTTTTGGCTGTGTTGGGTCTTCGTTTCTGTGCGAGGGCTTTCTCTAGTTGTGGCAAGCGGGGGCCACTCTTCATCGCGGTGCGCGGGCCTCTCACTATCGTGGACTCTCTTGTTGCGGAGCACAGACTCCAGACGCGCAGGCTCAGTAGTTGTGGCTCATGGGCCTGGTTGCTCCGTGGCATGTGGGATCTTCCCAGACCAGGGCTCGAACCCGTGTCCCCTGCATTAGCAGGCAGATTCTCAACCACTGCGCTACCAGGGAAGCCCCGTACTCCTTCTTAAATACAGTTATTTTTTACTGGATCTACACAAAGTGTCAGTACTGATCATGTAGTTTCTGTGTATCTCAGAAGCAATGATAATAACTCTTTCTGGAAAGGTTTAGCTAATAGAATAGAGAAAAGAGGTTTCAATTATTTACTTCAAGATTGCAACTTAAGAGGGAATGGCGAGGAAAGCACTGAATCTTAAAAAACAATTAAAACCTCTTTATTTCAATCTATCCACCAGGCATTTGAGCATAGGTGGTATTTTATTAGTGCTTTGAAATATTGACTCTGACGCAAGGAAGGCTAGACGATGCCACATCCATTTATATATTTTTCTAGAATCCTACTGCTTCTAATTGTGGTGAACCAACGTCATTCCACCAGTCATGGTTGCTTGTGATGACTTGTAAGCTTTTCCATTTCCTGGTCACTTAAGTGTATCCATCTATTTACTTACCTCCAATATTACCAAATACTGCAGCGAGGAAAAACATTATCCAAGCCATTATCTGTTGAACTATTATTAAAAAATATTTGGCATTTATGTATAAATAGTTCCAGGTGTAGAACTAAGTGTGTATATTAAAATTTCTGGAATCTCCCTTCCAGAATTTATCATTAAATAGGCTTGTAAAATTATTTTACCATAATATGTATCACAATGTAATATAATCTAGTAAATTATATTTAATTCTGTAAATTTCTTAAGGCAGTGGCTCTTCAATAAATGTCGGAAGAAAGGAATACAGACACATTCATACATATTTGGTAGCTTTGACCTTGAGCAACATAACCTTCCAGTGATCATGACCATGTCATTCCATTTTGAGGACATCAGTGTTGTTAGCAGAGCCCCTTGCATATACTAAGTACCCAATAAATAGAGGCTGAATGCAGAATAAAATCAATACTGCCATTTTCTTTTTCAATCCCTAAGGGCCTGGCACAACTTTCAATAAATACTAGGTTGTTTTCAGATGAAAATAATAACATTTTATAGTTTACAAAGTGCTCTCACATCCAGTTTCTCATTTAACCCTTAATACAGCCCCACAAACTAAATATTCTTATTCACAGTTTAAGATGAGAAAATTAAGCACAGTTAAATGACTTGCTGAGGGTCATCAAGAAATAAGTCAACCCACTGGTCATCAGATCAAATCTTGATCTCTTTGCATCATCAATTTTCTGTGCAGCATGGATGAGTCAAAAGCCTGTGTCTCATTTATAAGTGAGGGGTGCCAGGGAGACACTCCTGAATGTTGAATTTCAGGCACTTACTGGACAATTTGTACTGTCACCATTTTAGATCAGCAATGATGGCATCTACACCTACAAAACAGCCTCCTTTTCTCTCTATAACCTTAAAGGCTATTTTCCTTGTGAAAATTCACTAACTGATAAGCATCCCATATATTGTGTCCATACGATCTTAAGTTTAGATCCTTGGCTTTGCTACCTGCTTAAATATTAGGCCATCGAACTCAGAGAACTTCCCAAGCCCCCAAGTATTTCAAATCACACCTTTACCCTTCCCATCTTGTGCGGAGTTTGTCTGAAATTCCAAATTATTGCATTTCAGAATATTTAGCTTTACTAAATGATCGTTTAAGGTGATAAATTCATGCTGCCAGGCACTTACCCTTCTTTTATTTATTTATTTTCCCCATTAATTCCTTTAAAAACCAAGCAAGTTGGATTAGTAAGAGGATTATTCTTCCCTTTTGGTTTTGGTGTTTTGAGTATCAAGTTTCAGGGATGGTTCTGTAAGCTACAATTAACAAAAACTCTTTTGGAGAAGAAGGTGGAGAACATCTTGGTAAAGTGAAGAACACATGTTTTGAGGGCTTTGAAGCCTTGGGTTTGATACCCAAGCCAAATCACCTAGCCAGGCTCCATCTTGGTTTCTTTCTAAACTATGGGCCTGGTGATGGCTATTTCTTTGAGTAGCTTTGAGGCTCTTGAGAGGGTGGATATAAGCACAGTTTAAACTCTGAAACACTTTCTAATTGCATTATTCACCCAAACATAAAAATAGGTCATTACCCATCATCAAAGAGAAAAGCAAATATTCAGGGTTCATTTCGGTTCCACTGTTGCTGGGGAGAGAGGCTCCTTGTCTCTTTAAGAGCTTTCAGACACATCTCTGATCACATCCTAAAAGCCTTCCTGGTTGTGTCGCTTAGGTGCATCAGGGAGCATGGCCATGCTCCGATCTTCCTGGCGGATGTCAGGATTTACTGTCACCCTCACGCAGGAATGCGGTGCAAGGGGCCCCCACTCTGGTTCTGTGATCCATTGCCTGACAAGTCCTGGTGTCAACCTCAGGCAGGCCCAGCGGAGGTGGGACGCCATTTACCTGATAGTGCCTGTGATAAAGTGGGCAATTAGATGCACTTGGAAAATCCTGGCTGGAAACCGGCTGGCATCTGAGAAACATTACAGCCAAGTCAGGCTTCATAAAAGTTAATGGGGAAAAATCAAGTGTTTCAAGGTCCACCTTGGTCTCTGAGGAAGTCTGGGACACAGGACTCTATAGCTTTATCTCTTTGTGTGTCTCTCCCACCTTCTCACTCTATTTCCCCCAGACAGGGTAATATATTCTTACTGGAGATGGGAGCAGAGGGGAGAGATTTGAGAGTTAATGTTTCAAGTTTTTGATCTCAGACCCGTGTTATTTCCTTACACCTCTCTCTCTTTCCCCCTCTCTCATATGCAGACACATGCAGGCACAGTGCTGGGATTTAATTTGACACACTAGCTTACATTTTGTCTGTCACTGGAGTTTCTGGAGTTTGGTGCCGGCTCCAGAGTGTGATTTACTCGACATGTCTTCTTCGATGGGCCTCTTCACTTCCTTCTAACTGGATAGCATCAGCTTGTCAATGATTAATGAGTCTGGAAAGTGAGTGACAGTTATCCTAAGGGCTCTCAAAAGTTCATTTCAAGGGACTAGCCAAAATCTCCCACTGCATGAAATGCACTTAGATTTCCTGTTGATAACAGCCCATGGAAAATAACCGCTTGCCCCCCAAGCTGCTCTGAGCCAAGTGCTATGCATCAGTCAACCATGTGCCTGCTCTCTGCGTGGCCCTGTACCTTTGCCATTTCCCTTCAGGCTGATAAACATTTCACCAATGAGCAGTAGGAAGTACGTCGTGAGGCTGGTCCAACACGGGGCCTCATTTGGATGTGGAGGCTCTCTGAAATTGGAAAGTCAGGACTGATCTGGAAAATGTGCTTACAGACAGTGGAACAGGAAAATGATTTCCTCCCCAAGGCTGGTTCCACCTCCGCTGTTGGGTGGAGAAGGTGAGAGGAAGGGACAAGCCGTTCTCTGTGCGACTGGAATTCCCCTCCAGAGTCGGAGGGGATGAGCAAGCCTTTGGCTTTTATTTTTATATTTTATTTTTCACCTAAAATAATACACTTGCAGAGAGGAAACAGAGGTGCCCACAGGAGGATTTTTTCATCTTTAAATAATGATGAGGTCTACACTATGCTGAGGGCTTCTAAGGGATGCCGGTGGCTGGATGATGGGCACTAATTGGGTTTGGGCCTGATTACAAGGAAGTCAAGGGACATCCAGGTGCCCCGGGGTGTGCCCTGGTGCCGGCCACTTGATTGGAATGAGTGGGGGAGAACGATGGGGGCTGCTTCCCGAAGTTTTGAGAGGATGTCTGGGATTCTGGGTCAGTGTAGTCATAATCTCTTTCATGAATAAATAGGCTTGTTTTCATTGTTCAAAGTTAAGGAGGGGGAAAGAGAGGAAAGCACATGCTTGTACGTAGCAAGTTGTTGAAGTGCTCTTCACCCATGTGTACATTGCTCCCTCGTGTCATCCTATGATGGTGCCAAAGCAGACCCAAGTTAGATTTTCCTAATGATGCCTTTTCACTGGGCTTGAAGCCCACCTCACTCATCATCTTTTTTTTTTTTTTCACTCATCATCTTTGAAGAGTACACTCAAATGAGCTGTGGACAAGACAATGGTAAAAGAAGAAACTGATTATATATATATATAAAATGCCATACATCATTGCATCTGTGTATGTGAAAAGTTTCCAAAAATCCAGGTCCCCTCGGGAGCATTCCCACCTTCAAGAAGAGGCACTGCCAAGAGATAGAACTTCTCCCGCTTGGGCCACAAGACCTCCAGAGCTGCTGTGGCAAATTGCAGTTATGACCTCAATTCTTTACCCTGTGCTCTAGGCTGACCTCTTTGAAGTCCCTCGCATCAGGAGGTGGGGTCTATTTCCCTACCCTTTGAATCTGTCTCTGTGACTTGCCTGGGCCAACAGCGGAGGTCATGTGGCGCTTGTTCTATGCCCTGAGATGCCCTGTGTGCCTCCTCCTACTCATTCAGTGCTCCTCTGTCACCACCATGACAACCTGTCCGAATACCCTACTGGAGGATGAGACAAAAGGGACAGAGCCACGCCATTCCAGTTGTCCTAACTGAGACCACCTTAAATTGATCAATAGCTAACAAATCTCCAGAAATGTGAATGGGGCCATCTGAGCCCAGCCTCAATGAAACATTGTTTTTGAACCCAAGTTTGGGAGTGGATTGTTATGCAGCATTATTACAGCAATAAATAGCTGATACAGTTGCTTTCTGTCTAATGTTGTGTTTCCAGGTCTCAGTTCTCACCCAGTCATATTGTTGCTAGTGAGCCAATCTGTGGCTTCTTTTACATGATATTTTATTCCCCTCTTTCACTTTACCTTAATTCTTTCTTCCTTTCCCCACATCTACCACTTCCCACCAGGACTCTTTTTCTACAGCATTTTAAATCAACACCAGACAACATTAGTATTAGTAGGGAAGTTTTCTCAGTTCTTTACAAGCATCTTCTTTATTTTGGATTCTTTCTGACATTCGAGAGAAAGAAACAAAAACAAAAAATAAACAAATCTGTGACACATCAGATGATACTTAGTGCTGTGGAGAAAAAGTCAGCAGAAGAAGACAATTATTGAGTGTCGAGGGGAAGAGGGCGGCAGGGGAGGAACATACTGCTTCATAAAGGAGCATCAGACAAGGCTTCTCTGAGAAGGAGACGTCTGAACTCATACTGGGTGAATTTAGTTTTTCTAGACCACACTGAAGTGGGAAGAGAGACACAAAGGCATCACCTTCCCAATCACCCACTTCGAGGACTGAAATGGAGACGTAAGAGTCACCATCGCTCACCCAAGAAAGTGCCATTCATCCGTGGTCACTGTGGGAAGGTAACAGCACTGCAGGGCCTGCATCCCTTCACATGCTTAATCCTTCTAGTATCAGGCCTGTAACAAGCACCTGTTGGGCCAGGAGTCTAGAGAGCCAGCTTCTCACATCTGTACTGCCTTGAGGAAATCATGTGACCTTGGCAAAGTCATTTATTTTCTCTGGACTGGATTTTTCTCATTTGTCAAGTAGGGGGTTGAATTAGATGCACTGTAAGGAAATTCTCAGATCTGACATTCTGTGCTTTCATGAGATTGTGCAGCTGGTGCTGCATTGGGCTTTGCAGGAGAAAAAAAGAGAAGAAATATGATAATAATATTGCCCTCCCCACAGTCACTTATACAGTAATCATCTTGAATCCTTCATAAAGATGAAAGAGAGAGAAATAATAATGCAAGGTGGTAGAAAACCATGCATGCTGTAGGAATCTGAACAAAACCCTTTCAAGTCCTCCTACCCTCTGCCTCAAATCCAGAAGTACCTAGTCTACTTTTTCATGAGTTATCCTAAATCTATAGAGCTTTGATCCTTTGGTATACCAGATTCCAACTTCAAAGGATGGTGTAGACTTGGACATCAAAGTTTCTACACTGTCTCCAGTTTGGGCTCAGGAGCATCCCTGGGTGATAGGGTCATTGCTGGTGGTAATTTTGGATGACAGGGCACCCACAGTGACCTTCTATTCATTCTCTGCCCAACCAGGGTGCCTCACTGGAATGTGCTTATGGTCAAGAAAAAAATACGGCAAACCTTGGCTTGTATGTGTACAACAAAATTGTCCTCTGACGTCTGTAGAGAGGGGTGAGGCTGCCACCTCTTAACCTTCCCAGAGTGGCAGAACTCTTGATGTGGATGATGACCACACGGGTGACAAGAACATCGCAAGCTTAATAAAGATTCACATGATTCATGAGCTGAGGGGAGGGCTGGCTGGCCAGGAGGAACAAGGCCAGGATGGGGAAAAGTGTTTAAGCCAGAAAGAGGCCGGCTTCTAGAGGAAGTGCTGGTAGCCAAAGCCCGCCTGCTTGGGTCTGGCTCAGCATACTCCCTCAATTCTTGACGTCAGTGCTGTCAAGGTTAGAGCGTGCAGAAGGGCTGGAACTGCATGGAAAACGTCATGTGTGAGACAGGGAGGGGGAGGAAGTAGAGCTGGTGCGGCCAGGGAGGGGCAGGTCTTCCTGCAGGGCTATTTTCACAGCATGGTGAGGACAAGGGAATGAGGAAATATAATTTTGCAAAGAAAAATTGTTAAAAGAAAAGAGACAAAGCATCACCATCACGTACGCACACTAACACAGACACACGCACACAAATGCACACAGAACAGAATATTGACTGCAAAGAATAAATAATTCTGTTTTCATCCTGTTGCCAAAAAGGGCTGGTTCTCTCCAACTGTTGACTGCTATCTTTTCACTATTTCTTTTTTGATTACCCTGAAAACTTTTGTAAGTTGTTAACTACTTTTGATAGGCATTAGTTACAAGTGGAAGTTCTGGAGCCAGACATCTTGAGACAAAACCCCAGTCCCCATCACTTCCAAACTGTGGTCTGGATACTTTACCTCCATATTTCTTAGTTTTGTCATCTATAAAATAGAAATAATAACAGCTTACACCTCGTAAAATTATTATGGGGATTATATAAGATAATGCATGTGAAGCACATAGAAATTCAGTCTTATTTATTATAAAATTTTCAACTCAAATAAAAATGCAGCAGTTTCTGGACATCCAATAACATGCAAGAAAAATGGATGGAGATTGTGAGAGGTTTAAAAAGGTATACACAAAGCCATCCTTTATTTACAAAATAAGGAGGGAGCCATCAGATGTGAAAAAATTGAATAAGACACATATTCAAGGCAAAACAGAAAATGAATAAAACCAAATAGAGATTTTCACTAAATAGAGGGATAGTAGGTAGATACTTTTTCAGAATGTAAAAAAGGAAATACAGTTTACTGAAAATAAATTTTAAGGGAGAAAAGAGTATCCCCATATTCTTTGATTTAGACAACACTTCATATGTCATTTAGTTAAAGCTTTTGCTTATTACAGGAATCATTTTTGTAACCTCTCTGACAGCTTTTCAGTCAGTGAGTGATTCTTTCATGTGGCTCATCATTCACTCACTCATGAAGCAATCTGTTCCATTTCTGAACAGCTCTAATAGGAAAGATGAGCAAAAGCTACCTGGAGAAGTATTTGTGGCAAAAAAGACAAAGGATTAATACTGTTAACTTATGAATAGCATAATTGTAGTACTTCTATTTCTAGTAATAGTAGATTGAGTTATTTGTATTAAAATTTTTCTGTTGAAAGCAATGAGAAAATTCTGAACAAAATAGTTTAAAAGAATTCTTCTTATAAACTGTCAAAGAAGTGATAAAATAGTAAAGATTTGCTGGGTCAAAATTGTAGGGAAAAATGCAACCCAAGAGATAAGCAAAAAAGAGTTTGATTTTGCCAAAACCAACACATGTGAGCTTTGGTTTTGAGATCTTTAACCTTGCAAGAAAATCGAGGAAAGAACCAAACCCAGAGCCTTCTTAAGCTGTGGAATCATCAACTTAATTAGAAATCCAAGGAGTGCAGACTCAGAAAAGGGTAAGCAAAAATGAGATGGCACTTGCATGGATTTGCCAACAA
The DNA here is from genome assembly GCF_965194825.1 of Balaenoptera physalus. NCBI lineage: Eukaryota > Metazoa > Chordata > Mammalia > Artiodactyla > Balaenopteridae > Balaenoptera > Balaenoptera physalus. The sequence goes on from NC_138898.1 coordinate 40,127,626, forward strand.
ATTTGCAATTGCTGGTGCCCCTTAAGAACACACACACACACACACACACACACACACACACACACACACACACACACACACACACAGAGTCAAGTTAATTAAAGTAGTACTAGCCTTGGTAATAATAATAAGCAGATGGAAGAAGTAATGTAAATTCTCACTAGAGAAAGATGCTGTTCTCACAGACCTTAAAATACATCTGTGAGAATAATTTTCAAGTAAAATGAGAAACACAAATTCAAGGATTTCCAATCACCCAAGGAAACAAGGAATCATGAGCAAGAAAACAACAAAAATTAAAAATTAAAGAAAAAAAAAAGAAAGAAAGAGAGAGAGGAAGAAAAGAAGTAAATGTCAAAAATGCCAGATACTGGAACTATCAGACACAGGTTATAAAAGTTGTGTTTGCTAGATTAAAAAAAATTAAAACCAAGTTTGAAAATATCTTCAAGGAATAGAATAGTAGTTTAAGAAGTGATCTAGAGTATTTTAAAAACTAACATTTCTAGAATTAAAAATATAATAATTAAAAGTTTAACATGTGAGTTTAAATGTAAATTAGATGTAGTCTAAAAGAGAATTAGAACTAGAAGAACCCTTAGAAGAAATGATCCAGGCTGTAGCATGGAAAGACAGTAGATGAAATACAGAAGGGAAATCAGAACATAAAAAGGATATTGAAAAGGTCTAATATAGCTTTAATTGGAGTCTTATGGTTGAAAGGGACTATGGCAGAGAGATAATATTTGAATAGATAATAACAGAATTTTTCAGAACTGATGGAAGTTAAAATGTAGAGATTTGAAAAGCTTAAAAAGTCTCTAGCAAGATAAATAAAAAGGCATTTACACTTAATCATGCCATAGTGAATGAAATTGCAGAACTCCAAAGGAAAAGAAAAATCTTGAAAATAGAAAATAGAGATTACATTTAAGGAAGGGACTAACAGCTGATTTCACCATAACATTGAAAACCAATAGCAATGGAAAGATGTCTTTAATGTGCTAGAAAAGGGAACTGTTAACCTGAAAATCTATACCCAGTGGAAAAAAAACCTTCCAAGTGAAGACAAAATTAAATTATTTTCAGGCAAACAGAAACTGAGAACGTTTGCCACCAGCAAACCTACACTAAAGGAAATGCAAAAGAATGATCTTAAGGCAGAAGCAAGAACCCAGAGAGAAGAGCCAAAGTGCTCAAGGGAATGAAGAGCAGAAAACATAGTGGATATGGGGATAAATCTAACAAAATAAACAAAATAACAATAATTAAACTTAATAATAAGGTATCAAAGATCAAAATAGAATTAAAATAAAAAATAACATTAACAGATTAACTTGGAATGAGATAAAAAGGAGTTAAAGTGTTTTCATGACCTTATATTTTCTAGGAGGTAATAGAAGTATTAATCAAATTTATACTTTGATGAGTATTCATGTTTTAATTTCTAGAGCATAATTTCCAAATTAGTAAAATGAAAAATTAGAATAAAAAAATAAATCAAAAGATTGCACAGAGAGGGAAATGAAGCAGAACAGGTAGGAGAGAAAGAAAATAAAAAATAAGATGGTATATTTTAAACACAAGTACATTAGTAATTGTTTAAATCTAAGCAGATAGATTGACAGTTAAAAGAAAAGAATATTAGCTTGGATTAAAGAACATTCCAATGAAATCTGGTATATAGCATAATTCCTGGAGGAGGGGCATTCACACCATAGTTTATGAAGAAGTTATCCTCTGAAGTTGTGCAGTGCACACCCTATGTAGTCCTGGATCCAACTGTAGAAAAGATGAAAATTAAAAGATAGCTATTAAGTGAGCATGAAACAAAGGATAGCTGGTGTAGCTATACTAATATTAAACACAATAGATTTAAGTCAAAAGACATAGAGAATCACTTTAGAATGATAACAAGTTCAATTCATAGGAAGATGTAACGATTTTAAATATCCATACACCTAATGATAGAGATTCAAAATACGTAAATGAGAAATTGATGGAGCCACAAGAAGACATAGTCAATAAGAGAACCAAAAAAGATACAAGCACTCATATAACAGACTTTAACATACCTCTCTCAGGGATTGGAAGACCAAGCCACCCAAAAATAACCACTCAGGATTTTATCATCTCTCTCTCAATAACTGATAGAACTACAGGAAAAAAATCAATAAAGAAAAGAACAGAGGTTGAAAATTAATAAACTAGACATCCATTACAAGGAGTTAATAAACTTTCATAAAGTAGAAGAAAGCAGTAAAAACGGTAAGAGCAGGATAGAGGAGATCAACATAACTGAAATTTGGTTCCTTGAAAAGACAAAATTTAAAAACATCTGGCAAATTAATGAAAAAATTAAAAGAGAAAAAAGGAAAGAAGGCCCAAATAATCAACATCATGAAAGAATGAGTCATCATACCCATAACATTGGAACATTGTTAAGAAGATGTTATGAGCACTTCCATCAATGAAAGGAAATGGAAATTTTATATAAAATTCACAAATCTTAGAAAAATATAATTTATAAATCTCTCAAGAAGAAACATAAAACCTGATTCATCTCACAACTTTTATATCCCCTTAATGGAAAACTAGAATGACTTAAATTTTAGAAGCAATTGTGCAAGGTCTTCAAAATCTTCATGCACTTTTACCCAACAGTCTCAATTCTTAGAAACTTTCATAAGAAATTGCGTCTAACTGCACAATCTTGTGGCACAAACATATTTCACAGAGTTATTTATACAAAAAAGAAAATTGAACCAAATCTTATGTAAAACTATTGCTGAACATCTAAGGAGATAGAGTCAAATGAGCCAAAAACATTTGTTTTCGCCAGTCTTCTCATTGGAAATATGGGAGATCTCTTTCTGTTTCATTTGTATTTTATTTGGGCATATACTATAAATGTCCAGCAACAGAGATATTCATTCAGTAAATCATGGTACGATAGTATGAAATACAATGAAGTTTTTAGAAATGATCATTTTGTGGTAAATGTACTGATATGGAAAGTGTTTTTAAATACCTTGTTATATGTTAAAAAAAAAAAAAAAAGAACTTATAAAACAGTATATATGGTGTACTGCCATTTGGAAAAAATATATATGATCTATGTCTATATGGAGAGAGACACATTTCTATAAATATAGAATGAAATATAAGCAGATAGACAAAAAAAAAAAAGGATATTTCTGGGTGGTAAAATTATAAATAGGTCAACTTTTACTTCTTTCTCTCTTTTGGGCCAAAGCAAATTACAAGCCCAACCTAGGTTAAAGGGGTAGGGGACTTGATTTCATCTTTTGATGGAAGAAAAGAGTGTGGATCAAGAAGGCAGTGGAGGATTAAGGCCTCTTTTCTACGCTTGAGAACATACTTTAGCAGAGTGTGGAGTTGCTCTTGAAAACTAGTCAAGGGAATTGAAACACTGATACAGGAAACAGCTCCCACCATGGAGCTGTCTTATCATTGAGAGGTGCAATGCCTTAAACCCTGAGATCTGGCTTCTAATGAAATTTGAAGATGATCAACATATTGAAAACTAATTTTTTAAAATTATTAAAATTGTGTGAGTCCCTCAACAAGATAATTTTAAATAGAAAGTTAGTCGTCATTTCAAGTCCTTCACTACTTAGGGTCTGTCAGCTCTTTGGTGCTCTACCATGATCACACTTTAAATTCCACTCCTTCAAATAAATATAATTGATAGCATACCATTATGTAGCATTTTACAACCTCTTGATACATAGTCCTTTATTACTGGTTTTTAAAAGGAAATTCTAAATAAAATGAGTTGTCAATAATGCAAACTTAAATCCAGATGTATGAAAAGTTCTTGACATGTGGCAGTTAATGAATATGAGCTAATACTGATAAATAACTTTACACAAAGTTGTAAAATTTATTAAAAATTTCTTTTTAAATATATAGAAGAGAGAAGAAAATATTTGAATCCCTGAATCGGCAGTAAAAGAACTGGACATAAAATTTTGAAACTACAGATATGGGATTTGTTGTCTTATAGAATTTAAATATTTTGCAGAAGAGAGAAATATTCTTTTATTAAATATATTTATCAATTGCAGGGTTTCTTATGTTCTCGCATCAGTTTTCTGCGGTCAACTACAAGGACAGAAGTTTATATGCATGGTGACTTATACACAAATATTATCCAAAAAGGGAATCATGGTTATATGTAGTATTGTCTGCAGTACTTAAAGAAATTACCATGAGTTTTGGTCTCCAAGTTAGAACAAAAAATCCGAGTTGGGGGAGTGGGGCTCAGACAGTGATATTTTCTGAAAGCTCTTTCAGTGACTCTCATATGCAACCCAGAGTTGAGAATTACTGATTTAGGCAATTTTGAAAACCCGAATGTCCTAGAGAGGAGACCGACCTCTCATTGATGAGGCTATCCTTGAATACCCTTAGGAAGCAGGCAATTATTTTGGGGAGCTTTACCCCTTGGGCATAAGTTTTCTTGATTGTATGAGAGGAAAAAAGGACCAGATCAGGATAGGCTGACAAGGCACAGTGTCCTAGAAAGTTAGGTCAGGCTTCAGAGAGCAACCGAGCTTTATAGGGAAGCAGGCTTAGTAACAGCAAAACCAAGAATTATCTGTTGTAATGCTTAAGACAGAGTTTCTTATTTCAGGGAACAGAATTATCACTACTCCGTGGACTCAGGACCCCAAGTCCATTTGTGATCAATGCAACTCAGTTACAAGTTCCACTGGATTTGGGGCTAATACTGCCAGTAAACCTTATTTATCAGTTATACAGTGACCATTAATTTTTAAACTGTAATGTTTTTGAAATTGCAAGGCATTTTGTCATCAATGAGTACACTTAATGTAGTATTCTTTTCCATTATTACTAAACTGATGGTCTGTCTTAAAATTTATGACATCTTAGATTCAGGGAAACATGGTGTTTGGTGTTTCGAGTTCTCCAGAACTGGGCTTGTGGGTAAGACCTGGCATTAGAGTTAGCTGTGAGGATTTAGGGTCACTGAGAGGAGAAAGAGATCAGAACTGAAATGACAGAGCATAACACAGTCAAGATATTCAACAAGGACTGCTTCTAGTTCTTAAAATCTTGTGCTCTAGTATGAGAAATAGGCCAAGAATAGTGATGTACCCTGAGAATATTGTCCAGCAAATACAAACTGGTTTGTTCATGAGACCACTTTTCCAACTGCTCACGCCCTCTGTTGGTGGTAGGCAGAGTGGATAAGTGTCCTAGCAGTTTGCTTTTATCTTTCAAAGTCTGTAAGTTGGAAGGTGGAAAGTTGTGGGGTTTCACTGCCAAGTTCTGTGGAAAACACTATATGGTTTAAAAATCTAAAGGATCAAGATTGAAAAGGACTAGGGAAGGATTAATGAGTTGCAGTTGGGGCTTAAAGAATTTCAATAGGTAAAGAGAGGGCTTTTCAAGGGCTAATGAATATGAAACTCTTGAGGGGAAAAGAGTAAGGTGCATTCCTGGCACCATGCCTTGTCTGGAACATCTCCTGATTCAGACCTGGAAGTCCTTACTTGGTTAATCCAGGCTTCATTTGCAAAGGCAAGAATCTACTTGCAAACAGTTGAAATGTGACCATATGCTTTCTCTCTGATATTCCCTCCTGATGCAGAAGTGGAGCTTAAGCCTCTCTGAGAGTTTTCGATCACAACTGGAGCTTTATGCCAGCGTTTCTTAGCCATAGAGACCCATTTCTCATCTTGCAAAACTTGTGCAAGGAAAGAACTCCCACCCACTTGCAGAGCAGTTCTGGCGCAGACAGACCCCTGAGGGCACAGAGCGGGATAACAGAGGGAGAACCGTATACATCCCCTGATTCTTGAAGTGTGGGGAGGTGTTTCTGGTGCTATCCTCCCAGGGGGAAGAATCCCACACACTGAGGATAATTTCTAGGCATGCCAAGTAATGGGGCAAAATTAAATTGGACTCTCCTTCTATCTTAAATCTAATTCATCTTCCTCTGCCATGTACTCACTCCACTAAAATATAGCATTAAAATTCCAGCACTTTACTTTGCACTTTCCACAGCCTCCTATAATCAGCAGTAATCTGATCTACTAGTTCATAAAATCCTAATATGGAATGACTTAGAAAAATGAAAGAAATTGGTCCTCAGCAAATGAGTAACAAGACATCAGCTTGGGAGTATTAGATCCCAACAGTAGAGGAGCAGTATCCAAGGGATAGAATTATTATTATTATTATTATTATTATTATTATTATTATTATTATTATTATTATTACTACTACTACTGGATTTGTTGCATTGAGACTAAGAATCCATCCATTGTGTTAGTTGTTAGTGGAATTACATACTCCTTGAGCACATTTAAATATTCCTTGGGAAGGATTTGGAATACTGTTTTCTACAGAAACAGTATTGCTTAAATAGGTCTGTAACTGTCAGCAACTCATATTTAATTCTGAATTTGTTTTGGCTTCTAGTTTTCACACATTCAGGTGTCAGATTTGCTATAGTCTGGGGAAAAAAATGTTTTCTTCGAAACTAAAACCCACCCCATCACTGATTCCAATGTACCTTACAGCTTTAGTATAGAAGTACACAGGATTGTGTTAGCTGTACAAGGGTATGTTTTATTACTTCTTTAAAACTAAGATCCTATTGGAATCTTCTCCTCCCCATCCCGAGTGAGGAAATCCCAGACAAAACTTCTCTTGTATTTACTTGCTTTGTCCATGCCAGAACTACAAAAGGAGAAATCATATTCTGGCAGCGGTTGTCCTGAGAGGGAGAAATAAGCTAACATGTTGAAACATTTAGAAATATACCACGAGGGACTTCCCTGGTGGCACAGTGGTTAAGAATCCGCCTGCCAATGCAGGGGACATGGGTTCGAGCCCTGGTCCCAGAAGATCCCACATGCCACGGAGCAACTAAGCCCGTGTGCCACAGCTACTGAGCCTGCAAGCCACAACTACTGAGGCCACGTGCCACAACTACTGAAGCCCGTGCTCTGCAACAAAGAGAAGCCACCGCAATGAGAAGCCCGCACATCGCAACGAAGAGTAGCCCTGCTCACCGCAACTAGAGAAAGCCCACGCGCATCAACAAAGACCCAACGCAGACAAAAATAAATAAATAAATTAATTAATTAAAAAAGAAATATACCACGAATACTTATGTATTATGGGGTGTTTATATGTGCATATACATATATATGTTTATCTTATAATGATAGCGTAAGAGCCAAGATTCCTACATATTATACAACTTAGATTTATTATCAACTGTAGTTTCATGCCATTGACTAGAGAGGATGGACTAGAAATAATGGTCCCCTTTAACTTTAGATTGCATGATTTTATAATTTGTATATATTTATATTTTTCTATAATTTGTATATATTATGACTGACTTAATAAGGTGGAGAATATGGGCAGGTCATGTGCATACTTTTCTTTTCCTCCTGAAGGCCAGGTGTGTAAGACTGTATGCAAGAGAAAGCTTCTAAAGATTTTGTACATAAGTGATTGCAACAAGATGACCATTGATGTCCAGGTACGTTTTGAAAGGACAGGAAATTATTTTATGTTTTTTTATATTCCTTACAGTGTTTATTTCATTGCTTTGACTATTAAATATCTAGGAAATGACTGATTAAATAAAGGAAGAAAGAAACGAATGAGTAAATGAAAAAATACGTTCATATCAAATAACGTGTATGAAATCTACAATAGGAAGTAGTCAGATAGTAAATATTTTAGGCTCTGCAGTCCATAGTCTCTGTCGCAACTACTCACCTGCCATTTTAGAGCAAAAACAGCTATAAACAATGTGTAAACAAATGAGTGGGGCTGTGTTCTAATAAAACTTTATTTACAAAAACAGTCTGTGGTCTTAATTCAGCCAGTGAGCTATAGTTTGCCAATTGCTGATCTAAAGCATCCAGGGCAATCCTTTATTCTCAGAATAACTGATTAACTTATAGGTATTTTAATGATTTGCAAGACTGCATGAAAATGTCAGCTCAGAGGAAATACTTCTCACTCAAACTGGTGAGCCATCAATACACAGATGGTGTATAGGACCAGCCAGACTTTCGTACTTCATCTCCTCACTGTCACTAAATTCCTACTGGCCTTGCTGCATTTTATGTGCTTTTCCCATTTCCGGGCTAAATGAGGGAAAGGGGATAGATGGCATAAGAGGACATTACATGCGACTGCAGGCAGCCCAAATTGTCCACCCGTTAGTCACTTTGGATTTCCAGCGGGGTGAATGCTGCATTCATGAATGCCCAGAGACAGCCCGGGCAAGGTCCAGACAGTCTGCTGGCAGAAAGAAAGCTGAAAGCAAAGGAAAGCCTGTGTTGATTGTCATCTGTAGTTATGAGTCTGAGAAATAGTAGCTATGAATCAGCCTGTCTGAGGCTCTGCTGTCTTTATTTGAAGGAGTAAGGAAGATAATATTTTAAAAAGCTTTTAGGAATAAAATGAGCCTTAACCACTAGAGAGAAGAATCACAGTCTGCAGCTATATTGCCTCGGGGCCTAATGATGATTCATTGGAAAATTAGACCAATTAAGCATCCTCCCCCAGTTCTGTAGTCTTGAGAGAGTTAGATAAGATCATTGGTTCCCTTTGACTCATGGAATCCTAAAACAAAAGGGATCCCAGAGATCTTCTGGTCATAGGGTCATGGAATGTTTGAAGAATAGGACATCTCACTGGAGATCTGGTCAACCCTTTTATTGACAGATGAGGAAACTGAGTCCTGGTGAGGTAAGTGGTGTCCAGTGATTCATAGCTAGTGGGTGGTGAAGGGAGAACTTGAACTGGCATTCTCGATTCTGGGTTGATAGATTGATTGGTTCACTCATTAATACAATTACTATTCATTCAACCAATGTACTTTACACATGGATTCTCAAAGTGATTTTATCGGAGAATCCTTTTTGGTTTTTCACAAGGATCAGAGAAGATGGGCATTCCTAAGAACCTACTTCAGGAAGTGCTGTGATTATTACTCCACACCCTCAAGCCCTTTCAACACCCACATGTCCACTTTACAGGTGAAGAAAATGAGATCCAAAGAGTCTAGGCTGTTCACTCCTGGGTTTTTCTGCATATTAGAATGACCTAGGAATCTTTTAAAAATCCCAAAGCCTATGCCACATCCAGACCAAAAAATCACAATTTCTGGGGCAAGGCAGAGACACCATATTTTTTGAAGTTTCCCAGGTGATTTCAATGGGCAGAAAGTTTTGGGAACCACCGGGCCAGGTGATGTCTTATGTTATACCTCATGTGGGAAGACTCATTATCCATTGTGGGAAAAAAACGATCTGGGGACATGAGAAGAAATGCAATAACATTTCTCAAAAGGAGGCCCTGCCTCATACACACATACACACACACACACACACACACACACACATACACACACACCCATAGAGTAGTTCTGAAGAATAAATGAACCAATATAGGTAAAAGTGCTCTAGGAAACCAAAGGAGTTATAGTATATAGCACACTTTTATATTAAGCAATCCTCAAATTTCAATTAGCTGTGAATGTTGTTTTATCCAACTATTTATTTGGAAGAATTATTCAGAAATTTGAGAATCAGTAAATTTTCTAAAGCACTTGTTTTGAAAGTAGTCCTAAAATTGATTGCTTCTTCTTCTGACATTTCTAATATTGCAGTTCTAAGATGACATTTTGATTGGAGTCTATCTGCTTAGGGTCCTAACTTAGCAGCCCACCTGCTCTGCCTTTCAGAAAGCTTTACTGTAGATGCTCTTCAAAGACAGCAGCCGTAGTTTGGGTTCATTCACACTTTATATGAAGTAACTTACTTGTGCTTGCTTGAAAACTAAAACCTAAAAACCATTTTTAGAAGAAATTGTGTATATACTAAATTTTAAAGTGTAAAGTTATTTTGCAAATGTAATGAATCAAAGAAGATGCAGGACATGTCATAATTAAGCTCCCTCTTGATGCTTTTGCATAAAAAGTTTATTACCCTATTCCACTGAAATACCATATATAATATTCTGTTGGGTTTTCTTTATCAAATCTTCCCCTACCAGCCTCAGTAGGGCAGTAGGTGACTTTGGTATGATAAGCTAAAATGGAAGATTATGATATACCATTAAATGTTTCCATTGGAAAAAAATTCCAGATGCATTTTTAAGGTGGTTGTTTCTGGATTGCAGTTTTGGTGCCTTTCAGAACTTGCTCACTTTCTTCAGGTCCAGATGAGCTCTCTGGTCCTCACTCCCCTGGCTCATTTCTCTTTCTACAATTTGCCTCCATGCTTTTGGCTCTGTCTCATTTACTGGAGGCTCATCCTCTCCTGCTCTGAGATCCTCTGTCCTCCCGGGGGTGGGGAAGCAGTGCAGCAGGAGCCCCCGAACCCCGAGTTGCCCATCCAAAACCAATGAACTGTCTCAACATGCTCAAATGCATTCTTGCTCCCAGTGGCTTGAAGTTGCCGTTGCCTGGTGAACACACTATTCTTACCTAGATTGTGTTTAACTGGGGTGACTTTAAGAGATTATGGGAGGAGCTAAGTGACTCCCCACTCCCGGCTGCCCCTCCGTGTATTCTCTCCTATCGAAGTTTAGAATGTAAAGCAAAATAAAATATTACAGCGCTTCATTCTTATGCTGATATTCAAAAATCTCGCTTTCTATAGGAAATCATTTTATGGGATTTAGGAGAGAAGAGCCAAGAAATGCTTGCTAGGAAAACCAAAGGACAGAGTCAATAGGAAAGAGTTGGAGCGTTTGTAAAAAGAAAACTGCAAAGCATGGAAGATCTCTTCTATTGTGGTAGTGACAACCTATCAAAATAAAGAGTGATGGCGGTATTTGCTTTTCTGAGACTTGAGCCAGCATTTATATTGATAAAACTTCCACGCTAAACAAAATACAGGTCTATCTATCTTCAGTTTTTACATGTGGGGAGCCTGACATCCCAGGGCATCCATGTGTCCACTGGGTATCTTCATCCTATGGCAGATAGATGTTAATCTTAGAAACCATATATTCTCAAATGCTTCTACTTCTGGAGCACCATGTTAACAAAAATAAATATAGTATTTAAAAATGAATATATTCTTGTGAGTGAGAGTGGAAAAGGACGGAAAGGAAGAAGAGAGACTGAGATACCCCACACTAAGAAGACAGAGATAAACAAAAGTGGTCTTTCTACCAACACATGATGGTCTGTTTATTTTGATTGGTCAATAGGACAATAGAATATATCTTTAATGTTTGGGAATTTTCTTTTTTATGATGGCACTGGCTCTTTCCCTATTGACCCAATCTTGTTGTTTTCAGAGCAAGCATTTTTTGAGTCTTCTTTCTTAAATCCCACAACCAGAAATCAGGGGGCTACTAAGTGCTACTGGGTGAAGATAAACTCATGAGACATACCTTTCTTTTCATGAGACTTATCTTTCAAACACCTCAGATCTTTGTTTCTAAGGACATCCATACCCCTTGTTTTAGAAAATAAGTTCAATGTTTTTAAGACAGTTGCTTTCTTCAAACATTTTAAGTCATTTTCTTTGGTGGATGTGAAAAATGCAACTGAACACATGAGGACATTGGACTATCTGTTTTAGCACTATTGCCAAAATACTGCTTGAAAATTCTGATTCTTCACTCCTTATGGGACTGGTGGCACTGGTTTTCTGTTGTTTCTGTGTGTTTGTGTGTCCACGCATGTGTGTGTGTGTGTGTGTGTGTGTGTTTTCCTAGCTTGTTCATCTAGAAGTTTTATTTCCTTTCATCGTCCAGGGCAAGGACATCATTAGAGATTCCAATGAGACAAATCCATACCAGGATCAACAAACTAGGGACATTGACCTCATTTCTTATTGCAGAAGGCAAATTCCATGCTGTTTTCTAATACTTCTGGGTCATAGAAAGGTGACTTGTTTTTTTATTTATTGTTCTTCCTGTCGGGTCCAGGTCAGGCAGGGACCCTCCTGGTGTCTGCGTAATGATAACTGAAGCCCATATCCCTGCCCTGGACTCATGTGCAGCTTTTCTTTTTCTCTTTTGCTGCAAGGAAACCTATGGAAGCTGCTCTTATAAAAGATTATGGCACCTGAGAACTGGTAACTTTTGTCCAGCTCCTTTTTTTTTTTTTCTGGCTGCGCAGCATGGCATGTGGGATCTTAGTTCCCCGACCATGGATCCAGGGATGGATGGAACCCGTGCCCCCTGCAGTGGGAGCACAGAGTCTTAACCACTGGACCGCCAGGGAAGTCCTGTCCAGCTCCTTGTACTCTGGCCCTGATTTTGGGGGTGGGGGGAAGTCAGCCCCTCTGAACTTTCAAGGAGTTAAAGGAAAACCACTGAGTGAGCCGTTAAAGAGGACAGGAAGGTCTTATCCACATGCATCACTATCTGCTTTGATCATAAATCCCCACGCACATTTATTTGTACTATATGTCCTTGTCTGACATGGGAAACAGACATTAAAAATAATTTGGCTTCTTGCTGGGCTCTATGAATTTAAGTGATATGAATGTGCTTGTACATTTTTGCAACGATTAATGCTTGAGGGCCTGGGTGCCAGGCATAGCATACAAGGAGTGGCTCTGCCTACAAATTAGCAGATCAGTCTAGGAATCTGGGAAACAATTCCAATATTTCTGGAATCACAGAGCACTGAGTTCATATTCCCAGGCTCTGCCACGTAATTAATGTGGAACCATGAGCAATGGACTGAACTTCAATAGATCTCAACTTCCTCACTGAGAAACTAAGGAAAATAGTTCCTACCTCACAAGGAGTGAGTGAAATTTAAATGACATACTATACATAGAGGGTCTGGAACAAACTATGTGCTCAACAAAAGTTAATTCCTTTTTTCTTTACATGGCGAGTCTTTTATCCCCCAGTCAATATCCCTCCATCTGACCTTATTTTGGTCAATAACAGCCATGTGGAGAGATTCAAGTCTCTTAGAAGTGGGACCCACCGGTCTTCACCTGCCAACGGACATTTATCTCCTTGCCTTAAAAGGAGCTCTGTGCTGCTTGAAAAGGAGAAAGGGATGCTGCTTCAGACCAGGATGGATTTACTGCTTTCTGCTCCTTGTAATTTGAAGGGTTAATTTGCTTTCATGTTGCTCTCACTGAGAATCACTGTTATTATGGGATGCAGGTTCCCACAAAAATAAAGAGAGATGCTTTTTTTTCAAAGCATAAACTGGCAAGACCATAGTTAATTTCCATGAGAGTCAAGAGAGCAAAACTCTGGGCCAGTCTTTGAATATTCACATGGGACATTTTATGTCCCAGAGACAGTGCTTAAAAGGCAGGAATCCCATACCTTGAACTCACTTTCCCATGAAAGGCTGCAGAAGTTACTGCAGGAAACAAAACAGCAATTTACCTTTACCCTAAACAATCCTCCCCCCCTACCCTTTCTCCAATCTCCTCTTTCCCACTCCAGTTCACTACCTGAAAAATTCTAGCACTGGGAGGGAACTTTAACTCTTTATTACTCAAAGTGTAGACCATGGACCATAGCTTTGGCCTCACTTGGGAGCTGGTTAAAAATGCAGCGTCTTGCCCCCTACCCCAGACATTCTGAATCAGAGTCTGCATTTTCATAAGATCCTCAAGGATTCCCCTGCTCCGTGGAGTTTGGGAAACAGGACTTTAGCTGGCATCCATGTGGTCGGGCCACATAAAGCTATGTTTCTGAATTGTGGAAATGCTGATCAAAGCCCTACTTGTTGTACGTCTTTTATCTCTATTTTCCTGTTGTAAAAAATCTTTAGCACAAAGGAAGGCAATAACACCAAAACCTCCATGTGGAAAATTTAGACTCAGAGAGTTTTAGAACTGTGCATTATTTATCGTAGGTCTTCTGTTATATTCAGGCCCACTGGAAACCTGCCTGTACATGTAACAGTATTTTTGGCTATTAATTAATGTCATTGTCTAGTGAGGATCTATCATTCTTACTTGTGAGTAACACAGGACAGTTTTGAAAACCATACTTTTGTTTTCTTGCAGCAGTGGTTTTATATAGGCCTCTGGGTAAAGCAGATACTGTTGGGCTGACCTAAACTTTACCAAGAAAACCAAAGGGTGAAAAAAAAACCAAATAAAATTTAAACACAGGTGTTAGAGATACTTTGGAAAATGCCAAAGTTTTGGGGTTTTTTTTGTTTGTTTTTTCATTTTTTTTGTTGTTGCTGTTTTTTTACACTAAGACAAGGATGGGAATTAATAAAATAGTGTCGAGCATGCAAAATATACAGTTAATGTCTAAATATAATCACATCATGACATGTAACTATATCATGAAGTCATGGTATTCTGACTCATTTGTAAACATAATTTATTAGCAAATAGATGTTGAATATTAGCCATACATAAATTATGTTACAAGGGCTCTGGAGGAATATGAAATGAAGACATTTTGCCGTCAAAAGTGTCGTGTGGGGCTTCCCTGGTGGCGCAGTGGTTGAGAATCTGTCTGCTGATGCAGGGGACATGGGTTCGAGCCCCGGTCTGGGAAGATCCCACATGCCGCAGAGCAACTAGGCCCATGAGCCACAACTACTTAGCCTACGTGTCTGGAGCCTGTGCTCCGCAATGAGAGGCCGTGACAGTGAGAGGCCTGCGCACCGCGATGAAGAGTGGCCCCTGCTCGCCGCAACTAGAGAAAGCCCTCGCACAGCAACGAAGACCCAACACAGTCAAAAATAAATAAATAAATTAATTAATTAATTAATTTAAAAAAAGTAGGTAAACATATATATTAAAAAAAAAAAAAAAGTGTCCTGTGACTGGTGAGGATGAAGGTGTTTATAGCTCATCATTACCCAGGACCCGAGAGAGACAGCCCTACAAGTGACGCAGGGAAAAGGGAGGGACGCAGAAGCAGAAGAGGTGGGTCAAGATCAGCGGAGAAAACCTCGTCCCTGAAGGTATCACCGAAGGGAGCTGCTAACCAAAAACTCTGCATACTGTCCTCCAATTCCCTATCTTCCTGAGCCTACTCACTACAAACCCTCCACGATCCATCACCCAGGAAAGGGCGAAGAGCAGAGCCTTCTGGTGGATTAGGGTGGATCACCCTTGCACTCATGGGAAACAGGAGAAGTGAGCTGGGGGACCTTGGCTGCGAGCCCCCTGACAGGCACATCCTTCACACTGTGGCATAATGTGGCCTGGTATGCTTTGAAGGCCTCGCATGGCGGTGGTCTTGACGTGTCTTTCAGTGGACACTGATTTTTATCACCAATCCATAACAAACTATTCTGCCGACAGAAGGAAAAGGTGGGGGGCAGGGTAGAGGAGTGGGTAGCTGATAACAGTCTGCATTTAGGAAAGGTTTACAAAGATCAATATAAGCATCCTTTGGGGGCTTCCTCTGGCTGCCAGCCTGCTGTGTGGGGACTTTCATGTGTGCACAGAGGGGGACCGAAATCACATGTCATGTTTCTGAGCTCCTAGTTAGTAAAGAAAGCTTGCACATATGCAAAACAAACTTGTAATGCTCAACCTTTATATCGGTTTGTACACATATAAGCAATTGTCAAAGCTCCTGGAGCTGTATACCTTAGACCTGTGTATTTCACCTCATATAGATTCTATCTCAGTACAAATAAATTAATTAATTAAGTAGCTTAGCTGGGTAAGGGAGGGGGGAATGAGGGTTTCAGGAGACACGCTTCGCCTGCCATTGATAATTGTTATAACTGAGTGATGGTGAGTCCATGGGGGTCCCTTTACCAGTCTTTTTTTTTTTAAATTATTTATTTATTTATTTATTTATGGCTGTGTTGGGTTTCTGTGTGAGGGCTTTCTCTAGTTGCAGCGAGCGGGGGCCACTCTTCATCGGGGTGCGCAGGCCTCTCACTATCGTGGCCTCTCTTGTTGCGGAGCACAGGCTCCAGACGCGCAGGATCAGTAATTGTGGCTCACAGGCCTAGTTGCTCTGCGGCATGTGGGATCTTCCTAGACCAGGGCTCGAACCCGCGTCCCCTGCATTGGCAGGCAGATTCTCAACCACTGCGCCACCAGGGAAGCCCCTACCAGTCTTTCTTTAAAACAAAAAGGCAAGGAAGTGGTTAGCTTAGTCAGAAGACTGGTTTACCTTTACAGGGTCAGGAGGGGACAGGCTCACAGGTGGGACAGGGGAGCTGACAGCATCTGTTTCTTGACCTAGAGGGTGGTTCCATGGGTGTTTGCTCTGTGATAACTCACTGAGCTGTGTATCATTTTCTCTGTGTATGTTATGTTTTGCCATAAAGGTTTTTAAACTTCTGTACCACGAAAGACACCATAAAATACACACATAATAATACATGCATATAAATTAACTAAAGGATTATATGTCACAAGCTTTCCTAGGTGCCATTTTGCACATAAATTAGAGCACACAAGAAAGAGATGAACATAAATCACCCCCCACCCTACCCCCTAGCCTTCAGTGCTGTTGATTGTTGCTAAGAGAAAAAAAGATGTCACCCAGAGGGAGGGGAGAGCATCTTGGGATGTTTTATAGTCTGGGCCCTTCTAATCACACAGTTTGCATCTCCTTCCTTGGAAACAGGAGCCAACAAGCATTTTCTCACATGAGTTTAAGCAAGGCCGACATGCCTCAGGGCCTTTGCACTTGCTGTGGACTTGGCCTGAGGCTTGGCTGCCACTGAAAGTTGGAGAGCTTACTTCCTCACTGGCTTCAGGATCTGATTCAAATCACATTTTCTCAGCACTAAAATCTAAAATTGCTACCATACCTCTCTTGACATTTCCTAACTCTTTTCTCGATTTGATCGTCTTCTTAGCACTGATAAATTAGATTGTATTTGAATCTCTCTCTCTCTTCCCCATTGGAATGTCAACCGCACAAGCACAAGGATTTGTGGCGGTTTTGTTCACTGCACCTAAAATAGTGCCTGGCACATAATAGGTGCTCATTAAATATTTGCTGAAATAATTGAATCACTGAAAGGGGAGATGTGGGAGTAGAAATTGATGTTACAAAGGCAGTCTTCGGCATAATGAATTCATTGTTTACAAATGCCTTGTGGTTAAAGAATCTATTTTACCTTATTCCATAATACTTTTTACTGCTTATTTTGTAAAGCTACAGGTAGAATACATTTTGAATGTTATGGATTATGGAGCCTGACCCGGAATCTTTATTTGTACCATGGATTTCATTAGGACTCATGTTCTGCATTCCAAACACCACCATGCGAACCAGCCTTTGAAATATGACAGTGTGCCTTAATTGTACCTCGAGTCACCCCCAGGTTGAGCTGTGTATTCCACAGACAGTCCCCAGATTTCTCTTACTGCAATCATTACACCAGCTAAGGGACATATTTTTCAGCTGATATCCTGCTGTTGTTATGAAGGGAATTGATTCTAATTGCCAGTTTCCTGCATTTTTCTTAAACATTTAGCCTTTGCAAGAAAAAAAAAATGCACGATGAAAATTCCACACGTTACTAGGATTACTTCATAAACAGAACATTCTTGACTTTGGAATTCCCCCCAGACTCTGAACTGAGCTTACCCATACAGAAAACCTGAATTCATTCTGAAATGGGAGGAAAGCAGGGCAAAATGTTATCTTGGAGCTATGACATTTGGCTTCCAGTAGACACACAAAATGGACACACATCAAATGTCAGGCAGGCTGATAACGGACAGGAAGTACCTCTGTCAACACAGTGAGCTTGACCTTCGCTGGCAGCAAAACCCTGGATGCAATGCATCTGCTCTAAAACAGTCACCCAGGGAGTGAGCAAAGCCGGGCCTGCAGGCAAGGATGCAGGACCGTCGTGCTCGAGGATCTCAGGACACCCTACAGATAATCAGACTGAAGTCCGGCCAACAGGGAGGGCCCCATGTATTTATCCATTGTTGGGAGATGAGCAGAGCAGAAAAATAGACCCTGGTTCCAAGTCTTCCCTGGCTCCATTATCAGGAAAACAGGACAATATAAGACAGAAATAAAATACAGAAACTTCCTCTTTGCCATCATTTTGAATCTGTCCTGGCACAGATTTGCACTGACATCAGCTCCCAGCGGGTCCAATATGAAATTTATCTTCATGGAAATGTGACCTTTGGCTGCCAGTAGACTAAAAAATATAGCCAACAATGGGGCAAATAAAGATAAAGACGTTTGTGCAGGACAAATGCTGCATTTCCTACACACAGCTTTATAACTCCCCTGTCCCAGGAATGAAACGAAAACAAATGGATACAGTCGGCCTTCGGGAACCTCCGCTGTGTTATCTGCACACTGCTCAGGGTGATAAAGTAGATAATCTCCTTGCAGGGATTGGAACAGGATGACTAATTGATATTGCTATGAATAAACAGTGTGTGATACTTGCAAGGCGGGCGGGCAGGGACTGTCGTAAAATGTTCTAGGCAATTCACTAGATTTGTGCGCTGAAGACCTCATTTTGTTTTAACACTCAGGCCTCCTCGGCTTTAGGGTTCAGGAAATGATTTTGTGTTCCCACATTATGTGTGTACGTGTGTGTGAATGATTTAAGATTTTTCAAGTGTCAGACGTACTGTTTTGCTTAGCCAATCTTTTTAAACCCAAGTTCGATCTTAATTAAATCACATATGTTTTGAACTCAACATGTATGTGTATTTTACTTTGAGTATCTTTAGGTTATGGTTTAATAACTTTGGTCTTATTTTGCCCTGGTGCATATTTTGGTTTTCCTTATTAATGTCTTGCATTTATACAGCTGTTTTCAAAGCAGCTGTGAAATATTTTTAAAATTTCTTCCCAAGGGGAAGAAACTGAGTCTAAGCAATACAGAAAAAGAAGAAGAAGAAAAAAAAAAGACAAACATTCTTCTATGGGGTTCTGTCAGTGTATTTCAGATATACCAGGAAATCAGCTAAGCTAAGCAAACATAGACATTTTATGTGGAAGAACAAAGTAATAGCCTTTTTACTTCAATAAATCACTGTCATAATTGTCCTAAAGCAATTTGTTTTGAGGACTAGACTTTGGGAAATCCTCCTTCCCAAAATATCCCCTTTATCTGGCTTTTCCTGATAGCAGAAATTCCACTGTTTGAGAGGCTGCAATAAAGCCACGGGGTACAAATATCTCTGCGAAAGGAGGGGCCCCTGAAATATTTACACTTCGGGGTGAGGTGTTTAATCAAATGTGATAACTAACCGGGATGTGTTTTTCTCCTGAAGCCACTGATTTCCAAGAGGGAAGGGTGTCAAGATAGTGGTGGGAAGTTCTGACAGTGAGGGTAGGAAGGTGTTAAAGACAAGAGTCAACATCCTCTTACCATGCTGAGGGCTGTCTGTTTTAGTCCACGGGTCTGTGCAGTTAAACATCTGCCTGAGAGTCTCAGAATAGAAGCTGGACATAAAACATCGTGGGGTATGGCAGCTTTTCCCAGCTACCTGAGCTTCCTCTTCACCCCAGAATTTCCGATGGAATTGTTCTGGGCATATGAGCAAGACAGAGGCAGAAGAAAGTTTGAGAATCACTGCACCAGCGTATCCGTTTGTCTGTCATTAAAGTCATGTGAGCCCCAATAGAACATTGCTCCCCGGGAGTTGGCAAAGTGCCCCCCAGCTCTGCACCTCTAAGAGGAAAGAAAGGGGTATATAGGAGTCATTTTTAGGGCTGGCCTCTGTCTCTTCCATGTGTTGCTGACTAGGGCTCTTGGCCTCCTGAAGCAATAGAAATTGATCAGAGGCCAGACAAGAAATTCAGGCAAGGCTTTATTGAGGTCTCTGCTGCAGCAGAGGGGGAGTGAGAATAAAACATTCCCTTGCTCACTCCCCAAAGGGGGGTGAGCTGGTTCCCTATATGGGGTGAGAGTAGAGGCGGGTCCAGGGGTGGGCCAGAGGGGTGGCTTAGGTGGTTTGCGCACCCCTTATGTGGTGCTGTGTGCGGGGGGCATGCGCGGTACCCTGCTTGTGCTCCTGACACCTCAGAAGTGGCAGTTGGGCTTTTTGGTCTTTTTGTATCTTGTTGCCCATAATTTGCCCCAACTGCACATGCACGCAGTTATTTTTAGTCACATAGTTTCTTTGTATTCTGTTGCTCGAGGAGACGTTTGTCCAGGTGCAAGCACTGCAGCCAAGGGACCTGGGTCCCAGGTCCCAGCCTGTCTCCCATGGGCAACGCCCCCCTCTCTCCAGTACAGCTGTCCCCTTCTCCCACCACATACGCGCTACCATATGGCCAAGAAGGCAGAGAAAGGCAATGCTGCGGTTGTGTAGAGGGTCATCCATCAGGTTGTGAGGAGCTATGGGCTTAGGGAAGGAGCTCGTCTGCCTTGAGTGTATAGGAATCTATCTGTAGGGGGAGATAGCCAGACACCTCAGAATTTCAGCCAATCACACGTGACCGTCACAATTGTACTGTCTCTGAAACACATGTCTAATCACTTACATATTTTCAACTTCCTTTCTTTCAATTCTTTGACTCAAATAAAAACTAAGCTCACCCCACACTCACTTCTTCCTTCAAAGCACTTACCACAGTTTTTAATTCTGTTTATTTGTGTGCCTGGCCTACTGGACATGATCAAGGAATAATTGCTAAATTTTACTTGTTCAGTGTTATCAAAGACTAATTATTTTGTTTTGTTTTTCAAAAATTTAAAACATGGTTCATCTGCAAGTATAGAATGAACATGAATCAAAGATTTCAACTCCATTATGAGGGGACCAGGACTATGGAAAACCAGTTCCAAAGAGGAATAGAAAATCAGAGGTTATTACAGGCATTTGAAAAAGATGGACTAAAATGTCCAGGTTAGATAAAAAGCTGGTCAACATCTCACGGGCCAACCAGACAGTCACCTTAAGGTTCCATGTAGTGTGGTGGTTCCAAGTAGTGTAGTGGTTATCACATCTGCTTTACACGCAGAAGGTCCTGGCTTCCATTCCCAGTGGAACCACAAGACTGCTTATATTTCTGTTCAAACGGTCACCTTAGGAGTTATTTTTTTCTACCAAACAGAACACTCTTACATCTTCTACTGGATGAAAATCAACATCTTCTCCACTAGATGGTGACTCAAATGAGAGGAAAGATCACATCTCTTATTTTACTCAAATTAATTAATTTTACAAAGAAACTTTTCACCTTATCTATACATGGGAACCAGGATTACTTTCCATAAATCCAAGGTAACACCCCAAAGTTGGCACAATAGGACAGTGTTTTCTTCAATGTTGGTAAAGCCTTCATTTCACTAGGTCCAGCTTTGCAAAGAAGGCACAGAAAACCTCCCTCGTGGAGGGGCACACTTCCTGACATTCAGGTTCATGTCTTCGAAAATGTTTGCTTTCTGGGACACTGGTTAAGCCAAGGTCCTTTTTCCAGTTGGACCACTACACTCTTATTAAGCCTAGGCTTTAGGTTTGCTTGAAGAGGTCTCTTCTGGCAGACCACATAAAACCATTACAATGAATACTGTTGTCTGCCAAAGGCTCTCAATCTGGAGCCTGCTCTCTCTTGGTTAAAAAGAGAGATTAGAAAGCATTAGAGAGGTGTTGAAGACACCCTAGCACCACACTGAGACTTTCATCATGACATTGGCAGAGTGACCTACCAGGAATGAAATGTGGGTAACCATCTCAGTAAACGACTCTAATTTTTTTTAACAGCACATCTCCTCCGCATATTGGGAAACACAGGGCTAGAGATGATGGCTAACACCCTCTCATGCTCTAACATTCTTGTTTTTCTTATTTAGGAATAGCATCAAGAAATGAAAGACTTTAGTGAGCTTCTAATCCAAGATTTCGGAGAAGAGGTTCAGATACATGACACAGGATTCATGACTCCTAACTACAGTCCAGTGTTCCTGCCAATCTAACTGTGGCACACATTGAGTTCTATTTCTAAGTTGATGGGTCTAGTCAGAGCAAGACTGTATATGGTAATAGGACTGGATGACTTCTGAGAATTCGGGGAGGAATCCCGGTAGGCAGCATTGAAATAGCCACGGTAAGAGGAAACATGGGCTCTGGTGCCAGAGCTGCTAGGATTTTGCTCTCCACCTCTACTCCTTACTATCTGCGTAATCTTGGGTACATTTTTTAACCACTTTGAACTTCAGTCTCTTTATCTGTAAAATGGGGATAGTATTCAGACTTTTCTCATTGAGTTGTTGTGTAGATTAAATGAGTAAACGGAAGGCATTCAGCAGAGTGCCTGGCCCATGGTCAGTGCTGCATAAATGCAAGGTGCTGTTGAAACTGGCCTGCCCACCTCTCACAGGATTCCATTTCTCCTTCCATCCTCACCCCACAGCTATTCCTCTCGGTTTTAGAAAATAGCATTTCTACAGTACACAAGATCGTATTCTTCTCCACATGTTGGCCGAGGAGCCTGGCAGACAGAAAATCTCCGGCTTGCTTGAAGAACAAAATCCAAACGGACTGTGTTTTTATAACAGGAAAGATCAGTAGTGAAGTGAAAAACCCCAACTAGTGTTTATTCCTGCAGGAAGAAATGATGGCAAATGAGCAAGAATTTGGGAGCATAGCAAACATGGAGAAACTGGCTGAAAGCAGGGCAGGATAGTGAAAGAGATGTAAAGATGGACAGAGAGATTTTAACTGAATCAAAAAAATAAAGGGAATTTAAAAGCTGTCCTTGAATTAAAAAAAAAAAAACTTTGGGGATCACTAACGCGTGACTGTTAGACACCCTTACTAGGAAACACCAAGACACCCTTAGTAGGAAACACCAGTTGGGCAAATGTTCTGAATGGTCCCAATCCTCATAGCAGCATTAAATAATTTGGACAGTCATGATGGAATCTTCTGATTTTCATGTCTGATTTTTAAGGAGTGAATTCAGACAGATCTTCTGATAGAAACAGAGGGGCTTTCTCCATTTCCAAAATTTCTTTCGAAGAACATTTAGGGTCTGATTGTTATGTGCAAAACCCTATGGTAGAAGCTTCCCTCAAGGAGTTTCTGATGGAATGAGTGAAAAGCAGAACACATGAACAAATAATAGAAATCTGAAGCACTGTGACAGAGCCAAGAAAGGGTGCTGTGGTCCATTTGTTACCAGACTATGGCTGTGGAGAAAGGGAAGTGACCAGATCACAGTAAGAAAAA
This sequence comes from Balaenoptera physalus, assembly GCF_965194825.1. Classification (NCBI taxonomy): domain Eukaryota; kingdom Metazoa; phylum Chordata; class Mammalia; order Artiodactyla; family Balaenopteridae; genus Balaenoptera; species Balaenoptera physalus. The sequence continues at coordinate 40,150,752 of NC_138898.1, forward strand.
TGCTGACACTTTGTGGGCTGGTCAGATGCCACTTTGTTCAGTTCTGGTTGTGCTGTTTTAAGAGGGACACTCAGGGAATATAAGATGATGGTCCCTGGTGATACTTTGCCAGGGAAAAGATGAGGAAGGGATCCCTAAAATCATCAGGTGGGCAAATCCGCAGAGTACCATGGGAAACATCATGAGGAAGAAGTCAGTTCTTTCTCTAGGATTTTTCTAGGTTGACCAGATGGAAATAATGAGGAAGCAGCTTTGAGCACACGATGAGAATGTAATAAGTCATGTGTGTTACTGAGAGCAGAATAGGCTGTATTTGGAGGTAGTGAGCTCCTGACCACTGAAGGCATTCAAGTAATTTTTGGATAATAGATATAACGACTGCTAACCAAGTGATCCCTACATGGGGAACCCTTGAGTTTTTTCCCTACTCTAATATATTTTGTCAATAGTAGAAAAATTAAAACAGAATTAAAATAGATTAAAAAAAATTTTTTTTAAATGTTAAGAGCACATCTCTTTTACAAAATGAAGCACACAGATGTCATTTTATCCACCAACAGCCTAACAGATTTAGACCCCAATTCTAGCCCAGCTCCTTACTAGATAGGGTGTTTTCTCATACAAGTGTTTCCTCAACCCCTCTAAATTTATAGTCCCCTTGGTATATTCCCTCATAGCATCCCTTTCCCCTTCACAGCATTATCACAACTTGTAATCATCTCTCTGCCACATACTGAAAGCTCCAAAAGGACATGAAACACTCTGAATTGGTCGCCCCTGGATACCCACCACCCAGTGTCGGTGACAATGAGCGGTTTGCATATAGTTGTTGAAACGAATTTTAAAAATGTAAATCCCTGCTCTTTGGTTCCAAGTTTTTCTACATAGTGGAGATAAAAATGCCTGCCCTCAGAGTTTTGTTTTTTAAAGATTAAGTGTGTGAGTGTGTGTGTGTACATATGATCAGCATACATAGGGTATGATAATATGTATAAATGTGTATGATATATGTTCACATACACGATATCTGAATTCCAACTCCTGTGTGGTGTGACACATAAAAGGTGCCCAATAACATGAAAAGTTAGTGTTGGTTTATTATTATGGCTTCTCGATACTGAGTGTGTAGTCTGTGTTAGAGAACTGTGCGTGCCCGGAAGTGGAGAAGTGAATTCTTGCTCTGAGATTCGGGGCTCTATAAATCCAGATGAAAACATGCAGAAAAAGGTAATACTACCAGATGCACAGATTCATTTATTCACTCAACAGTGTGTTAGGTGAGGAGGATGCAAAGGTGGATTCTACTTGGAACCTAATACCTTTACTTAACATAGTGAAGGGTCTGGTATAAAAGATGGACATGGACACATAATTACAAGGCAGTGAGATGAGAACAAGAAGAGAGCAAAGTAGAGTGAAGACTAACCCCAGAGTGTTTGAATCCATCAAGCGATACTTGAATAGAAACTCAGATCAGGGACTTACAGGAGTCAGGGCTGAAATTCAGAGCCAATTTCTACCATATCTACCTGTCCATACCAGTTAGTAACAGGCATCGCTCCACTCCTCACCCCAGCATTCCGTACCTACCCACCCTGTGGAGCTGCCCCAAAAACCAGCTGGTAAAGGCTTCCTCACTGGAGCTGCAGGGCTCCTTCAGGACCAAGCTGATGCATCAAGTCTAACTGGTCTTTTCCTGACCATGATCTCTTATTGAATATTTGACAATCACCCTTCCCAGGAGGATTTGGGAGTGTGGAGGAGGAGGGGGAGGGAAAGCTTGAGGAAGAAAGGAACATCATAAAAGGAAAAGACCACGTGGTCTGAAATCACTGAAGTCCAAGGTGAGAGGGCAAAGCAGAAACCAGTGCGTGGGCCTAGGTGAGTGGATCTTGAAGGGCAAAATATTATGCAAGCGGGGCCCTGGCATTTTGATGCCGTCATTGAAATCTACCACTTTCTAGCTTTGTAGACAAGGGCAAATCATGTGGCCACACTAAGCCTCAATTCTTCATCTATATAATAGGGATAATGATGGCACCTTACCTCTGTGTAGTTGTGAATATTACTATGATCCATGACAAATGATAAGTAAAGAATCTGGCACAGAGAAAGAGATCACTACTGTTATTATTGAGTGGCTCTGTGCTTATTGCTCTGCATGCACCCTATTATCATTCAACCCTCAACATCCCTAAGCATGATTGAAAAAGATGGTAGCCTCTGGGTAACAGAACACATGAAGGAGTCCACTGTTAGGATGGATGGTTTCTGACCCCGAGTTTGTGCTGCAGTTATTAGGTTCACTATCACTCTGAGAATTGTGAGTGGATAGCTGGCTGACATGTCTTTGGTGCTATGGCAACACAGACCTTTTTGATGTTCCTGCTTGATAATTTCACAGGCAATGTTGTACGTAATAAAAATTGCATGACCCTGAACCCAACCAGAGCACTCTTAGCAAGAGAGAGGCACGATAGCCAGCAAGGCAGCAACAGAGCTCAAGAGATGTGTGTAAACAGGGAACAAAAAGGAGAATTAGCCTCTGAACAGTAGCTATGAATATGCCATGGTAGCCATAAAGGCTGTTTCTAAGCCATGCTCTCCGTATTACAGTTTAGACTTTGTTTCCTTCCTTCAATGGAAAGATGTTAAAAGGTTAATTTCAAAATGAAAAGAGAAGAAGATCATGTCCCAGGATGATGGGCACACGAGGGACTTCCTTAAAGATAGAGAGAAGAGAGGGGCTTAGGGAGGCCATGTTTCCTAGAAATCTGCTCTTTTAAAACTCACCTCCTTAGCTAGCTGCCTCACGTAACTTCTCACATGCATCGCATTAAACCTCAGATTTGAGAAAGATGATCTTTAAAACCCAGCAACTAATTTATTTCATTCCCTAGATTGCTATCTGCCTGAGCTAGTCAGATTAAATATTGATGGAGATGGTGATTTCCAGTCAGAACACGCAACACCATGGTAACATCCAAAGAGAACAAACCTTCTAGGTGCACCTGCATTTGGAGATAGCTGGCTCCAAGGCTTCCATCTCTATTGGGATCCAGTTAATCTAAAATACAATCAAATCCCAGCCCTCCATCAATCCCAGCCTCTTTACTCCTGGGAGACAGATTTGATTTAACTTTCAAGGAAACCCACGTTGGCTTTCTTCCCTGTTTATTTATTTATTTTTTCTATTCTCTTCCACAATACTGGTTAGGAGTAATGACTTACTTTTTACGCCCCATATTGGAAGAAAGGTGTCCTTGGCTGCACCCATAGTCAGCAATGGGAGGAAGAGTCAGTGATAGCTCAGCGGGCAGTGCATGGAGAGACTTTGAAATCCTGGGCATGGTCAGGATGTAAGTGTTGGTCTTTATTCAATAATTTATTTCACCTCTCAGGGATCCTTGTTTAAGGTCCCTCCTCTCTCTCTGCCCTGCTCCGGAAATCTAAGATACTCACCTTCCTCCTGGATTCTAGCTTTCTACCTCGGGTAGAATTCCCAGGTCACTCACCAAATAGTGGGCCCATTTTTTTTTCTCATCCATCATCCTTACCATTCTGACACACACCCAGACATTCCCACAATGTCCCCAATAAGACCCACCATTCAGCAGTTACTTAGAAAGGATCTGAGTCTCTCATTCTGTGAAGAGTGTCTGCAGCCACAGTCTGACAGGGATTTGCATTTTAAAAGAAACAATACTCAAAAGTATGTGACATTTAAGACCTACAGGAGAGGCTGTTATGGAAGAGATTTTGTATGTGGAAAGGACTGACTGCTAAGTATTGATCAGAAAGGAAATTTAGAGTAGACACTCATTGTGTTGGATCAAAGAAAATGTATCATATTTCATTGGTAGGGGTTAAAAAAACCCTGAAGTTAGTAAATTCAGAAGAAACTGTCAGTCAGACTTTGTGGAGAGAAAGTGCACTCACTACAGAAGGGAAGAGAAACAGGATAATGGAAGACATTGCATTTGTTTACCCACAATTCAAAAGGGAACCCAGAACGTAGTATGAATCTGAGCAAACACAGTGGACTGTCTGAGACCAGAGTGAATGATGCACTTTCACTGAGGATAAGGTCTGAGAAGGAGAAGTTCACATGCAGCAGAAGGAAAGTCACATGCAGCCATCAGAGGTGGGGCTGGGGACTCAGAGATCAACAGCTCTCCACACAGAATTCTCATCTCCCATCACCTCCTTTCCACTGTTGGATGTTCCTCAAGTCCCTCATCTAGCTGAGTGGTCCCTGGGGTGGGGAATGGGCTCTCAGAGCCATTTCCTTTGAAACTCTACACATGCTGGTTTGGCTTCTAACTGCCCAGTATCTGAACACCTTCATGGTTTTGCCACTGAACAGCTGTATGACTACCTGAGTCATTTGATCTATTTGGACCTCATCTATAGATGAGGGTATTGGACTAATGTAATGAAGGAACCCAGGATTCCTTCAATCTAGGATATATGTTATGTTTGACAAACAGATTCTGCTGTTCGGAAAAGAAAAATACCTGAAAACCACAGATCTTGAGTATCCATGACAAACCCTTACGTGGTCCAAGTTGTTCCACTGTTTTGACTGAAATTAACCTTGGTCACATGATTTCTGGGTCACTGGAGATCCCTTTACTGTAATAATCAGGCTGACCTATATCCCTTGGTATATTGTTGGTATGATAGCAGCAGGGGGAGCAAGCCCAGGGATGATCGAGGGCCAGCGGCACTAGCCAGAAACTGAGGCCAATGGTGAGAAAGGATTTTTCTTGATTTTATAAGCTTGTAGGGGAAGGAAGACGCTTCAGGTCACGCTAACAAGCAATAATCCTAACTGGTAGCCTTTTTCTATAGCACTTTAATGTGTCAGACACCTTTCTAAGCACCAGATCTAGAAGGAACTCATTTAACTTTCACAGCAACCCTATAAAATAGGTATTATAATTACAGATTTTATAGATAAGGAAACGGGGACACAGACTATTTAAGTAGCTTGCCCACGATTATGCAGCTATTAAGAGAAGAGCCTAGGATTTGAAACCAAGAACTCGTGTCTTGATTCAATGGGCATGAGACAACAAGGGGATCATTCACTTCTAAATCTCTCGGTAAATATAGAATGAGGCCAGAGAAATTTCTCCTGGATGTCAGTTTCCTTAAAGTCAGCCTATTGAGCCTTCAGACTAAGTTCCCCAAAGACATTAGAGACAATCTGGCTTTCTAATTAATCTAAGAGTTGACATTAGTGGGAAATTAATGAAAAGGATTCTGGTAAATTCCATTTAACTTTTTCCGAACTTGTAACTATCTTGGCATGGGAAGTGTTCATAGAGAAAACTATCTTACAAATCAGTAATACAGTATATTTATTAATGCTTTTAACCTTTTTAAGAACCATCCTTCAAAGAGTTCCCTTTGGACAGAGATGAAGACTGAGTGACTGAGTGCAGTAACGTTACTTATTCAAACTCCAGAGTAAATGATGTCAGAGCAGGATCAAAACTCCTATTTCCTGAGTTCAGACCAAGGATTTTCCAATGAGACCACATGGACCCCATATTTCAATCTCTTTTGGTCTCTGTTTTTCTCTCTTCCCAACTTGTATCTTAGCATCTATGTAAGTCAGGATCGCCATAGGAGTTCAAGAGTACTTGAATGAAGTGACAGCCCACAGAGATGGGCATAGGATTAAATAACTGTGTGCTCTAGATGCCCCTCCTAATGCCTCCCATGCAGCTCCTCACCTCCTCTCAATCTCCCTGTTGCTATATTGACTCATAACTTCACCCCTAGATTAAGTCACCCTTAGATTGCTGCCTCTGGTTTCTCTGCCTCTATACTTCCCCTTTCCTCAATCTATGTCCTTGCTACTTGCAATTTTATCTTTCCAAGGCTTTGTTTAAAATTCCAAGCCTTTGATCATAATCTTCATGGGTTTCTATTGTCCTGAGGGTTACTCCATTTTCCTTGGTATGTGTAAAGGCACTTGGAGTTCATAAACAAGGCAAATTTCTGCCTCTACTTCTCTGTATGCCAAACAGTCTTCATAGATTCTTTAACAGCTGTTAGTCTCATCAACGTTCTGAGGAACAGTACACATTTTAGAGAAGTCAGTACACTGTTACTATTAAGGACATAAGCTTTGGAATGTGATAACATGGGCTTGGCTCCCAGCTCTGCTTCCACTAGCTTGGGACAGCTGGAGGGTTGGCTGGAGGATGCATGATCTAGGATGACCTCACTTAGATGTCTGGAAGTTGACAGGTGATTGGCCAAGGGCTGGCTGACTCTCAGCTGGTCCTCCTTGGATCTCTGCCATGTAGCCTCCCATCTTCCAGCAAGGCAGCTTGGACTCATTCATATGGCGGTCCTAGGATCTCAAGTGTAGCTGGAAAGCAAGCCGTAATGTGAAGTGTGTTTCAATTCTCTGCCTGCATCACATTTACTAATGTCTCTGGACCAAAGCAAGTCACATGGCAGAGCCAAGATTTAAGGGATGATGAAATAGACCCTACCTCTTAATGGACAGGGAGGAATCTTGAGCAACGTACCATACATTTTAAGTTTCAGTCCCGTTATATGAATAATGGAGATGTTAGTGTTCATTTCTGAATCATAAATTTGTAGGGAGGATTAAACAGTATGAGATATATCAAGTGACCAGTACAGTATTTGCACCTAGAACGCACTCAATAGATATTCTTCACTGTTTAAGTTCAAATATGAATTCTGTAGTAGCTATTAAAATGTAGAGAACATTCTTTGACCTTTCAGGGAATCTAAGTTGTCACTGAATTCTTGCTGTACAGTTTCAATTCATGTGGCTTCTTTCTTTAATCTACTGGGTTTATTGCAGAATATTGATGATACTTGATTTCCGGGGTGGGGGGGAGGCAGCTTTAAAGAGCCTGGGAGCAGAAAGCAGTCTTTACATATGTAGACATTAAAATGGACCACAGTAAGTTAAAAAAGAAAAAAACACTATCTCTGGATTATAGTGATGAAAAGTACTTCAGAATGTCCTTTGGATTTATTAATTTTGTTATAGATTAATTATCTGAATAGGGTTTCTGGTTGAACTTACAAAGCTCAGATTTTCATTTAAGCCAATTTATCAGAGTTGTGGGTGGCCACATCTGGTTGTGTTCTGAATGGTGTAGAAGATATCAACCAATTGGTCTTGTTTTAGAATGCAAATTTGCCTGTAATTATTCTTCTCTCTGTATTCACTCTTTCAATGTGATTTTACAATCCAGCTTATCAAGAGAGGCAGAGTCCATTTCCCTACTCCTTGAGTCTGAGCTGGCCTTGTGACTTGCTATGGCCGATAGAATGCAATGGAACACATGATGTGTGAGTTTTGAGCCCAGACCCCAAGAAGGGTTGCCCACTATTGCTCTTGGAATGCTGCAGCTTCCATGTGAACAAACCCTGTTTCACTTGCTGGAGGATAAGAAGTCATGTGGAGGAGAAACAAGGCTTACCAGCCAGTAGTCAGCCAGGCCCTGGCAAGTGGCCTACCGGCCACAAGACACATGAGTGAGGCCATCCCACACCAGTCAAACCAACAGTTCAATACAGACATGTGAGGGAACACAGCCAACATCAGCCTAGACTGCTGAGACTGGAAGAATTGCCCAGGCAACTAAGTTTTGGGGTCATTTCTTATACAACAGAACCTAAATGACATAGAACTGATGACTGCCACCCTCTGCATCCTCTTAGGCAGACTTCAAATGTAACCTGACACCTCATGAGATCCAGATAGTCTAACCCAAACAGTCTAACTCTGTTTGTTGCACCCCATGTGGCTTGATAGATGGGAATTAAAATCTTTGCTAGAAAAGTCTGCCATCTTTCTGTCACAAGCATGAGAGAGGGAGTTTCTACCCATTGTCCTCCTTTCCCACATATAACATATTCATGTGTTCAATACACAGATGCTTCCCATCTGTGAAAGTACCATGAAACGTGTCTCTGTGGCCAATGTGGCAGAAAGAAAATGGCATAATTTTCAGAATCAGACCACTTTAGGCTTTACCTGGGCTCTGATATTATTAGTTGTGTGATCTGAGAAAACTATTCAACTTCTCCAAGCCTCACTTTTTTCAACTGCAAAATAGGAATTTTATACATATACATATTTCAAATTCAACTGCAACTTGGGGTTACTATGTGAAACAGTAGTATTTGTGGGGTGGTATAAAGTTAATCTCGAGTTTTTTTACACTCCTCCCTTTGTGAAGTGTAGTCTATATCCCTTTCCCTCAATTCTGGCCAAGGTCTGTGACTGCTTTGACCAACAGAATACGTTGGGAGTGAAGCTGTACCAGTTTTCAGGCCCAGATGTCAAGAGACTAGCAATTTCCACTTCCTGTCCATTGGCTTTCACTTCCTGTCTGTTGGAACTCTCAATCTCAGAGCCCTGAGCTACTAAGTAAGGAGTCTGACTGCCCTACTGCAAATAACACCTGTAGAGGTCGAGAGACAACACAGAGAGGCAGAGGGGCCAGTCCAGATCAGCCTTGGAGACATTCCCTGCCATGCATGGGGGTGAAGCCACCCTGGACCCTCTGGAGCAGCCCAACCACCTGCTAAATACCAAGAGTGACCCCAGGCAACATCACATGGAGCAGGAAAATTAGCCCAGGGAACCCTGCTTGAATGCCTGACTACGGAGTCATCAGATATAATAAGATGGTTATTGCTTTGAACCACTCAGCTTTGGAGTAGTTAAGAACAATTTGCACATGGCAGGTACTCAGGACACAGGGTGATGGGACTGAGGGGTTCCCTGGGGTGCGAGACTTTCAGTCTTTAAACCAGGAATGTCTCTCTTAATGCATACTGGAGATTATCATTGTTATGTTGTATTAAAGCAAAAATTAACAATGTCGTGGTGATTTCATTTCTAGCAAAACTACCCTAAGGCCACCAAGGAATTTCATACCCTCACAGGAGGTGAAAAACATTTCTGGATGGAAACACTGCATGAGGCTGTGTTTTATAGGAGACAATCTACTGAAAATCAGTTCAAGTTGATTTTTCTTATCTATGAGGCATTTTTTGTTTTTTTAAGATAGGCTTTCTTTAGAACCCTCATACATGAATAGGAAAACAGCAATGTGAGCCCACCAATCTTAAGCTCCAACAAAAAGCGTTGTTTACTGAACATTTAGAATAACTTTAATTATTAGAGCAGTTGATAGATATAGCCCATGTCTTGTTAAAATTAGTATCTTTTGTGATTGTTATTTGGGAAAGATTTTAAAAATGTATATAACTACTACCTTAATTTTTTTCCCTAAATATAAATTGTAAACATATCCATATTATGAAATAAAATTGCATTTTTTTCCTAATGGCAAAAATAATAATCTGTGTTGAAAATTTAGAAAATATAGACATGAACAACAATGTGAAAGCATTTTTGATAGAATAAAGGCATTTCTTCTCTAATTGCTCATTGGTTATAACCAAAAAAACAAAAAAGAAAAGGAACATATGAAAAAAGGTATCTGCATTGCCAATGATATCAGTTCTTAAGAGCCCGAAATGAGGAAAAATGAAAAAAACAAAACAAAAAACTTTGTTTTCACTTATATGTGGAACCTAAAAAGTGAAACAAACAAACAAATATAACAAAGCAGAAACAGACTCACAGATGCAAGAGAACAATCTAGTGGTTGCCTGAAGGGCAAGGGGTGGGTGGAGGTTGAAATAGATAAAAGGAACTAAGAGGTACAAACTAGCAGTTATAAAATAGTAAGTCACAGGGATGTAATGTACAGCACAGGAAATATAGTCAATAGTGTTATAATAACTTTGTATGGTTCATAATTATAAAAATACAGAATCACTATGTTGTACACCTGAAACTAGTATAATATTGTAAGTCAACTATACTTAAAAAAAAAAATCAGCCAGTAGAATGATACCTGGGCAAAATCTAGGGAGGATAAAAGACACCAGTAAGTGCCCCTCCCTGTACAGCCCCACAAGTCTAGATTTCTATAGAAGCAAGTGAGAGTCTCCTGAATTACATATGGGTGCCTCTGGACTAGAAGATGGAAGGCCAAGGTTCTCTGTGGTCCATCTGCAGAGGGCCTCCCTGGACACTTGGCTCCACCTTGCCCAACGGCAGTGGGCACAGTGGCTGAAGATGGAAGCCTTCTTCACAGCAGAATTACTGGGTGAAAGTATACAAATATTTTTTTAACCTTTTGATTCCTACTGTTAAGTTGTTTCCCAGGTGGTCTACAGCAATATTATTTCCATTCGTCATATTTTATGAATTGCTGTTAGTATTATCATTCTTTAAATTTGCCGATTAGGGCAAACAAATATGACATTGTTCATTTTATTTACTGTTTTTTTAATTAGTAATGAATTTAATTAATTATCCACATTTATTAGACATTTATATAATTTTTTGCCTTTTTGATTGACCTATTTATAACCTGTACTTATTTTTGTTTTAGGTGTCTTAGTTACGCTTTTTATTTTATTTATTTACTTATTTTTTTAAAATTATTTTATTTATTTATTTATTTTTGTCTGCATTGGGTCTTCGTTGCTGTGTGCAGGCTTTCTCTAGTTGCAGCGAGCCAGGGCTACTCTTCATTGCAGTGCACGGGCTTCTCATTGCGATGGCTTCTCTTGTTGTGGAGCACGGGCTCTAGGCATGCAGGCTTCAGTAGTTGTGGCTCGCGGGCTCAATAGTTGTGGCTCGTGGGCTCTAGAGAGCAGGCTCAGTAGTTGTGGCGCACGGGCTTAGTTGCTCCGCGGCATGTGGGATCTTCTGGGACCAGGGCTCGAACCCGTGTCCCCTGCATTGGCAGGCAAATTCTTAACCACTGCGCCACCAGGGAAGCCCTACGCTTTTTATTTTTATTAATATGCTATCTATTAAAAATTATTCCCAGGCTTTTGTTCACAATCGTTTTATTTATTTATAGGTATACACCCTGAATGCTCATTCTTTTGGGTGACTGGAGAATTTGGCAGAATAGCAAACTGGTGTGACTTCCAGAAAATTAAGAGATCCTGCAGGCTAGCCCTCAGCGTCAACGTGCAACAGGTGTTTCTTGATATCAAAACAAAAACCTCCTTTGGAGTTACTAGTCTCCTATTCAATCCTATTATTTCAAATTGCATGTTTCCGACCTGTGCAATTATAAAGACAGTGTCTTTTTTAGCTATTACTTTGGGAAAGTTTTTCACACTGTGTCAGAAAGCCCTGCGATGCCGCGATGCGCGTGCACCTTGTGTTACCGCACTGACCTTGCGCTTGTGCTTGGTCTAACCACCATCTCTCCTTTTATGGATGCTTAATCTCAAGGCCACAAAGGAGAGTGTGGGACTTTGGGACCGAGGAGCCCCTCTGCGGTTGGATTGGCTGGAAGGGGTTTGTGAGACGCAACCTGGTGTCTGGCTTTATCTCCCCTAGAGGTCAGGGCTGTGCATAAATATCACCCAGGTTCCCAAGAATCAGTCTGCCCAGCCAGCCTGACCCTGCGGGAGTCTGGTGAAACTGAACCGGCCTGCGGCTACTAGAGAACTGCCTGCTTTCCCACCTGAATTCCCCACCCTCAGCTGGTAGGGCTTTGGGGTGGGTGTGTATTTCAGTTTGTCAAAAAGAGATCAGTTCCTGTGCTGAAAGGCAAGCCTGGGGCAGTGTTTGACAGAGTCCGGACCCTGGGAGGGACAATTACCACGTAAGTGGTTCTCACGCTGGGTCTGGCATTGGGTGCCAGCTCGCACATTAACTCCTTTGACGGTATTTTCACCAGTTTACTCAACGTTCTCAAGGGATGGCTTTGTCGATTGTTTCTCTGGCTGCTGTTTTGACAGTCGATAGCCTCTTGATGCCAGCTTAGGCTGTCTACTAAAAAAGAGGCCAACGTGAAATTTTAAACCCAACAACTGCTGGTCGTGGTATGGGGTGGCTCCAGCTCTGTTCTCTCCCTCTTTCCCCCTCTCCCAAATGGTAATGGGCTTTTTATCAAATGCACGTCTTTCCTCATTCTCCCAGGCTTTGGGGAAGGGGGATCATGCATTAGCGTGGGTGGATCAGAATCAGGGGAGTGTTGAAACTTCCAGCGGAAACTGACAGGGGATGATGCTAAGAAAGAGTGTAAGCAGATACAGTTCATGTGTCAAGGCGATTCCAGAAAAATGCCTATGTCTGGAGTATTTTCCGTGTCAATTTCCAATGAGCAGCAGTGATAGACTGGCCAAGAATAAGGCTCTGACCTAAACGACAAGGCTTCTGGGGGTGGGGCTGGATTTATGAATAGACTGTGCTATTAGCCACATTAGTAAGACACACAAATGTCACAGCTCCATGCTATTTGTAAACAGTTGCAAAAGAAAGGAACAGAAATAGAAATCACTTTCTTCTCTAAATCCCCTCCTTAGGTGTGTATCTTAGCATTCTAGCATAGCACGTTCCTGGCATCTCTCCAGTGCCCACCTACCAAGGTGTAAGTAGGAGTCAGATGCTCTTTTTGAGAACAAACCTATGGTCTGAAACCAGCTACCTTGATAGTGCCATGATCCTTCTAGATTGCTCATGTTGCAAGCTCTCAGTCCAATTTAAAATCTTAACCTATTCAATCTATTTCCATTTTAGCTTCCACACTAAGCACCATTTTGAATTCTACCAGCTGAAACCAACTGAAGAAATAAGATGTTCGATTCTTTTTCATTGACTCTTTATTCCAAATTAAAGTGCAAAAAGTGGAATAAGTTTTACTTAAAAAATGTTTTTGCTGTTTCAAAAATCAAATGGGGTGATTGTCCATGTCTTTATTAAATAAAACAATTTCTTAAAACATTTCTAACTTGGTTCTATAGAGCTGTTTAGAAAGTTAATACAAATTAACATGGACATTTTTGTATATGATTATAAAATATTTCAGGGCTTATCATAGTCTTCTATTTCAGTTAATAGAGTAGTAATTTATACCTATTTTTGTTAGCTCAGACATCCCAAGGTCTTAATTTATGTTTTTGATAAATATAAAAGCAACAGAAAAATGGGAGTGAGGGGGTGACTCATTCCAGAAATTAAAATGGCCCTCTTAATCGGTCTCCTTAATTCCCCTGACCACACCCTCTTTTTTGGGGGGGAGGGATAAGAAGAATACCCCACAAACTGGAGATTAAGTTATAGTCATCTGATATTAAAGGGGAAGAACATTTTAAAAATGCATTTGCTGATCACTGCCACTTGCTTTGCAGAACCTAATACATCCCTCCCTGATAACATCAGAGGAATTAAGGCCCTCTTTATGTAGCAAATGCTTTTCACAGTTCAATAACCATTCCTGTTGCTGCTATAATATTTCACCCGCATTTCCCCATGCTCAGAGCAGGCCTCAGAACTGGAGCTGTTTCATTTCTTTTGAGAGCATCTTCACCTCTCTTGGCTACCTTTGACCACCCCTCTCCAAATATTTGCAGGTCATAATCATTATATTACTCAGCAACGTAGAAAAATCATTTCTCTGCTTTGGAGTCTAGTTTCTAAGACATGGAGAATACAAACGCCCAGCCCTGGCGTTATCACTCGTCTCCCCTGGCTGTCTAGAGAACCAACCAAGAGCAGTGAGTGAATGGCTTGACACATGAACCAGAAACAAACAGCAAAAGACAGGAATCAAGGGCTCTAATGTGCCTGCAGTAGAAACCATTGTGCAAGGCACTTCCTGGGAATTATTTAGGGATTATGGTGTCAAAATTGCTTAATCTGTAGGAAATACCCCAGGCCTTCAATTCACATCAGCAAATATGTATTAAGTGCTTACTCTGTGCTCAGGACTGAGTTAAGCACTTGGGGAAACAAAAAGAAAATACAAGTACATGTCTAAGCGAAAGTGCAAGTGGATTCTATGGAAGGAGGGCAAAAGTGGGGTGCCTGCCTCTCTGCATATATTATTTCTTCAGATCTTAAAAACACTGCAGGCAGGTCTTCTTGACTCCTGTCTAGCTCCCTCTTAAAGAAAACAAAATGAACAAACAAACAAAAAAAAAACAAAAAAGGTTTTATTCCAGATTCATTGTTTCAATTTTTAGTTTTAGAAACAAACACCCTGATGGTTTTGAAACCTAAGAAGGAGGAATTATTAAAAATCAACATTTGTCAGAGTGAAAACGGGTGGAGGCGGGACTTTAAAAGACTCTCAGATCCTTAAAAGGACTGCTCTGAAGACATGGGGGGGGCGGTGGGGAAGAAGAATGGGAAAGGAAACGGAATGGGAGCTATTCCGTAGCATTTATTTTAGCAGCACCAGAGAAAAAATTGAGGGAGACCCACGAGGTTCCAACATTTAGGAACGTTTTGCCCCTGTTTTGTTTAAATTTTTATTCTACAAAATGAATAGACTCCAATCTAATTTTTTTTTTTTTTTCATTAAATCACCTAGAGAGCTCTCTGGTTTCTGGACCCACTCCCATCCCTCTTTTAAGGAAAGATTCAGCCATGCTTGTTGTTTTAAAAGGTTTCTAATCACAGGAGAACCACATTCAACTTTGCTCATTTCCTGTGCCAATTAACAGACAGGAGCGGTGTCTCCCCACTGTTACCACAAGGCATTCCAGGGACTGACCCTTTCAAACTTGACTCCCAGTGCCTGGGAAAGTGGCACGGGTTTTGGAAAGAGGCAGGAAGTTAGAAATCCTGGGAGTTACAGCCCAAGAGCCTGAGAACCAGGAGGGCAGGGCAGCTCGTCGACAAAGAGAATGGAAGCCCCAGGAGTGAGGGAGAGCTTTATTTTTATTTCTAAATTTTATTCTGTAATGAAAGTCTGGGGCCTGGGAATAAAATAACAGCAAAAATACCTTGCTTTATTGGGCACTCAAGGAGATTCCTGGGCCTGATGTGCTCTGTATAAATCTGCCAAAAGGGTCCAAGTGTTCTGATCTCCAGAGTTTAGATGAAGGGAAAGAAAGCTCCCCAGGTTGGCCCAGCGGGGCTGGAGCAGAGATCAAATGGCAGGACTAGGTTTTCGTGGAGGCTGGGACCCCATGCGGCCTTACAGCTGCTCTGACCTCCTTGGTTCACAGGAGGCTGGGCAAAGCGAGAAAGGGAGCCTAAGAGGAAGGAGAGACATGTCTAAGAGAACTGAGATTCCGATTAGTATTGATACATTGGAAAGGCTGAAACCAAGTCAGGAAAACTCTTTCCGCTGACTGGCATGACCACCCCCTCTTCCCTTCTTGACTAAATCTTTGAAGCCCCGCCTACCTCAGAAACCTGATATGTCATCTATTCCAGCGAATCAGTTATGTATTGATACAGTGATCCTGTGTAACAAATTGCCACAGAACGTAGTGCTTTAAAAAAAGACACCATTTATAATTTCCCCAAGCCTATGGTGGCCTGGGAAGTTCTGTTGATTTGGGCCATGGCTTTGATGATACAGTGGGGATCCCACAAGAGAATCCGGGCAGCAGGCAGTGGGCTGGGTGCCGGCTGGTCTGGGATGACCCAGCAGAGAAGGCTCAGCTCTGCTCCATGTGCTCTCATCCTCCACCAGGCTAGCCCGGGCTTGTTCTCATGGTGCTGGTACAGTTCCAGGAGCAGGAGCACGGGTGGACAGGACCTCCTGAAGATATCCCCTCCCCATATCAGAAGCTGAGCTCTGTCCAACTCCACGGGACCACATGGACTTGAATGGTGACAAAATAGAGCCCAGAGACCTTTCCTCTAATTTCCACTGATATTTGAATTCCCACAGGAGGGTACCAGAACCCCAATAACGACTGGGAATGAATTTCAACAACTCATCAGGGTAGGGATACAGGAATTGAGATTGTTTTAAAAAATTATAAAGAAGCATATTGCTGAGTTTTACCCTCCAAAATGTCTCCCTAATTTCATGGTTTCTTAAGTCCAAGGACCCAGGCAGCATATTTCTTAAGCCCAAGTACCAGGCAGTTAAAAAAAAATTTAAAAATTTAAAAATAATGAAGGTAATTCTAGATAGTGTCTCTGGATACATAATGTTCTAGGTTTGTGGGTGTCACTTTTCCACCTCTAACCAAACAAAAAGAATTATAAGAAAATGATTAGTATGATGTTAAGTTCTGCAAATGGTGCAGGAATTAAAAAAAAAAAAATCTTGTCCTCCAGGTGTTGGCATTTAACTTGGAGATACAGTACTCTTATTAGTAATGATGCTTTAGAAAGTAGTTCAAAGCAAGGAGCACCTGTGGTCAATCTGATACAGGAGTTGTGGCCTCAACAAAATTGCAAAGACTCAATGTAATAGACTGATTACAAAAATGGCTCAATCTTCCAAACCACCACTGGTAAGCACGCCATTTGCAATGTGGCTTTGTAGCTGCCCCCATCAAGAAGCAGGGTCCATTTCAATACCTGTTGAATCTGGACTGGCTTTGTGATTCATTTTAGCAAACAGAATGCAGTGGAAGTGATGTCCTGCCAGTTCTGAACCTTGTCATCTTCACAGGCCTGAATCTCCTGCTGCCCCCTCCACCCAGGACACCAAGCTCAAGGACAGGAAGAACCATGACCTTCCTGTAGCTTCTGCTTTCAGCCTGCCAAAAACTTTCAAGGCAACTAACTATATAGTGTAGTTACCTGCTTAAACTGTGGGAAGGAAGGAATATAGAAAGAAAAATTTCTATCCCAAATTTCCCTGCCATGGCTTCCATTTTCAAAGAAGCTTTGGGTATTCTTCAAAGTGTGCCCCGGATCTAGATCTTTTTCACATCTCCCCGGCTTCCTCCCTGCTGTAATCCTGCTCAGAAAGAAGCAGATGAGTTCCAATCAGTGCTGGCAGCTCCCAAAGGGAAGGTCACAGCCGGTAATAATATAGGCAGGCCCCTAACAAGATGTTTGAAATATGCCCCAGAGCTATTAGATGAAGTAGCGGATACTAAAATGTACTCCTAAGCCCAGCTCTTTGTGTAACTTCAAGTACAAGCCAGCTGTTCATCAGTCTTAGGAAACAAATGCAGGAGTAACTAATTAAAGGAAGATGTTTCAGGGCCAAACAAGGCAGGAATGGTGTTTTGATGCATGAATTTTTGGCCTCCTTTGTAAAATCTTTCTTCCCCTGTGTGCTGTAACCATTTTGAACAACTTCAACCCAACGGAATGTCTATAACCACTCAGGAATTGTAAGGGGTGGCTGTGACTCAGTTGTTTGGGTGTTCTTGAGGCTGCCCTGAGTGGGGACATACACTGCTGGGAGAGCTCACACATGATGGCACTGGGACTTTCATTCCTCCACAAACATGTCTACTGAGGGTCTCCCATGGGCCATGGACTTACCGCTGGGCAAACACTGGCAAACAAAAGACATCTGGCTGTTGCCCTCAAGAGCTTACAGTCTATGGAGGTCACAGGTGTCTGAATCCTTTGTCTGAAACTTTCTTTAGCAAAATAGATTGAAAATCCACTATCCAGAGCAGATAGGAAACCCAGCTCCGTCTTTTAGACTCTCAAATATTGAGAAAGCCCCATCTGTGCTCTTCTCTAGAACAGTTTGTTTCCTCATCTAAGACACACACAATCTTACATTTTCTCTCATGACAGACTAATTGCTTTTATGCAATCATCATTTTATTTTTATGATATCATCATTCCATCAAATTACTGCAAAGTTAGGATGAAGAAAGAGGGAAGTGTTTGCCTCGCTTTCAATTTAAGGTAGCAGATTGTAGTGGCCACTGGATGTATCCACCATGATGTTGTCATCACCTTTGCTGTTCTCAATGTTGGGGGAAAAGGAACTGGATGACAAGAATAAGATAATGGATTAAAGGAGGACTTATAAGAATCAATGCCTACAGAGCCCAAGCAGGAAATGAAACTAAATGATGTGAGCAGGTGAGATTAATAGGGGCTGGGTGAGAATTAGGGGCAATAGAGGGCACATGCCCCACGTAAGGAAATCAGCCCTTAAGTTCCAGCCAATTGTTGCCATAAGGGATTGTGGATCTATTACTCTCAGAGCTTTTTCAAGAGCGTGCAGAAATCCAGAGTTGATGTGAATTCCCTCAATTTTGCAATCATGAGGAGTAATTTAATTTTTTTTCCCTTTTAAGTAATGTGTGGACCACACACAACATGACATTGGGCAGGGTGTGGCTTTGGGCAGTCAGCTGGGTGTCTAGAACAAGGGATATAAAGTTGTATTGAGAGGATGCCTCTTCATCTTCCATTTCAATGAGGATGCAGGCAGTTTACTCAAATGTGACCCATAAGGTACCTCCTCCAAAGATTAAAATCCAAAGAAGACTACCCCCTCCTCCCATAGCTTTATCACCAGTCTCAATGAATCTGTGGAGGAACAGGCAAACCATCCCCAAGGTGCAGATGTCCAAAAGTCAGAAATCTTGTCTTGCCCTTGCCCTGCACATAATGACTTTAATCGAAGCCTTTGGGTTTGATTAGATAATACATACACCTTAGTCTGCCCGACTGGACTACCGGGTGCACCCGGGGTTGAGCCACCCAAGTGTGCCTCGGGAAGTGGTAGGTTCATGGGTTCACCTTCAGTAAGGGAAGCAAATAGAGTCAGTCTCACTAGAGGTGAGTTGGGGAGGTTGGCTGTACCCCAAGGAGCCAGACTTGCGAGCTGGCTTTTAATGTAGTTTCCCAAAGCAATAGATCTATTCAGAGACTCCTTCTGGTTCAGTTTAATGAAACCACAGAAAATTTGCAAACTAAACTCACCAAGGGGAGACATTAACAGAAAGCAGATTTTTCTTCTTTGGATGTTATGGCTAATGAGAGCATCTTCAGGAAGGCACTGGAATAAACCCATTCTCTGTGTCTTCAAGGTCTGGAAGAATGTGGAGCTGGCAGGGCTCTGCTTTGTGGGGCACACACCACGGTTGCTCCAGGGCCTTTGTACTTTATATATAAAATGCTCTTTTCTCTCATAATTATAAAAATTTGTTCCTTTGAATTTTTCAGATCTCTGCATAACTTCCACACAGAGAGCTCCCTTTACCAACTTATCTGCAAGAGCAATCATCACCATTCTCTTCTTTCTACCATTGACTCTAGTTTTCTTTGTAAAACTTCTCTCTATCTTTCATTAATGCTATACATTTATTTACTATTAGTCTTCTCCACTAGAATATAAACTTATTGAGGACAGGGGTTTGTCCATAGTTTGAATACTGTTGTCTAATGCCTAGAACAGTGTGTGGAACTATGTGGATGATCAAAATATGTACTGACTGAATTTAATAAATGACTTATGACTTATACACTAAGGCGAGATGTTCTTTGAGCTGAAGAGACCCTGGCTGGGTCTCTGCAAGCATCCTTTGTTCTGGCATCACATTAGATGTCAACAATGAGCACATGCTCTTCCTCAAATCTGTATTCCACTGAAAATCTTGTAAATATATCTTTTAAAAAAAACTAATTTTGTCATTCTGATTCAACTGCTTTTTGCAAAATGATGCTTCCCATACATAAAAAGAAAGACAAAATATTTTTCTCTTAAATTGCTCAAAATATACTTGGGCCATCAAAAGACCTTCCTTAAATTACTTTGACGGTTTAAGTGTACATGGATTGAATAACATTTCCTTTCATAGATAAATAGATCTAAAAGAAAAGGGAGAAATTTGTAGGCTTTGGTTATTATTTGGAAAATAATAGCTGTGGGCATTGGATCAGCTTCCTATCTGTACAACTCACCAGTTTCTAATAACTATTTCACATTTTTGTATCATTTATTCTACCCACTCCCTGGACTGCCTTCAACACAAATTCAAGTTATTTCTCTTTCTATTTGATAACTGAGATATTTTTAAAAGCACATGAACAAACCAAGAAGAAATACTTGTCTGTAGGCACTTGCTAAAGCTGGCATTCCAGGTTTCAATGGTACTTTAAGACAATTAGGCTATGAGAAAAGAAAATCGAGTATATTAACCTTCACTTTATTTCCCACACAGAAATAATTTTTTAAGTGAATATTGCATTCTAACACAGTGCAGAGAGGTGGTGATAGGAGAAGGGAATCAGAGTCTAGTTGGAATTTCAGCAAACATTTAAAGGCTGGCTCATGGCCACTCTATGTCAAATAATATTGATCTTTGGTTCCAATCTCCATTTACTAAAAAACCAAACTAGATATATTTGCTTTAATATATCTAGTTTCCTGTGTTTGCGTGAGAAGAAGAGGGACTGGGAAACATACAGCGATAACTGCCAATTCATTCCAGTATGTGTTTGGCCCCAGTATGCCTCTGAAATAGTTCTTATTAGTGTGACCCAAAGACCTTCTCACTGAACTCAATGCTATTCCCAAATCATCTTTCATGTCTTTTCAGCAACATTTGACACTAGTGACTCCCTTCCTTCTTGGCACACGACCTCCCTAAGTGTCTCATGATGCAATATTGTAGTTTTCCTTCCACCTTCATGGAATCCTTTCTGTACTTTCGGTGTGGGAATCTCTTATTTTACGCATTCACTAAATGTTGGTTGTTCCAAAACTCAGTCCTCTTATTCCATAACAGTTTTAGAGGGTCTCAGCTACATGCTTCCCTTCAATTACCCATTATTTGAGCTAGAGTCTAATCTCCAGTCTGCACCTTTAAACTTTAAGACAACCACCCACTTGTTAACTTCTATTAAATGTCTCAAAAACATTCTAAATCCCCAGTCCAAAGCTAAGCTCATGATCCCATAATCTAATCTTCCTCTGGGCTTTACATCTCAGATCAAGACACCAACATTCATCCCATTATGCAAATCACCCTTGAGTCCTCTCTCTCCTTTATCCTCTCTCCAAATCAACCCCAATTTTATTTGCTAACAAATTTCAACTTGTTCATTTCTTTTCAAAACTATGACCATTACTCTAAGCTATCATTTTATTTTCTCTGGAAAACTGAGAACTCCTCCAAATGAGTCTACCCACATCCATTCTAACCCACCCCTCTTTACTTGCCTCAGGGTAGTACAGAATAGACCTATCACCACTGGCCTCATACTCTGTTTTTGGGCAAATAGCACACATCAACAGTCCACAGAGACCTTCTCTGCCTGGTCTCCACCCATCACTTAGGCCTCGTAATCATCACGAATTCTCTCTTCATATGGGCCAGCCACCAAAACAGATCTTTGGGCCTGTTCCCTAATGCTCCTTCTCATCGAAGGGTCCTCCACGTGGTAGTCTATCCTCCTGGAAGTGCTTTCTCCTCCTCACTTAGTTAACCCTTACTTACCCCTCAGATCTCAGTTCAATGGCTACATCCTCAATAAAACTTTCCCTCACTTGCCCAACCAGATCGAATCTCTTAGCACCTCTCCTTTCAGCACTTAATTCAAATGGAATTTTTTTATTTATTCAAGTTATTTATTAATTTTTCAGTATTGTTTCTCATTTATTATTTCTTAATGTCTGCTGTCTTCATAGGCTGCACGTTCCATGAAGACAGGAACTATATCTAGTTTGCCCACCATTATATGTTTACTACCTGGCACAGTGCCTGCCATGTAACAGGCATATTGCTAATATTTGTTGAGTGAAGGAATAAAAGGAATTGCAAAGTGGTATTTACCTTTGAACTTCTTGTCAAAGGTCAGATTTGGGATGTGTGCCTACCTTCGAGTCCTTAAAAGAAAATAAAATCCTAGGCAATGGGTGCAGCCTAAAGTTAGTGGCTCTAATCTCCAAATTTGAAGATGCTCTGGAGCTCAAGTCAGTAGAGTCTGAATATAAAAGGAATAAAGTATCAGCAGGTATGGGAACTGAAGAAAGATTTACCCAACTCTTTCCATGCTTTACTTTATCAGGAACAACTAACCCTTTGTCTGCTTGGTAAGACATGTCCTCTTACAAAAGTTTCCTCTAAGAGCAATAATTATAGTCATAAAGCAGGAAACATACAGGTTGGTGGTATGGATGGAAAAAAGAAAGGATACAGAAAGAGGAAGGAGCCTGAACTTAGTAAGGAAAATCGATCCCTATACCTGAAAACTGGAAGGGAAAAAGCATTTCACAAAGGAAAATGTAGAAAATAATTTCTAAGAAATCTTAGTACCTAATATATAAATTCCCTATGAGTACATATACGTACAAATGGCTGTGATAATCCTGGGTTTTAAATAATCTCTGCCATTCCTATAAAACCAGCATGGAATTCCCAAATTTTTGGCCTTCAGATGAGCTCTCCCGGAGTATTTCTCACATTCAGAAATGGTATAAGAAACTGGTGGACCATGTGTTCTGATTTGGGGCAAGAAATATAAAGTCGCTGTATGCACACTATATTTTCAAGTTTTAGATAAAAACATCCCTGGTATTCTTTTTTTTTTTTTTCATTTGGCCACGCCATACAGCATGTGAGATCTTAGTTCCCCATCCAGGGACCGAACCCACATCCCCTGCATTGGAAGCATGGAGTCTTAACTACTGGACCGCCAGGGAAGTGCCAAGCCCTGGTATTTTTAATCATAACAAATTAAAAGCAACCCAATGTGTACATGAAATGATGCTCAATATCACTAAATATTAGAGAAATGCAAATCAAAACTACAGTGAGGTATCACCTCACTCCAGTCAGAATGACCATCATCAAAAAGTCTACAAATAATGAATGTTGGAGAGGGTGTGGAGAAAAAGGAACCCTCCTACACTGTTGGTAGGAATGTAAATTGGTGTAGCCACTGTGGAAAACAGTATGGAGGTTCCTCAGAAAACTAAAAATAGAACTACCATATGATTCAGCAATCCCACTCCTGTGCATATATCTGGAAAAGACAAAAACTCTAACTTGAAAAGATACAGGCACCCCAATGTTCATTGCATGGAAGCAACCTAAGTATCCATCGACAGATGAATGGATAAAGAAGATGTGGTACATATATACAATGGAATATTACTCAGCCATAAAAAAGAATGAGATAATGCCATTTGCAGCAACATGGATGGACCTAGAGATTATCATACTAAGTGAAGTAAGTTAGACAGAGAAAGACAAATATCATATGATATCACTTATATGTGGAATCTTAAAAAAAATACAAATGAACTCATTTACAAAACAGAAATAGACTCATAGACATAAAAAACAAACTTATGGTTACCAAAGGGGAAAGAGGGGCAGGGATAAGTTAGGAGTTTGGGACTAACAGATACACACTACTATATATAAAATAGATAAACAACAAGGACTTACTGCATAGCACAGGGAACTATATTCAATATTTTGTAATAACCTATAATGGAGAAGAATCTGAAAAAGAACATATATATGTATATATATTTATATATTTATAAATATATATATATATATATATATATATATATATATATATATATATATATATATATAACTGAATCACCTTCCTTTACACCTGAAACTAACACAACATTGTAAATCAATATACTTCAATGAAAAGTTGTTCATTTTGGGGAAAAAAAAAAGCAGCCCAATGTGTTAAGTAGGAGTGTGTCAGTACACCGAAGACATTTTTCAAAGGTAGGGAGGCAGTGAAGCTCTGTGTCAGGACTAAACTCATAATACAACCTTTCTCTCCTTTAGAGCCACACATCTTGAAAGCTTTTCCCAGAAGTCCTCCCTGATATTGCACGGATTCTGGCAGGACACAAGACTTATTCAAGCCTTAACACTGGCCTCTGTCAATGCCCCTTCACTTAGTGTTTTTGCTTCTGACCTGCTTGGGCCACTGGGATGAGAGGGCATGGTTGAAATAAAAATTACACTGAACAGTTGGAAACATGTAACCTTGAGATCATAAACAGGGAGTTAGTAGTCCAAATTTATTTCAAGATCATCTTTATTTAACTTGTGCAATATTTATAAAGATCTTTTTTCTTGTTGCCAGTATTTAAAAACCAAGAGATGGTACACAAAATTCTAGTCTCAGTCTTTAAAAAAAGACTGTCCTAATGACAGAATTGTCTAGGCTTGGGTTGTAGATTTTACTAGGTATGTGTCCCCAGGGAGCTGCAGTCCCCGCCAAGTCACCTTCCCTCCATTGACTCATGTGTACCACCAAATTGGCCACTGTAGGCAGGTGAGTTACCCATTCTTGCCTAAACCCTTGCCTAAATCATTTCAACCCAGACTCAAACTCTTAGAGCAGTACTATTTTCAGCGAAGTTACCTTAAAATGTCCCAGGTCAGTAACTCAGGGCCTCAAGTACATTTTGTTTCTTTTCTGATTCTGACTTTCTGCTTCCATTCTTGTTAAGTGCTATGTTTTCTTGCTATTGCATCTCGATTCATGCCTCAAGTCCAAAAAATGAGTTGTCTAACCCTATTCACCACCAGGAATGCCACTTCTTTTGGACTGTGGACATTTCTTTGGGTTTTTCCTGCTCTAGGACTAGAGCCTTGCCTTGAAATCACAGCCCTTGTGAGTGGGTCTCCACTACTTAATGACCCTGAAAACAATTTGTTCCACCAATAGTTCTCACCCCTGGGTACACATTACAATCACTTGAGGAATTTTTTAAAAATGTGATGTCAAGATGAAGTTACAATGTAGACTAGTTAAATAAGAATCTCTGCAGGAAGGCCTCAGAATTCTGTGTTTTTTAAGTTCTGCACATAATTCCAAGGTACAGCCAAGGTTGAAATCCACTCTGGACAAGTAATGTGGATGACCTTCTTCTTCCCATAAATCTGTCAGAGTCGCAGGTTCTGCCTTTGTTCTCAGGACCATACCACTGCCAGTGATGCCCCCTTGTGTATATATATATATATATATATATATATATATATATATATATATATATATATATATATATATATAATCACTTCTTTATATGTGTCAATGACTCTAAACTCTGGCTGTGCATTAGAATCACTTGAGGACATTTTAAAATACTGATGTCTGGGCCCGAATTAGATTGATTAACTTAATGAAATCAGAATCTCTGTTAAGCTAAGATTGAGAACGACAGCACTAAATTATTCAGTCTAATAATGAGATCACTTCCAAGAAGATGTATATGTTACCTACTGCTAGCATAATCTGTGTAACAAATAACCACAAAATCTTAGTGACCTACAAAAATCAGCATTTATTGCTCATATACCTGCAGGTTGGCTGAGCTCAGCAGGGCGGCTCTACAGATATTGGTTTGGCTTTTGCACACACTGGGATGGGCTGGGAGCTGGCTGATGGAGGCTGGACTTGGCTGGTGCAACTCAGCTCTGTTTCATGCATCTCTTCTCTTCTAGGGTCTAGCAAGGAAGCCTGGGCATATGCTTCTCCTGATGTTGGCAGAGGCATCAGTAAACTAGGGGAAACAGGTATGTACATTTCAAGCCTTTGCTGTGTCATGTGTGTTAACATCATGGCCAAAAGTAAATCACAAAATAAATTTAGCACATGGCAAAACCAACATCAATGGAGCAGGGAACTATATTATTCCCATGGAAGTGAGAGGAAGGGAGTGAATATTCCAGAAACATAATCTAATCTATCACAGAAGGTAAGGAGATACCTTTTTCCTTGAATGATAAACAGTTCAAAAATTTAAGATGTAGGCAGTATGTTTGAGAATTCTCAGTTAACTTCACAACAGTTTTTGTGGTCTTTTCAGCATACAGCCCCTGCTGAAGTTTTCACTGACCTATTGCTGCATCATGTCTTTGTCACATCGCTAGGTTCCAGGATCTCTGCTCTAAGCATGTGTTAGCAGCAAATAGTCCTCTTGTTCCACCTGTTACTGAATTTAGAAAATGAAGAGGGATGATCCAAGAACCACCTATTGAAAAGTAGAAATCATAGGTTTGTCCTGGGGTTCAGAGCATTCTTCTCTCACTGTGAGTTTTGAAAATCTCTTACTTTTATATACAGTAAAGATTATAGCGACAATAGAGAATGGAAGTGCACGTATCTTAGACCGAAATCTCAAGAATTCATCTCACAATAGTGGTCAGTGCAATCTCTAATTCTCTTTCATTTTTATCTCTTTTGGGCTAACTTCTCCCATTCTTTTGTAGATTACGCTCAGTGATTGGCTATATGTCGCACAAAAGATAGTCAAAGCTGTTTAGACTCCTCTTTGGAATTAAGTGAAAGAAGCATTTGATTATGAAAGTGTGGTAATTGGGCCTAAGATCATACATATGCATTCTTTTCTAGTTGCAGCCAAAATCAGGTTTAGGGATTTCTGATGAGTTCTTTTTGATGGTGGTGGTTGTTACAGAAAAATGAATCTTTCTGCTGCTTGCTTAGAAACCCAGACATTATCACCACTTGATTATTCGTTTGCTGTACAGCTTGTTTCATTTATTAAAGGAGAGACAAGGTTGAAACTGGATCTATACAATGCATGTCAGTGGCTTTATGTGTTTGTGAATAATAACTAGCCTACGGTGTTCAGTGTTGACTTTCTAGGCTATAACTCGACATCATTTTGATTTCTCTTTTGATGAGCCAATGCACGCCATCATGGAGCCATCATTAGCTTTATATAGGAGGACACTTATGAGGATGAGAGGGGCAAATGTTCCCTTTGGAAGTAGTCAGTCGGGGGAGGAAGGGGAGGCTTTTTTCAGTCATGGAAAATGGACGTGTGTCTCACGGTGGCCGCAGTTTAAATAAACATAAACTCTGAACCAGAGATCATTTCCTCAGTGCTAGCAACACCAAACCAAAATACAGTTTTCTTTGGCTAACCCCAAAGTAGGATGTGGGTGCCAGCCTTGAAAACCACATGATCGGGTTTCAAGCAGACACCACTTGGGCTGTGCTTTTGTCTTAAGGAAGGAAAGTCATAAAGGCATTACTCCTCATAACACCATCATTATGTTTAGCAAACAGATGCAACCATAACAACAGTTCACTTCAGAGAGAGGTCTGGAGGGCTTTGCCCTTTCAGCATAAAATATGAGACCTCTCCAGATTATAACTCTGCAGAGAGAAGGGGCATTTTTCAAGGAGTGGAAGAGAGACAGTGGGAACCCAGGACGTAGGCTGGTGGGGGAAGAAGTGCTCAGCTGGTCTCCTGTCCCCCTGTGAGTTCTGGAGTTATCACATCTGGAATGTGTCTAGAAACATTACCTGGAATTCCCTGGAAATTCCTTGTTTCCCAGGGGTGATTCCACCATGAACAGAACAGCAGCCTGTGGTTTCAACCTGTCCCCATTTTGTCTTTCTTTCATTAGGGAAATTTTTCAGGGCCCGGGATCATTCCAATCATTTCAGGTTCTGTGAGTCTCAAGTCCAGGCTTGCTGCTTCAGAGATTTTCACGGTGTGGAGTTTTATTTATTTATTTACCACGGAGTTGTTGTTTTCACCCCCTTCTCTGGAGCTGGGGAGGGATGGGCAGATGATAGAGTTGGGTGCCCTGAGTTAATGACTAGCCCTATATTCACAAGCTCATTTACTTTTGTCCTCACCTGACGCCTCAGTGGTGCCAATGAGTGGGAATGAATTGTATTGAGGGCCACTCAGTCCCCTAAAAGAAAAACTGCTCACTTGGCTGGAAATGCTTTGACAGAAGGCAGAGCAGCCGGTCACACAGAACACTGTGTCTTCTGGATTTGGGGGCAGAAGGGAAGTGGTGGGTTCAGCGGGAGGAGGGGACCAAGCAGTCATTTCACATGAGCTATTATGGGGTGGCCCGAATCACAGCCATCCAGCTACAGGCTCTTGTGCTGCAGATACCACCCACTGCCCCCTTTTCTGCTCCTCCCCATGGAATCGGGGCCTGACCCCCCCGGCACCCTTCCCAACAATCAACTCCCCATAAGAAGGTAATCATCTTATGGTGAATTGGAGAAGAAGAAAAGGCACTCTAGAAAAATGTTATGATAATAGAAAACTCTTCGGTGTTGGAACCATCTGGTGTGCTGCGGTCACAAAGAAGGCGGTAATTGAGTGCCTAGGAACTCCTTGTGGCCTCAGATAATGGGCGCTCACCCTGATTTGTATTCTTCACCAGAGTAATTAACCATCATTTCACACCACATCTGTACCACATTTCCGCCATCAATACAGCCCTACACATAAGTTACGACACTTAATTAAGTCCACATCATTCTCCTCCAAAGAACAGAAAGATCTGTGTAGAGGCCCCAGTGGCAAAGAGGCACAAATGAGCTTTTAGTGACTCTTGTTTTGTGGGAGGGATTGAGATGGATGGGGCACTCATGCCACCAAGGTTCGGCTCCCCGTGGGGCCGGTGGGGATGCACCCTGACAGCTTTAGGCTGGGCGACAGCTGTGGATAAGCTTCGGCAGGCGGCCTCGTGGCCGGGCGTGCTCAGAGAGGGGATGGCAACCCCATTGTTGCGTAATCTTGCTTTTGAAAATGTGTTACAATTGATTCGATCTGATTTCTAAGGTGCTGTCACCAGAGCATCATTAAAAGTCCTTTAAGAAACTGGAGAATAGACTAGATCACCAAAGGCAGCTTTGTTCCCACTCTCTGCTGGGCTTTGACAGGCTGTCCCTTCCAGCTGACGGAAGAGGCATAGCCTGTAATCTCCCAACAATTAACATGGGACCATTTTATTTTTCCTTAACCAACAAGACAATGTTACCAGGAGAATCAAAGCAATGCTCTCTGGAAAACAGGAGTTCTTTCCTTCACCATCTTCTTGGTGTGAGAATGATTCCACATTCCTATGGTTGGCCAGAAGCATCACTTTACTGAAAGGTTGTTTGCTGTGTGTGTGTTTGTGTGTGTTTTCTCCCCCAAACCACTCTCAGAGGCTTAAAAATTCCCTCCTCCTAGAGGTTGTGCAAGCAGCAGACAGAAAAGAAAGCTGAGCCTAATGAGAAGGACATTAATCCAGGACCTAAGTACCAATGGATGAAAGCAGAGATCCTCCACAGCCCCCCAGCTGTCTCAGTCATAAGTAAATTAGCGACCCTTTTTCCTCAGTCAAATGATAAGGAGGGAGCCAGTGTGCGGACCCTGAAGATATTTCTCACAACAAGTGTCAAAATACCCTGAAAGCTCCCGGGGGTCCACCTCCCACACGCAGTCTGCCCTTCATTTGTTTATCTCAATGCTGACAAATTGCAGTTTTTTCACAGCCTATCTGCGGGCCCAGCTTCATTTGCATGGCCTGCCCTCCATCTCTGAGCAGATAATGAGGCTCAACATAAAGCCTCATTGAGGGCTCTGCAGAGTTGACTGCGATGAATACAGAGCAGAGAATTAGGTGGCTCGGATGCTATTGTGCACGCCCCTAGCCTTTTATCTTCCCTCCTGCTCATTTTCAGGTCTTTCAAGGAAACTGCCTCCCTCCCCTTTCTCTTTCTCGCTAGTGTCTTTTACTTCCCTTTCACTTTGAATGGGCACCATCTTCCAAATCGTCAGCTCAGCCTTGTGCTATTTCAGTCACCGCAATTATCTTCCCAGTCTTATCCTATGAAATGCTAGAGGTTTCCTTTCACTGTTCAAGCCACTGAGAAAAGCCCTGAAGCATTGTCCCAGGAGCAGTGGGCCCCTCCACCCCCCCCCCAGTGGCTGCTCAGATACTCTCTTTGGCATTGTAGAACCCAGCCACCTTCTGTCAGAAACACTCTGCCACTGTCACCAGACAGAGGTTCCACTGAGTCCACCATCGAGGTGTGGATGATTCTTAGGGAAGTTACAGAAATTCAGGAATTCAACATTCTTCAGAAATTCGGTATTTTGAAGGTGTGGACTCAAACATCTATGATTTCAGTTGATGGGGCTTTCATTTTTAAACTGAACCCAGAGGGGATTTAGCTTGGTCAGAATGAGAAGGTTTCTCCAGGGAAGAGTGCTTTGCCACTGTAGAAAACATTCCTCAATGAGGTAGGTGGGAGAGAAGCTTTTGGAGATGAAACAGTGGTCGAATTAATATGTTTGGAAAGGATCTTACAGGTGGATCTGGGTGATAATTTTCAAAATAAAAAGAAGAGGCCCAGAAGGTAAAGTGATTCATCCAAAGTCACACAAGTCTGTGAACTAACCCCACTAACCTCACACAGAGGTCTAGAAAGGAACACAGACTAGCTACATGAGTTCTCAGCAAAACATACTTCTGGTGCATTCTACTCTATTTCTGTTTCTCTAGGCAAAGGCTCCCAATCCATTTCATTTTGAGATGCCGTAGCTCACTTTTTTCATTTTTTTTTTCATTTTTTTTTTTTTTTTGCTGGGACCTCTTACAAGGATCATCTTTAATTCCTAGACCCCTGACTCCTTCCACCCTGATTCTTGAATACAGGATTCATTCTCCCTAATTCTCTCATAATGAAGCTGGTGATTCTTATTTCATCTGCTCTCTGCCAGGTTTCCTGGTTAGGTGGCTATTTAGACATAGCCCCAAATCCTAGCTTCTTCGACTTCCCTATTCTCTCTCTCTATGCTCTATCCAGTGGGATGGGAAAGACCTTGGATCTACTAGAAGTCAACAAAATGGTCAGAAAAACTATGAAGCTGATGGGCAAAGAGCCTGCTAGATAATGGCTGAGAGTCCCTCCAACTTTCTTATTTTGTGACACCATGAAATGCCAAAAGCTTTTGTAAATGCTTGGATGTCTGTAATAAATTTAATTCTAGGTCCTCGTCTTTTTTAAATGATGCATTTTATTTTCTCCAATTATTAATTCATATGTGCTCATCATAGAACATATGGAAATTAGAAAACTGTATTTTACTTCTCACCATCTCTAGTTCATCACTTGATCATTATTAATGTATTTTTAGGTATGTCTCTTTTCTCTTTCAAATACATTAATGCTATGTTTTTACTATAAGTTTCAGGGCCACATATTTCTTTCCACTGACATATCTAGTTTTTAAAGAACAAATACTAAATAGTACATATAATGACTAAGAAGTACTATTTACATAACTAGTAATAAATAGCTAACAAGTCCCATGAAAGAAGAGCAATAATAATTTCACATGTAGTGACAGGTTTGTGTGCAAAAGAAGTTGAGAATTATTACAACAGAAAAACACTCAGTGATATGATCAGTTAAGTTGGAAAAGTCGAATGCTTTTCTTGTTTGTATTTTCTGGATGCAAAATATCCATAGGATATGTGTAGGATAACAAACAGAATGAAAAGCAAGGCTTCCAAATCTTGACTCCGTTCTTATCTGTAAGTTAGGAAATGTGCTTAGCCTTTCTGAGTCATCATTTCTTCCCCTATAAAAGATAGGTAACAATGCCTCTCTTTTAAGATTTTGTAATGACTTAGGATAATGTATTTTAGCCATTTAGCATGGTGCCTGACAAACAAGGGAGGGTTTCTGCAAGAGTATGAGCTTAATAAAGATGCTTGTGAAATCTTCTGGAATTTGTCTTTGTGATGGATTCTTATGCCTCCGACAGTGTGTGAGTGTAGTCTAAATCTTCCTGGTAGCTTAGGAGGAGACCAGCTGATTAGTTTCCACTGTGAGAACATATTTGCCTCTCCTCTGTATGAAACCCAGGGACCCGCCCCCAGCACTGCTTCAAGGGCCATAGGGAGAATGGTGGTAAAAGCCATCTGTCTGGCTGGGATGGAGAACTGATTGATAAAATTTTATGCACGTGTTCCTTGCAAGTCAGTGATTGGGGTCTGCCTGAGTCTGAATGCGCTGTCCCTGTAGGTATTTCAGAGGACATATGTAGTGGCATTTAAGTGCTAATTTTTGCTTTGGAAGAAAGGAAGATTTGCATCAGAGACATTATTAAAAACAAACGCAGATTGAGGCTGTAACATAGGGTAAATAAATAATAATCCTCACAGTTCAGCATAATAAAATCAGTCTCACTGTGGAACCCAAGAGAACATATACATTTACTGGTTCCACTAAAATAAATAAAATAAATGATGACTCAAGTCATTGGAGAGTATGGCATAGCAGAATACATTCTAATGGTCAAAAAACTAGGGTGTTAATTCAAGTTTATTTCTTTATCAATTATGCAATAAATCACTAATCTAGTTAGAAATTTGATTTTTTTTTTTAGCTGTTCACTTAAATAGCGTATTTTCTGATGTGTCTCGTTATGAAGTGAAGCAAAGATCAACAAAATATTTAAAATAGCTTGAGTGTCAAAGCTTACAAGAAGGAAGCCTGAGCTACAGCTCTGTTCCATTTTAATCACATTTGGATGAGACGTCAACTTCTTCAGATGGCAAATGAAATAATTAGCCTTGAGCAAAAAGAGTTGCTTTTCCTGCTGTATCAAAACACTACCAGTTTCCCCTACTATCTGTTTTCACCTTCTTCTTCAGTAATAGAATAGACTACAGTTCCCAGCATCCCTGGTGACTAGGTGATCATGTAACTAAATTCTGCCCTTGTAATTGGAAGAAGTGTGTCCATGCCCAGAGTGTCTTCTGACTTGCCTTCTTTCCTGCTAGCTGGAATGTGATAGGAAAAATGGTCACAGCGGCTGTGAAGATTCTTGTGTCCATGACACCATGGAGCATCATACTATAAATTTAGGACTGATTTATGTTCAAAATGTGTAAATGTCAAGGAAAATAAATATGTACTTCCATTTTTTTAAAGATTTATTTTTTATTTATTTATTTTATTTATTATTTTTGGCTGTATCGGGTCTTAGTTGTGGCACGCGGGATCTTCGTTGAGGCACGTGGGATATTTTCGTTGGAGCGTGTGGGCTTCTCTCTAGTTGGCGTGCTGGTTTTCTCTTCTCTAGTTGTGGCATGTGGGCTCCAGGGCGCATGGGCTCTGTAGTTTGTGGCACGCGGGCTCTCTAGTTGAGGCGTGTCAGCTCAGTAGTGTGTCGCGCGAGCTCAGTTGCCCCATGGCATGTGGGATCTTAGTTCCCTGGCCAGGGATTGAACCCATGTCCCCTGCATTGTAAGGCAGATTCTTTACCACTGGACCACCAGAGAAGTCCCTATACTTCTATTTTTTAGGCCACTGTTATTAGGTTTTTCTTTCAGATTACACCCAATCTTAATTTATATATGCACACTCAGCATTCCATTTTTTGTTTGTTTGGTTTGTTTGTTTGTTTTTTGGCCACCCTGCGAGTCTTGTGGGATATTAGTTCCCTGACCAGGGATTGAATCTGGGCCCTCAGCAGTAAAAGCATGGAGTCCTAACCACTGGACTGCCGGGGAATTCCCTCAGCATTCCACCTTGAAATTCAAATTATTATAGGTTTTCCAGAGTTTTCCTGAAAGCGTATCAAACAGTTATTATGGGAGTATATCTGCTGCCCCTCTGTGGGAGGTTCAGGCACCCACCCCCAATATTACTTTCACTGAGATGGGGGGAGGTACAACGAGGCACAAAGCCCATTACCTTATGTTTTCCAGTTTATACAAAATTCCACAGTGACCATGAGTTCTGAGCAAGAATCAGATACTGTATTCAATACTGGTGCTACCCCAAACAAAGATGGCAAAAGTTCCAATGTCTCCTTACTAGTTGCTCAATTAACAAGCACTGTGTGGGACCCCTGGTTTCTAGTGAGGTCTGTGCTAAGCAATCTTCCAAATATACAGAAAACATGGTATAAAGAGTTTCACTGGGAAAGCCAGATAACAAGGTTGAAACCAAGAATAATTGAAACTTAAATTGAATAATAGGGATGTAACTTGTAACAAGAGTTTCCTTAGGTGGGAAGATCTGGGTGGGTCACAGTTGTTAGGAGTGGTCTTAGAGAAGGAGACATGATAATGGAATGTAGAGGGTTCACACAATAAATGGGGAAAAAGACAGCACAAGTGGGAAGGCAGGAGGAATCCGCCCATTTATTCAACAGCCTCATGTGTGCAAGGCTGTGCTGGGTGCTTGGGATGACAAAATAAACCTTGAACAAGTAAATTTACTGCCCTGTAGTTTAGTTTCCTCATCTGCAAGATGGAGATAGCAATAGAATTCTATTCAGGACTAAATTTATTAATGCATATAGAGCATTTAGAAGAGTACTTGGTACATAACACATACTTGATAAATATAGGCTATCATTATTGTTATTTTTTGAGGAGCTCAAAGCCCAGTGAGGGCGACAACATGTAATTATTACGAATGGTAACATGGTGTAATGATTAGTATAATAGAATGTGGATGTAGCACTCTGGAAAACACAGGAGGAGAAAACTAAGAGTTGGGAGGAAGCATTTGTGAATCCTCCCCAAAGAAATCATATTAGAACTTGGACTTGAAAGGTGACCAAAGTGGTTGTTTCTCCACATAAAGAACAAAATTCCAGGGGCTTCCCTGGTGGTGCAGTGGTTGAGAATCTACCTGCCAATGCAGGGGACATGGGTTCGAGCCCTGGTCTGGGAAGATCCCACATGCCACGGAGCAGCTGGGCCCATGAGCCACAACTACTGAGCCTACGCGTCTGGAGCCTGTGCTCCACAAGAGAGGCCACGATAGTGAGAGGCCCGCGCACCGTGATGAAGAGTGGCCCCCACTTGCTGCAACTAGAGAAAGCCCTCGCACAGAAACGAAGACCCAACACAGCCAAAAATAAATAAATAAATTAATTAATTAATTAAGGAAAAAAAAAAAAAAAAAAAGGACAAAATTCCAGGCAGAGGCACAGCTTGTATAAGGGCAAGGTGGGGAGACTAAAGTGTGGCATATGGAAAAATGCTGATCATGCTTGGAGGGACAGCCAGGATCAATCAGATCTACTGGTACATACTGTATAAACACAGCAATTGTTTACAACTAATGTCCATTCAGATAGGGTCACATCTGTTCTGATTGGCTGGTACCTATGCTGAACTGGCTGTTGTTTTGAATATCATCCCTAAAAAATGGTGTGGGAGATGTGGGAAACGTTAACACAGGCTTTGTAAACTTGGGTAAAGAATCAGGCATAAGCCCTGATGGTTAAGTTCACTACTTCCTGAGAAGCAGACATCCACTTCACAGAGACAGCTGTTACACTTTTTTGTTCTCCTTATTATCAGTGATCTTCTTGTGTAAAATTTTCAATATCATTTAATTGATAGTGGATAAGCAATTTTTACTGACAAAAAAATACAGCTGATGGCTCTAGAAGTGTCTAAGCTATGCCACATGTTATTTGAAAGTTGTGGATGTGTCTTATACACATGTGATGCAAGGGTAGGTACTAATGGAATCTCCATATAGTCCCCGCCTTTCGCAGCCCATGATGATTTGTTCTGACTGATGATGTGAGTGGAAGTGATGTGCTCACTTCTGGTCACATATTACAATAAGAGCTCATATGTGTTCTCCACGGATTTTCTCCCTTGGCTATGCCGCCATGGAGAGGTGTGTGTCAGACACCTTTGTTGGATGTGTCAAATGAATGATAGAGAAAAATGATAGAATGTAGAAAGCTTTGTTATGCTAATAAACTGTGTTTGCAGGGTTAATCTGTAACCACAGCATAGGCTAGCATTACCCTGACTAGTGTCAGAATTGTTACCAGAAGTGGAGTGTCATACATTGTTATGGACTAAATGTTTGTGTTCCCCTCCAAAATTCACATTTTAAAACTCTACCTTCCAATGTGACAGTTTTAGGAGGTGAGACCTTTGGGATGTAATTAGGATTAGATGAGGCCATGAAGGTAGAGCCCTCATGAATGGGATTAGTGCCCTTATAAACGTTATGAGAGTGTTTGTTTCCTTCTCTGCCATGTGAGGACACAGGGAGTCAGAAGTCTGCAGCTTCGAGGGGCTTCACCAAGCAGAAGTGATGGCGCTGGCACTCTAATCTTGGACTTCCATCCTCCAACACTGTAAGAAAAAAAATTTTGTTGTTTTCAAGACACCCAGTCTATAAAATTTTGTAACAGCAGCTTGGACTAAGACACACATCAAAACCCTAAAATATGTAGCTTTGGATTAGTGACTGGTGGTATGCAGTGATGAAACACGTTGGAGGCTAAAAACATGATGATCGTGTTTTGCAGGGACAAAATATTTGCTAAAACTGTCACCTGGGGAAGTTTACTTGGTACCAGATGACATGAATTCTAAGCCAGAAACTCTCGGGAAAGACACTGAAAAACAGAACCTTAGTTTGGCTGTTGCTTTTTTTGTAGCTAGATTTGACAGGGGGTCAAAGGTTTGAGAAGGGTGATTTCAGAGAGAATTGACTGGTGCATATGCAGAACTAAAAGGGAGTCAAAAGAGTACAGAAATATGGGGAAAGCTGGCTTTGAGACCCCCAAACCATAGGTACTGGGACTTAAAAGGGCTTTAAAGGCTTATTTTACCAGTAATATCTTTCAGAGCAAAGAGTTTTTTTTTTTTTTAATATGATCTCACTAGAGCCTACAGTCTCAATAAATTAAAAGCTAGATGCAAATGCCGAGAAGGTGAGAAAATAAGCATTTTAGAGTATACTGAAAAGAACTGTGTGATTACTGATACATAGAACTTACTAGAATCAAGTGAACTAGAGGCTTACTGAGTTTTCGAGAACTTTTTACTCCCAAAGAAGCTATAAATCCTGTCTAAAAACATCTGTAACTATTGAGGTTTAAAATGACTCCTCAACCAAGAAGCAAGCTGAAAAGAAGTACAGTCTTAAAGGGCAGCATATTCCCCAAGGCCCATTAAATGTCATCAAGGGATATAATGGACAAATAAGAATATCCTGGAAAGGGATCCAAGGACCTTGGAGAACAATGGGTAAGGAGTCTCCCCCCAGAGGACAGAATCCATGTCTAATCAAGTAACATTTTGCATCCCCAGGTCCTTAGAAGTCTTCCCAGGCAGAGTAGACAAATGAATGCTCTGTGTTTTCCATTGTTCCTGTTTATTGCTGTTAATCTTATTTCCCTTCCACCATTATATAATGAGGAGTGAGCAGAAAACATGTTTAGTTCATACATTTCTTGACTGAGAAGAGCCATAGTTAGACACAATTGTATAATTGTTGAGTATCATGTGGATATTCTGCATTTTGAGCAGGATTAAATGATAAGATGAAATCTTAGATCATTTCTCTTGGGGAACCATTGAGTGTTCTCTATATATGAGAGTGTACCAGGTGGAATTCCTATAGGAAACAGAAGGCACTCTCAAATTAGAATAAGTTGAGGGAGGTTTATTGATGAAGAGTTCAGTTATAAAGATGTAGGTAGAGTGTAGAGGGGACATTGAGGGATGGTATAGAAACCTGGGGCCGTTGTCATTCATGGGCCCAGAAGAATGAGAGTAAATGGCTTCCAGGACCTGGAAAAAGAGCAAAAGTGAGTCATTTAGGTCAGAAAGCAAAGGTGACCTCACAGGAAGAGAATCAGGGGCATAAATACCCTGACCTCATTCTCCTCCTCCTCCTAGTTCTCCTGGGCCTTCCTCTTTAGTAATCTCAGTTGGAAGGCACTGGGCATTGAAGCCTTCTGATGTGGTCCATATATATTAGCTTCTGTGAGCAGAGAGCTAAGTTATGAAGGGGAAGAGCAGATATGGAAGGGCTGACACATGACATAAGGAATGGGAAAGAAGGAAAAAGAGGGTTATTAACTGACCAGAATGGAGAATTTAGGCATGTAATCCTACTCACACCCCCTTCCACACATTCACAACATAGCTTTCAGTGAGGAATAAACACATGATGATGCATGTTGTAGATGGGAAGAATTCCAAGCTTCAACACTGGATCAGTGATCTATGCACTCAGTAAGGGGTTGATGTGGGCCAGGACCCAAGTTCATGATTCCTTCCAAGGTATCAGACTGCTGGCCCAGGACTAGTCATTGCCTGGTTAAAAGTAAGTAGCAGGGAGTAGAGTTCATGAAGTATGACAGTGTATGAGCACCAGGTGATCACTCCACATTCTCCACTGACCACCCTGCTCACCTCTTGGTAGATTCATTGCATTAATGGTGCCAAATCTTTACTCCTCCCTATACCCATGCTTTTCACTATGTGACTTTGCAGTTCCTTTCACTAAAGAGATGGAGCCTGTTTTACCACTGCTTAAAGATAGGTTATTCTTGTGATTTGATTTAACCAATAGGAAGAGGCACAAGTGATACTATACCTGTTCCAAGCTGAGGCTCAAGAGGCCTTATGTGTCTGCTTATGCTCTTGTGCCTCTATTGCCATGAGAACATGCCCTGGTTAACCTACTGGAAGATAAGAAATATCTAAAGCAGAGCCGAGTCACTCCAGCCAAAGTCATCATACGTTAGGCAATACTGGCTGAACCCCACACATGAGAGCAATCCCTGGCAAGATCACTACAGATTAACCTGCCTGCAGTTGATTCAAGATGTGTGAACATGAATAGTTATTTTTGTACACTATTGAGGTTTTGTGGTTGTTTATTACAGTGCTACTGTGACAATAGGTAACTGATACAGTCACTCATTCTTCTCCAGGTACATTAAATGATCACTTCATAAGGCTATTATTCTACTTTATTGACAGCCTTGACTGCATAACAGCTTTAGGTCTAACTCTCATGAATAGTCATTTTCACAATGCCTTTTTCTTTAGTCCCTATAAGAATTGTTTTAGGCCCTCATTCACACTCAGTTCCTTTAATCATGCTTTAGCCTTAATTAAAGCCAGACTCTAGAATCAAACAGTATTACGTTTAAGTTCTGGCTTTGTTTTTTAACAACTATAATCTTAGGAAGATTAATTATACTTGTCAAGCTTCAAACTCCTCTTTTGTAAAATGGGAATAAACTGTTGTGAGAACTAAATGAGACATGTGAAGCTTTTAGCATAATGCCTTTGCTTTCCCTCATTGATAAGTCTTAGCCACAAGAGAAAAGGTTATATTTAGTTCTTGTTGTTATCACACTTGGAGATGAAGTATGGCATGTAAGTCACCAAACTGGATGGAAGGGATGAGATGAACCATGTTTACAACCACAATTTTTATTTCTGCCTATTGTTTGTTGCATCTTTCCCAGGGAAGAATAGTTTTATGAGGACCAGTAATTTTATGAATAAAAGCAAAGGGGCCAAGACTCCTTAGTTTATGGTTAATGTTTACATATTCCCAGGAGGGCAGCATTGCAGGTTACTTTACTAAGTCAACAAAGTTTGGAGCAGGTGATTCTAGTGTTCTGCTGAAGACAGTCTGTACCTGTTGGTGAGTCAATTGTTGAATTTTCAGGATTTTTCTTTAGCTGGATGTTCTATATACTTGCTATTAAAAATTAAATTAATAAATTCACAGTGAAATAAGTTACATTAAAAACAAAGGTAGCGACTACTCAAAACTCATCACTTCCTAGTTATTTTACCACATTTTACTACTATCTATGCTCTTGAGGTTATTTATCAATATATTAATTCCATCTGGGTGGTAGAAATATTATACAATGGTGTGGTATGATACATCTTTTCCCAACTCTGAGTTAGTGACACCACATTGATCCATTGAAACTGCCCATGGTGGCAGTATATACAGCTGAGAATCAGCAAATTCTACAGACCAGGGTTTTGTCTTGGCAAGTCAGTTGACCACCATATAACAGCACACCACTGGGTGGTCGGCTGACCTAAGCAGACATTGTTGGTTTTGCACTTGTTTAGAAGGACATTTTCCCCTGCCTACCTTTGCCATGATATGATATTAGGAAGTTGCCTATAGCTGTCATTATTCCTGCAAGGAAACGTTTTCTTCTTCACTAATATACTGATGAGTCAAACAAACTTTAGAAAAAGCCATCAGAATTAACTTCAGAATGTGGTCATTGCCATTCTTAGCTACCTCATGGTCTGGCAAGGGGAAGAGTGAGAAAAGTATAGCAAACATGAGGCAACCTTGGAAACCCGGGGCAAATATTTTCTGAGGATTCTTTCATTAATCTGATTTCTTGGCTGACTGTGGTGTGTGGAAGGAGTAGGGGCTTGAAAGGCAGGAGATAAGTGCTCCAAGCCCTGCTCAGTTGCTGCTCTCTCTGTGGCCTTATTCCTGTCACTTTCACTCTTCTGGGGCCTCAGGTGTACTCCTCCAGAAAATGAGGGCATTGTGGTAGATAATGTATGAGATCTTATTTAGCTCTCAGATTTCCTGATATTCAGGTCATACAGGGGAAATAAAAAGGAGCATCTCTGAAAGACTCTCCGTTTCCTCTCCTCCAATCTCCTTATGAATCTTTGGTGACAAGGTCCATTCTAGAGCCATGTGGCCAGCTGAGTCACATCTTTCAAACGAGGGAATTTAATGTAATGAGAAAGATTTTTCATAGGAAGATTGTGACCCGTGCCTCACGGCTTCTGATTTTGTTACAGGTTATGTGAAGAGCAAACTTCAGCCCTTCACGTCCCAGGATGATTTTAAAAGAGTGCAAAAGCTGCGTGGAGGGAGATGACCAGAAAAATGGCTTTCTCCACTTTTAGAGGTTGTGGGTCTCTGGAAATACATGCCAGCAGGAGGAAGGAGGGGTGGAGATACAGAGTTGGGGCCCTGGATCCTGCTGGGTAAGCAGCTCCTTCGGAACTGGTCAATGCCGCTGTCCCCAGCTAGTCACTGGCCTCTTCCACTGCCCCCCCCCCCTGCTCTGAGGCCAGCAGCCACCTCTGCCTCTACTTGGCTGGGCTGGGCTCCCACCACCGCTGAGCATAGCAGGGGACACTCATCGCCCTGAGTCAGACAAGCAGGAGGGGATGACCTATTAGACCACAGAATCCTTACCACATTCTCACTGGAGTCTGACTCAAGCCCGCAAAAGCAGGACCATCAGATTTTGTGGCCAAGATCCTCTCACCTCCTTGGTCCCCAAACCCTCTGGGTGTCCATCCACCCATCCTATGAGTGCTCCTGGTGGTGAGAAACCCCAGAGCCCTGAGAGGATTTCTGGAGAAAGAAGCAGTTTAGGGCAAATGAATTATGCTTTTAAGAACAAGCTGGCACCACACCCTCAGATGAAAATTGTTTCATACTTTGCGAACAATTCCTGACATCTCTGGGCTTTGACCGCTTGTAATTTTGTCTCCAACTAGACTGTAAGTCCCTGAGGCCTCTTTGGTTCATACTTCTTCCAGTACCAGTCACAAAGGAGCACTGGTGGGTATTTATGATTTGATAAATGTTTCCCTATGGGGCTCTGCTGTTCCAACTTGTGACGCCACAGGGATGGACATCACCTGCCTAACAATATGACGGCTCAGTCCCCCACCGCAGATGAGATCTGCGCTTCTGTGAACTCACTTGACACAATGAAATGCTTCAGTGGCCAAGATAACTCTTTCTCTATCCTTACTTTCATTCTATATTTCTATCTTTCTTTTCTTTTAACATATGATTTTTTTTCAACCTTTTGCACAGTTTTGCACAAAACCCATCTAGTTCTCAAAGGCTTCATTAGCTAACCTATTGGCTTTGACATGTGGATCAATTTTGAGGGTCTCTCCTAATCTAAGACTGTTTTTTTCCCCTAAATCATTCTTGAATTTGTTTTAATAGTTCTTTTTAAACTGATTCATCAACTCAGATTTAAAAATTGTTATCAGTTAATCTTAGCAGTATTAACAGCCCCTTACCATGGATTTTAAGAGCCAATGCATTGCATTCGTAGAAGTGGAATGAAGAGAAATGAAAACACAAAAACTTGCATATAAATGTTCATGACAGCATTATTCATGATAGCCAAAGGGTGGAAAACCCCTAGGTGTCTATCAACTGACACACAGATAACTAAAATGGGGTCTATCCATACAATGGAACATTATTCAGCCATAAAAAGGAATGAGTTACTGATCCATGCTACAGCATGGGTGAACCTTGGAAATACTATACAGGCAAAGAAGCCAGATTCAAAGGACACCTATTCCATTTATATGAAGTGTCCAGATTAAACAAAGTCATAGAGACAGAGAGTAGATTAGTGGTTGCCTAGGGGTTGGAGAGAGGGGTTGAAGAGAATGAGGACTTACTATTAAGGGGTATGGAGTTTCTTTTGGGGGTGATGGAAAGGTTCTAAAATTGACCATGATGATGGTTGCCCAACTCTGTGAATATAATAAAGACTACTGAATTGTACACTTTAACGGGACAAAATGAATGGTCTATAAACTATATCTCAATAAATCTATTACAATAAAAATTAAAGAAGAGCCAGT
Organism: Balaenoptera physalus; assembly: GCF_965194825.1. Lineage (NCBI taxonomy): Eukaryota > Metazoa > Chordata > Mammalia > Artiodactyla > Balaenopteridae > Balaenoptera > Balaenoptera physalus. The sequence goes on from NC_138898.1 coordinate 40,192,728, forward strand.
CTACCAAACCTCTTATTTTTATTTCACAAATTATCTTTTCCATTATGTATTTATCATCAATAAAATATCTTGCTCCTGAGTAATTAAGAAAAAATATAGTAGCAATCATCTTACTAAGAAACAATAATATAATAACATCATTAACAACAATGATAACATGCTTTGTTTGAATGGAATAGCTTTTTATATGGATCAACGAGGAAGCATTATTTAGTTGAATAGATTGGCAACAGCTACTATTGATTGCCTTTTAAAAATTATCGGCATATGGGAAAATCAAAGTACTTTTAATGCCTCCAGGGACCTGTGTGACCTGCTTTCTGTTTCTTCTATGCATCATCTCCCCCAACTCTTCCTCCTCACTCAGTGGCCTCTGGCTTGCTCTCTCTGTACACGCCTGGCACGCTGCTCCCACCTCAGCCTCTGCTCTGGCTGTTCTCTCTGCCTGGAACTCTCCTCCCACATACATGAGTGTGGCTTCACTCTCACTAATTCAAGTTTCACCCAGAAGTCAACTTCCCACTGAGGCCTCCCCTGACCACCCTGGTGTATCCGTCAAACATACTAAATAGCTTACTTATTCATTATGTTTACATTTCCTTGTGGATTTCCTCTTTCAGAATATAAGTTCTATGAGGTCAGGGATATTTGACTATTGTATTCTCTGATACACCCCTGGCATTTATCACAGTGCCTGGAATATAGTAGATGTTCAATTAATACCTGTTGAATGGAGGGATGGGCATAGATGCCAGTAGTCCAGTTTGAGGTATGCTGTCTGTGCTTTGCTACTTAATTTATCAATCAGTACATCTCTATCTTTATACATCCTTCTAACTTGGGATTAAATAACCATGCCAAACCCAACCAAACAAATTGGAAAACTGTCAAAATGTGTCTTTGGAAAGTAAAGAATCAGTCATTTAAAATGAAATTAATCTATAAGGAGAAATATACAATATAAAAAAAATCTGGACTACATGTTAACTATTATTCTGGTAAAAATATTTGATAGATCACTTTACTAAGTTAATATCATATATTAATTCAGTCAGCCAAACAAATATTAATTGACCATCTTCTGTGTGCTGGGCACATGGTGGCAGTAATATAATGGTGGCTCTTACGTTGCAGTGGAAGACCAGCACAAAGCAGCTAAACAAGTACATATAATGCCAATGGGTACTGACAACTCTAAAGAGAAACCAGTAGGGTAAGGGATAAAGAATTAAAGGGGTGCTGGGTTGGTCAAAAAAGACCTGTTTGAGGTGCTGACATTTGCACAAAGACTTGAGTAAAGTAAGGAGGAGACTCATGCACATCAGAGTGCCCCAGATAGAGGGACCAGCTGATGCAAAATCCCGCAACTGGAAAATGTGGGCATGTTTGAAGAAAAGCAAGGAGTGAAGAAGAAAGGTCTAGGAAATGATGTTAGACTGGTCTCCAGGAATCAAGTCATCAGGAAGCCTTGCAGACCATGGTGAGGACTCAACAGCTGTCATTTTAGGGCAAGAGAGCCTCTGCCAGGTTGAACTGACATGATCACTTCTCCATTGAGTGACATGATCTGATCTGAGAATGTAAGTAAAAGCAAAAGGATGCAGGCTATATGAAAACCAGAGGGAAATCTGGGACTAGACTCGATTTGGAAATCATCAGTGGACCACAAGGAAAAAGAGCTAAGTTGAGTCTCCTCTGCCTCGGAAAGATCAGACCTCATAGAACTTTGCCCTCATCCTGGGAGCTTCCTGTATGATGGGTAAGCTGGCACATGTCCAGAGGAGCAAACAGGACAGTCAGGAACTGTGTTGTGGTGAGTTCCATCTCCTCAAAGGCAGGATCCAAAAATGTCATGGGATAGACTCCTGTTCAGGATGGAAAGTAAGGATGCTTTACTCGTTCCCCAAAGTTACATAAAAGAGGAGGTCTTAACTAAGTTTGCTCCTCTCCTAGATTGGGTTTCCCCAAAGCAATCCCTGTGACATCAATTCAATGGTAAATAGTTTAGGAGGAAAGCAAAAGAAATACAGATGTGGGAGAGGAAAAGTGAGACAGGGAAAGGAAGGTAGCCCATAAACGGTTTTTTACTGAATCAGATACTGCTGTGAGCGACTGGAACTTAGTTCTGCTGGGGACTGCTGGGAAATGGTGTGAAGCAAGGGAACTGGGATATGTATACACCAATTACTATCTGACATTCATTGAAAGTTACTTCCAGTGGATGTTAATTCCCTTTCACTTCTTGCCCATCATGTGAGTGGCTAAGCTGCTGGATATGGGGGCCAGAGAAAGCTCTTAGGCAAAGAGAAAGTTGGGCTGCTGTGCCCTGAAGGAGTAGGGGTAAGGGGTATGGATACGGTTCCCTCAGAATCTGCTGCAACCACCCCTCAGGGTTACTGTTATTCATGTAGGCTGCCTATGTGCTCCCTGGGGTTTTGCAATCAGCCTCTCATCCCTTCTGGCCTCTCCAATCCCAGATTCTGTGGCACGGACAGCACAGGAGGAGGATGTGCTCCTCAGAGTCCAATCCTGCAGACAATTCCTTTGGTGGAATTCACAGTCTGCAGAGCACATAGTATTAATGGCCATGAGAACTTAAGGCAAGCCCATCACAGATCAGTGATAACACCCTAAGACTGTCTTTGAAGAACTGGATCATAGGAAAGCAAGAGTTTTATAGTTCAAAGTTAGGTTATCTTTTGTTTGTGACTATATCTGTGGGAAGAAGCTTATGAAGCCAGTGGCATCTTTCCTGGATACCAGGAGCCAACATTTTTCTCTATTTCTGTTCCCATTAAATACTATGTCTAGGGCACATGTGTTCTAAGTGATTTAACAAAAGACACTCTCTCATTGGCAGGCAATGCAAATATAAGATTAGCTTAAAGCATTTTCCTTTTGAGCTGAAATTTTGATTTGAGGCCAGCATTATCTGGGAGAAGATTATGTATGACTGAGTTTTAGTTAGATGCTGAAATGAAATGAGTGTGTGTGTGTATGTGTGCGTGTGTGTGTGCACATGCGCAGGAGCCCAAAGTGGGCTCACACACTTGCATGGAAATGGTGACCCGGTTCTAACTCTAGTGGGACAAGCAAGGCTGTTGTAAGGCAGGAATGACTTCATCAGGAACTCAGGAAATCCTCACTCAAACTTCCAAATATACAAATAGATTCCTTTTATTCTGCTGTGAATCAAAATGATGCCACGTCCTGTAATGAAGGATGTTGTTGACCAGGTTGAATGGGAGCCAACGGTGCCTTGCCTTTGTTTCTATGACCGTTGTTCCAAAGTTCAGCATCTTAAGGCTGGGAGTCACCTTATTTGGCAAACACTCAGGAATTCTGTTTCCAGATTTATTTGGGGGTGACAGAATTTTCATTTAATTTTTACCCCAGGGTAGGAGACATGTTAATTGCTTGAGGCCAGATGCACAAATATTTATGTACTCTAGGCAGGCTACTGTGCAGCCACATGAAAATAGAGAGTAATAGCTTAAAAAAAATTCCTACCATAGTGAAGCTACACTGTCATTGAGCCAAGGACTTTTTTTTTTTAAGTTGTCATCTGCAAATATATGTGGGAGTGGGTCAAAAGATAATGTTAGCTTATTTTTTCTTTCTTGCAGAAAACCATAGGCAACCATTAGTGTTTCTAAATATTAACTTCTCAAACCAACCAGGTAACTTGCTCCTGGGGATGGTAGGGTGAAACGGTCTGTTGACCAGGCACATGGGGATGAAGGGTAGTTGTAGCACCTTGAGGGCTGTGATATAAACACTTCTGAAATCAACAAGTGGACTCCCTAGGAGACACAAATGTCTGAGTCCCCTCAACCCAGCTGCACAGGGCCCATGTGGGATATCCTCCTTTGGATTTCAGAAGAGGGCACGCTGCCCAATTTTCCCAGCTGCAGGAAAGAAGAAATCACCCTAAATACTGAGTTAATGCATGAACTTGCAGTGTCTTCTGTCCCGCCTTCTGGTCCACCCCCATCAAATTATCTTTGTTTTAGGCCATGACTCATGACCCATCCCCACCCCTCAGTCAGCTGTGACTCATAGCAGAAGCCAGATAAACTGAGCGTGGAACAGCAGGGTGGGAGAGCTGCCGTGCTTTTCCTTTTCTTGCCTAATGAGAAAAGTTAGGTCAAATGGTCAGGTGGTGGGAATCTTCTTTGAGGGATTTGTTTTGTCTTTGTGTGTTTAATTTAGGGAAATTCCTTCATTGGATGGGGGATCTGGCTAGGTGTTCCCTTTTAAGGTAACTCAGTGATACTGTGTTTCAAGCTTTGACCATTGGTAATCATCTACCTTCGACTGATTGTGCAAATGGCCCTAATTTTTTTTTTTTTTTTTACTGCTCCCAGCATCCTTGTCCTTGGTAATGGGAATTTAAAGCTACTTCCATTAAAGGGTGGAGTCTCTTTTACCCACTTCTTGAATTTGGGTTTGGACATGTGACTTACTTGGTCCAATAGAAAGCTGCAGAAGTGATAATGTGCCAGTTTAGGATCTAGGCCTCAAGAGCCCAAAGAGTTGTTTCTTTTACTCCACTGCTTTTCTGTGCTAACAAGCCCAGGGTAACCTGCTGGAAGATGATCATCATATGCAGCAGAGCCAAGTCATTTAGGCCAAGGCTATCCTAGACCAGACAGATCCTAGGCCACCTGCCAGTTGGCTACAGACAAACGAGTCAGCCCAGCTGAAATGAGCCAACTATGGCCCAGGTTAACAGAACTGCTCAGCTTACCTGTAGCTTCATGAGAAAAACAAAAACAAAAAACAAAATTGCTGTATTAAGCCACTAAGATTTGTGGTAGTTTGTTACTTTGGCAGTAGATAACTGAAATGCTACCCTTGTGTGTTTTAAATCTATGAACTGACATTTTTAGATTAAAAGAACTCATGCCCTATGTATTTCAGGAGACCATACTTCTGAATCTTGAGTCCTCTCAGTGATCAAAATATTGTTGCTAAAGGCCCTCCAAAGTTGGAGAAAGTTAAGCTCTTAAAGCATGTCATATGAATTTATTAAGAAGAAAATTTACCTCTATTCTTCTGTGCATAGGTTATCAAACCAAGATGCAGTAAGTGCCAGACCCATTGTATTACTTTGCTAAAGCTGTAAAATACAAAGTATCACAGCCTGGGTGGCTTAAACAGCAGAAAGTCATATTCTCACAATTCTGGAGGCTGAAAATGCAAGACCAAGGTGTCAGCAGGGTTGATTTCTTCCGAGACCCCTCCCCTTAGTCCTCACGTAGTCTTCCCTGTGTATCTGTGTCCCGATCCTCTTCTTATAAAGACCAGTCATAATGGATCAGGGCCTACCTGAGTGACCTCATTTTAACTTCATTACCTCTTTAAAGACCATATCTCCTAATGCAGTCCCATTCTGAGATCCTGGGGATAAGGACTTCTACAGATGAAGTTGGAGGGACACAATTCATTTAGAAGACTCATGTATGTGCTGCCTGTTGTTCAATTCCTAAAACACAGCTCTGATTATATGACTACCTTGCTCAAAATCTTTCTATGGTTCTAAATTGTATATAAGGATGGAATAAAGATTCATTGTTCCCCACACTGACCTCTCCAATTCCTCCATTATCTATTTTTTTGGCTGCTCCACATGGCCTGCAGGATCTTAGTTCCTCAACCAGGGATCAAACCCAGGCCCTTGGCAGTGAGAGTGCCGAGTCCTAACCACTGGACCTCCAGGGAATTCCCAATTCTTCCATTATCTTAATCCAATATCCATACATGATTATTTGCTATCTTTATTTCTAATTATTCAAACCACCATGACTGACACATATTTGCCCCTTTAGTCTACTTTCAGTTCCCTAAACATACACACACACACACACACACGCAGAGTTCTATCTCTGTAAATCTTATTCAGCTCTCCCCTGTGTCTGGGATGGTTTTGCCCACAGCCTTGCTTGTCAAAATTCTTTCAAATCCTGTAACCTCCAAAAATTCTTCCAGTTTCATACTCCAATCAGATTGGATCTCTTCCAAGAAATCTGGTGTCACATGACACCTCTACTATTGTACCTTTTACAATCTTTCTAGGTTATGACTATGTTGGTTGTGGTGTGAGCTGCAGTTATAGCTTAGTCACTCTTGCATTTCTTACAGTGGCCACTATGGTGCATTTCATATTGTAGGTACTTGGGATAGAAACTACCATGGTCACCATTTTCCATGTTACCCTCTCCTTCTTGGGCACACAGCCTCCCTTGCAGCTAAAGTGGGGACATGTGACTGAATTTTTGCCGGTTGGATGTATGCAGAAGTAATGTACAAGTCCCTATGTGTGGATATGCCAGTGAACTTCCTGTTTACTCTCAGAGGTATCTCCTGCCCTTCTCATCTTCCACTGTATATTACAGGACTCATTTTCCCAAGCTGCCTTGCCTTTTGGACTCTTGATAGGTTCAGCCAATGGAAGAAACCAGATGAAAATTGAAGTTTGGGAGGGAGGGAAAGGGAAGCCGGGATACGTCTCTCTCTCTTTGCTTCCTATGGTGTCTCTGTTATCAGCCACATCTCCTCCATGGCTCCAGGTCCACTGGACACGAGTCTAGCATGGATCTTGCTTCTGTTGGATATTCTAGGTCCTGGACTCTGGGAAATATCCCAGCTCTCATGTGATAGTTTCCTGATGTTCCTCTGTTTGGTGGCCTTTCTGTCCCTTGTGTGGCATCTGTAAAACAGGAACCATAATGCCTGCCTCCTAGAACTATTATGAAAGCAAATAAGCTAATATACGCAGAATTCATAACTATGGAACTAGTGCCTGATGGAAACCAAATCCTGAGTCTCCCCCACATCACCTAGACATGTATCCTTCTTGAGTCCTCTCCTCCTCAGTCTCTAAAACTCTGCCTGGTCATGTTTTCTTTCCTACCTTCAGGCCACTTGTAGGTCTGTCTTGCTGCTTCTGTGTCCTCCCTTCAGCCCTTACTCTGTAGAGACCTCCCATGATTTACTTCACTACATCTCTTTTTTCCACTCCATTTTGAGAGAGTACCCTCACCTTCCTGGTTTCCATGCTAAACTTTCTTCAAGGAGGACACTCCCATGTGCATCCATATCTGTCATCTCCCTCTCGAGTTTCCATCCCGTTTCTCCAATTGCCTCCTGGGCCCTCCTTGTTGGCCACCCAGTGCTATTCATGGAAGAAGTGTCAGGTGGGGAAAGGAGAGGTCTAGTCTCCAACCCACCACTGATGCATTTAATAACTAATTTTGGGGGGACTTAGATTCTCCTTTAAGAGAGGGCTTTGGGGACAGCTGATTTCTAACTAATACTCCTTCTAACTCTATTGCTTTGGTTTTGCATCAAAACTTAATTAATCATCTCCATTTCCCACTCTTCAATGACTTTTACTCCCAACTTCCTTATATCTGTCAGTATTATGTCATTAAGGCTCAAAATGCTAGAAGTCAGATATGAATCACTCTCCTTCTCCACTTTGGCAGTTGAGGAGTTAAGAACTCCACTATTAAGTCCAATTACTTGAGTTCAATTCTTGACTTCAGCACTTATTTATTATGTTACATGGCTATCTTTCTTTCTCTAGAACACAGTTTTTCACCTGCACAAAAAAAGAGGAAATGAGGAAAACACTCAATGCAGTACTTGGCATATAGGAAGCACTCAAATAAATGTTTATCATTATTCTTCCATCCATTCATCCAATAAACATTTGTTTGGCAGTGCAGTTACTTCCCTCTTGAAATTTATTTTTACTTATTTTATCTCCTGAAAGTTGATTTTTTCTTTTGAAAGAGGCTTAATTTCTCTTAAGTTACAAAACAGCTTGCACAGTAAAAAGCTACACAAAATATATAAGGAATTTACACTTTTAGGAATAAAGTATGCAGGTAGGGTGACCATACATCCAATTTTCCAAAGATGGTCCCAGATCATACCTATCATTCTATCTTAATTATAAATAGCATCCCATTTCTGTCAAAAGTGGCCCGAGTTTGGATGATAAACTATGTGGTCCCCTATGTATACGTGAGTTGTTTGGGTCTTGGGCTCTATCACCACAAAGTGCTCCTAGAATAAAGCTCCCATATTTAAATGACATTGGGTAAAGAGTATTTAAAAATAAATACAATTCTTATCTACTGTGATTTTTCACTCAGTGGCATTTATGTAATATGATTCACTTTATGTTTGAGGCTGAACCTTTAATACATTTTATCCTATGTGTTTCAATAATAAAGTAGAATCCATCTGATTAGTAGTTTAAAATAATTTTCTAGTTGAAACTCATACAACTGCATTAAAAACAAATACGTAATATTTGCTTTTCTGAATTGGAGATTATGTACATGTAGGTTCTTTCTCACAAAATATGCTATCCTTAATTTTTGTATAAAGATTAATTATATCTCAAAAGGAAGAAATGAAAGCTTCATATCAGAAGAGAAGTTCTTTATAGTTTTTAACTTCCAAGAACCACTGTACAGGGAGATCAGCTCAGTGCTTTGTGACCACCTAGAGGGGTGGGATAGGGAGGATGGGAGGGAGATGCAAGAGGGAGGAGATATAGGGATATATGTATATGTATAGCTGATTCACTTTGTTATAAAGCAGACACTAACACACCATTGTAAAGCAATTATGCTCCAATAAAGCTGTTAAAAATAATAAATAAATAAATAGATAAATAGATAAAACACACCCAACACACCTGAAAAAAAAAAAAAAAAGAACCACTGTAAATAAAGTCATCCTCAGTAGAGGCTGTAATGTTTTCTTTGTTATTGTTTTTGCTTGTGTTTGTATACCTTAATACCTTAACACCCTATCCAATTAGTATGTCTGGAGGAATTCATTCCAGGTCAAATGTGGAACAAAACTTCCAACTCACTTTTATTCACAGCTGGGGCAGCCCTTGAAATTGTCAAGGGAAATTCTGGGGACTCCGGGGTCATACTGGAGAGTGACATCAGTCCATTTCCTCGGACTCCCTTGCTCAGAGTCTTTAACTAAATAACATTTTGGAAGTTTAAATGAGGTGTCCTGCATTCCATGTGATTTGAGGGACTCAAATATTTTTAATTCAGTAAAAAAATTCAATTTAATTCAAAACAACAAACATTTTCCCCCAAGTCTTATGCAATATGCCACAGAGATCATAAATACGATTGAAATGTGAATTTGTTCATACAAAACAGCAACTTCCCTCAACCCCCCCTCAAAATGTGTAAAACCATGGTTTCCTCCATAGGGAAGAGCTATGGGGATTACAGTGGTTTGGCAAATACACTCTCCATTAATTGCCACTTACATCAGTTAACAAAATTAAGTGATCAGATAGATGAGAACACTTGGTGTCTACCTCAGCCTTGGGCCTTATTGTCGTGTTGAAATGGAAACCCATGAAACACACATAACTAGTCCCTCACTTGCATATGCTTAATTCAAATATAGATGTTGAGGCTCTTCTCACAGAAATTATGCTTTAAGGGATCTGGAGTGGTTCGTAGAAACTCACATCATTCAAACACTCCAAGGGATTCTGGCAGGGACTCAAATCTCCATCAAGATGAAATCCATCCTGCCTCTCAAGAAATGAAGACCCCTGAGGGGGTAGGTTGGAACCCAGAAGTATTCAGAGCACAGAGCGAGGAGGCACATCATATATACACACATGCACACAATTCATGAGAAAAGTATTAAAATCATTTTGGACAAGGAAGACTGTGGATGAATATTAGTACTTTGATTCCTGTTGGATTCCTTTAGTTTGATACTACTAGGCTAACCCATCCAATCATCCATCTTTCCATTCACCCATCAATTATTTACTAAGTACCAACTACATGCCAGTCTCTGTTATAGGCCCTAGGGTTAATTATGCTCCAGTAAATGATTTGGTTGAAGTCCTTCTCATTTTTTACCTAATCATTTTAACTCTAATGCAATATGTTGAGATTTGATTGGAAACTGAAATATTCAGATGTGCTATAATAAACTGGTTTTATTGCACTTCATAGTGGATACTTGGTTCTCCTTCTACAGCAGACCTGGACTCTAGTGCCAAAAGTAGGATTTAGTGTCTGCATAATTCAATTTAAAGAATACTTGGTAGGCTTCCTATTTCTGCTGTCCCCATGCACCCACCCCTCTTTTAATTGCTAATTGATGGCATGAAATACGAATATGTTCATTCGAGTTTTAAGGCTTTGATCTTTATTAGGCATATCATCTAGTTTTTATTTATACTTAATCTTTTTATAACCCTACCACTATCTCCCACCCTCCACCTACCCCTGGTCCCACCCCGAATGGCTCATGTCCACCTCTTACACAATATAATATATAAAATGCTGAGCTAGAACCCAGCAAACACTCCTACTGAGTCAAATGTCAAGTACAGGCGGGGAACCTAGGGAATTGGGTAACTGACAGGGGTGCCGTGATAGAGGAACAGGATGAGGAAACATTGTACCATTGTTGCTGCAGCTGGCAAGCTAATACAGACAGTGAAAGTGCTGCAAGGTAAACCAGCCACCCTGCAGGTGGCTCCCCTTCCCTCCCCAAATCCACTCTCCACCTTTCTTCACCTGCTCTGTACCACGGGAGGCTGACCCACATGGACTATGCTAGTGGGTTTTGTCTTCATTTGGGCTTCCCCAGAAGCAGACACTGAGATAGGGATTGATCGTAGTGCAAATAACTGATTTGGGTGGTGATCCCAGGATGTAGGGAAGAGAGACAAGGAAGGAAATGAACCTAATGGTGCGTATGTTATCAAGCAAGTTTTCATTGCAGGCAACGGGCACTGGGTCCTGGGGGAGCTCTGGGAGATGGTGCAAGGTGAAGAAATGGGGTATTTATTCACTGACGCCTGCCAGCCCTCCTGCAGTTTAGGGCTGCTTTGGGGAACATCCACTTTCCAGTACGTTTGCCATGCACGTGGGCCATGCGTGCTCCTCTGCCAAAATGCCCTCAGGCCAAATGTCTTAGGAGCAGAAAGCCTTCCACATATACTTGGGTGCCAAAGGGATATGGTCAGGGCTGCTACTTAGCTTGGGTAACGGGTGGCACCAGCAGGAGATTCAGACAGTGGGAGGGGAGTGAGGTCCAAGGATCGTGCTCTGAGTGTTCACCCTTCCCCACCGCCGCACCCCTTCCTCCCCTTGCTTCGGCTGCGCCCCCTGACAAAGTCTGCAGCTTGTGTCAGGATGTTCCTCTCCCTACACTTCCTCTGGTTTCCAGAACGTGCTCCCTCACTTTGCCCCTCAATCCTACCAAGGTAACCGCTTCGCGATGTCACAGACCCCTTCTTGCTTTTCCAAAATCATGCCTGCAACTGTATAAAAGCCCCCTTATTAAACAGTTCTCTACTAGCCCAGTAAAATGTACCTTTTGTTACCTGATATAAAATATACTTTTATATCTGGAGTCCTCTCTCATTAATACTTCACAGCAACTCAATCGTTCTCACGTTTCTTCTTTTGCAGGTGTAAGAACCTGACAGGTAAGTTGTCCAGTGCTCTGAGGGCTAGGATGTAAACGAAGCAAGATGGAAGGTCAGTTTTGCTGATGACAAGCCCATGTTCTAAAAACTATGTAATCCAGCCTTGTTGTTAATAACAAGCGTTATTGATGCTGGGTTTCTGGCTGAATGCTAAGCCCATTGTCCAGCCCTTGGCCAGGTCCCCCTGAGCCGGGGGGTGTGGGTGGGAGTGAGGGATGCAATGCAGGGGAATGCAGAGCAGCGTGTGGTCAGGCAGGCCCAACTGGCCAGGTGACGCCCCGCCAGATGGTCTCCCGCCCCAGAGGCCACTATTGAAAACCTGAAAGAGACAAAACGCCTGTGGAATCCTCCTCCGAGAGGGACCAGATGCTCCTTAGGAAACCTGTTCGCGCTGCAGCATCAGACGACGGACGAACAAAGCAAGGAAGAAGGAGCTGCCCTGACTTGTCTTAGAATAAAATAAATGCCTACCGCCTCCTTCTCCCCATCTGTGGTTATTCGTAGGTTCAAATGACCCCATCAAAAGATAAGTATTAAAAACAGACTCTGAGAAATCAAGTCCCCATATCGACGTTCAGGCTTTCCAAGGAGAAATATCTGAAAGGGAAGTTAACCAGAGGAGTCTCCCTGCTGTTGCAGGGCCTGGGTGGGGAGCTTTTTCCACTGCTAGTATTTCTGTTGGCAAGGAGTACACGCTGTTGGAGCATACCCCCCAGGCCTTAAGTGGGTGCAGTGGGTCGTGAGGGACGGAGCCTTAGCAAATGGGGCTGGAGCACGGTTTTGTCTGGTGTGACCCCGGGGTGCCCGCTGGGATCTGTGAACAGGCCCGGGGCTGCGGGAGGGCCCTCCGCCCGCCTTTGTTCCGCCCGGCTCCAGCCTGCAGCAGCTGATCTGGTTATTATGCTCCTGAAAAGAACTTCTAGGTGGCCACAGTGACCATAAGGAACCGAGAAACCACGAGGGCTGAAAGCCACGAAGAACAACACATCGGCTGCTGAGCGCTAATCCCGCCCATAATTAGAGGATCCCTTTCAGCCCTGTGGTGCCCGTCGAAATCTGAACTAAGGCAGAGAGGAGCCCTCTGAGGTCTGTAGCCCGCTGACCAAATGTGCCGTCATCAGCATAATTCGCTCATTTCGTGGGGACTCGATGTTTTAAAAAGAAAGTCAGAAGGCTATCCAAAGAGAAGCTTTGGGGCAAAACCAGACCGCATTTAAGGTTTAATTAAACTCGCCTTAGTTTTCTCAGCTTTTCCCCCCTAACCCATTCTTAAAATCCTGTGCACTTTAATGGAAATTTAATCTGTGCGGGTCTGATTTGTTTACCTTAGACTCATCAAAACGCTGTTTTGTAAGAACGATTTCATATCCAACAAGATTTACATAACTTTCTCTTGGGCTATATTTCTAAGAAATAAAAACTGATGTTTGGGTCCTAAATTAACAGGTTTGCCTCTTCTGGGACCTGACACGGCTTCAGCTGTGCAGTTGTATTTTTCTCTGCTTTCCACACTCCCCGACCCCATCCCAGGCATCTCCAGGTCTGCACTGCAATAAAGATGATCTGTGTCCTGTCTCCAGAATTTAACCTGTAAGGGTGCCCAGGAAGAGCCACCACCACCATGTTCTGTGATGTCACCTTCTATTTTAATTTGTCACACACTGCCTGCTGGCTGAGTGCAGGAAAATGCACATCTGGTCACAAAGGTGCTAATCAACTTTGGTTATTGGCTACACTATCACATAAACTTTAAGAAAGAGGTCATAGATAACTTTTGAAAGTGATATGAATCCATCTCTTTTAAACTTATTTAAAAGTACACATGTTGCAATGAAATTATGAGGGAGATGAAGATAAGGTCGTGAATCTTTGTAACACTTTTGACTTTTTTTCCAACTCTATTATCTTTTTGATTCCCCTAACAACATTGTGAGTTAGATAATGGTAGACTTTATTAGTTCCCTCTTAACAGTTGAGGAAACCGAGGCCCAGATTTTCCACTGCCACACGAAAGATTCAGGATCCTAACCTCGGTCTTTTGTATCTTATTTGTGCTTATTTCATTAGAGCAGAACACAGGCAGGGGAAGAGGACCTTAACTTAGGGACTTGCTTATCCAAATTTCAGTAAGATATCTGTTCACATCTGGTTCAGCAGCTAAGGAGAAGACAGAAAGAAGACTAAAGGCTAGCAGCTTGGGGTAAAATTCCTGTTTGCCATGAGATCTTGGTGAATAAAAATATGAAGACGTAATTTCACTTGTGACCCTACAGGATCTTTCCAATAGGATTGGCACAAATCCCTTTGGTGGCTAGGAATAAGAAGGGGAAAATGTAAATTACTGTCCCCCTAGAAGGCTGTAGTATCAACTTGAATTACTCTCTCAAGCACATATTGCAAATACAGCAAACCTGGTGAGGAGATATGAACACGAGCCCCACTGATCATACCTTTGGTACCAAAGGATGCAACTATAAGCCTGGAATTCAGAAGGATAGATAGAGGGATTTTAAGTTTTAATTAAAGTTTCTTAGCTTGAAGCAAATATATAATGTTACTAGCTAGCAAACAGGCTACATTTGGAGCCAATTTTGAATACCTATTCAATGTTTCATTCTGATTGAGAACAAATTGGTGTTTTAGTAGGATATAAGCCTGAATTAGAAGCAGCATATAATAAAATAGATAAACAACAAGGTCCTACTGTAGAGCACAGGGAACTATATTCAATATCTTGTAATAAACCATAATGGAAAAGAATATAAAAAAGAATATATATGTATACTGAATCACTTTGCCGTACACCAGAAACTAACACAACACTGTAAATCAACTATACCTCGGTTTAAAAAAAAAAAAGTAGCATATAAGTAGCCAATCTGCATCCTGTCCATAATTCCAAGTCAAAAAGAAACTTTGAATAAGATACATTTACCACATATGACCCTCCAAAATGTTCCCATGAATGGCAAAAGATTTGCACACATTTAAATTAGATTTCACACAATCTGTCAAATGACAGAGTATTAAGGGGGATTAGCCTAATTAAACGAGATTGTGAGAATGCCTCTGAGAGAGGCAAAGTGCAGATATCTTCCAAGTAGGATCACAGCAAAGGCTTCCAGAATCTATTATGCCTCTTTCCCGGCTCTCAGGCTGCCCCGTTACCCTCGGTCACAGCAGCACACTTGTGTATGCAGTGACATCTAGTGACAAAGAAAGCAAAACCAGCCCCAGGGACACTTTCCTCACCTGAGTGTCTCCACAAAAATGACCCTGTCCTGGTCACCACAGATTTGTGCACAGTGGTGTGTGTTACAAAACAGATACACCAGTTTCTGCACCAAATACATTCAGAGAGGTAATAAAAAGAAGGTATCAGAATCCAAACAGGCATTTAAAACACATTTCTTCCTGTCGGACCACTCAGTGAAAACTGGTGTTCATGCTGCAGACGCAGAGTTACTGTGGAATGTTCTGAAGGACTATTGGCATCTTCCAAGGAAAGAATACATTATGGTGAATAGAACATGTTGTCCAATATTCATATTCAAATGTTTAGTATATATAAACAAGTGACACAGGCAAGATGAAGATTTAACTAAACTTCAAATTAATCTTAATCTAGGTGAAACTCATTCTAGATTAACTGGGGTAATCCATAATAAAATATTTCCTATTTTATTTTGCCTGATTTTAGGAGTTTAAGCAAAATTATATATACAATATATGTATAGACAATATTATATGTATCCACAACTTTCTCTGTATAAGAAGGAAACAAGAACTTGAGGTCTTGTCTTGGTAGAACTATAAGAAAGTGAAACCAGAGCTGTCTACTGCCTTCCCTCAGCCACACCATTGCTGGTAAATTCTGTCTCGATCAGGACCAGGGTCTATAAGCCCCAGGCACCTGACCTTACAGGAGGCAATGATGGTGCATGCCACCATCCCACTCCCCTGGAGGCCTTGTCACTTTACAGCTACCTGGGACCTCCACTGGGGCCCTGCGGTCTGAATTTTCAACAAACACCCAGATGATTTTTATGCAATTATACTCCAGTCTACACATGCCAGTGAAAAAGATAAAATTCCACTGGAGACATGGAATGGGTTCAAACTTTGTAAAGATAATTTAAAGTCATACAAGTTGCCTGGGACTGGGTCCATGAAAGTCAATATCATGAACTAGACTGTCCACTTTTTACTACAACACTTAAAAAAAAAATAATTGTGTACTTGCCAGAATTATTCTCAAGTGAATTACCAAATGGCTGAAGGAAAGAACTAGTTTCTTTTCTTTCCTTCCTTCCTTCCTTCCTCCTTCCCTCCCTCCCTTCCTTCCTTCTTCTTTCTTCTTTCTTTCTCTCTCTTTCCTTGTTTTTCTTTCTTTCTCTCTCTCTCCCTTTCCTTCTCCCTTTCCTCTTTCTTTCTTTCTCCCTCTCTCCCTTTCCTTCTCCCTTTCCTCTTTCTTTCTTTCTCTCTCTCTTTCCTTGTTTTTCTTTCGTTCTTTCTCTCTCCCTTTCCTTCTCCCTTTCCTCTTTCTATCTTTCTTTCTTTCTTTCTTTCTTTCTTTCTTTCTTTCTTTCTTTCTTTCTTTCTTTCCTTCTTTCTTCTTTCTTTCCCCTTCCTTCCTTCCTTCCTTCTTCCCTCCCTCCCTCCCTCCCTCTCTCCCTCTCTCCCTCTCTCTCTCTCTCTTTCTCTCTTTCTTATTATTCTAATTTCTCTGTGTGGGACTCTCTTTTCTTGCTCCTGTGGGAAAATAAGCTCTATTAAGCAAATATACTTTTTAAGTAAATCAGGCTTACAGTTATATTTTTTAAAATACTAGTGATACAGCATGGCTGGGGCCTGAAAAAGGTATTCTCAGTTCCTCTGAATTGCTGATTATGAATTAAATGCTTGTAAAGTGAATAATCATTGATATAGCAAAGAACCCTGTTATTTAATGTCTCCCCATAGTAAATCCTGTAGTCAACTTTTACAGAGATAATAATCAACTAATTATTTTGTGATGAAGTGGGATATTAATATTTATATTAGGTTATTTAAAGTTGGCATATCATGTGGACATTTATGATAGAAGCAAATGTTTCTGTTGGTTATAAACATTCATTTACACTCTTGCAATGTAGATTCTAGTGCTTACTGCTGTTGTTCAGATTTAGATTTTTTTTGAAGATTTTCTTTCCTCACTTGTTTTGGTTTACAACTGTCTTTTCCTTTGAAGTTCTGAATGTGCACTAATTTTGCCAGATGCTGTTTTAAGGTTTGCAGATATTATTTAATCTATATTAAATCGATTAATTTAATGATACAATAGATTATAATTTAATCCATTAAGTGCAATACAATGAGGAAGTTACTGTTACCATACCCATTTTATAGATGAGGAAACTAAAGTACGGAGAAGTTAAGTAACTTGCCTATGGTGCATAACTAGTAGTTAGAAGTGTTAGGGTTCAAACCTAGACAGTGTGATTTCATGGTCCATGCTCTTAACCATTTTGCTATTATGCCTCTTTACTTTTAATGTATAACTTGAATTCCTTAAGGCTTAGTTTCTTCATCAGCAAAGCAGGATAAAGATATCTTTTTCTAAGGGTTGCTTCAAGTTTTAAATGAGGATATATATTTGCAAACTTCAAAACAATATATAACTCTTGGTTTAACACATCACTCTATTTCTTCCATTTGTTTGTACAAGCATATTAATTGAACACTTTCAATACAACAGATAGAATAAGATTGAATTATTGCTCTCAATAATTGTCTACTCAAGAGATAGATCATTAAATAAAAATACTACAGAGTGATAAACTTTCTAGCAGGAAGATGGGAGAAAGGTTTGCTGACTTGGGTCCCAGGGCATCATTGAATCTGGGCATGAGAATTTTCTGCTGCTTGGCTATGAAGTAAGGATACCTCTATGACAACAACCGTAGTTTAAACTAATGTAACTAGTACCACAGAGGGTACATTTAGAAGCTTAAAAGAGCTCTACCCAAATCATGCAAGTTGAGGTACCAGCCTCTGTTAAATTGCTCACAAGCAAGATTGATCCTGAACTTGGTGGAGAGCCACACCAAGCCAATAACAAGCGACAAACCCAAGGGCAGACAGGGGTGCCATCTTGAATTGGCTTCTTTGACATTCTGATTGATTTTTTTTCAAAATGTGAATATTTTTCTTTAGTATCATTTGTATCTTGGATATGACAACAGAAGCTCTTTCATACAAACATTTTTAAGAGCATTATAATATTTCTTGTGTCTTTAATTCAATAAAAATGATAAACCTCAAATTACCCATACACTTTTAATACTCTTTCCAGTTTTAAAAAGCTGCTGACCAAATTGTGTCACTCCTAAACTTCGTAAGTTTCCACTCCTAAAATGGCAAGCATCTACTCTTCAGAATGGGACTTAGGGTCTCACTTAAGCCATGGATGGATGCCATGATCTGTGGGGAGAGAATCTGAAGCCTTTATTTAAATACTTGATGATACCCTTCCCTGTTAGGAGGCCAGAGGAAGGAAAGATTGCAATCAGGCCTTTGTTGTGACACAAGTACATCCCTCCTTGAAATGCACGCTTCCATTTGCATCTGAGGTATATATAGACCAGGTTGTGCATGTCATGATATTCCATTTGAAAAGAACAGAGCAACCTGATATTTTGCTTTCTGTTGATTGTTTTATCTTTCAGTGGCTTTTAGAAGAGCCAAGGTGTTTTAGGCTTTAGGTGTTTCCCTTGAACCCATCTGAATCTTGGGGCTCAACTGTACTGGGCAGAACCAAGAAAGAAAATGGTGCAAAATAAAAAAGTATGAGATGGGGGCTTCCCTGGTGGCGCAGTGGTTGAGAGTCTGCCTGCCAATGCAGGGGACGCGGGTTCGGGCCCTGGTCTGGGAGGGTCCCGCGTGCCGCGGAGCAGCTGGGCCCGTGCGCCACAATTGCTGAGCCTGCGCTTCTGGAGCCTGTGCTCCGCAACAAGAGAGGCCGCGATGGTGGGGCCCGCGCACCGCGATGAAGAGTGGCCCCCGCTTGCCGCAACTGGAGAGGGCCCTCGCATGGAAACGAAGACCCAACACAGCCATAAATAAATAAATAAATAAATAAATAAATAAATAAAAATTAAAAAAAAAAAAGTATGAGATGATATGTAAGTCTGCTAACGCATGAAATAGGTGAATAAATTAGGTAGTATTTCAGAAGCTAGATCTCTGTTACAAGAATATAAGGAAACAGGGAGAGGTCTTTTCCTGCTCACCAGGACCTTCTTTCCATTGGAGTTGTATTTATGGGGGGAAGGAGTCTGCAATACTAAGAACTCCTTACAAAGGGAAAAACTAAAGCTAGGTTATGGTATAATTTCTAGTTCATTGGAACTAAAATTATTTAAATCTAATGTTTTGATATATAATAAAAACCAGAGAAATCACTACTAAACCATTCATCATATAGTTAATTTTTACATATATTTTATTATTTTAATTATAAAAACATTTTAGAATTTTTTCCAAATACATATCTTTGTTTATATATATAAACATATTTGCTTATATATAAACATATTTGTATGTTTTAATATATATTTTGTATATGTATGTATAATGTTTGTATATAATATATAAATAATATAAAGTACATATATATAAAGTACATACATACATTAAAAATTTGTCTGTACATTGCTAAAAATGTTCCTAAACAGTTAGAGTTACGTAGGAATAAAAATGTACCTGCCTCTATCAACAAAGATATGTATTTGGAAAAAATTCTGAATAGGTTTTAATAATTAAAGTAAAATAGATTTAAAATTATTTAGTCATACAATGAATGTTTTGTTAATAATTTCTCTTTGGTTTCTTATCACCTGATATGACCATTCTTTTGAAGGCAAAGAAATCTGTGGATTAAATCTGAAATTAGAAAATTGCTAAGATACCACAATACATAAGTGAGTTAGTCACAGACTGAATGATCATCTCAAACCTCAAATTATTCTGAGGGTTTAGAGTCTTTACTTTTATACCATGCACATGGCATATGATGTTTATTGGTGTTACTCTGAATGACTTTATCTTTTTTTAAAAAAATACATTCTTGCTCTGAGGGAACGTGGATTACTAATACATTTCCTATGCACCGCTCACACAACTATTACATCTTTCTAAACCATCCTATTGAATAGGAAGCATTCTGGAGCTCAGAATCAGCTTATTTAATAGAATTGCTAGACTATTTGCTTCCACTGAACATTTTTCAACTTAATGCCTTAGAAGAAAAATATTTTTCATGATCCAGCAATTCCACTCCTGGGTATATATCCGAAGAAAATGAAAACAGTAATTCGAAAAGTTATATGCACCTTAATGTCCATAGCAGCATTATTTACAATAGCCAAGATACAGAAGCAACCTAAGTGTCCGTAAACAGATGAATGGATAAAGAAGACATGGAATATATACACAATGGAATTTACTCAGCCATAAAAAAGAATGAAATTTTGCCATTTTCAACGACATGGATGGACCTGGAGGGTATTATACTTAGTGAAGTAAGTCAGAAAGAGAAAGACAAATACTCTATGCTTTCATTTTATACATGGAATCTAAAAAACAAAACAGACAAATGAATATAACAAAACAGAAACAGACTCACAGATACAGAGAACAAATCAATGAGGAGAGGGATTGGGGGAAGGGCAAGACAGGGGAAAGGAATTAAGACGTACAAACTACTTGGTACAAAATAAATAAGATACAAGTATGTAATGTACAGCACAGGGAATATAACCAATATTTTATAATATCTTTAAATGGAGTATAATCTATAAAAATAGTGAATCACTATATTGTACCCCTGAAACTGTTATAACATTGTAAATCAACTATACTTCAATTTTAAAAAGTTCTCACCAAAAAAAGATTAATATATGAGGTGATGGATGAGTTAATTAACTAGATGGTGGAAATCTTTTCACAATGTATATGTATATAAAATCACCATGAAGTACAATATCTTCAATTTTATTTCTCAATTATATCTAAATAAAACTGTATTGTATTGTAAGTACAATATCTTACAATTTTATTTCTCAATTATATCTAAATAAAACTGGAAAAAAAGGAGAAAAATAAAGATATTTTTCACTTTCTGCAGAATAACAAATGTGATTTTACTTTTATTTGACTGTGTTTAGCCTGAATAAAACTGGTGTGGTTCTCTATCAACCATCAGATGAAATGAGGGTAATAAAATTACTCCTCTCATAATAAAAAAAAAGTGCATGTGTGAAGAGAAAAAGCTAATTAGGGACTATGAAAGGTAATTTCAAAAAATGATACCAATAATGAATTGCTGAGAAAAGCATTTTCATGTTTGTATGGTAGATGGCTACTGACCTGAGCTTTGGAGAGTAAATATTACCTAGAAGCCACAATCAAATGGCTAAGGATGCTTAGGTGACTGCCTTTTAAGATTTTAAAGCCCAAAATGAAATGATTCTTTTTTTAAAGAATACTATATGTTGCTCAACCGAATAGGAATCCAGGCCAAATTTTTACTTCTGGGTTTTCTTGGAAATAAATTAAGGCAGAAGACAGATAACACTGATCGTTGCCCCTTGTCCCATTATTCAAGTAAAAGCAGATAATGTGAACAGGAAGAGCAGTCCTGAAGGGTAGAGGAAGATGGAAGCATCTGTGAAAGGGTGTGGCATGGGGAGTGGGGGTGGGGCAGCAGGTATTCACCTCTACAGTCTCAGCAGATACCTGGCTGGTGCTCAGGCTGGTTCAGAAATATCAACTCTTAGCCATCCCTCAATGGGGTTTCTCTGACTGCCTTTGTGAATTTAGTCATGCACTTGAGAAATAACTGGACAAAACCTTGGAGAATGTCTATGCTTAGCAGAATGCATATATGTACACAGAGAAGCACCCATGCTGCCATGTCCCTTATTACTACACCTGCAGGGTTGTTTATATTTGTATATCTTACTGATGTAGAATTAAATTGAACACTAGGAAATGGTGAGTAAAGACCTTTCACTACGTTAATGTTGCCATATACGAAGATGGGTTGGAAGTATTACACAGGTGGAAGAGAGATGGAATATTTGTATCTACATTTCTGGTATAAAATAAGGGAATGAGAATGATCCAGCAATGTCACTCCTGGGCATATACCCAGACAAAAATATAATTTGAAAAGATACATGTACCCCTATGTTCAGAGCCACACTATTTACAATAGCCAAGACGTGGAAACAACCTAAATGACAATCAACAGAGGAATGGATAAAGAAGATGTGGTACATATATACATATATAATTGAATATTACTTAGCCATAAAAAAAAAGAGTGAAATAATGTCATTTGCAGCAACATGGATGAACCTAGAGATTATCATATTAAGTGAAGTACGTCAGAAAGAGAAAGACAAATACCATATGATATCACTTACATGTAGGATCTAAAATATGACACAAATGAACATATCTATGAAACAGAAACAAACTCACAGACATAGAGAACAAACTGTGGTTGCCAAGGGGGAGAGGATTGGGGGAGGGATGGAGTGAGAGGTTGGGCTCAGCAGATGTAAGCATTTATATATAGAACAGATAAACAACAAGATCCTACTGTATAGCACAGGGAACTATATTTAATATCCTATGATAAACCATAAAGGAAAAGAAATTTAAAAAGAATGTATCAATATATATATACATATAACTGAATCACTTTGCTGTACAGTGGAAATTAACAGAACATTGTAAAATAACTATATTTCAATAAAAAAAATTGATACAAAATATGGTGAGTGAAAGAAGCCACACATAAGAATACGTGCCAAATGAGTCCATTTAAATGAAGTTCTAGAATAGGCAAGTGGTTATTCACCTATGATCTGTGATGACCAAAAACAGGTCAGTGGTTACTGGGGTAAGGAGAACTGACTGGAAAAGGGCAGGAGGAAACGTTTTGGAGTCATGAAAGAGTTTTGTATCTTTATTGAGGAGGTGTCTACCTTTATCATCAAACTTCAAATCTGTACATTTTATTGTATGTTGATTACCCTCAATAAACTTTATTTCAAACAAAAATTATAATGATAATAATAATAAAAGTAACCTTAAAGTATTCCCAGATTTCCTTCGTAGCAGTACAGAGGAGTCATGAATTCCAAAAATGTCTTACACAGCAATTACTTTTTTGTAATGGGAGCAGAGGCTCCAGGAAAACCTGTTTTGAAGGACAGCCTACATGTGCCTGTATCAACTCTGCTATGTTTGATTATAAAAACTATAGTCATATCAATTTACAGTTAAATCCCATGGGCTCTTTCCACTTTTGATATATCGATTGCGTTTACCACCATGTCAGTACAACTTCTATTTCTGGGCCAGGGACTGCTCCTGAGTATCTTCTGAATCTCCCTATCCTGATCCTAAATAGCACATGTTCTGTTATGCATGAAGATATTGGTGCTATTCTGAGGACACATTTCTATCAGATTGTAATTGATTGTTTTCCACTTGTGGCTTTGATCTATCACACAATGACAAGCTTCATTTAAAAAAAAATGTTGCTTTTGTTTTTTGATTACCCAGGTTCTACCTCTTATTCAGGACCTGGATCAGTCTCATGCTGTGCTTTCTTTCTGGGACACCCCTCAAACACACCAGCCTTTGACTCAGATAAACACTCCTCTAGTGTGACAGAATGTCACCTTCCCTCAACTGTCACATACTTCGTAGGTGATAAGTGTTTGTTCCCAACTCCAAAAGCAAAGAGTCAAATGAGGGGGCCCTGCTGAGGCGAGAGATCACACGCTTTCCCCCAAGTGTGGAAACAGTGAGGAGCGGGACAGCTGGCTGGCAACAGCTTTCAAAATATTCCTCTTGGAAGGTATGTCACAAGCCGTTCTGAAGGTGGTGTCCCATCAACCATCAGCACAGCCTTTAATTTTATCAATGGTCTTGATTCCCTTTGAAGTTTTAAAAATATTGCAAACACCTATAAAATTAGAGACGATAGTACAATGAAGTCTTACATATCCGTTATCTGTATTCAAAAATCATTAAGAATTTGGTTCATTTCTTCCATTTACAATGAAACATATTTTAAATCAATTTTTATCCATTTTGCATTCCTCTCTCACAAATTTCACCATATTTCTCTAAAAATCATAATTTTTTTCTTTAAATATCACCACTTGCAACAACCAAATCTAACAAAATTAACAGTGTTTTTTGGGGGGTATTATCTAATACCAAAGCCATAATCACTTCTCTCTCATAGTCTCAAAAATGTCATTTTTCAGTCTGTTTGATTAAATCAGGATACAAACAGTGTCCATACATTATGTTTGGTTGTTATTCTCTCTTAATGTAGAGCAGTACCTTCTATTTTGTTTTCAGTATTTTCATACCATTGGCTACAGACATTAGGCCACTGCCCTGTAGATTTTACCACATTCTGGAATTGTCTTCTTACTTATGGGTTCTCTAACTTGTATTTCCTATGAATATATAGCTCTAGAGGTTTGATTAGGTTTAGTTTGTTTTCAAAATATCCTTCTTTGGTGTGCAGTGTACTTTATCAATACGAAGCACATCAGAAGGCACATGTATTAGTTGTCCCACATTTAGTGATGCTAAATGGGAACATTAATATTAGGTTCAGGGGATTCATGACCTGATTCCTCCTTCGAAACATTTCCATTAACCTTTCCTCTAACAGAGATGGTCATTCCTGGTCAATTGTTTCAATAGGAATGGAAAACGGCGATTTTTCTAATTTCGTCTTTCTTTCCATATTTTAATACTTGGAATTCTAATATTTCATTATCAACTAGGAATATTTGGATACCGTGAATACAGCTTAAACAGAAAAATCAGGGTAAATGCTTTTCTAATTGCTATTTTCTGAGTAAAGATTTAGTGACCGAATGACCTGCTTTACCTATTTTATATATATGTATATATATTGTATATTACATAGTGTATAATAAGTTGCCTGCTTTTGCAGAGAGAGGGGAGAGGGGAGGAGTGTGGACATGAAAAAGATGGCTTTCTTTTTCTCTTTTTTGAGTATTTAAAAAATAAATATATAGGGACTTCCCTGGTGATCCAGTGGCTAAGACTCTGCGCTCCCAATGCAGGGGGCCAAGGTTCAATCCCTGGTCAGGGAACTAGATCCCGCATAAGAGTTCACATGCCACAATTAAAGATCCCACACGTGGCAAGGAAGATCCCGCGTGCCGCAACCAAGACCTGGTGCAGCCAAATAAATAAATAAATAAATAAAAATAAATTTTTTAAAAGGTTAATTATTAAGAAAACAAAAAATAAATACATACATATATATCTAATATGTTTTAATAAGTTGAAATTATTATTCATTTTGTTGTTCTAATCGTCCCATTGTTGGGCGTCTTCTTATTGGCATCTATGTTTTTGACATGCCACAATTTGTTTCTAATCTCTTCTTTGTTTTCTGACACAACCCAACCCAGCATTATTTTGTGTATTTCTTGCCTTAATCCTGGAATCAGCCATTTCTCTAAGGAGCCCCATTTTTTCAGTATTGAATGATCTGGGCACAAGGTATGCACATTGCTATTTGTGTGTCTTCTCTAATAGACCTTTCCAATAGACAGTGCTTTTGTAAGCTGAAGATACATTAGTTCTTTGTCATGATATAAACTGCATTTTTCCCCAAAGCATCATTTTCATTTTACTTTTCATAAGGTGTTTTTTTCTTGCATCATAGTCAATATTTTAAATGTGTTTTTTGAACTATAGTTAAATGTCCCATCTTCTCTACATTGTTCTGGATTTTATTATATCTAGAAAGATTTTCCCACTGTCAGATTATAATGGATTTCATTTTTATGCTTAGATCTCTGAATCGCATGGAATTTACTGTGGGTTGTGGTTTGACACATGAATTGAATTTTGTCTTTTTTTAGTGGCTTGACAGTTTTCTCAATACTATTTTTTTTAAATGTTAATCTTTTCCCTGCAGATTTGCATCACAATCTTTTTCATATTTTTATCTCATTTGTACTTGGGTCTATTTCTGAATGTTCCTTTAGTCTTTTTACCACGCTGTTAATTAGACACTGCCCATGTCTAAGCCCACTACATTGTACCTTTGTTTACCATTTTTCTGTTCATTTTTGTTTGTTTATATTTCAATATAAACTTTTTGTTTGTTTATATTTCAATATAAACTTTATCTTCATTTTGTCTACCCCTCAAAAAAGTCATTGCTATGTTTTTATGTTAATTTTATAAATTTATTTAAGTGACTTCTATATGATGTTGAATGTTCCTATCAAAGAAAAAGATAGTCTTTTCACTTTGCTTACATACATTTTCCATTTTTTAAATTCATTTATGGTTAAGTATGTAAAGATTTTTGTTGCTATTGAAAATGAGGTCTTCTATGCTGTTATCCTGTAACTAGTTCTTATTTGTGCATATGAAAGGTATTGAATTTTGTATGTTAATTTATATCCTGACATTTGTCCATTGTTTCTCTTGGGTTTCATTAATGCCTTCATTCAAAATACAGTCATACATCGCTATTCTATCCAAGTTCTATGTAAAAATCAAAGATGCATGGTGCCTTCAAATAGTTCTCAGCATACATTAAGCATTTGATAATTGTTTAGCTATTATTATTTATTTGTTGTTTATTAATTTATTATTATAAGGCAGAAAGTGGAAAGTGCTATGGAAGTTGAGAGGAGGGAAACATTATGCAGCTGACTGGGGCTGACTTACTATAGTCAAAGGAAGGCAGGTGGACCCCACTGGTTGGTGGACATATGGAATGGTCTTATGGAGAGCAAGGGCATCACAGGGAAAAGAGAATTTGCCAATACTGAACATATAGAAGATCTTCCTCAAAGCTAAATGTAAAAATCAGAATATAATGGCCAATATTATGAAATGTTCATATTTACACTATGGCCACAGCAGTTGTTAGATTCACTCCTAGGACAGTGTATCACTTCCACGTATAAGTCACTTGGTTTTCAAGAGAATGAGGTAGCACACTCTTGAGAATAGACTCAAGGCACCTGGAAAGAAAGGACCATCTTATAGGTGCAAGCTAGTCCTTAACAGCACTTTTTAGTAAGTGCATGATGTTTACAGAGGATGGCTGAGGATCAGCTGCACTGTTAAAGTTAGCCCACAACGATGAGGGAGTGCAGATAACACTGTATACTCTCAGAACCATGACAGCAGCTGCTGTCTGTGAGCGATTCTGCTCAGCATAATTGGAATTCTGTAAAATAGCAAGACTGCATTGAATTAACCCTGAGCCAGGAGTTTCAATCTCATTTCACTTAGACAAGAAAAGGCAAGTGTGTTTCTTACATTCATCAGAAAAGACATTGCTGTGGGATTAGCACTAGGATGGAGCCGACTGAATGAATGTTTATCACCAATGAAATAGTCCTACTCACTGTGTTAGAATGTAATGGCAGAATTTGTTATTGATGGAGTTGTTTTTCTTTCAGAGCTGAGAAACCAAGATTTTAGAAGCCCTAGTGAGTATGATCATTGTAATGAATCATCTGGCAGAAATTACCAGTTTCCAAATTAGCAGAATGAATGTTATATAAATAATTTTACTAGGGATGAATCAGAG
Organism: Balaenoptera physalus; assembly: GCF_965194825.1. NCBI lineage: Eukaryota > Metazoa > Chordata > Mammalia > Artiodactyla > Balaenopteridae > Balaenoptera > Balaenoptera physalus. The sequence continues at coordinate 40,219,916 of NC_138898.1, forward strand.
GGTACAAGTCAGTGCCTGAAACAGAACCACACTGATAAGTGACCCTGTCTTTTTTCCCTTCTTGTTAGTTTATTGGCATGTATGATCATCAATAAATATTCCAAAAATAATAGCTCCTTGAGTCACCAGCATCAGCATGACCAGAGCTTGTCAGATATGCAAAGTCTTGGGCCCCACCTCCAATCTACTGATTCAGAATCTCTGGGAGGGGGTCCCCAGAGTCTGTTTTAACAAGTCTTCCAGATGATTCTGATACACACTAAAGTTTGAGGAGCACACTTTGAAAAACACAGAAAAAAACAGGGATCTGCCTTCTGAAAGTGATTAGTGGCAATTTAGGAAAGGCAAACAAGATGATTCTTGGCAAATTAGATGAATCCCGATGAACTGGTGACCGCAGTAATCCCTCTGGAACCTCTCGCTTCATGCATCACATGTTGATGAGTAGAGTTCCTCTAGGGTGACCAACTGTTCTATTTTCCTCCGCACTGTCAACATTTTAGCACTGAAAAGCCTTTGTCCTGGAAACCCCTCATTTCCAGGCAAAGTAAGACAGTGGGTCACCCTAACCACCATCTGGCCAGCAACCCAATGAATGAATTAATGGGATCAGGGCTCCTGGAGTCTCCTGCTGCTTCTCTGATACTATGATATTACCTTTGTAAAATGTCATTATGGAGCTTGGCTGCCAGATGAAAGATTTCTATGGAAAATGTGGAAGCTACATTAATTCATCTGCACACAACTTTAGGAGCATTTCAGTAATTTCTACATTTCATAAGAGTTAAGAGTATAACTTTGGAGCCAGGCTTCAGTGTCAGAATTTTTCTTCATTCATTTTGTAGCAGTGTGGTCTTTGGCAGACAAATTAACATCATGGTGTCTTGGTTTCTTCATCGGTGAAACGGGAATGGTAAGGTACCTATTCATAATGTTATGGGGGTATGGACATTTTGAACACCTTGGTAGACAATAAAAGGTCAACACATTTTACCTAGTATTGCTAGTAACCAGTGAACTAATATTGCAGACTCATCTACTTTGGGAATGACATTAGAACCGAAGACATCTCTAGGAACTCAATTAGTATGAGTTCCAAGTGACACTTTGACCAAGATAGCAAGTATGTTCAATTTTCACTTTACTTCCAATCAATTGGCAGTGGCTATCTGGAACCCAATGTTCAGAAGGATTCTGAAGCTAGATATGGAAATGGCAGGAAAGACTAATGCTACTGATTCATTGTGTCCCTGGCAAATAGGGGGCAGAATGAATGTTATATAATTACCATTGCCATGGTCAAGAGTCAAGGACAACTTGGCAGCATTTCTAGATGTATGGACTGTGTAAGGAAGAGTCGCTGTAGCTTTATATTATAAAGGCTGAACAGAATTAGACACAGAAGATTGGTTCCACAACTATGTTTGATATTAGACTGTGAAGACTGTCTTTGCATTTACTAGACTCATGCCTTTAGATGAAACTGAATCGAGTTTATGTATATGATACAAAAATTCATGTTGCACTTCTCACTTCCTGGGTTTGAATCAAATGTATAGAGTATTTTAGTTGGGCTTATACAAAATACCCACACCCACATGCCTACACACACACATAAAGGCATATACGGGAAGTATGGATATAATTTAAATGACTGATACTTTCATTTTGTGAAAACTTTGACTCGCAGTTACATTTTATCTGCTCGCTGCTGAGTCATGCATCATGCATGCAGTAATGGGAAAATAAACAGCGTCCATACTCTCGTGGAAATAAGTGTCTAATGTAGGAGCTTGACAATAAATAAAATGCCATGCTTATAACTATATAATTACAATGGGGAGATAATTATTGTGGGGAGGCACTTCTCCATGAGTTTCTGATGTTTCTACGTGTCTTGTGAGCAAGGGCACTGATGCCCTTTTTTCTGAACTATTTCTCCAAGGTCACTTGTATAGAGAACAGCTTTGGAGGATAGAGATAGTGTCTCCCTCCAGAGCATAGTGCAGTCATAACTACTGTTCAGTACAGTAACTGAATATAAAGGCAAGCAGGTCGTTGTCCATTATAAAAGATTCAGGTTCTCTAAACACAGGATTCCTCTTCCATAATGCAATGCATTGTGGGCGCAGACATCATCTGGCTCTCTTTGCATCTCTCTGTGGGACTCGGGGTTCAGGAAAACAGTGCAAAAACAGTAATACTATGGCTACTGCTATTGCTATGAGCAAAAAAATCGTCCTTCATCTCTGACCCAGTTACCTACAATCCTCTGTCAGATCTGTGAAACTGTGGCAGGCTAATGGGTTTGCCTACATGCAGGGCAAAATCTGATTTTTATCTTAGGCTTGCTGGACAAGTTCCCTCTGTCTCCCTCTGTCTCTCGCCCCCTCTTACCTCCTTTCCTCTCTCTTTGCAACAACAATAACTGCAGGATAGCACAATTCTTGGACCAACATTTCTCATAAGAGCTTCTAAACATTCTACATTTCATTCCTAATGCGAAGTGTATCTTTCTGACAAAGGTGCACAAGCTTCTTGGTGTAACTTATGTGCAAATAACATTTAACAGAAGAAATGTTCTACTCTGGTAAGTATCCAAAATAGAGGATGAAAGGGGAAATAAATATATGTTGAGCTTCAAGGAGTTTCGGGGCCTATGGAGGAGACATTGACCAAGAACAGTAATAGCTAGAAAAATAGATAAAAGTCATGCCAAGAGCAGCCACCCCTCACACCCCGACACCCCCTGCTGATGTTCCCAATTTTAACGAGAAGGCCTCTGGTATTTCACCATTATACATTGAGCTGGCTCTATAATTTAGATTTATGTTTTTAATTAAGCTGTAGAAGATCCATTCTAGTTCCTAGTTTACTGTTTTTATTAAAAAATGGATACTAAAACTTATTAAATCTCTTTTTTAGCAGTTACTGAGAAGATTTCTTTTCTGCAGTCATTAGTAACATGTTAAATTACATCAGTAGATTCCTAACATTAAAACCTCTTTGCATTCCTATTTGTTTCTGCAAGCTATTATTATATCCTGCTGCATTAAATTTATGAATATGTATTTTTAGGATTGTTGTATTTGTTCCTACATTCTTTTACAGATTCCCACTGTGAAAGATGGAAATTTTATATACTTATACTTCCTCCCAATTTATTTTTCTCCTCTTGACCTCCTCATTTTGGTTTGTTAATTTATTTTTCATTCTCCAAGTGGTTATCTTAGTAATTATATGAATACGAAAAGTCCATGAGAGAAACAGAGTCATAAAAGCCAGGCTATAAGCAGAGAAAGATGCCCTCTGTTTGTGGCCTGGGATTTAAGCAGAATTCTAAAATATCTTTTTTATTTTTATTCTACAGGTGTACTTTGAAGACTCTAGATAGTTCTTGATGTTCTATTTGCTTTATTTCCAAATTTATCAGATTATTTTAAACAGGCTCTTATTCTTTACGCATGTTTTAAATTTGCTTTTTTATTTCTTTCAATACAAAGATTTTGTGTTCTGTATTTTACCTTTGGTAAATCTGATATCTGCCTTCTTTGTGGGTCTAATTCGGCATTTGTGTTTGATATCTCTTTCTCACAGGTCTTGTTTCTGTGGGTGCTTTATGATGTGTGTTGTGTGTGTGAGTGAGAGACAGAGAGAAAGAGAGAAAGCACAAGTGAGCTAATAAGTATTGGGAATTTCTCTGAGGAAATATTTGTATTTACTCCTTCAGTGCCTTGTGTGGGGGGCATTGAGTACTCATAAACACTTTAAATTACAATTCTTCGTGTGTGTGTGTGTGGTGTCATGTGCCTTAGAAAATATTCTTTCAGTGTCATTTTCAGAGCTCTTGGTCACCTACTTTTCCTCTTCCATCTTGCCATGCAAATGGCTTTTATTGTTGTTGGTGGTTGGCTGTTTGGTATGGTGTGTCTCTTCACTCCTACGTACCTTCTCTGCCACTTCACACTCATAGATGTAGCTTGGATGCCCCCCAAACCTTGCTGTTCCTTACAATAGTGGGGTCTCTGGTGTGAACTTTTGGTTTGTAGGTACTACTTTTGGAGAACCATGTTTGTCAGAACTATTTGTCAATTCTTGGCTTTCTCCCTCAACTAGGTTTCCTTTTCATTGCATTTTCAACCCTCTGTCATAGACTGTGGTCTGGGATTTTGCTGTCTTCTAAATTCTTTGTAAATACAGTGTTCTATCATTATCATCACTATTATTATTATTATTGCTATTGTTATTATTTTGATTTCAGAAAGGAGAGAGTGGCAGAGAGGCCTTCACCAAAGCATCTTTAGCTGAAATCTAGCTTAGTTAAATTTCATCAGATGGTGCTGGGAGTCTCTGGGCTCAGAACTTGGAATTAGGTTACAGAATGTCAGAGGTTATACCGAGTAATACCCAATTTAACCTTCCAGTGATTCACTCTATAATTCTACCTTGACTACTCCCTAGAGCTTCAGAACTATGTAAATCGCATCTTTCAATCTCATGATATTTCTGCAATTTTGTGACTCTAATGGTTATACAAATAAATTTATTATAACAGCCAAACTGCCAGAAAATAGTCTTGGAATCAAATTTAATTAAACTTTGGAAGTTTCTGGTTATGTTAAAATAAAAATGATGTGTTAGAAAATTTTGTAATATTTGAATTTACTGAGCAGCTATAACTTGGATATTGGGGGCGACAAAAACTTAGCCTGATGCGAAGAGCACTGCCTCCCAGCCTTTTTGGATCTCTGGGAATTCCAAATTTCAAGATATTTTGTTATTTAAATTGAAAAATTATGAATCTATTATGAAATTGTAAATTATTTTGAGTAATTTTGAAACCATTTCTTGAAACTATTAAACTGTCTTTAAAATGTGCTCATATTAATTTTTGTAAACCTATCACCTCCCTTGATAACCTTAAGTACCTAAAGTTTTATAATTATAGGTATTCAGACAGGTAACTGAGCTTGGCATGTTCAACCCAGTTTTCAGCATGAAATTGTATCTGTCACTCATCGTGTTTCACAGGCACAAGCAAGCTCAACACAAAAGCCACTTTGCATTATTGTCCAGCTCATTTTATCTCTCCTTATGGTAGAAAAGATGCCTCTTTGTCCTGACCAGCAATTAGAAGACAGAGGATTTAGAGAACAAGGTAAATTAAACCAGGGTCATCATAGGAGTAATGAAATCCTCTGTGTGTTAGAGGCTCCATCGTAAACTCTGGTCTTGTCTCACAGAACCAATTGTGGTTTTCATTAAATGGGGTTCTGAAATAATCTAATGAGGGATCCTTTACTATATTTTCCCTAGAATGCCTGTATGAATGTTGTATATCCATATGCTAATGAGTTCTCCTGTGTGATGGTGGATTTATGAATGGGAAGGCCAAGATGAAAAAATAAGTTGGACTACATGAACCAATACCATATAACTGGTCAGATAAGAAACAAACTCTAAATTTCTAGATTCTACATATATTCCTCCAGTTCCCTCACTCTGAGGTATTGGTTAAGTTGCCTGATTGCATCATGCCTCGGTGTCCCAGAGTGTCCACGTGATCTTTTTAAAATTTTTATTTATTTTTTTCTATTGAAGTATAGTTGATTTACAATGTTTCAGGTGTACAGCAAAGTGATTCAGTTATACATACACACACACACACACACACACATATGTATACATATATATGTGTATGTATATATGTGTGTGCATATATATATGTTCTTTTTCAGATTATTTTCCATTATAGGTTATTACAAGATATCGAATATAGTTCCCTGTGCTTTACAGTAGGTCCTTGTTGATTATCTGTTTTATATATAGTAGTGTATATCTGTTAATCCCAAACTCCTAATTTATCCCTCCCCACCTTCTCCTTTGGTAACCATAACTTTGTTTTCTATGTCTGTGAGTCTATTTCTGTTTCATAAATAAGTTTATTTGTACCATTTTTTAGATTCCACATATAAGTGATATCATATGGTATTTGTCATTCTCTTCCTGACTTACTTCATTCAGTATGATAATCTCTAGGTCCATCCATGTTGCTGTAAATGGCATTATTTCATAGCAGCACTATTTACAATAGCCAAGACATGGAAACTACCTAAATGTCCATCGACAGATGAATGGATAAAGAAGATGTGATACACAGACACACCCACACCCACCCACACACACACAATGGAATATTACTCATCCATAGACAAAGAATGAAATAATCCATAATCCATATGAACCTTACTGCCTTCTAGGACAGTTTTTCTTGAAATTTCACATGCACATGGATCACCCAGGGGTCTTGTTAAAATGCAGATTCTGATTCAGTAAGTATGGGGCTGGGTCTGAGAGTCTGAATTTATTAACATGCTACCAGGAGATGCTAATACTGTGGTGCTCAGGTCACATTTAAAGTAACTAGATTTTAGAACTACGCTGTTCCATATGGCAGCCACTACTCCACATATGACTTGAAATGTAGCTAGTGAGATGGAGGAATTACATTTTTAATTCTGTTCCATTTTAATTCAAATTAAAAAATAATACTGAATTCAGTTATTGAAAAACTTTGACATATAAAACAATTTGGATATGTGAATCTATCTTTTCAGCCATACATTTTATGAAATCTAAACACAGATCAAGTAGTTCTGATAAAAATTTAATGTCCAAATTGAGATACGGTGTTATTGTAAAAAATATACCAGATTTGGAAGGCAGTACAAAAACAGAATGAACTATGTGGTTAATATTTTATCTTGATTATTTATTAAAGTAATATTTTGGATATAGAGTTAAGTATAAAATATTACTAAAATTCATTTTATCTTTCTTTTTACACTTTAAAAATGCAGCTACTGAAAACTTTAAAATTTATATATACATATGTATGTCTCATATTATATATCTACTGGATAATACAGGTCTAAGGTGTGGCCTTGAAGCCTTTAATTCCACCACAGCTGGATTATCCATAGAGTCAGGTCTCTAAATACTGAAGAAACAGTCCTCAAAAAATGTATCTCTTTTCTTGCTCTTTACTCTTTTCCTTTTCTCCCCATACCTCTTTCCTTCTTTCTGTCCATCTTTGCCTCTATTCTCTTGCCTCCCTTTCTCTCTCTCCCCCCATATATATACATATATATACACACACACACACACACACACACACACACATACATATACATATTATATTCAGTTATATCTATTTCTCAATAACTGTGTATCACCCCAGGCTCCCTTTTCTCATTCATTCTTTCACCCAATCAGTGCTCAAATCTCAGAGATTTCATCTCATGTCTCTTGCCCCACACTCACCTCCAGTACCTGCATTCAGGTCCTCCTCATCTCTCACCTGGATTTTTTTTACCAGTTTCCTCACTGGGCTGCCTTCTCATACCTGATCCCCTTACCCATGTGTCACTTCATCTATCTACCCTCTTTACTGGTACTTGAGTGAGTGAAAATAAACACCAAATTATTTTATTCCCTTTTATTAACATCCTTCAATGGATTCTTACATACTTTCTGGGTGAAATTCAAATTCTAGTTCAACATAAATGGCCCTGAATGCTCTGCCTCTGTCTCCTTTCCAGGCTTCATCTCCTACTCCATCCCATGTAACCTGTGTGCAGCAACACTGACCGAACTTCTCACTGGATAGAAGTTTCCATCGTGTGACATGTGCTGTCCGGCCTTGGTGCCTTCACACAAGTCTCTGCCTGGCATGCCATCATCCTCTTTTTCCCTTTCCCTTTCCCTTTCCCTTCCCTTCACACAGGTCTCTGCCTGGCATGCCATCATCCTCTTTTTCCCTCATCCCTCAACACTCAGCCTGTGCCACTTCCTCTTCTACTTCTGATTCTCCTGTTGATTTAAATACTCCCATTTTGTGTAGTTCTCCCAGGGTAACCAAGGCATAACTCTACTTCTTCCAACCATTATTTTTAATTCTATCATCCCGAAAACACCACTGAAATTATTTACATCTTTGATACAGTTAACCTTCAGATATTTGTAAGTAGTTCCCTGACTGCCCTTGCTCATTTCTTCTCCAGGATCCCAGCTATCTAAGGACTCCCAGAATTAGGAATGCTCCCCTTCTTGATCAAGACCATACTTCGATTCTTTCTCATCTCAGTAAGATGAAAATTACAAGACTTCAAAGACAGAGCTATCCGTAGAAAATGCAATGCTGGGCAATGTTCAGGTATGACTCTCACTGACCCTGCCTTCTGCGTAAAAGTGGCATTTCACAATTATCTGAGCAGATCTGGATTCAGGTTGGTGAGGCTCACACAGCAGTGGGGCTCCCCAAGAAAATCCTCGTCCATGAGAGGTATCCCTGAGCCACTGAGAACAACTGGGCACCAAATGAAAAGTGGATGAGCTCTTCTAAGCCCCTTTATTACTTTTCTCGTGAATAAATTATAGGCTCACGGTGACATCTGATTAAACTCTGTTACTTTGTGGGCTCATGGAGATATCCAGTCAAAACTTCATTATTTAATTTGGGGCACTGAGGGATAGGTTTTCCTTTCTTCTATCATGGAAATTTTACAAGCCAACAAAATTGATTTCTAAACAAAGAGGAAATTTTAGCAGCTAATTAACAGATGTTTTACATATGTGGATTATTAACATGAAGGGGCCCAAAGACTCTAGCATTGCTTTCTAGAAAACAGTGATCACGGATAACTCCATTCTGATTTCTTTGATTAGGAAGTCTTAGGTTGTCCTATGTTGGGTTCTCTAGAAGCAGAGCCTGAGACAGAGATTCTGGTGCAGGTGGTTTATTGAGGGAAGGCTCTCAGGAGAAAGAGAGTGAAGGAAGCAGGATGGAATAGAGGAAGGAGCTGTGCAAGAATGTGGCCTCTGCTGTGGTTGAGCTTAAGCCTGATCCTGTTGGGAGTTCTGCACCATGAATAGCAACCAGAACTTTCTCACCTTGAGGCAAAGGAGCTGGTAGTCATTTGCTGTAGGCTGTCCTCAGGGGCAATAAAACTTTCTGGGAGAAGTGGCTGGCTCCTCTCAGCCAATGGCAATTCCCTGTATAGGGAGCAGTGGCCAATCATTAACAACCAACACAGCAGTACAGAGATGAATGAAGACAAATAAAGATTTCCGGTAAAGAGATTGGTACGGGGAACCTACAGTATTTACTATATGAATTCCTTGAAAGAGATGATGTTTTCTCATGAAACCAACTTCTCAAATTACATAATTTCTAGTTCTAGGACAACCCAATCACCTTTACTCCACTGAATGTCTCTTGTAAAAGGTGGCACTCAGAACTGAACCTAATAATCTAGATCCAGTTTGAATATATTAGAGTGAAACCTGACTTCACTTGTTGAGTCATAGTGAGGAGAGAGAGCCCCAAGATCAGACAGGGACACTGATGGAGGATACGAATGCAGATGTGGAGAGCAGCTGCTAAGTAGAGACCTAACTAGAGAGTGTGAAGGGCTGTGAACAGAGAGCCACGGTGTAATGCAATTAGTTTTGGTAAGTGACAAAATCTAAGAAGATACATTATTACGAGTCAGTTTAGGCCAACAGAGGTCCCAGACAATGGGAAAAAATTTAAATCTGAAGGTGGTGAGTCAAGGGAGGAAATTTGCTGAATATCTAGCTAGGGTAATTAGGCAAGAAAAAGAAATAAAAGACAACCAGATAGGAAAGCAAGTAAAATTATCTCATTTTCATACAACATGATCTTATACGTGGAAAATCCTAAGGGATCCACCAACAAATTATTATAACTAATAATAAGTTCAGCAAGCCTGCATAATATAAGATTAGTACAAAAAATTAATTATAACTCTATGTAATCAATGAACAATTCAAAAATTAAATTATAAAAATAAGCAATTCCATTTAAAATGGCATAAAATTACATAGGAATTAATCTAACAAAAGAAGTGAAAGATCCAACACTGAATATTACAAAACATTGTTAAAAGACATTAAATAATTTCTAAATAAAATGAAAGATATTCCACAGTCAAGGATTGGAAGATTTAATATTGTTAAGATGGCAATGCTCCCCAAATTGATCTATAGATCCTATGCAAATCTATCAGAATCCCAGCTGTTTTTTTTAAAGAAAAAGGTTTTGACAAGCTGAACCTAAAATTCATATGAAAATGCAAAGTATCTGGAATAGGAAAAACAATTGTGAAAGTAAAAGAACAAGGTTGGAAGACTCACACATCCCAATTTCAAATCTTATTACACAGCTGCAGTAATAAAGATCAAATAATACTAACATAAGTATAGATATATAGATAAATAAATAGAATTAAGAGTCCAAAAATGAACTCTAAAATGTATGGTCAATTTATTTTTGAAAAGAGTGTCTAGGAAATTCAGTAAGGAAAGAACAGATTTTCAAATAAATCCAGTTGGGACAACATGAAAGATAATGAATTTGGACCTCTACCTTATATAATACTAAAAAAAAAAATTAAAGTAGGTCACAGATTTAAGTGTAAGAGTCTAAAATTTTTAAACTTTTAGGAGAAAACATAGAAGTAAACCTTTGTGACCTTGGATTAGGCAATGTTTTCTTAAATGCAATACCAAAAGTACAACAAAAGAAATAGATAACTCTATTTTATGAACTCTATCAAAATGAAAAATTTTGTGCTTCAAATGCTTTCATCAGGAAAGTGAAACAACAATCTTTAGTCTTGGAGAAAATATTTGCAAATGATACATTTGATCAGAGACTTGTATACAAAATGTATAAAGAACTCTTACAAATTGATAATAAGACAAAGAATCCAATTTAAAAATGGCCATATATAAATGGACAATAAGAAAATGAAAAGATGATCAACATCATTAGTTATTAGAGAAATACAAATCAAAACTACCGCAAGATACAAACATACACCCACTAGAATGTCTACAATTAAAAAAGATCAACAATTACAAGGTCGAGTGTAGACAGAGGGAAATCACATATTGCTGATGAAAATATAAAATGGTGCAGCCACTTTGGAAAACAGTTGGCCAGTTCCTTAAAACATTAATTACAGAGTTACTATATGACCCAGAAATTCCATTCCTAGAAATGAAATTAAAACATATGTACAGGGCTTCCCTGGTGGCGCAGTGGTTGAGAATCTGCCTGCCAATGCAGGGGACACGGGTTCGAACCCTGGTCTGGGAATATCCCACATGCCGCGGAGCAACTAGGCCCGTGAGCCACAATTACTGAGCCTGCGCATCTGGAGCCTGTGCTCCGCAACAAGAGAGGCCGCGATAGTGAGAGGCCCGCGCACCGCGATGAAGAGTGGCCCCCGCTTGCCACAACTAGAGAAAGCCCTCGCACAGAAACGAAGACCCAACACAGCCATAAATAAATAAATAAATAAAATAAATAAACCCAAAGTTTAAAAAAAAAAAAAGAAATCACACAGGACAAATTAAAAAACAAAAACAAACAAAAAAAACATATGTACACACAAAAATTTGTATATGAATATTCAGAGTACCATTATTCATGATAGCCAAAAAATAGAAACAGTGTAAATGTCCATCAATGAATGAATGGGTAAACGAATGTGGCATATCCATACAATGGAATATTACTCAAAGAAATGTAAGTATTGATAAATGCTACAACAAAGATGAACCTTGAAAACATCCTAAGTTAAAAATGTCATTCACAAAAGATCACATATTGTATAATTCCACTTATATAAAAAATTCCACTTATATTGTCCAAAATAGGCAAATCTCTAGAGACAGTAAGTATATTAGAGTTGCCCACAGCTGTGCAGGGGGAGGAAGATGAAGAATGACTACAGATTTGTATAGGATTTCCTTTTGGGTGATGAGAATATTCTAAACTTAGATTGTGGTAATCATTGCATAACTCTGTGATTATACTAAAAACCATTGGTGTGTATGCTTTAAATGGGTAAATTTTATGAAATGTGAGTTATATCTTAATAAAGCTGTTTCTCTATTAGCCTTATGATTTATTTGTGTTCATTTAAAAGTAAGGTTTGGTTCATCCCTTGACTGTTTTGGGAGGGGGGTTGGGGGTAGTGACTTGATAATCTGCGTTTAAAGCAGCATCTTACACTAGCACCTGCCACTCTTCTGATATTAAGTAATTTACTAAGGATACTGAACACTGCTCCTGTATTCCCAGGGCCAGATCATATATCATCTTCCCTTATGTAAAGTTTCACTTGGGAGCTAATTTCAGTGGCTCAGGTAAAATGCAATTTATTCTGGAAGCTCCAAGAACCTTTGCTGTTTAACTCAGGTAGACTTGCCTCAGGGATTAGAAGATGGAATGCTGCAAAACTGTTCCTAAAACTGCACCCTAAATGTGGTTATTTCACACTCACGGGGGGCTTAGAACGAGTTTGCATTTCCTCTGCTGGTTTCTCTTTGGCACCAGTTGTGTAGGGGGAGAATCAGACAGGAGTGCCACACAAAAGCCTGGCCTCTGGCCTGCAGCCGAATGCTGAGGCTGTCTGCCCAGACTTTCTGAGTGACCAGCCCACCTGTGGGGACGGCCGGGGCCCTGGGTACAGGGAGGAGAGAGGAACTGATCGGGTTTCCCAGCTTTGAAGTGGAGAATGAGCCACAATGAAGAAGCTCCAGATCAAAGGCCGCCGAACGATAAGAAAGGCGACAGTAACTCTCCAGGGAGAGCCGGGGCACCTGTGGCCAGGTGGGGAGAGGACGCCCGGCTCTGAATGGGCACTTTTGTTTCTGCTCCTTCTGACAACAAGAAACATTTGAAGCAACTGGAACCAGCAATTTATAAGTCAGATAGGCCTAACGCAATTGTTCTCAAAATTGACATGCATCAGAATCACTGGGGGAAGTTTCTGGAAATACGGATACCTGGGCTTCTCCCCCAAAGATTGTAATTCTTAAGGTCTAAGGTAGGGATTTCAGCTCTGTGTTTTTATCAAGTTCTCCCAGGTGGTTTAGATGCCCGAATAGAACCACTGGCTTACTGCTCAGACTCTCCACCAATCCAGAGGGGGAAGATATACTGGGGGAAATGTAATTTTTAATATTATAGTTAACCTATAATTTCAAATGTTCATCAAAAACCCTCAAAGAAGAGAGAGGTTATTTTCAGTAAATCTAATCTATGAGTTCTCCAAATACAGGATAGAAAACTCAGAAAAATTTCTCTGTGGACCCAAATGCCTTTGTTAACGTTCCAGGCACCAGGCTAGGTGCTAAGGGTGGAGATGAATAACACAGACATGTTCCCAAGAGCTCAGCATCTTGCTGGGGAAACAGACATGTAAACAAAATAAATGAAGTATTGTAAGAAGAATGTATAAGGCCCTATTCCAGCCCAGGAAGAGAATGACTAACCCTGTGGGAGAAGAGACAGCAGAGGCTTCCTCAACAAAGCAAGGTTGGAAGCCAGACTTTGGTGTTGAGGAGAAGTTGGCCTTCCTGGCATAAGGAGGTGCAGGTGGCCTGGCAAAGAAGTGGGAAGATTCCAGTCCTTGGGGAAGCTGTGCAGAGACACAGGCCTGGAGCTTCCATATGGTGGAGATACAGACAAGTTGGTGATGAGGTGGCTGGGTTAATGTAGAAAAGGAGCCTCAGTATGAAAGAACCTGTAAACTTCATGAAGGAGACCTTTGGACTTTGCTTGTAGGGGGTGAGCACTTAATGCAGGAATTTCCCCTCTGTCTGCAAACCCAAAGAACCCACAATCCTGGATACAAAATTGCTGTTCAAGTCCAGTAAGCTTGAACTGGGAAAATACAAGGGATGTGTCTCCAGAATTATAACAACTCTGTGTTTATCTCTCATTTGATTTTACAAGCTCCAAATGAATATTAATAACAATTAGTATCTGCATACCTTATAATCTAAGAGAAAAATTCATAGCTGTTACCACATATGCTTTTCAAGGCCTCATAATAACCACACGAAGTCTGTGTTATTGCCTCAACTTTCTAGAAGAAATTTCTTAGAAAAACTCAATAACTTACATCACATAGCTTATTAAGTAGTAGGCTTAAGATTCAAGCACATGTTTTCTGGTTGTGAATCTTAACATTTTTTTACTACAAGATATGGATTTACTGCACAAAAGTATAACTCTAAACAAACACACACAATTAGAGGCCAGAAAATATACCATGAAGCAACCTAGAAGAAAAATACAAGAGAGGAATGTTATGATTTCTGTACATGTCAGAATAGGCCTGGCTAGGCTGGGTTTACAAACAAATAAACCACAAACAACCACAATAATAAAAAATGAGATCTCAGAGACTTAGTATAGTAAGAGGTTACTTCTTGCCCACTTCATGATCTGGTTTGGGTGCCACTCCCTGTATTTCTCCTCCCCATGGTTTCCATCTTGGGACCATACCTTCCTACGGCTGTGAAGTTACCTTGGCATCCCCCAGCCAGCAGATAGGACTTTCTAGTTCCCTCTCACTCTGACTCTTGACTCAACCATGAGACTTGCTTTGGCCAATGAGATGTTAGCAGATATGACACCAGCAGAGGTTTGAAAAGCACTGTACACTTGGCCTTGCTCATCCTTGCACCTCTGCTACCTGACATCCATGTCCTGCCTTTTCAACACTAGAACCCTGTGTACTGTGGGGAGAATAAACATGTCCATCATTAATGGTTTCAGCTCTCTTTCTTGTGTGGGATAACATGTATGGGAACTAAGTGCTTTATGATGTACATAGCTTTGTACAAATGTCAACTGCTTAACAAATTAAAATTATTATACTAATAATTATCATGTCTGGGTCCCCTACACTATTGAATTAATATTCTAAGACAGAAATGTCTAATGCAGTCTGGTAAAGAAAACTGAATTTCTTTAAAAGAAACCAAAGGTTATTAACCAAACTAAATTGAATATGCCCTACTTTAGGTTCTTAGTGTAGAGCATGGCAGCCACTAAAAAGAGTTTGAGGTAAGTGAGAGTTAGTTACTTACCCACAACTTCACTGCCAAGTTATAATAAAATCAAATCTCAAACCAAAGTCCACCACACATATGGACATTAATTTAGCAAAAACACTTCATATAACCTTTCTATAAATTTGGCAATGTTACAGCTCTGTCTTTCTGAGTCCCCTGGCCAATCTTTGCTTGGCAGTTCACTTAAGGTCAGCACTATATTCCAGAGATTCTGTCCTTTTGTTGTTGGGCTCAGGTAACCAATTATCCTCCAAAACCAATAGCTGGTCATAGCATCACCTAGAAACTGAACCTTGTATGGCTACAAGGCATTTTCACTTACTGGATTCTAATTCCCTATTTATGCAGGATTGAGAATGTCTCTAAAATACGTGTAGCCTTTAATTCCGCCCATTTCCAGAATTCCTGATGCTTGTCAACAAACTGCTCATTTTCACCAATATTTCTCACATTCAGTATACTAATTCAGTATACATTCAGGATACTAATTAGAAAAGCTATGATCAAGATAGTGGTGAGAAATGGGCTTATGGCAGCTGCCCCTGCAGTGTAGCACTCTCTGATTAATGCCAAATGATTTTCCTTGGATTGTGCATTTTTAATGAAACTGATTGACTATCACTAGAGTTAAAGCTGAAACTAACTAATAAGCACATGGTACTCCATAAGCTGTGCTACTGCACTTTGACGCATCTGACATGATCAGACTTGATTTTGAAATCTGCCTATAATGAGGAGAACAGAACAAAAGTGGCCACAGTGGACATAAGAAAACCAGTTAGAAGACTATTGTGTGCTCTAGGGAAGACATAATGGTAGCTTCCATTGGGAAGGCATATCAGTAGCTAGACTGATTTCTAAGGTGAATTTGGTAGGAGAGGAAGCAGAGAGAAGGGGAGGTAAACTGTGATTTCTAGGTATCTGGCTTGTGCAACCTGATAAAAGATGTTCTCTTTTAATGGCATAGAGATCAATGGTAGAACAGGACCTAGACCAGGGAGCTGAAGGAATGGATTCAAGCTCAATCCTGTTGAGCTAGAAGTGCCTTTGAGATGTGTAAGTAGAGAAGTTGAGTAGGCAGGTAAAATTAAGACTTCGTCTGGAGCTTAGACAATGAGGTTTTAGACAGAGGAAAAAAAATCTGGAAGGTACTGATGTATAGATTGAGGCTAATTGAAGCTGTAGGTATGAATGACATTGCTTAGGAAAAAGTGAAGAGTAAGGAATGCTGAGAGGCTAGGGCTGAGTCCTGTGATGGTCCAAATTTCATGTCTGTTGTTAAAAATTATTTTCAAGAAGACACAAGATTATAACTTGTATAAACATTTAAAATGAGTAGATGTTAAAGACCTTACTTAACTCATTTTTGATGATAAAAACAGGTAGAACTCAGAACTTGGTTCAATCCTCATATTGATTGACAGATTTAACACAATCACTATCAATAGTTCAGTTGGTTTTTTTTGCTAAAATTGACAAACCAATCCTAAAATTCATATGAAAATGCAAGGGACCCAGAATAGTCAAAACAATCTTGAAAAAAAAAAAAAGAAAGTTGGAAGACACACACGTTCCAACTTCAAATCTTACTACAGACTTACAGTAATCAAAACATTGTGGTACTAGCATAAGGGTAGACATATGGATCAATGAAGTAGAATGGAGAATCCGGAGATAAACTCTAACATTTGTAGTCAGTTAATAATAGTCTTCTCAACAAATGGTGTTGGGTAACTGGGTATCTACATATAAAAGAAGGCATTTGAACCCTCAGCTCACATCATACACAAAAATATCTCAAGTGGGTCATACAGTTAACTGAGCTAAAACTATAAAACTGTTAGAATAACACATCTTGGTAAGCTCAGGTTAGGCAATGGCTTCTTATATATGAC
Source organism: Balaenoptera physalus (assembly GCF_965194825.1). Taxonomy (NCBI): domain Eukaryota; kingdom Metazoa; phylum Chordata; class Mammalia; order Artiodactyla; family Balaenopteridae; genus Balaenoptera; species Balaenoptera physalus. The sequence continues at coordinate 40,236,772 of NC_138898.1, forward strand.
ACCAAAAGCACAATTGACAAAAATAAGATAAATTTGATTTCATCAAAATTAAAAGCCTTTGTCCTTCCAACTACACAATCAAGAAAATGAAAAGATGATCTATAGTCTGAAAGAACATATTTGAAATCATGTAACTGATTTGGGACTTGTATCCAGAATATATAAATACCTTACAACTAAATAATAAAAAGACAAACAATCCAATTATAAAATGGGCAAATGATTTGAATAGACAGTTCATCTATAAAGATATACAAATAAGTACATCAAAGGATGCTCAGTATCATTACAGTTGTCCCTAGGTATCCAGAGGTAATTGGTTCCAGGACCTCCTGCAGATACCAAAATCCAAGGATGCTCAAGCTCCTTATATTATTTACATATAATCTATGCACATCCTTCCATAAACTTTAAATCATCTCCAGATTACTTATAAAACTCAATACAATGTACTGACAAATGCTGTGTAAATAGCTGTAAATATCAATGTAAACACTATATAAATAGTTGCTGGCATGAGACAAATTCAAGTTTTGCATTAAAAAAAATTTTTTTTCAATCCAAAGTTGAGCGAATCCATGGGAGCAGACAGTACCCACAGATACAGAGAGCTGACTGTAGTCGTTAGTAAGAAGCAAATCAAAACCACAGCAAGATACTTCCTCATACCCATCAAATTGGCTATAATAAAAAAATAGACAATCGCAAGTGTTGGCATGGATGTGGAAAATTGAAACACCTATATATTGCTGTGGGGATGTCAAATGGTGCAGGTATATAGGAAGATAGTTTGGCAGTTCCTTTAAATGCCAGACATACATTTACCCTCTGATCTAGCATTTCCACTCCTAAGTATATGCCCAAGATAAATTAAACATATGTCCACACAAGATTTTATACACTCGTGTTGATAACAGCATTATTCATAATAGCCAAAAAGTGGAAAAACACCCCAAATGTCTATTAATTGATAAACGGATAAACAAAATGTGGTACTATCAATACAATAGAATATTATTTAGCCATAAAAAAGTACTGAACTATTGATACATGCTACAACATGGATGAATCTCAAAAATGTTATGATAAATGAAGGAAGCATATACTGCGTGATTCCCTATATATGAATTCTACACATATACAATTTATCTGCAAGTTTATAGATAAAGATCATTTGCATTGCCATCAGTTCTGTACAGTATATAGAGTTATGAAATAGTTCAACGCAATGAAAGGCCCAGAGGCACCCCTTCCACATAGAATCAGAATCAGATAATTCAGAAGGATACTTAATTTTGAAGCACAGATCTTTCCTTACATAGATTACTTTTATCAGTTCCTTTTATCATGTAACAAACCACTCTAAAACCCAATGACTTAAAAACAATACACTTTTCTAGCTCATGATGCATCAGATTGGCATTTGGATTCCATTGGCATTTCTATGGATGGTTGGGTACATTTTGCGATCTGCTGCTCCGGGGTCTGACTTCGAATGGCTTCAGCCAAGACAGTCCATCTCTGCCCCATGAAATCTCTCACCCACAAGAGACAAACCATCCCAGCTCACATGCTCACTTCTCCTCCAGCACAATAGCCTGAGCTGTTCACGTGGTAATAGCAGGTATTTCCAGGAGTGAGACCTATACTTAGAATGTATTCAGTGCCACTTCTACAGCATTCTGTGGGCTAAAGCAAGTCACAGAGGTTAGCTCAGATTCAAACGGGTCAGGAAACTGGCTTCATCTATTTTTTTATTTTAATTTTGTAGCTGCCGCCACCACTCTGGTCCTGATTGCCATAACCACCGCCACCAGTACTACCACTCACAGAGGACCGGTCTTGGCTATAGTTGCCTCCACCACCCCCTGCACTGCCACTGTTGCACTGGTTCTGCTGTCCATAGCCCTGAGGGGGATTACAGCTTTGCTGCTGTCCACCATAGCCAGATGGCTGGCCACAGCCCCTGCTCTGGGACCGCCCATAACCACTGCTCCAAGAACTGCTACCATAACTTCCTAAGGCTCTGCTAGGAGCCAGCTGCTGGAGATAGCCAGGGTATGAGAACTCTTGCTCATAAGATGATTGAGAACTTTGGCTACTGCCACAGCCACCAGTGGAGCCATATCCCTGGGGAACTGCCTGTGTGCTGAGTCTGTCCGTAAGACCCACCATAGCTGCTCTGGCCATAGCCTGCAGTGTCTGTTGCCTGGCCGTAACCACTGTAACTCTGCTGACCACAGGGCTGGTGGCTCTGCTGGGAATAGCCCTGCCCAGGCCAGGTGGGGTAGGCCCCATAGCTTTGGCTTGCTTGTTGGGTATAGTTGTTTGAGGCCATATCCACACACAGGCCAATAAGCAACAAGGTTCCAACCTCACAGAGCACCAACACCTGGAGGACTGAGCTGACTTCATTTTTATTGACAGGAGCTCCAGAGTCACGTTGCAAGTTGTGTGCTTACAATGAGTAGAATAATTAGAGCCATTTTTGCAGCCAATCCACATAATACTCTTTTATAACATACTATTCTTCTTCATAAGATTTACCTAGATTTACCTATTGATGAATGTGTTTATTTGTAAACAGCTAATTCCTAATAGATGAAAACTACATAGGGGCCAAGACTACGTTGGTTTTTATCTAAGTTGGATGTTTGCTCCTAGTATATTTTTTGGCATATAATAGGCATTGCATGGATGAATAATTAGTTACCCCCTGGCTAATTCACCAGGTTGATGCAAGCACTGGAAATAACGTGTTGGCAAGATCATCCAGACAGAACTAGCAATTGACTGATATCCACTGAGAAAATTTATGGCTAGTGACAGCTCAAATATCTACACCACCCATTACTGGAAAGGTCAGGTCAGCTAAAGACTGTCATACAGAGTGAAGTGAGTTAGAAAGAGAAAAATAAATACTGTATGCTAACACATATATATGGAATCTAAAAAAAAAATGGTTCTGAAGAACCTGGGGGCAGGACAGGAATAAAGACGCAGACGTAGAGAATGGACTTGAGGACACGGGGATGGGGAAGGGTAAGCTGGGACGAAGTGAGAGAGTGGCATGGACTTATATATACACTACCAAATGTAAAATAGATAGCTAGTGGGAAGCAGCCGCATAGCACAGGGAGATCAGCTCGGTGCTTTGTGACCACCTAGAGGGGTGGGATAGGGAAGGTGGGAGGGAGACGCAAGAGGGAGGGGATATGGGGATATATGTATATGTATAGCTGATTCACTTTGTTATAAAGCAGCAACTAACATATTATTGTAAAGCAATTATACTCCAATAAAGATGTTAAAATATATATATATACATGCGTGGGCTGCCCACTCTAAGATTTTGAGTCAGTGGGTCTGCAGTAGGGCCAGGCATGCAAATTCAAGACAGTCAGTTGGTTCCAGTTTCCATTTTCCATGCACTCACTCAGAGTACCAGCTCACATCAGCCAGCTGCTGTTCTGAACCAGCTCTACTGGGTCACTTGTTTGTGTTTCTGACGTGTCAGCTTCAGTCAGGAAGCATTCCCGTCTCAGAGGTCTGGGTTGCAGCTTTGATGGACATTTTTTTTGCAAGCTTTCTACATTTTAATAGGGTCAGTTTCTTGTCTTCCTTCCCCCAGCCCTAGGGTGAAAGCTCTCCCTGCAGTTACTCTGTCACGCGTGTTTTCCTGTTTTGGCTTTTCCCACCCACTCAATTTCCTACGTTAAATACTTTGTGTTAAAATAGCTGGCGTGGCTTTGGTTTTTCCTGACCAGATCTCGACTCACGGAGCCACCTGGCACACTTTCCTCCACGGAGCTCTCCTACTGAGGGAAGCGCTATGGAGAGCAAATCCTTGCCAGCTTCCCTCTCTCACCCACACTGACTGTTTGGAACACCCCACCCAGAATGATGTCTCTACACACCCTGGAGCCCAGAATATTCCCACCAACTTGTGGAACATGTTGCACATGCACAACAATTCCAACAGCAAACATCTGTTTTGCGATATTAGAAGCTAATCTATTTGGCCTGCACAGATGGACCCAGATGCATGGAGAGGAGAAAAGCAATTTCGTTTCACTTGTTAGCAGGGGCTTTGCTGGAGAGTGAACGGCAATCCAAGCCCTACCCTGTTGGTTCCTGGAACCAAAGGAATTATATTGGGCAAAGTCAGGAAAATCTCACCCTTTACTTACAGCATGTTTGGTTCCACAGTGATAGAGGGCAGAGCCTAATTCCAAGCATGTGTCTTCACGAAGATTTTATGATCTCTTAAGATCCTGCAATATTCTAATAGACAAAAATAGAACCTATTACTCTTTGTGCCAACAGATACTTCTTTGGAGTCAACACTCAGTGAAAAAGTTAGGTCGGAAAACAGAACACAAGAGGACAACTGAGATTTGTTTTCCAATTTTTATACTTACTTTTTTTTTTTTTTTTTTACAAAACCGTGAACAATTTATTGTCTTCCTAATATATCCATTCACTCAATTACAAAGCATCTCTTTATTTGCAAATATTACTGTATAGAACTCTTGAAGACCTAACTGATGCCCAATATGGAACATAATTCTTTACTAAAAAAAGTCTATTAAAGTCTCCATATGTGCTTAATCCATCAAATCCATCTGTATTATAGGGCCCAGCTCAAATGATATTTCCTCCAGACAATCTTGTTAGATACCCATAGCTAAAAGTCCCCCCACTCAAGCTCCATAATATTTCATTTGTTTTGTCCATAGGCATTCATTTCTTTTTTCTTTATATATTTAATGTTAATGTCTTATATCCCCTACCAGACTATAAGCTCTTTGAGATCAGAATAAATAGCAAGCATAAAAGATAATATTAACCAGTGTGATTTGTGTGTCTTGCTATGATTTTACACACTTTGTCATATTCTACCTCAGAGAGTTGTGATGAGAACATATACAATTACCCCTTTTTAAATATGAGGAAATCAAGGCTTGAGAATTAATTCATTTTTTCAAATTCAGATATCTGGTGAGAAGGAGAAGATTGGAAGCCCAGTCTAAAGGCCATGTGCTTGCCCACTGTGCAATACTGTCTAAGTTATCTGTATAGCCTCCACACCTCCCAGCACAATGCTTTGCACAGAGTAAGTGCTCCATAAATATTAAATATGTAAATATCATATTAATTGTGTCTTATTTCTGTCTTTTACCATGACATGACTGCTACCAAGTGATTTGGCAAGAGTATGGTTGGAGATAGATGACGAGAGAATAGGACTCCAGCCTTGACTTAGGACACTAATTTCCTGTGCAAAAATAAATAGAACCCTTAACTCTGTTCAACATTACTGCCCATTCTGGACAGGTGAGAAATTTAATATCTGTTGCACCTACCTTACAAGGTGTGTAGTAACAATACAAGTAGTTGCTGTCTATTGGGAGCCTTTTGTGAGACAGGTCCTCTGCTGGATACATTACACATACATTACTCCATGACACATGGTAGTTAATATTCACTTTATACATGGAGTAACTGAGGCTCAAAGAGGGTAAGTGATGAGTAAGGGTCACAATCAGGGTTACTCCAAGTCTTCTGACACCCACTTTAATATTTTTTATGCTGCAAACGGTGAAAGCATTTGATATACACATGTTTCAGAGATACTTAAACACCAGTTTGTTCACTCAGTGTTAAAGCTGCTCATATTTTAGAGCCCCTGAAAAGGACTTCCAGACTCTCTGAAAGCAAAGACCTCAAATTATTTTCCAACCGTTCTCTCTTGTCTAGAAAAGTGGATTTCAAAGTTGAGATCTTCATGTAACAGACGATGTAGTAATGTAAATAATATGAATTCCCATTTTCAACAAATTATCCACATGCTGTGGCTTTAAAATATGGAGAAAATAAAGGAAGCTATTTGTAGATATCCCTCAGGAAATATGGATTCATATGATTAAAAGTTGAATAAAGTATATAATATGACTCATGGTCTTCTTGTTATGGTTTGGGGTTGGCCTTCATACCTGTGACCCATCAGTAGATAAATTTATTTCCATTTTCTTCCTTTTTCAACCTCAGTAAAGACTCACCAAATAGGTTAACTGAGTAGGCATGAAATGAATAATGTATTGGGGAACATAATTTTAAATTTTTCTCAACTTTATCAACCCTGCTCTCTTGTGCAAGCTACAAGAGTTCTCCATGGCTTCATTTTGTTTTCACTGTAAGGGAGGAAATTAGAGAGTTGACTTTATAGAGATATTGTGGGTATCAAATAAAACAGTGCATGTAAATATTTTACAAACATGAAACCCATTACAAGAATAAGGAAAGAGGAATGAGAATCACTGAATTTTGTATTGATGCCCACTTTGTGCTACTCTAGATGTAGAGCTGCTTCAACTTGGCTTAGGTTCTTATCCATTGAAAACAGGTGAAAACCCCTAGGCACTCAGTTGTAAACTTAACCATGCTCAGAAGGTTGAAGACTATGTAGGCGAAATTTTTTGAATTTCTTTTATTTTTTTCTGCCTGTGTATCATTTATCAATTGCTGCATAATAGATCATACCAAAACTTAGTGACTTAAAACAACCACCATTTTATTCAGGATTTTGTAGGTTGGCAATTAGGGCTGAGCTCTGCTGAGCAGTTCTTCTGCTGGTCTCAACTGAGTCAGTCTTGCAGCTGCAGTTGCCTGGCAGGTCAGCTGGGCTGCAGTCGAAGTTGGCCCGACTCACAGGTCTGGTGGGTGGTTGATGCTGGCCGCTGGCTGGGCTTTATGTCTCTAGTAGCCAATCTGGGCTTCTTTACATGGCGGTAGAATCCTAAGACTGCAAGCCTCAAATGCAAAGTTACCCTGGCATCATGTTCACTGCAGTCCCATTGGTCAAAACAAGTCACACAGTCAATCCCAGAGTCAAAATGAGAAGGGACCACAGAAGGGCATGGACCCAGGCAGGCATGATTCATCGGGGTTATTACTGTAACAATCTACCAGAGGCATGAAATCCATAATAATTTCAAGGCTTAGTTAGATTGTTTCAGAATCTAATTTTATCTACTTCTTCTTCCTTATTCTTCTATACAAGTTATCCATGGGTGACTAATGCAAACTAGATATTGATAATTATATAAATACTTTCGTCTTTATAGAATTTTGTGTTTTTCAAAGCACTTTCATATACCTTCTTTTGTTGGAAAATGTCATTATCATCCTTCATATATATATATATGTACATTATATATATGTGTATGTGTGTGAGTGCATGTGTGTGTGTGTATAACAATAGAACTTACTAGAGCTAACATACTTGGCCAAGTTCTCACAACCAGTGAGTTTGAGCAATCAAGTACAAAACTGAGATCTTTTGACTGAAAATATCAAGGTCCTTTTACATAGAAAGCTGATAATTAATACATACAGTTCAGTTAGTATGCCTTACAATTTAGGCACTATTATATTTACATCATATACAATATGAAATTGGGAATAAAGATATAATGGGATTAGCCAGGGTCACTATTTAGTGAACATCAAAGCTAAGACTCAGCCTAAAGCCCACACTTTAAATATCATTTATGTTATTTACATAATTGCTTGATTCTCATGCTGGTCTCACCTTCTATAGAAGCTAAATATCTGTAAAAAGTAAGTCTTCACACTTTGGAATTAAACAATACCATTGATTGTTAAGCTGACTTACATTGTCTCCCATTAAGTATAGCAGATGAAAACTTCCTCATCTTAACCATCACCACAACATCCTTCATGCTGATGGGAAATCATGGATTTTTACACTGCTAAAATGAGAAGGTACCACGGATAACTTGTTTTTCATGAGCTGTAGAATATTTTGTTCGAAAGGGATCTTAAACAGAAGCCAAATTGATAAAACTGAGAGAAAATGAAGAATTCTTGAAATTCAGTAGGTATGTGCCAGTAACAGAGCCTTTTGGAACACGTAGGTTTTTGCAGTCCTGGGCCCAAAAAAGTGAGTCGTTTGTTCAAGGTCATGTGGCTAGCCAAAGGTAGAGTCAAGGTCAGAATTCCTCTTTTCTGGATACCAAAACCATACTCTTTCGTCTTTTCTTGGGGCCCCTCCATCATCAACAGAATAAAATTAAGGGGTGATGGGCCTCCTAAGTGACCAGTTTACTACTGGTCTTCTGCGGGCTCCTTAGTGAGAGACTAAATTTTAGAACCGAGTGTTTACAATAATTCCTGCCGCTCTCCAGGACCTTTTGCCCAACAAGAACTGTTGTTCATTCAACAGTCCTTGCCAGTAGCCATACGTATGTTTTCAGAGAATTCCCCAAAACTGTAAATCTGGCCTTTGCTTTTACCAGTGATTTAGGTGTAGCAAAAGAATAGAACACAAAGCTTGGAGATCTGTGAATGTCCTCTTATTTTTTCTTTGCAGGTCATTGGTGTTAGAGCAGCAGTCACTTTGAAGTTGGTACATTTTTGCTGAAATAAACAGAGACCTAGAAAAATTCCTCTAGCAAAACCCACGCTGGGGATACTCCACAGAGCTTGTAGAGCTTGGGGTTTACCACTCAGGTGATAGATCGGTGTAGCCACCCAGATGCCTTGGATCTTTTATCTTTTGGTTATCCTAAGAAAAGGAGCATGCATAGTCTGTCCTAAACTTTAAATAAAGTACTTAAAGTAAGTTTATAGATGAAGCTGGGGATCCTCTTCTGCGTCCCAGTCTTCCTATCAATTCATGAAAAATATTAGAGAAGGAAGTAGGGTAAGAAATTAGCAAAACAAGAAGTACAAATGTTTTCGGATGTGTAACAGTAGCATCTGAGCATTGGTTTAGACCAGTGCTTCTCTAATGCATATGAATCACTTGAGGATCTTGTTAAAATGCAGATTCTGATAGGCAAGTTTGGGTCAAGGTATGACAAAATGCATTTCACATAAGGTCCTGGGTGATGTTGATTGGTTGTCTATAGACCGCACTTCAAAAACCATGTTGGCAGATTATACTATTTCCCAAAATGTGTTGCTCATCTCCGGGATGGATTATATGCTTCCCACCTCATTGATGTCAAGTTTGACTATGTATGTCAGTTTAGCCATGAAATGGGCAGAAGTGATGTGTGTTTTTTCCTAGTAGAGGCACGAAGAGGCAATATTTGTCTTTCTGTGATTTCTTTTCCTTCTTCAATATAACTAACAATGATCTAGACAGATGTGTCTCAATCAGCCTGGGTCTGGGAATAAAGATAAAAAGAACAAATCTATAGTCTACTGACTGAGTAAAATAGCATGGGCAAGAAATAGAAAATCTTCATTGATGTAAACCACTGAGATTTGAGGCTATTTGTTACTGCAGTATAACCTAGCATATTCTGACTGATATAAGCCATGTTGTATTGTATACATGTATTGTACCAGGTTTAAAGAACCATCTTCCGTCACTTACCTTACTGGGGATATTGGCCAAGATATTTAATTTTTCTGGACCCCAGCTACCTCATATGCAAAATGTGAATAAAATCTGCTTTCCTGAAGGTAGAATTCTGGCTCTCTTGAAATGCATTTCTTCCTTGATATTTGAAGCTGAATGCTTCTATAGTTTAAGATCCCTCCCAAGAAAAATATCACCTCGAGGCAAAGATACCCAGTCTTTAGCATAGCAAGGCCAATATCTAAGACATTGCAATGCCTAATCTTGTCTGCAGAAACAGAGAAGCTTTCAGCATCAACTGTCACATCCAAAAATGGGGAAAAATCAGAATTAATGAGACACATAGCCCAGAGCTAAAGTCCTATGGAAAAACTAAATCATACAATAGCTGCTATAACCCCAGACACAGTTTTGTATTCCCCTTTCATAGCTATATGCAATTGGCAAGAAAGTGCTCTATTGGGGGATTTTATTTTTTCCTCAGACTTTGGCCAAAGACCATAATTACCCAGGAAGTAGGGTGGTTTTGCTCACCAGTCGACATGTGTGCATGCTTCTAGCTAACCAAACCCAGAACAATTTTTTATAGACACAGCAAGAGTATTACATCTCAGGGGGTGTTTTCATAGAGCTCATCTCGAAAAGTTGGTCTCTAGTCCCTCCCAGTACCTCACCGGTTGCCAGGCAAAACAGATCTGTCTGGATGCCAGTTTGATCAACTGGAAATACTTCGGTTAAAGCACCAGACCAGGCTCTCCCCAAATTTATACTTGATGGGAATTGGGCCCAATGGCTACACTTGAGCTCTTTAACGTTATTTCAGGTAAGATTTCTCTTTTTGTAGCATCACAAAGGGATTTTTTAACACAATTTCCCTACTTGTAAATTTAAGCCATTTGCCAAAATTATCATGGTGGACATTTCTGGCTTTGGTTTTGCATCACCCACACACCTTTTATGTTCAGGAGGAATTCCACGTCTATGAATGCCAATGGTATATGGATATTCCTTTCCATCACCTATGTCTGCTGGAGACTGTGTTTAGGGACTGAAGTGTGGTCAGTGGAGACTGACTCCTAGTGGGGACTGTGGATCTTGAGGATGTGGTGGAAAGGTACAGGCTCAGAAAGCCATTATGGCAGCATGGCAGAGAGTGTGTGATGTGACAAATCTAGTGATGTTGCAGGAAGCATCTGAGGTTGGGGGGCTTAGAAGCAGAGGGGCAAGTATATAGGGCAGTAGTGACTGGGGCAGTGGGGCAGTAGTGCAGGGCTCCTATCCAGAGGTGATGGTACAAAGCAGTGATGGTATAAGTGGCCTTTCCTGGAGGTGGGCCTTGGCTAGACTTGCTCCCCTTAATAAGTCTACTTTCCGGGGTTCCTGTCTTTCCTGAGAAGACATTACAGTATATATTTTTCCTACTTGAGTTAAAAAGAGTCATATTCTTTTACTTGTCACCAAATGCCTTTACTAATAAAATGCTTTATTTCTAAATTTCTCAGGTTTAACTTCTGAGAATTTTAATTTTGTAATTCTTCATGAATTGTTCCCCTGAATTTGATCTTTTCTTAAAAGTCTCCTACTCATCTCTCGAAGTTTTATCAGGTCCTCCATTTAACACTGGGACATAGAGTCATGGTATATTTTATTGGTATGCCAATCAAAGAAACAATTTTGTTTTATGGGACTGTTAAAGAAGTCTATTTAAATGTTTAGAAATCACACATAGCATCTGAGTTTCAAAATATTGACAGTATTTTCAGGAAATTACGATGGAATAATTGAATGTCCATCTATGTGCAAAAACAAACATCAAATTCTGAAATTAACCTAAAATAGATCTTGATCTAAGTTTAGAACCTAAAACTATGAAATTCTAGAAGAAAGCATAGGAAAAAACTTTCTCTGACTTTGAGTTAGGCAAAGATTTCTTAGATGTTACACAAAAGCACAATCCAGAAAAGAGTAAATAATAAATTGGATTTAATTCAAAGTAAAAACTTCTGCTCTTCAAAAGACACTCTTAAGGGGACTTCCCTAGCACAGTGGTTAAGACTCTGCACTCCCAATGCAGGGGGCCCGGGTTCGATCCCTGGTCATGGAACTAGATCCCACATGCATGCCACAACTAAGAGTTTGCATGCCACAACTAAAGAGCTGGTGAGCCTCAACTAAGGAGCTCATGTGCTGCAACTAAGGAGCCAGTGAGCCGCAGCTAAGGAGCCCACCAGCCACAACAAAGGAGCACACGTGCCACAACTAAGGAGCACGCCTGCTGCAACTAAGACCCAGGGCAACCAACAACAGCAACAAAAAGATACTCTTAAAGAAATGGAAAAGTAGGCCACAGACTAGGATAAAATATTTGCATAGCACATACCCGATAAGATACTTATAGCCAGAAACAATAACAGCAAAATCTCCAAAGTTAAAAATTAAAAAAAAAAAACCACCTAATTTTTAAAAATGGGCAAAAGATCTCAGCACACATCTTAGTAAATAGATGTCTCTTAAACCACAAAAAAGTGCTCAGCATCATTAGCCACTAGAGAAATGCAAATTAAAGCCACAAAAAGATACTACTAAATACTTGTTAGAATAGCTAATGTTATCATCCTCATTGTCATCAAACTGACAATGCCAGATGCTGGAAAGAATCCACAGCAATTGAGATTCTCACACATTGCTGGTGGGAATGCAAAGTGGAAAGCAGTTGGGTGGTTTTTTACAAAGTTAAACATATATTTACCATGACAAACAATCCGGTCCCTAGGCCCTTACTGAAGAGAAATATAACTTTATGTTCACACAAACACCTGTATATAAATGTTTATAATGCCTTTATTCATAATCACTAAAAACTGGAACAACTCAAATGTTATTCAATTTGTGAATATTTAAACAAATCGTATTATATCCCTGTAATGGAAGACTACACAACAATAAAAAGGAAGAAATTATTAATACACACAACAACATGGAGAGATGATGCCGGGTGATAAGTGAGAAAAGCTAGAGCCACAAAGCTATGTACTATGTGATTTTATCTATATGACATTTCGAAAAAGGGAAAAGTGTAGAAACCAAAAGAATCAGTAATTCCCAGGAGCTGTGTGTGTGGGGTGAGTGGTATTTGATTTCAAAGGGGCACAAGGGAATATTTGGGGGTGATGGACAGTTCCATGTCTTAATTGTGGTGGTGGTTATACAAATATAAGCATTTGTCAAACTCACAGAATTGCTCCCTAAGAAGAATAAATTTTACTCTATGTAAATTATACTCAAAACCTGACTTTAAAAATATTAACAGTATTTTCTCTCAAATTAAGTACTACAGAATTTGTTCATTTGACAACTATTTATTGAGTACCTCTTATGTGTCAGATCTGTTCTAAAGGCACAAAAACGTAGTGAATGAAATACCCAGGGAACACTGCCTTTATGGAGCCTACATTCTATCAGGGGAGGCAGTGAATAATAAATGTGATAAATAAGCTAGGAACATAAAACAATACTTCTCAGACTTTACCATACATAAGAATCTAGATGGTTTATGAAAACATAGATCCCTGTGCTCCACCCTGGTAATTCTGATTCAGCAGGTCTAGAGTGGACCCTGAGAATTTGCATTTCTAACAAGTTCCCAGGTGATGCTGACATTGTTAGTCAGAGGACCACACATTGGGTAGTTTTGACATAGGATGTTAGAATGGGGTGCTATGAATAAAAGAAAAACCATGACTAAGGGTGTGATGGGAAGGAGGTCTGGGAAGGCGCAGATTGCAATTTTAAATAGTAGGTCTCATTGAGCAGCAAATTTTGGGCAGAAGCATGAAGAAAGGGAGAAGGTTAGTTGTAAAGATATCTGTGGAAAAGCATTTTTAGCTGAATGAACAGTCAGTACCAAGGCCCTAAGGCAGGGGACGTGTCTGTTTTTTTCCAAGAACAAAAAGGAGGCCAATGTGATAGGGGTAGGAAGAGTAAGAGGGAGGGTGGCAAGAGGCATGTTCAGAGGGATAATTATAGGAGGAGAGTGGTCAGAGCAAGTTAAGGCCTTTCACTTTTGCTCCAAGTAAAACATGAATCCATTGGAGGGTTTTGAACAGAGTGACATCAACTGACTAACGTTTTAAAAAGTCCGCTCTGGCCACTGTGTTGAGAATAAACAAGAATGAAAGCAAATCAATCACCTAAGACACTGTTTGAGTAATCTAGATGAGAGATGACTGTGGCTTGGATCAGAGTGGTAGAAATGGTAGTGGAAAAAATTTACTATGTTTTGAATCTATATTTTTGATGTAAAGCCAATAAGGGTCCTTGCTGGATTAGATGTCAAGTATGGGAAAGACAGGGGTCAAGAGTGACTCCAGGATTTCAGACTTGAGCAATATCCATCAATATAATGAAGCTAAACATTGAATAGATGGATATTTGTCATATTAAGCTATTTTTATTTGACCTGTCATTTCCTAGTCCAGGAAAAAAAATAATGAAACAGAGTGAAGAAAGCCTCTGTGAATTATGAGCTATCATAAAGAGAAACAATCTACAATTATTGGAGTCTCAGAACAGAAGAGAAGAAGAAAGGGGCAGAAAGTTTCTTTCAAGAAATGATGGCTGAGAACTTCCCAAATCTGGGGAAAGATTTGAAAATCCAAGTTCATAAAGCTCATAAGTCTCCCAAAAGATTCAACCCAAAAGGATCTTCTCCAGCATACATTATAATGAAACTGTCTAAAATCAGAGACAAAGAGAAAATCTAAAAACAGCAAGAGAAAAAAAGTTTCTCACATAAAATGAAACTCCCATAGGCTATCACTGAATTTATCAGCAGAAATCTTGCAGTCCAGTCCAGGAGAGAGTGGGATTACATGTTTAAAGTACTCATAGAATAAAAAAGCCAACCAAGAATACTTTATTCAGCAAATTTGTCCTTCAGAAATGAAGGTGAGATAAAGACTTTCCCAGGTGAACAAAAGTTCATTACCACTTGTCTTGCCTTACAAGAAATGCTGAAAGGAGTTATTCAAGCTGAAATAAAAGGATACTAATTGATAACATAAAACCATATGAACAGGGCTTCCCTGGTGGCGCAGTGGTTGAGAATCTGCCTGCTAATGCAGGGGACACGGGTTCGAGCCCTGGTCTGGGAAGATCCCACATGCCAAGGAGCAACTGGGCCCGTGAGCCACAACTACTGAGCCTGCGCATCTGGAGCTTGTGCTCCGCAACAAGAGAGGCCGCGATAGTGAGAGGCCCGCGCACCGCGATGAAGAGTGGCCCCCGCTTGCCGCAACTAGAGAAAGCCCTAGCACAGAAACGAAGACCCAACACAGCCAAAAATAAATAAATAAATAAATAAATAATAAAAATAAAGTAATTCCTTAAAAAAAAAAAAAAAAAAAACCATATGAACATATAAAATGCACTGGTAAAGATGAGTAGATAGTCAAATTCACAATACTCTAATATTGTGACATGGTGGTATGTTAGTTACTTAACTGTAGTATAAAGGCTAAAAGACAGAAGTATAAAGCCTAATTATAGTAACAGTAATTTATTAATGAATATATAATATAAAAAGGTATAAATTTTGGCATCAAAAACATAAAATGTGGGGAGGGGCAGTATAAGGTTAGAGTTTTGGTATTTGATTGAAGTTAAGTTGTTATCAGCTAAAAATACACTGTTATAAATATGTTTTATGTAAGCCTCATGGTAACCACAAAGCAAAAACCTACAAAATATACACAGAAGATAAAGAGAAGTGAATCAAAGCATACCACTACAGAAAATCAGCAGTTCACAAAGGAAGACAGTGAGAGAAGAAGAAAGTAACAAAAGAACTACAAAATAGCCAGAAAACAAGATGGCATTAGCAAGTCCTTACCTCCCATAATTACTTTAAATGTGAAGGGATTAAATTCTCCAAACAAGAGGCATAAAATGGCTAAATAGGTAAAACAACAAGATCCAATTATGTGTTACCTACAAGAGATTCACTCAGCTTTAAGAATTCACATAGGTTAAAAGTGAAGGGATTGGGCTTCCCTGGTGGTGCAGTGGTTGAGAGTCCACCTGCCAGTGCAGGGGACGTGGGTTCAAGCCCTGGTCTGGGAGGATCCCACGTGCCGTGGAGCGACTGGACCCATGAGCCACAATTGCTGAGCCTGCACTTCTGGAGCCTGTGCTCCGCAACAAGAGAGGCCACGATGGTGGGAGGCCCGTGCACCGCGATGAGGAGTGGCCCCCGCTTGCGGCAACTGGAGAAAGCCCTCGCACAGAAACGAAGACCCAACGCACCCAAAAATAAATAAATAAATAAATAAATAAATTTAAAAAAGAAAAAAAAAGTGAAGGGATTGAAAAAGATATTTCATGCAAGCCAAAGGGAGCAGGGGGGGTTATAGTTATATCAGACAAAATAGACTTTAAGTCAAAAACTGTAACAAGGGACAAAGTAGGTCATTATATAATGCTAATTAATTCATCAAGAGTATGTAACAACTGTACCCAGGGTGAGAGCACCTAAATATATTAAGCAAATATTAACATATCTGAAGGAAGAAATAGACAATAATACAATAACAGTAGGGGACTTTAATATCCCAGTTTCAACAATGGATAGGTCATCCAGACAGAAAATCATTAAAGAAACATTGAAATTGAATTATACTTTAGAACAAATTGACCTAACAGACATATACAGAGCATTCCATTCAACGGTAGCAGAATACAAATTCTTCTCAAATACATATGGAGCATTCTCCAGGGTAGATAATATGTTAGGGTACAAAAGAAGTCTTAACAAATTTAAGAAGATTGAAAATATATATGCAGCAAACATCATTGTTCCAAAATACATGAAGCTAACATTGATAGAATTGAAGGGAGAAATAGACAGCTGTAAAATAATAACAGAAGACTTCAATATCCCACCTTCAAAAATGGATATAGCAAGACAGAAATAAACCCTTACATATATGGTCAAAAGATCTTCAACAAAAATGTCAAGACCATTCAATGAGTTAGGACAGTCTTTTCAACAAAACATTCAAAAGAATGAAGTTGGATCCTTATCTTACACCATATACAGAAAACAACTCGAAAAGGATCAAAGATCTAAATGTAAGAACTAAAACTGTAAGACTCTTTGAAGGAAACATAAGGGGAAAGTTTGATGACATTGGATTTGACAATGATTTCTTGGATATGACACCAAAAGCACAGGCAGCAAAAATAAATAAATAAATAAATAAATAAATAAATAAATTAGACTGTATCAAAATTAAAGTTTTGTGCATCAAAAGAAACTATCAACAGAGTAAAAGGGCAATCCACAGAATGGGAGAAAATATTTACAGATCATATACCTTATAGGGGTTTAACACTCAGAATACATAAAAAATTCCTACAGCTCAACAACACCAACAACAAAAAACAAATAATTTTAAAAGGGAAGAAGTTGAATAGACATTTCTCCAAAGAAGACATACTAATGGCAAACAGTTGCATGAAAATATGCTTAACATCACTAATCGCTAAGGAAATGAAAATAAAAACCACAATGAGATAGTACTTCACACCCATTAGAATGACTATCATTAAAAAACATAGTAAGTGTTGGCAAGGATGTAGATAAATTTGAATACTTGTATACTTCCAGTGGGAGTGTAAGATGCTGCAGCTGCTACTGAAAACTGTATAGCAGTTTCTCAAAAAATTGAAAATAGAATTATCATATGATCCTGCAGTTCCACTACTAAGTATGTACTCGAAAGAATTATAAGCAGGAAATTAAATAGACATTAGTAGACCCATGTTCATAGTAGCCTTATTCATAATAGCCAAAAAGGTAGAAAGAACTCAAGCATCCTCAACAGATAAATGGATAAATCAAATGTGGTATATACATACAGTGGAATACTACTTAGTCTTAAAGAGGAATGAGATTCTGACACATGCTACAACATGGATGAAACTTGAAGACATTAGGCTAAGTTAAATTAGCTAATCACAAAAGGACAGATACTACATGATTCTACTTACTTGAGGTACCAAGAGTAGTCAAATTCACAGAGACAGAAATTAGAATGGTAGTTGCCAGTGACTTGATGGAGGGGCAAAAGAGGGGTTATTGTTTAATAGGTACAGTTTCAGTTTTGTGAGATGAAAAAAGTTCCAGAGACAAATAGTGGTGCTGATTGCACAACAATGTAAATGTGCTTAATGTCACTAAACTGTACACTTAAAGATGGTTAAAATGGTGAAAAATTAGTAGTGGTCAGCTGTCAAATATGGAGAGTTTAGGTACAAAAATAGAACACATCTATTGTGCTTGGCAATTTGGGTGACATTTATAATTTCTGCAGGTTAAATAGAGCAATGGAAGCATGCGTCTGCAGAATAAATAGAAGTTGAAAAGAAATGATGAGGAGGATGGGCATCTCTAGTGAGAAGTTTGGCAAAGTTGTTAAAAGAGAGAGTTTCCACCATGGTAAATTTATTCCAGAACCTCGGGTGTATTGTTACCTCTACAGTGCACTTTCTTTCCCTGGCTGCAGAGTTAACCAACTTAGTAAAGTAACAGATTTCAAAGGGTGGCCTAGGTAATTTATATCTTTTTGATATTTTACTGTAAAAAAATGGTTTCCCTATACTAACACTACTATTGTTAATAAAAGCAATGACTTTTAACTAGGTTTACCACTAGTTTAAAAGTATTATTTTTTATTTTCAGAATGATCTTGCCACGCAGGCATTATTACCTCCTTTGCAGATTAAAAAAAATTAAGTCGAGTAACTCCATGGTCACAAAGCAAGTGTTCAAACGACTGCTTGTGTAATTTGAAGCTAGCGTTCTTGACCACCAGAGTGTGGCTACAGAGTGACGATCATTAGATCTGCTCACTCACTGGGAGGCAGGGACATGAGACAATGACATTTATCGTGTGACAATCTACCCATGGCACCTTGCACAAATAGGTTCTAGGTGGGTAAACACTACAGGGACAAGAGAAGTACCCATCAAGGACTAAGGCAACTTAGAAAGATGGACGGGCAAGGACATAGAAACCCACTGAATCTGACACACACACATTCCTTTATGGTTTTAAAAAAATAAAAGAAGCTATTAAAGTACCAAAGATATGACCTTTATTCTCCATGGAGCACAGTTGTAGAGTTACTTTGGGTCTCCCCAGTTTCCGTGAGAAAATCCTGGCTGGCAGGGTCCCCTGATGAAAGAGAAATGACTCTGTGTGAGATTTAAAGCATTTCTAATTTGAAAGCAAACCTAATTGCACATACTACTTACACATACACCATGTGGAAATAATAAATGTACTTATGATGGAAATGTTTGCTTCATTTATTATACTAGGAGTTTTTCCAAGAAATGGAAACAACTGTTAGAAGTGACATTAAATATTTAACTGAGTTTCTTTTTCTTCTTTTTCTTAGTATTTTTTATGAATACATATTTTAAAATATTACTACCACACAATAAAGCACATGGCTCCTGATTTGTGGGGGTATTGCGTGAGTTTAAAAGGGAGAGATTTATCTCCAGAAAACATATGTAATATCAGAATATGACACGAGTGAAAGCTGAGATGTGAAATTGTGTTCTTCAAGAATTTTGAGATCTGTACGAAATAGCCTTCAACCCCTCTACCATGAGATAGAATTTTTCTAAGCTAGGACTTTGAATAGAAGTTCGAGTATGGTAACAGTGACTTAGATTGGGTGGTTGTTTTCTGAAGTGGGTGACCAAATAACTTTAAGTTTTCAGGGTGAAATTGGAGAAAGCCCACCCTTTGATGGACACTGTTAGGCAGGAAGATTTGAAAATGTAAATACATTTGTAAGGAACCCACCCATCCCTGAAATGTGTGAATTCTATTTAAAATACCAGGAATGTGGTATTTTATGTTGGGGTATGAACGATACAGGAGTTAGCAATGCTGCATCACAAACCATCCCAAAATTCTGTGACTAAAAACAATAAGCATTTATCATTGCTCATGATTGGGTTGATTGTCAGTTTGGGCTGACCTCACCTGGGCTTCCTCATGCATGTGCACTCAGCTATGGGCCAGGAAAACAATTTGGCTGATATCGGTGGGGCTCTCTTACTGTTTGGTGACTGCTTTGTGGCTGGGCAGTCATGGATAACCTCAGCTCTTTTATTTTTTATTGAAGTATATTTGATTTACAGTGTTGCGTTAAGTTCTGCTGTACAGCAAAGTGACTCAATTATACATATATATATATTCTTTTAAGTATTCTTTTCCATTACACTTTATCACAGGATATTGAGTATAGTTCCTTGTGCTATACAGTAGGACCTTGTTGTTTATCCAACCTATATATACTAATTTGCATCTGTTAATCCCAAACTCCCAATTTTTCATTCCCCCACTCCCTCCCCCTTGGCAACCACAAGTCTGTTCTCTATGTCTGTGAGTCTGTTTCTGTTTCGTAGATATGTTCATTTGTGTCGTATTTTAGATTCCACATATAAGTGATATCATATAGTATTTGTCTTTCTCTTTCTGACTTACTTCGCTTAGTATGATAATCTCTGGGTCCATCCATGTTGCTGCAAATGGCATTACCTCATTCTTTTTTGTGGCTGAGTAATATTCCATTGTGTGTGTGTATATATATATATATATATATATATATATATATATATATATATATATACCACACCTTCTTTATCCATTTGTCTGTTGATGGACATTTAGGATGGATAACCTCAGCTGTGTTCCATGTGATCTCATCATTCATTTGGCTAGCCCAAGCTTATTCACATGCTGGGTGATGATTTCAAGAGAGTGAGAAACTCTTCCTTCCTCTGCTTCACTTCCCTACCTCCAAACATACATACATACACACACATACAGACACCCACACACACTGGCTGAAAATTATAGAAAGTTGAGTAAGCAAATTTTTACCAGAAATAGGATAAATGAACACTGCAGGGATAAAAGTCATACATAGGAAATTTTAACACATCTTTCTCCAATAGAAAAAGCAGGCAAACATTAATAAAATTAAAAGGGAAGATTTGAACAATTTGTTTAATGAACTTGACCTAATAGCCATGTGTGGAACACAGCACCCAACAACTGCCAAGTACATATTCCTTTCAATCTACATGGGGCATTTATAAAAATTGACCTTATACAGGATTACAAAGAAAATTTCAGAATATTGGAGTTAAGTTTGTGGTTAGATTTAGGGTTAAGGTAAGTGTTAGGTTTAGGCCAGAAGTTAGGAATAGCTATATGCTTATTTTTAAGTTAAGGGTTAGCTTTTAGATGTAGGGTTACTATTTGGCTTAGGTTTAATTTGGATTAGTGTTAGATTTAAGATTAGGGTTAACATTAGTTTTAGGGTTAGAGTTGGCACCAGAACTAATATTAGGTTTATGGTGAGGATTATTAGTGTTGGGATTTGGGTTAGAGTCAAAGTTAGGACTAGGTTTAATGTTTGTCTTAGGGTTGGGTTTGTAGTAGAGTTAAGGGTAGTGTTTGGTTTAAGACTGGGATAGATAAATAGGCCAATGATGCAAAACTGAAAACACACTTTATTTATAAAAGGTGGCACTGTAGAGTAGTAAGGAAGTATCTTTTTAATGGCAGTCATGGGACAAATGGATACTACAGGGGAAAAATGATTTGGAACCCCCACTTCACATTATTCTTAAAAATCATATTAAATTGGAGTGTAGTCCTAAATGAAAAAACAAAACAAAAACAAAATAGAGATTTTAGAAAACAAGATATTATTTTCCTGACAATGAGGAAGGGAAAAAATTTTAAGATAAGAAAAAAAAAATTGATAAGTTGTACATGAACAACTGTGGTTAATCCAAAGTCACCATTAAGAGAGTAGAAAGGCAAATCACACGTGGGAGATGTTTCAACACATACAGCCAAAATGACTTGTCTTGAGGATAGATAAAGAGCATGTATAAACTAATAAGGAAAAGAAAGACAACCTAAGAGCCAAAAGATTTAAATCGATCCTCAATAACAGTATGCAGATTTGTGAGAGAAGGGAGCAATAGAAACTTTCAAACGCTGCTGTTAAGAGAATAAATTGTTGCAGTCACTTTGGAAAATAGACTGTCGGCATGAGTTCTAGTTGAAGATATATAGGCCTTATGACCAAGTAATGCCATTGGTATAGGGAGCAATAAGGATATAAAATTGTGTACTTATGTACACAGGGACAGAAGTTCATGAATATTTATAATAGCTTTGTTTTGTTTTTAATAGCCTGAAACTTGGAAATAATCCAAATTGCATCATCGGTAGAACGGATAAACAGAGTGACTGAAAAAAGCCAGACACAATAGAATACCTACAGACTGGATCCCATTTATTAGGGCTCAACAACAAGAACAATTAAGCTACCTTGCTTAGGGTTGCATCCTTAGATAGCAAGGGGGTGATGATAATAAGGTCAGAAGAAGCGGTGATCAGGAAAGTGGGAGACTTCCACAATGTTGGCCATTTCATAATCTGCATAATGAAATATACATAGGTATTTTCTTTACAATAATTTATTAAATTGTATGTTTTGGTGGACTTTTTGGTAAGTATGCTATATATCACAGCCAAAAGGTTAAAAACTGTATTATTTTAATGACTACACTGCATTTCAAGATTTGGACTTACAATATTTTATTTAATGATTTATCTCATTGCTAAACATTTACATTGCCTTCTCTTGTTTCTCCTGCTCAAAACAGTGTTTCTACAGACAAATATTTATGGATATGTTTTTTACTGGTTTGTCAGAATAAATTCCTAGAAGAAAGACTGGGCCAAGCCATATGGAGTTTTAACATGTTCTTGATATAAAATTTTTTCCAGAAATACTGTGCAAGCTGAATTCCCCATAATGTAAGGATTTCTGAATCATTGCACAATTGCCAGTGTCAAATATCATAGTTTAAACAATACCTGATTGTTTTAATTTGCATTTATTTTACTTCTACCTAGTAAAATGAAACCTTTTTTAAAGTAGAGCATAGTGTTCAGATTGAGGGATCAAGAGTCAAATTGCTGAGATTCAAATTCTGGCTTTAACACTCACTCACTGTATGGCTTTGGGCTTGTTACCTAATCTCTTTGAGGGTCAATTTCCAAACACGTATTAGAGCAAAAGTTGTTGTGATAGTTAAATAAGTTTATCCATGTAATAAATAAAGCACACTTCCTGGCACATTTTAAGTCCTCTGTAAATTAAGTGTGTGTTAGATGAAGAATTGGGGAGACAGAGCCCTGGAGGGAGGAGGGAGCAGTGGAGGAGGCTAGGAAGGAGAGGAGATGGAAGGGAGGGAAAGAGAAAAGAAGGGAGTGATGGAAGGAAGGTGGTTGATGGAGGAAGGGAAAGATGTTTTGGGGGGAGGGAGGAAAGAAAGGAGGAAGATTTGGAGATGGGAAAGTACGGGCTGATGGAGGAAGGTCTGAGGGAGTGATGGATCAAATGATAGAGAGTATGGTAGAGGTTACCAGTTCTCCATTCCTTCTTGACAACTTCTAATCCCTTCAAGAATTCAATTTTCAAAGTTTAAAAAACAATGCGGAGATAGGTTATATTGTTGTCAAGTGCAAATGATCAAGGCTTTGGAGGCGGACAGTCCTGGTTCTATCACCCTTTAGCTATGTACTCTGGGACAAAGTCCTTTCTGAACTACCTGTATAAAATAGAGCTGGTGGCATCTAATGTTCAATGCCTATGTAAGAATTAATTAAGATACGGGACTTCCCTGGTGGTCCAATGGGTAAGACTCTGTGCTCCCAATTCAGGGGGCCTGGGTTCCATCTCTGGTTGGGGAACTAGATCCCGCATGCATGTTGTAACTAAGAAGCCCGCATGCCACAACTAAGAGTTAGCATGCTGAAACTAAGAGTCCGCATGCTGCAACTAAATATCCTGCATGCCACAACAAAGATCCCATGTGCCACAACTAAGACCCAGCACAGCCAAAAATAAATAATAAATTTAAAAAAATAAAGTCACAGATCAAAAAAAAAAAAAAGAATTAAGATAGTGTATATGAAGTATATATCTCCAGGCCTGGCTCACAGTATCTCTCCAAAAACGATAATGTTCTCCTTAATGTTGCTGCTAGACAATAGCTCAGAAAGTATTTGAAGTGGCTTAAAATGTTGGCCCTAAAATTAGCAAATGTCAAACACCAGACTGTGATAAAAAAATTCATCATCTATTAAAGGGACATGTGCCTGTAAATGTATGTATGCGAGTGTGTGTTTGTCCATTCAGAGTAGAATGGAACAAAAAGGGTAGATAACATGAGAGAAATGGGAAAGTGCTCCTTGACTCATTCTGGGCGTCAGGAAAGTCACGGAAATGCTCAACACTCTCCAGCAGTTGAGCAGAATATGGAGGACACAGTGGCACAGCCTACGGCTGAGAAGGTGAGTAGTCTCTGACCACCATCACCACACCCAAGAAAGAGCTGTGATTACCAAAGCCAAGAAAGTCCAGTGTTAAACTAAGGAGCCCTGGAACATGAGGCCATTTCCCTGAAACAGCACATCCAGCAACACAGATCACAGATTAGTCAGGTAACCTCATGGAGACATTATGTTCAATATGGCCATTTGGTTCTGTAAATTCAATCCCAATGCCAAATTCCATGAAAGTCCTTTATTAACCAAGAGTTAGACATAAGGTATACCATACTCTTTTTCAGTGGTATTCCAAATATGCTCAAGAATAGCCAACTTTAAATAAAAGTGAGTACCAAAAATATGAAAGCAAAGGTCAACGTGTGAGTATAAACAGGGACCTTACTTCACAGTGTCAGTGATGCTAGCGAAATTATTGAATGACTTAGTCAAGCTTGTCAGCCTACCTGCCATTCCTACAAGTTCTATTCATATGTCCTAAAAGCTCATCAAGCCTAATAGAAGAGAAAAGACACCAGGAATGAGGTTACGTAAAAGAAAAAGACAGTGTGCTCTCCAGGGAGCTACAACACAGTCTATTTATGAACAGTGGTAAAGTTATACCATGTGAAATACGCAGTAAATATATAGAAAGTTGACAAGTAGGATAACAGACCTGATAGATGAACTTCTTTCCCATAGTTCAAAACAAGTGATGGCTCTGGGGTCTGCTGAAAATCCTTCTACTTTTTTGGCCTAAAAAAAATCAGGCTCAAATACTCAAATGTTTTCCCTCCTGAGACAAATTACCTCCCTCAGCTATGGTGTGACCTCCCCTTCTCTTAAAATTGGAAAGCTGGTTACTAAGTTAGCTTCCTTTGAACCTGTTTACATGAAAGCTACTTATGAAATAATTTAATCCAGTCAAGCTGATAATAATAGCTTTCAAGATTAAAACACAGTAATAAGAAAAGTGAAATCAAGGGGGATTCATTAGTCTAAAAATGATTTTTATCTGTGCTGTTAATATGCTGTTTGGTCTTAGCTTGCAATGATGACACTTTCTTGAGACGTTAAAGGCTTTCATCTAATGTTCTGCAATTGCTATAAAAAATTTTTTTGCAGTGGTAGTATATGGGTTTGAAGGCATGTGTAGCAAAAGGTGCTTACACTTTATTTTTTTTTTTCAATTTGGTTGACATTGGAATTTTTAAAAATTTTTATTGGAATATAGTTGATTTACAAGGTTGTGTTAGTTTCATGTGTACAGCAAAGTGAATCAGTTATATATGTACGTATATCCTTTCTTTTTTAGGTTCTTTTCCCATAAAGGCCATTAAAGAGTATTGAATAGAGTTACCTGTGCTATACAGTAGGTCCTTATTAGTTATCTATTTTATATATATTATTGTATATATACCAATCCCAAATTCCCAGTTTATCCCTCCCCCTCCCCCTTATTCCCCGGTAACCATAAGTTTGTTTTCTACATCTGTGACTCTATTTCTGCTTTATAAATAAGCAGATTTGTACCCTTTTTTTTAGATTCCACATATAAATGATATCATATGATTTTTGTATAAATCCTCTGACTTACACCACAGTTGAAGGAGATTTTTAAGATATTCTCTGATGGTATTAATCCGTGAGCTCTATAGACATCTAAACTCTAACTTAATTAGGAATGCAAGCACAAAATAGCATTTGGCTCAGAAGTGAAATGTGTGAAAGCTCTGTGTACACGGGTTTATTTTCATAAACAGAGCTGGCAAAGTCGCTTTTGAGGCAGGAAGACTTTTTTTTTTTTTTTCATATGTTTCTCTGCTGCTTCCCCTTGTTCTTCCAGATTCTGTCTCCAGACGAGCCTTTCCACTGATGAATGCTGATTGTGTAAGATCTGAATTGCCAGATAATTGGTACTGTGGTTTGTTAAACTAGCCAAGGTATTTTTTAAAATTTATTTTTATTTATTTATTTTTGGCTGTGTTGGGTCTTCGTTTCTGTGCGAGGACCTTCTCTAGCTGCGGCAAGTGGGGGCCACTCTTCATCAAGGTGCGCGGGTCTCTCACTATCGCGGCCTCTCTTGTTGCGGAGCACAGGCTCCAGACGCGCAGGTTCAGTAGTTGTGGCTCACGGGCCCAGCTGCTCCGCGGCATGTGGGATCCTCCCAGACCAGGGCTTGAACCCGTGTCCCCTGCATTAGCAGGCAGACTCCAAACCACTGCACCACCAGGGAAGCCCCAGGAAGACATATTTGATGATAACAAGGTGATGGGCGATCCTGTCTTTATATGAGCTGTGACCAAAAGCAGAACAAATTCACACACACACACACACACACACAGATAAAACAGACAGAAGTTTCAGCGTGGAAAGTTGAATGATCTGAATGGGAACACAATTTTCTGAATGGGGGAGGTTGTAGTCTCTGACTCATGAATTCCATCACAAGTGTCCTTTAACAAGTACCAAGATCATTTGTATTCTGGTCTTCCTATGCAAAGGATTGTGTTTTAAATTTTATTGCTATTTTTCATAGAAAAAAGAAGTGGAGAATAGAGGAAATGAGTGGCTGACTGGTCCCATCTCACTGGAGAAGAATAAATAATATTTGAAGTGAAACCAAATTTCATTTTTCCCTTCAGTCTTTATGTTCCTTAAAACATTTATGCATGTGACCATTCTTATTTCTGCTTTAAAGCGAAAATAGACTATTGTTTATCTTTTATTACTCAGCTAATTTGTAGTGATTTTAGAAAATTCGTGCAATACAGGAAGAAATAAAAAGAAAGTAAAAAGCATCCAAATTCCTCTCATCATCACTCTATTAACGAGTTAACCATTTTCAATATTTTAAAGATCATCTTCCTAGATACGTTTCTAGGCTTAAACAGACAATGTCTATATAATTTACATAAGTGGTATTATACAAAAGGAAATGTTTTGTCACTTGCTATTTCACTCATCAATATGCCAACCACATCTATCTAGTTCAATAATACAGACATACCTCATCTTTTTATTATTACTGCATAGTACTCCATTGAATGTATGAGCCATATTTCATTTTGCCAGTCTTTAACTGATAAACACTTAGGTTGTGTCCAATTTCTCGCTATAGCAAATGGTCCTGTTATGAAAGTTTCCAAATGCCTTGATTGCCTTCTGCTTCATTGCCCAAGTTCTTGATCTTTTTAGGCCACTTTATCATGTCATATTAAAATCTCGCACCCATCCTCTGAGAGAATACATGCACTGGAGACAGACTAGTGGGTCCGAATCCTAGGACTCTGACTCAATGGCTCTGTAGTTCTGGACATTATTTTGTATGTTTCTGTGTCACAGTTTCTGAGCTATAAAATCAAGATAGTAATATGCACATCCTAAAGTGCTGATGATCAAATAAAATAAACCATTTATAATGCAGAGCATATGTGCTCAATGTATTGCAACTACTGTAATTATTGTTAGCTTCTCATTCACAGTCTCTGAAAAACACATCTGAAAACCATTTCCCATGTCTTCACAATCTTCCCTACTCAAGATTTCCAAATTACATCTTTCACCCACTTGCTTCTTCCAGGCTTCATTTCAGGTTCTAAAATTCCTGGAAGTCATTTATGCTGGATGTTCTAATGTCGAAGAAATTCTATACAGATAAAACTGTCACCAAATGACCATGGCACAAATCCTTGGAGTCATATTTTATAGCTCTTTCTCCTGTAGGCATGTTCAGTCACTCACAAATTCCTTCCAAGTGCTCATGTTTCCTCCATGCCCTCCATACCCATCTCTCTGTCCAGCGCCCTATTTCCAGCCCAGGTCAGACCCTGGTGGGCTCACACTCAGACAATGAATTTAAAACCTCTTTTAGGGGAACAATGCTTTCCTCAAATGACGTGTCAAATGGAAGTCCAGTACAGTAGGCAAGTCGAACCATTGCTGCTGCTACTGAGTCAGGATCTAGAAACCTGGAATGCCCCCCCCTTCCCTTTCATCTTCTCCAGATGTCCCCCCAAATAAATGTGCTAATCACTGCTATGGAGACAGGAATTCCCCTCCCAGTTGCCACTTGCTTTTCCTCCAAGCTCTTCTGCGAAGAGGAGAAAATATAATCAATGTAAAAATATTGCCCTGGTCATGGCATTCCCCTGACCGAAACTATATGCATAGTTCCTTGCAAATTTCCTCACTAACATTCAAGTCCCTCCTACAAAATCTAAATTTAGCCCCAAGAAATCTATCAATTGGTGTTTGCCAATGTAGCCAAAGGGGAATCCACGCCGTCATCTTATTCTTGCACATCCTGAGTGGGGGTCGACGCCCTCAAGGGCTTGCTTCCCTCCACCCACATATTCTGACACCCCCACGGAGTCTTCGGGAAATTGTTAAACTCTGCCTCCTTCATGTTGCTTCCACAATCATTATGAGGCTGCCTCTTAGATTTGAGCCCCCTTTTCTCTGACCTGTGGAAGTATCATGTATTTCTGGATATTATCTCAACCACCTTTTTGTATGAGAATGTGTTATATTTTCTAAAACTGGAGCCTCATGCATGTTTGGATTTCAGTCATAGTAGCTGATATCCCTGGAAGCAATGTGCTCCCATAAGGCAAAATTTAAGATGCTATGAAGGATTTTAGGGCTATGAATATCACTACTGGGCACTTTACTTTCTATTTGTCACCAACAATCTCTCTTTGGGGCTAACTATTCAGTCCCTTGTCACACTCTATTGCCACTATGGTTACACCACTGTGAAAATAAACATTTGGTTTTCTCTCATTGGGAAAAGTAATGCGTTTATATAATAAAAAATACAAATAGTTTCCAAAAGTTATACAATAAAAATATGTCCTTCTCACCCCAAAGCCCTTGTCCCTTAGTTCTGTTTGAAGGCTTCCACTGTTAAAATTTCTTAGTGGTCATCTCACAATCATAATTTGACTGTGGATGAAAAGCTTCCATTCCACTGTAAAATTATGTTTCATTTCTCTGTACAACCTCCTTCTCATCCATGAGGATCACTGCAATCAAAAAACAAAATCTCATCCATACTCCCCAGTGAGGCATCTCCCCAGTTTTGACATTTGTTAATGATCCTCATTAACCCTTTAACTAGACTCAATCTCCTTCTACTCCCAGTTTAATGTCAGATCAGCCCTACTATAGCCTCCACTCCCCAAACACCTAGAAGAAAACTTTTGACACTAGGATGCATAACTAACAAGAGCAAACCCCATTAAAATGAGCTCATCCATGAAAAAAAGTTTCTTATTCTGTATTTAGAAATGAAGGAATATGAATAAGGCTTTCTTGACCTGCTTGTATATAATTTAGAAGTTCTAGATAAGAGAAAGTACAGAGGAACTAGGGGCAAGTGAAACACTAGGGCAGGGTTACTTTAAAACAACCAGTGATGGGAAATTCTGGCTGAGTCAGGATCTCTGGACCAGGTTCAGGAAAAACACAATAAAACTCCCCATAGCTTGTATGGATGCACTTACCTCTTCCCACATACACCAATCAAAGAGATTCCATGACCAGTTTCTGAAAGAACTGCCATCCCAGGCCACATACCTTCTCTGCTTGGTATATGAATGAAAAGGCTGGATTCACAGACGTCCCCTTGCTGAAACTATAGGAAGGTGGGCTCTAATCACAAACTGGCCCAAACTGCTTTGGTTTTGAGATAATTCAGTTGGCCAGAAATGGATGAGCTGAATAACCATCAACTGTGTTCCTGACAACTTCAGTGAACCAGAAATTTTATTTCTCCAATAAATTTAAGCAATCTATGCTTGCTCTTCTGTAACATGAAGAGGTTGAATAAGACAATCTCCAAGGTCCTTTAAAGCTCTAAAATACTGTTAACAACATTATGTCAAGTGACTGGACAACAATTATATAATAGGTATTTACCCTACTGAGTTTATAATCAAATGTAACTCACATTATGGAAGTTTAAGGATCCAGTTCTGAGGAGACTAGGAGGTCAGCTGTCAGATTGTTGAAAGTATTGCTAAAACAACATGGCTTAGCTAAGTGCTTCTCAAAGTGTGGTCCACAGACCAATAGCATCAACATACTAGGGAGCAAATCCTCAGGGTTCACTCTAGCCATACTGAATCAGAAATTCTCAGATTGGGATGCAAGAATATATATTCTAACAAGCTCTCCAAGTGATTTTTTATGCTCACTTAAATTTGCAAAGCAATGCTCTACAATGAAGTAAAAACATGGACTATGGACTTTGGCCTAGATTTGAACACCAGCTCTGCCTCCTATGATCCAGAATCCAGGGTAAGTTCCTTAACCCCTCTGAGTTTCTGTTTCTTCACCTGCAAAGTGGCGATAATAATAACTTACAAGGTTGTATAGGGATAAAATGAGATAACATGTTAAACAACTGGTACATAATCAAAAAAAATGTAAAACTCCCTTCCCGATTGAGAAGAAATTTCAAGAAGGAATTCACAAGTATTCTTCTTGGAATATGGATTTTACAAACCTTAGGGAAACAAACGTCGAGAGCCTTTGGAGGGTAAAACCAACTACCCAATAGAAATATGCATTTTGGGCATTCTAGGTAGTTTCACCTCTCATAGGGCATTCGAGGTACACCCTAGGAAGAAATCTCTGAGACTGTTCGTCTCCTGCTGAGTGGTGCAGAGACCATGCCCCAGAGTGGGCTACACACTAGATGATACATTTGACAGAAAAGTTGAAGTGGATGACAGCAAACATATATAAATAGCTGCCTATGATGCCGGCTGTCAGGTTTCTGAACCGCAGGAAGTAGACATAAGAAGTCCTTGCAGTAACTGAAAAGTCAATAAACTATACAAGAAAATGGCACAGGAAGAAGAGAAGAGGTTTTCTAAGAGACTTTCCCATGTCAGAAAAAAACACAAGTGAGCATGTGCTGAGATTTGCACGTGATCTGGAAGCATTTTTATTGTGTGTCAGGAATGACAAATCTCACAGATGTATGTTTGCCAATAGAGAACATAAGAATTCACTCCATGGATGGAAGGCAAGAATGGGGGGGTTTTCATGATCCGTCATAATACTTCACTCCACCAGGAACACAGATATAGAAATGATCATTTTAGGCATCAATACACAAAGGCAAGGATAATATCTTAGAATCAACAGAATGAGAATATTACAGCCTAAGAGACCTTCTTGGCAGAATAGGAGAAACTACTGACTGCACCCAAGTCCTCTGTTCAAGTATATTTTAGACCTTCTACTAAACTTCTATCTGTTCTCACAGTCTTCTGGACTAAACCAAGATGGTGCAAGCTTATACATATGATGAGGCCCAATTAAATGGGAGGGAAGAATCTATGATAGTTACACTTACTGAGCATCTACTAAACAGTGGGCAATTTGAATAGATTGTTCAATTTCTCACAAGTCTGCAACATAAGGGTTGTAAGCCTGATTTTACAGGAGAGGACAATTAAATCTCACTTGATGCCAGTCAAAGGTAGAGACTAGGCTATGAGAAAGCTCACCTGACCTGCTGCTCCCCAAACTCTTTACATCATTCAATGACAAGCAAATCCTACAAGAGCCACCTTCTGGCAAGAAGTTTTTCCCCAAAGGCTTTATGTAATCTCATCCAGGTGAACCCTGGAGACTGGAAGGACTGCAGATACTGGTAATGTTCTGAGAATGGAAAATTAAACAACAACAAAAAGAGCTGAGCCATTCGATTTGTCTTCCAAATCGATTTTTGCTTGCTGAGGCTTGAAAGGCAACTTGTTTTATTTTTTTCATCACCATTGAATGAAGCTATTTGTTAAGATGTGTTTATTAGACTTACATAAGAGCTCTTGGCCAAAGAATCAAACTTGAGTGAATGGGAAACAATCTTTATGATCTGTGGCTCTACCATCTTAACCATCACAGTGAAAGCTTTCATCAGCACATCTAATTTTTAATTTCCGTAGATGAGGAGGCAGCAGAATGAAAATGGATTTTAAAATTAGACACTTTTTTTTTCAAATCACAGGTTTGCCTATGTTGAAGTATAACTTTCACAAACTTAAGAACACTAATTTGATAAAATATATAGAGAGCATGAGTCAAAAATTTATTTAACTTACTAATGAGGGAACCAGCAAGGTGGTAAAGCTGGTTCAGAGAGAATTTGAGAGATTGAGTATATATACAGACACTGAAAGAATGCTGAAATAAAATTGTTAGGTTAGATGCAAAACTGGCTAGTGTCCCACAGGTAAAAAGACTAAAAACTTTGGAGTTTTTTGTTTGTTTGTTTTGTTTTGTTTTGTTTTTTAACACACAAAGCATTTACATCTCTATCAGACAAAGCTCTCTGAGTTTAACAAGTAACTTCAAGTCTGGTCCCTAATTAGTAGTGAATAGTAATGCAAATAGAGGTCAAAAACTTTTTCTGTAAAGTGCCAGACAGTAAATATTTGAGACTTGTGGGCCAAATGGCTATCTGTGGCAACTACTCAACTCCACCACTGTAGCATGAAAACAGTCATAAACAATACATAAACAAATGAAAAGGGTTGTGTTCCAATAAAACTTTATTTACACAAACATGCTATGGGTCAGGTTTGGCTGGTAGAGCAGAGTTTGCCAACCCCTGTCTTAGAGAATTAAATCATCCTGAGTGGGCCTATCAGACAATGTTCCTGCAGGATTTTGAAAGAATATGCAGTGATCTTTTGTATTATCTCCAAGGTTTGGGTAATTTTTCTTAGTGGTGCCTAGTTCATTGGACCTTAGCCAAGTTACTCATTTTCTCAACTTTCATTTCCTCATTTGTTGAATGGAGATAATTTTCAGGAGTCCTCAGGCTATTGTAAGCATTCAGTGGGTTATTGTTCAACAGATATTTATTCCTTCCAACCTCCATTTTATTCTCATTCTCAGTCGAAAAAGTGAGAGATGATCTCACATTGTCTCTCACAAAGTCTGTTTGAGAAAACAAAACAAAGCTCTTTGCTTAAGTTGCAGGCAGAGACCAACTGGCTGAAACAGCAGGAGGCTCAGGGAGTAAAGAACAACTTGTCCACAACTTTTCTTTTTCTCAGCGCAACACAGTCCTGCCTGTGATGTTCAATTTGGTGGGGGATTCTTTGGCCCAGCCAATACAAACATGGACTCAGTTACAACTTGACCTCCTAGCCCAGATATGACTAGAGCTATAAGAACAGCTCTGGAGAATGAAACTGCAGCCAGCCAGTGGCTCAGGGATTCTTACAAACCAGGAAGCCACCAAATCCACCAGTTCCCCTTATTTCCCCAACTCTGTGAAGTTAACCAGTGCACGTGACAAGCTTGAGTGACAAGTACGTGGGTGGGGGTGAGGGTCATGTGGATAGTGATAAGGAAGGTGGAACTGGGTTTTATCCTAGAAAGATAATAAACCCATAGAGCTTTTTGAGAGAAATATATCGACTTACTTAGGAAGATTTCATCACGCAATGCCCTGGACAATGAATTCAACCAGAAACATGATGGGAGGTAGATCTGTGAGGAAGGGAGATTGGGCAGAGAGAAAATCTGACCCATGGTGCAGTTACAACAGAGGCCTCAGCTGACCCTGTGGGTAGCTCTGGGGCTGGGATTGTCTTCTAAGTTGTCCCAGTTGAGGCAAGTAGGCCAGACCCTTGTGTCTCTGCATTAATCAGGCATGATCTTGGGAGACACAATTCCCTACAGCTGAAGGAAGTTCCAATGAGGAGGAAAGCTATGACTATCAGTATCTATTGCTCCCAGCACCTAGGGGATGGGTACATCGCTCCTGAAGAGTAGCCACTGTGCCCATTCAGAGTGGATGGGGCGTTACATTTTTTCTACTACATTTCACCTGTGGAGCTAAAGAGAAAGTACACTTATTTATGCTAATTGTTGATGTTGATTACAGCTTTACCTGGTTATGCTCATAGCAAGGTCTATTAGTTATCTATCACTGTACAATGAATTACCCGAAAACCTAGTGGCATAAAACAACAAATATGTATCATCTCACAGTTTCTCTGAGTCAGAAATCCAAGCATGACTTAATCTGGGTGCCTCTGGCTCAGGGTCTCTCGTGAGGCTAGAGTTAAGGTGTTGGCAGGGCGTGCTGTCATCTCAAGGCTTGGTGGATGCAGGTCTGCTTCCAAGCTCACTCACACAGGTGCTGGTAAAAGGTCCTCACTGACTGTTGGCTGGATCATCAGCTGCTTCTCATGTGGGTCTATATCTAGGACTACTGGCAACTTGGCATCTTTCTGTCCCAAGAGCAAAGATCTGAGGGAGAGAGGGAGGAGGAGGGAGAGAAAAAGATACAGAGAGAGAGAGAGAGAACCCATGACCAAAGTCAAAGCCTTTTTATAATCTAGTCTTGTAAATGACATCCCATCACTTCTGCTGTATTCTATTCCTTAGAAGTGAGTTAATAAGTCCAGCTCACACTCTAGGTTTGGGGATCTGAACAGGGCTTGAATGCCAGGATGTGAGGGTCAACGGGGACTATATTAGGTGTCGCCTATCATATAGGGGATTAAAAACATTTTCAAAGGGAAATTCTTTGGTCTATCCCCAAACTCAATCCATCAGATATACCTATAGAAATTTAAAGAAGAAAACCACTGTAGAACACACTGTGCTTGTATCAGAATGATATCCAACTTACAGACATTCAAAGACTTAAACACACACACACATACACACACACACCAGTGCTACTGGTCTGCATGAGAGAAGTACAGGAATTGAAAGCAAGCCTTAAGAAATTTGATACTGCTTGACATCCAAATGCATGATCACTGTACTCAACTGGATATAGAACAAAAATATTGGAACAAATATATTTAAAATAAAAATAATTAGACCAAAAATATTTTCAAAGTCCATGAGGGGTATGAGGGAGAAAATGGTCCTTCACCACAGAACTTAAGAAGACCTGCTACAGGTGACTTCATACCCTTGCCATATGGACCACTGCTGGGCAAAGGAGTCAGCTTAGAATGTGGGGAGAAAAGCATTAGACAATGAATCAGGAACTGTGTTCTTAGCTCTACCTCTAATATTTCCTAAGAGGAACTGGATATCTCCTAACCTGCCTGGATTTGTATCCTGATCTGCAAAAAAAAAAAAAAAAAAAAAAAGCATCAACGGGAAGGTCCCTTTGAAGTCTAAAGGGCTTTAATTTGTAAAGTAGTTTGCTGTGTTTTGAGACAAATTAAACTGTTAGTAATTTTTTGTGTGATTTCTACACATCCATCCAGAATCTACCATCTGCAGCTACAAAGAGTCCATCCAAGTTCACTTACTTATATAAAAATAGTCCATCTAATTAGGACTATTTGAGAAAATGCCCAGATCCCTCAGCTTGGACACATATTGCAAGGTTTCCCTCTTATAGACACTCACTACCTTGTCATGGCTTCTTAAATGGCTCCAGAGACAATGTGGTAGAGTCTGTATGGACCAAAAGAGAAAACAGAGTGATGTAGACCCTCACTACCTTGTCATGGCTTCTTAAATGGCTCCAGAGACAATATGGTAGAGTCTGTAAGGACCAAAAGAGAAAATAGAGTGATGGTCATCTCCATAATAATAATAATATGAGTAATTTTCTCTAAGAAATACAGTTTTAATAAAATTCCTATAGGTTTTTAAAATTCTTTATTCAAAAATACTTTTATACTTAATATTGCTTCACAAATTTACTATTCTAGTTTTTCAGTTACTTTGGTCACTAAACTTCAGGAATAAATTAAATTCTACTTAGTGAAGATAGCTAGAGTTCTTTTCCATCTTGTTGTCCTCACACAGTAAATAAAGATTGCTCTGGGAAGCACAATAAACTTTAGGTTCCAGTGGCTTAAGTAGAATTGCACATTGTTTCTGTGGTATTGGCTTTGACTACTGTAAAGTATCATACATGGTCTAAACATCTGCCAGCAAAGACTCCTGGGCTGTTGGTACAGGCACCATCTTACAGGTAAGTATCCTTAGATGAGTATATATTTTTTAGGTCAACACAGAGTCTTCTGTGTATATGCAGCATAATCCTGGGATGCATAATGGTAATTATTGTAATAATAACAGTCAGTCATGCATGGCTATTCTACCCCAATACAAATGATTATTTGATTTTTTGATCCCAGACAGACCTTTACATTGGCCTCTCTTAAACACATCTAGCTGGTTTCAATTATTTATTCTAATCTATAGAGGACATTTTGACTCATAATTCTACCAACAGCTTAACTCTCTCTCCCAGTCTTGATAATTTACAAATCTGATAAATGCACTTACTAAATCTTTATATTATTTATTGATATAAACTGTAAGAGGCCTCAGCTTAGAGCCACATTTAGTCAAGCCCAGCCAATATCAGGAAATCCCAATCAACCTATAGATTAGCTAGTGAGAAAAATAAATATTTTTTCCCACAAATCTGATAAGTCAATGTTAGAGATCAGAAACATCTTAGGAATTTTATTCAGGGTTGGCATTGAGCCGTATACCAGTATACTCTTCAACTCACTCTATGTTCAAACAACTGAAAGCTCACCTTCCCAGATTTAACTAAATCTCCCATAAGTGTGTCCTATGCAATCTTGTCAAATGCCTTTTAAGAAATCAAGATGAACTGTCTTAGGAAGAATCCTCTAAAAATAATAAATTCGTTTGAAATGACTCATTCTTTGTCGACTGCATTTCAATGGCAGCGTGGGTAGAGTTTATATTTCAAAATCAAGTTATTATCTAATTTTTCTTTGCCAATGGAGGCTGGTGTTACAGAGCATACACATTGGAAGTAGTGTAAATAATGCCCTTTAGGAATTTGCAGTCTTGCAGAGAAGTTGGTATGGGCAAAAGTGCATGAAATATCAGAGAGAACGGTACAAATCCTATGCTTTGGGAATTAAGATTGTGAAGAGAGTTTTTTTTGCGCGAGCCATCAGAGGAAGCTTCCTTGCAGAGGTTGTAATTAGACTGCGTGTGTGTTATATGTGTGCGTTAGTTTGAGGTTCCCCAAAAGTAGCCCCTGATATATATGAGTCAAGGGCAAGTAGTTTATTTGGAAGGTGGAGAAGACCAGTAGAGAGGTAGAGAAGTGAGGCAGGAAGGGAGGGTAGTCAACAAAGCGTAGATAATAAGACAGTTGGCACAGTGGGCAGCCTACACTCCAGTGGGAAACCCTGGGAAGCAGTGTTGAACAAGCACCTAAACTAATTCTCTCCAAAGGATGAGGAAGCTGTGGTTTTGTACACCATTCCTGACACCCATAGGTTGAGGTTGCTCTTGAAAGAGGAGGTATTAATTCTCTGGCACTTTCTGCCTGCCTGTGCAAAGTCGGAACAGGCTTCATGTCCAGAGAAAAGCCCTCGGGCAAAGAGAGGCAAGTACTAACAGCTGGAAGATGAGCCAGTGAGCATGAAATGGCAAAGGTGATGAGCGGGAATGCCATACACAGTGTGTGTGTTTGTGTGTGTGATTGTGTGGGGGGCATGCCCACACACAAATAAAGAGGTACAGATGGAGAAGACCGTCCATGCTGAGAGCATAACAGTTTAGCAGGAGCAAAGTGTACATAAAAGTATGTAAGAGAAATTAGGAGACAAGAATGCATTAAAACCACATTTCCAACTGGTGAAATTGTTCTAACAATTTTCACAATGAGATTAAGAATTACAGATTTCCTCATCGCAGTACTGGCAAAATGCTGGTTGTTCCTGCTTAAAATGAAATAATGAAGCTAGAACTGATAAGGCAGTCAGGATTTCCCATCCATTCCTCCATTCCTGTATGAAATTCTGGCTGTTGAGATGGCAAGGGAAAATGTCCAGTTCACTGGAAGGCATTTTGCTTTTCTCTGAACTCATCTGGAAAGGTAAAATACTATCAGTAAGGAAGGCAATCTGGTTATGTCCACTTAAATATGGATCCCCAATGCCCTCTGGTACTCACACCTTTTTTCACTTAAGCCCCAGTATGCTCTAAAATCTAGAGTTTAAAAATCTAGAGTCTAGATCCAATAAGCCCTTTGCTATTTGATAACAATTAGAAAGTGCTACTCTCCTAAGACATTAAAATAAGTCCTTTTCTACTTGGAGAATACTAATTTTAATTTACTAAAATAAAACTTTGCAATTAGTACTCTATATATTTATGTGTGTACTTTCAAAATATTTTTAAAAACTAGACTGCCTACATATAAGAGCCAGAATTTATAAACCACTGATAAAACATAGACTCTGGGTATATTCCTCTTACAGAGCTTTCATATTAAGCTTTTGGTTCAGAATGATCCATAATGTATAGCAAATTAGGTAGCTCTTTGAGAGGGTTGGAGCTTATGATGACAGAGGGCCTGATGAATGCAGTGACTCAGGAAGGTGACCAGCAGGCACATGTGGTAAGTAGCACACCAACTAGCAAATTTTAAAAATCCAGCACCTTCTGGAAATAATATTTTTTAAAATTATTCCCAAGATGCCAGCACTGACAGACTTAGAGTTGATCCTTCCTAGCAGTAAGCCTCATGTTCTCTTTCTACACACAACATTCATCCCCTCCATGGCTTTTCTGAGACATCTCATCTTTGGCATCATCTTTTCTCATTGGTATCTGCTGCTCACCTCCAACGGGCAGTAGATTGGTCTTTCTCAATATAAATCTAATCATGGTACAACCATCTCCCACCTCAAGACCTTCGGTACCCCTCTTTTAGCAAAATTATCTATATGCTATTTAATTTTAGTGAATAATGTTGTCTTAAATTAGTTTTTTGAATCCATAGTCAAATGAGGAAAATATGAGATGTAGGGACGTCTTTATTATATTAAACTTAATGAATTCTCAGAACTATACATATTCTGGGATTATTTTATTTCCAGTTTTAAAGTTTGCAGTATATTTTTTATGAAATGATTGTGTATTAGTCAGAGAGTCTTGCTAAGGTACAGTAACAAACAAACCCCCTTCTCTCAGAGGCTTAACGTGAAAGTTGATCTCTTACTCATACAAAGTTCACTGCTAATCTAGCAGCATTCCCAGGAATCACTTTTCCAAGCAGTGATGCAGGGTTTCAGACCATTTGTTTACACCTTGTAGCAATGCCACTTGAAACATGTTACCCTCCAGGGTCACTGTGGAGAGAGCTGGAAGATACCGCAGAGCTATCCAAGTGTTCTTCATCTCTGTAATACTAGAATCCACTAGATTGCAGGATTTAGTACTGAATAAGCACTGAAGGAAAGCTTGGTTCTATTGATCAAGACAGTCATTGTTTATTTTAATCAGATTTTTGGAAAGAGTCTCAAAGAATGGCTTAACTCTATTAAGTATACTGTCCTTTGGCTTAAGTAACTTAAAAGTCACCTATCTTTCAGCTCTTATCTTAATTCTTCCCTACCACCATCCCAGCCCATGTGATTGTTCAAGCTCCAGGCACCCCTAGCACATAGTCCTGTTCCTCCCACAGCAGAAGGATTTAGGAAATCACTCCAACTTATTCTGTACTGTGGGATTTGTGCTGATCCTGTGATATCCCACCGAAAACACTAACGGGGTCCTCATCAAAAAAAATTGTACAGAGTTCGGGTGAGTTTGACTATGATTATAGCCCAATGGCATAATCCAGCAGCAGTTTTTAATTTACTGCCGGCAAAGTGAGAATATAACTTACATGAAAACAGGGTCCATATTTGTTTCCTTCTGTAAGTTTACACCAAGAATCTCTGCAGAGATGCAGGAGAGCAAAGAAAGACTCAAAGTAATAAGAAGAACTCTTTTGAGAAATATTTGCAGAACTCAATTCACTTGATTACATTGCACACCTACTCTTTACAAACTATAACATGGATAAGGCAAGATCTTCCCATCTCTGGACTCACAATCAGATTGTGTGCCGGGATTACGAAGGAGAGGGCCAGACCAGCAAAATAAATGGTTCTCTAAGAGAGGCACCGATACCAAGGTGTGAGCGTGCAAGGGAAAAAGAAATTACTGACTCATCTTCTCATGTTCCATAACAGCTAGTGGCAAGTTGGTTTTTAAGTGAACCTTGATAACTTTGGAAAGATAGTCAGGTACCAAGCAAGACACGATTTGTAATTCTTGGCACATTTTGTGTTATTGGCTCCCTGGGTCTGGGATGGTATTGGGAAGGGAAGTATCTATAAACAGAATGAATAATGTGTAACCATAATATATTCTCTGTTTATTTTTACATCAGATGTTTGGAATGTTGGCACTGTTAAAAAACTAATTTAATTTTGATTCCCTTTTGAACCCATGATGTTATAATGCAAACCCCCCAAACGAGCCGTATTCCTATTGATGAAAATTGGGTGCTGGTGCCATAATTAACCTAATGTTGTGTTTTTGATACATCTCTTTTAATTAACAAAATCTTTGAAGTTTTCTGGCAATTTCTTATTTTATGAAAAGGCCAATAATAATAATAAAAAGGTACCCATCTGAAATTGGCCACCCAGTCTCATTCTTAAAGCTTTTCATCTTTGGATTGATTTGCACATCTCAACCTATTACGGAGGTGGACAGATATTATTATACCCATTTTGCAGAGGAGGAAATTGAAACTGAGAGCTTTGGAAACTTGCCCAAGCCAGTGAGAATGACTCCCACACCAAGACTCTAAAGGCATTTCCAATCACAATAATCATAGTGGTTCAGTTCCCATAACACAGGTTTTCTCAACCTGGATACTACTGACACTTGGGGCCAGATAATTCTTGATTGTGGGGGCCTGTACTGAGTATAGTAGGATGTTTAGCAGCATCCTCAGCCTCTAGGCCTAGATGCCAGTAGTGGTCCCTCAGTTGTGGCAACCAAAAATATCCCCTGAAGGGCAAAATCGCCCCTGCTTGAGAACCACAGCCATACGAGAATCAGGATTCATGACAAATGGGTTCTCCTGTTTATACAGCTTCCTCTCTACTGGCTTCGTGCTGAGTCTTCAATTTCTTTTAAAAATTATAAAAAATCTATAGTGAACTTACCTTTCACTATGGGCTGATGTCAGCAGCTTTCAGCTTACTGACTGCACAGTGAGAAGCCAAGCTACGTGAGGACAGGAACTTCATCTGTTTTCTTCAAGGACTCTTTGTTCAGTGAATGGAAAAGTGGATCCCTGGTGCCAACAGGGGACAACCACATCACACAGTCTACACACAATACACAATTTCATTCTCCAACCATCTCTATGTTAGGTATTAAAAGGCCCATTTTACAGGTGAGGCAAAGTTTAGAGAAATTAAGTAACTACTGTAACAATTATAAGTCATCAGCCTGGATTTAGTACCCAGGTCAGATTAATTAGAAAGCCTTTATGGATTCTTTTATGCCAGTGTCTGTTCACATTGTAGTTTCATACAACTATTAGATTGTGAAATAAAGTTGATTGATCAAGACTAGCATTTTCTTTCTAATGACATAGAATGGAATGGAATAGAAAAGGATAGAAAATATCAACATGAATTATATGTAGTTAGGTTAAGGTATCATTGGATGAAACTTCTGTTTCACTTTGTGCATGTGTCTGTGTGTCTGTGTGTTAGTAGTTCATAATGCAAAATACACATTTTCCCTTGTGGGTCAGAAATATTTGAAAAACACTGCCATACTACCTATTATTTGTCTTCTAATGGCTAGAAAATGTTTTATTGGTCTTCTCAAATTAATTCATTTATTAAATTGGAAGTTTGTTCTTCTACTAGTCCAGCCTATTTATCACTTTGTCTAGCTGGTATGCCTGTGCTGATATTAAATCTGGGGAAAGTTGAAGAATAGTCCTAAAAAGAGCATGTCATGGATATTTACCAGGTCCAGGAGGCAGAAATACTGGTGTTGCACACACACCCGTTTGGAGTTTCCACTGGAGGATTACTGGGTTTCCAGCTTTCTGAACTTCCACTGATATGACTTATGTTTTGAAGGAAGCATTTCCCTTCCACCCCAGGCTCCAGTATTATTTCCCAAAGATACCCATGATCAGTGATATATCAACAGAACTAAACAGGGAGTCAAATGGCAAAGGACCAGCACGCTTCATAGTCCCAGCTCCCCCTCCTCCCCTCCCCCTCCCTCTCCCCCATCTCCTCCTCTTTTTTCTTCTCTCCCTCTCTCTCTCTCATCATTATCATGCTCTTGTATATATGGAAGTATACCTACGAAAAAATTTAGAGCAGTTTGGTGGGACTAAGGACATCTGTTTTAATTCTCATGGATATCACTAAGTTACTTTCCAAAGAGATCATAGCAATTCACTCTTACACTTAATGTTTGAATGTGTATTTTTCCCATAGCCTCACCAACATTGTATAATGAAAACCTTAAAAGTTGTTTTGCCATTTTTAAGGTAGGAAATCATATCTCGTTGTTAATTTATTTTGCATTTTCCAATTATGTGTAAAATTGAACATCATTTCATTTATTTTAAATCCTTGGTTTTTTTCCTGCTTACATCCTTGCTTCACCTTTTCTATTCATTTGATAGTTTTCTTGTTGATTAATAAAACCTCCTTACATATAGAGAGCATTAGATCCTGTAATATGCATTGCAAATATTTTCCCTGCTTATTATCTCTCTTTTGCCTTTGTTCTTTAGATACTGAAATCTTGATTTGAAAATTATATAAATTTCCTACTACAAATTATATTACTTGTTACCAATGTTCTCTTCTGGAATTTAGTTTTAATTTCATTAAATAGTAATTTAAGGTGCAATTTGTGTTGGGATAAAGAGAAAGACAGATTCAACTTTATTTTGAGAAAGACAAACCAGTTTTCCCAGAACTTCTTATTAAGTAATCTGACACTTTTTTACTGATTTCAAATGTCTCCTTTGATACATTTTCAATATCCATCTGCATTTTGCACAATTTCTAGAATTATGAAAAACATTGATTGAAACATATTATTGCCAGAATGTCATTCTGAAAAAAGAGTTAGTTATTCCTTTCACAATGATTTGAATTTTTTTCTGCACTGATTTGAATCCACAAAAGATGAAAGTTCATTAAGGTCTGGGGAGAGTCTTCTCTGATAGTCTTCTTCAGCAATGACCTCTTTAAAGTTTAACTTCTATAGAAATTGATTTCTCTTAGGGATCTTTCAGTTACTGCTTTATAGTTTTCTCTTTGTGTATAATATTGCATCTGAACAGGAAGGTTGTTTGATGGCTTGCACCATCTTCATTCATTTCCTTAATAAACATTTTTTGAGATCCTACCATATATGGGCACTGTTGTACATGTTGGGCACACAACACTGAAAAATTCAGATGGATCTTCACAGTGATATTGTAGTGGGTGGACATAGAGCCCCGTTTTTAAAAATAACAGAATTCAGGTGCACCAAGAGCTATGATGGAAGGGCCAAAGTTTAGATAAAGAACAACTGAGGTAGAGCCAGGTGAGATAAAGTGTCAGACAGTGACTGTCTCAGGAGGTGACATGTGAGTTGGTGTCTCAGAGCCATGAGATGAGTGACCAGGCTCCTCTTCTTCAGTGCTGTCCTGGGCTCTGCTTGCTACCTGTCATGTCCTGGCAGATATTTACTGAATGAATAAATCAATCAATGACGGCCAGAGGTTCTGGCCTTGGCTATGAGAAGCATTTTTAATTTATGTTGCCTTTAAAGTTCTATTATCGAAGGGCTGTTTAGACAAGTCCTGTGGTAGATTTTTACTTTGGGGAGGAAAGATATCTTCCTTCGGTTTTTATTCATTACTTATTGCAAAAGTGATTTTGCAATGACTGATTTCAACATTTCTCCCTGGGCTCCTAAACCACCCTAGTCCCAAGCAAGCCTGAGCAAGTTTCCAAAACAGGGTTTTTCCTTCAAGCCTGACCTCCCAATCTGCCACGAGGAAGCTTTGCACATCCACACCTGTGTGGGGCACAGAGTGGCAGGGAGAAAGAAGTGAAAACAAGCCCACTGGGCCCAGGTGATGTATTTGTAGAATCCTGCTTCTCCCAAAACATTTCCTGTGAATCACAAAAACTCATGCTTAGATATGGTCTCTGAGGCTTGCTTTGCATTGGGTTATACATGAACCCCATCTTGTGCTTCTCCAAACATATTTCCACTGGATAATTTTTAAGGCAGAGAAATTTAAACACACTTAATGAAACTTTCTTTTCATTGATTAGCTGAGTAACAAAATACATAGTGAAAAAATCCGAATGCATGAAATGGTGAATATTTGAGTCTTTGGCTAGTTTCTTCTTTTGTTTTTAATTTGTTTGTTTTAAGATTGAAAGCTATTTTTTTTTAACCTTTTTTGGCTATAGTTTCTTTTTATGATTATTGATCCCTATTAGCATTATAATTATAAATACTTGATACGAATTTTTCTCTTTGATCTGTCCTACCTGTCAATC
Source organism: Balaenoptera physalus (assembly GCF_965194825.1). Classification (NCBI taxonomy): domain Eukaryota; kingdom Metazoa; phylum Chordata; class Mammalia; order Artiodactyla; family Balaenopteridae; genus Balaenoptera; species Balaenoptera physalus. The sequence continues at coordinate 40,281,000 of NC_138898.1, forward strand.
AACAGTCTTTTAAACTTGAGATTCTTTCTTTCCTTCTTGACATTTGCCATTGTTTTCCATCCTGAATGCCTTGCTTGCTGTTCTCAAAAGCTGCCCAGGATCACTAAGAGAGTACACTGCAGTATCAAGTACCATGGTTTCAGGCTTTGCCGCAGCTGCCCACTTTCTAAAAGCTCCCTTTATTCTTTGCAACTGCACTTATCCAATTCAGACTGACAAATATCAGTTCTTTCCCCCTACCGTTCATGCAAAAAAAAAAAAAAAAAATCCCGAAAACAAAACCAAAAGACCCTGAAAGTGTAATAAATCCTTCCCTCTGCACAGTGTACATTAGTACACCTTGTAATTGCATTTCCCTGTTGGTTTTAGTCCTTTGCCCTTTTATTCTTTCCTTTTGTACTCTGGCTTCCTCAGCATTACTACTCCCAGCCTTGGAATCCAAGCTGCAAATGCAGAAAACGTGCCCATCCATTTAGGACAAACTGAATGGCTTACATTAAAGAGGCCACAGCACATCATCTGGTGGTGCTGCTTGCTAAAAGCACCCATTGCTCAGTTCACAAGAAAACAGCAGGTCTTGAATTCAAGCCTAATGACTTAGGAGCTCAAGAGCACACTGTGGGGTTTGATGGAAGTGAACTGTATAGTAGTATATTAGAGTATAGTATATGTATATAGCATATGTAGTGTATAGTTTATTTTTCTACCAGTCGCCATACTTATCCACATGGAGAAATCTGGAGGTTTTTCAACCACTGCCTCTGGGGCAATCTCACTTGCTGCATGAATCTGTGCTTCTTCTCTGCTGTTTCACTTGCCAATTTTAAGTAAGAACAGGTATGCTATTAGGAATGGCCGTATTTTACTGTATACAATTAACACTTGAGGAGAGTGGCCTTGAGGAGGTCATTTAAAGCAAATGTAAAGATTACCCAGTCTCTAGTAAGTGGAATATATGAGCTATAAGAGCTCTTCACTTCATAGAAGCCATTAGACACATATCAAGTCTTTCCTTACTTACATAGTTACAAGGAAACTATGGAGTTACTCCAAAGTCATTTTTGTTGCTTTATTAAACAAGTCAAATGACACCAGGGCCCCTTCAGGATATGAAAGGGCCTATTCTCAGACCTCAGGGACTCTAGGGCTGGACAGGACCTTAGAGACAGGATTGGAATAGGGAATCTATAAGGATCCTTTCTGAGGCAATATTCAATGGCTCTATGACCTAATGCTTTGCTACTCAAAGAGTGGTCCATGGACCAAGGGCCTCAGCATCACTGGCACCACCTGAGAGCTGATTTCAAATAAAGCATGTCAGGCCTCAACCACCTACTGCCTCTGAATTTGAATTCACATTTTTTACAACATCTCCTGATAATTCATGTGTACACACAAATTTGAGAAGCCCTGATTTACCCTAATCTCTTATTTTCCTGAAGAATAAACTAACACTCAAAGAAATAAGATGCATTGCCCAAGGTCACTGAGTGAATCTGTAGTTAAAAGACCTAGGGCCAAACTACATGAATCATGATGTCCAATATGGATAATCACCTGCATTTCTTCCAGGTATCTGATTCCTTCATGAATATCCCAGGGTTGGCCAAGGCCCCACCTGGGCCTGCCCTCTCCGGATAGCTTAGATATTTCCCAAATCACCTCTTCCATCAGAACTTTCTGCAATGGCACAGGTGCTCTGTACCTACACTGTCCAGTGGCCACGTGTGCCTACCGAGCACTTGAAATGGGCTTGCTGCTACTGGGGAGCGGAAGAAGGCAACTGGGGGAAAGTGAGGTCTCCCCTGTAGGGCATACTTGCCACTCAACTTCAATAAGAAAGAGGAGCCTCAGGGCTTTTGTTTGCATAGTTAGCACAGTTGCAGTTTCTCAGCTCATGTTCTGATAAAGTAAGTTGTATCTGTTGCAGTTTTCGAGAAGACTGCCCTGGAAAAAATAATCTCTAGACTGTATTTATGAACTGGGAAAAAGAGCTAAGAGCCTTTAGGGTCATCTGGGAAGCTAACCATTCTTTTCAAAGGGTATAAGCAAGCCATTAACCTGCTATTCCTTAGGCAAATGCCATGTCCCTGTTGAGGATTTTTCTAGAAAGAGATAAACAGTCCGCTACTACTTGTGATTCTCCTTGCCATGAGGGAGTGGAGATTTAAACTGTCTGACTTAAAAAAATATTGTAAAGTGTTTCAGAAAGAATCATATAGATCTATCTAGCTACCATTTGGTTGATTAGTGGCCAGAATGTCCCCAGTTCTTCACTGCTGCCTATTTCCATGCACTTCTGCAATATGATGTGGTAGCTCCTCCTACCATAAGGTGAAGTCTACTTCATCACTTATAAATCTGGGCTGACCTTACGATTTACTCTGGTCAGTAAAATACAATGGAAGTGACAACGTGCCAGTTCTTGCATCCTTCCATTCTCTTTCATGGAAACTTCCACTGGCATGTGAATAAGCCTGGACTAGCCTGCTGGAAGATGAGAGACCCCATTCACTGGAGAGAGGCCCTGGGCCATTTTATCTGTTCCAGCCGAGGCCAACACAGACCAGCCACCCACAACTGCACACCAGTTGACTACAGACACGTGAGTGAGCCCAGTCAGGATGAACCAAGCCCAGAGTGTATCAGCCAAGTGGCCCCGTCCACTTATACTTGTAAAACAAATAAATGGTGGTTGTTTTAAGCAACAAAATTTGGGGGGTAATTTGTTATAATATTGTGGCTATACCAACATTATCATATTTGACATTTTAAATGGCATTTAACATTTCTGATGTAAAAAATAGTTTTTGAGGTCATGATCAGATGAAGTTCCTTGGAATCAGAATCTATCAGAGCTTGAAGGGACATTAGCATTAGTCCTCGCCTATAGACAAAGTTTTACAGCTGAGGAAATGGAGGCCTAGAGAAGGAAAATAAATAACCTTGGATCAGACAGCCAGTTAGGAGAAGCACAGGACACAGGTCTCCTGTCTCCAAGGCCTTTGCAAGTCCTCAGTCTGTTCTTTCATGAATATGCTCTCAGTTTTGCTTGTCTGCCAACCAGCAAGCCTTCGGAAACACAGCTTTTAAAAAGGAGATTACATTTAGAGAGAATGGTGCTTCCGACTCTACAATCTGATTCTTTGATTTCTAAAGGCCCTCTCAATTCTTTGTTAAAAGAAATCCCAACTTTGACATTTACTTTTTACGAAAAGATGAACGGATAGCCTTTACCATCACCATGGCACTGCTTACTTAATCAACCATTATGTCTGTTTGTAATTTGTCAAAAATTGTGCATGTTATAATAAAAAAAAGTAGTAGTATGTTTTCTACTCACCATTGAGTGAATTTCTTCACTGGTGTGTATTCACTTCCCTGGCAAGTTAGTAACTCAGCCTGCTTGCTTCTATTCTTTCTTAAGCTCTGGTGGCCATTCTTTGCATCTCAGAGTTTACAACATATTTTCATGCAAATTATCTGATTTGAATTTCCCAATAACCCATTTGTATCCCCAGCAAGAAAACTGAGGCTTAAAGCAGTTATGTGATTTGTCCCAAGTCATGTGGACTGGAGGGAGAATGGCTAGGTTATACTTCTAGATTTTTATTCAACAGCCTGATTTCTATGGATGATGTCACCTTGCCAATTTATAATCTGCACCTGTTGGATATGTCTAGGTGCCAGTCATGCCCAATTTCCCCTTTCTTACTGAAATACCCTGGTCCAAAGCTGCTTCCTGAGGAAATGGCCCTGGGATCCTCTTGGCAGAGAGGTCTTCCATGTGGGGTGATCTCAGATTCAGGGCCCTTCTCTTTAGCTGCACAATGGGCCAAGGTTTAAACTCCGAAATATAGGGGAGGAAGGAATCTTCCAGTCTGAAGAAACTGAGAGGTAAACCTAAAGGAGAGATAATAGCCAACCCTGGTTCTACTCTGTTTCCTTGGGGCCTTCTGTTTCCAGTTCTAATCCATTTGTGTCCTTAAAATAAACCTTATTTTGCTTAACTGGACACGAGTCCAACTCACACAGTCACCTTTCTTTCGTATGACATTTCAAAATTTCCAATGTGATGTCATTCAACAAGGGAAACTAATCTATCGAGTGAATTGAAATCAAGTACTTTTATCTCCATTTCACAAGGGAAAAAAACTACAGCTTTGAAGGGAGGTTAGTGACTTGCTCAAGGTCATACAACAAGGTCACAAAATTTAAACCCAGTTCTCCTGCTTCCGAGTCCTAGGATCTTTTGGGTTTCTTAAGTTAATATTGAATGTCTTTAGTATGCGACAAACAGTATGTCTGTTGCAATCCTTCTTATTGAAAAATGTACAACAATTTCCTCAGGGAATATGTTGCAGGAGAGTTTAAAGAGAACCTCAGAAAACTGCTCAAAAAATCCTCACTGCCAACTGTCTGTTGGTATTTCAAGGCAGGATACATATCACTTCATACTCTCTACATCACACTGGTCTCCTGCTTTCTCAAAGGTGATCAACAAAAGTCAATGCTTTAGTTAAGAATCAAGACTCCATTCTCCAAGTTTTACATGACAACACCCAAGTTCTTATTGCCATTTCTCCAAAGAGAACTTGTAGAGCCTTCCTGCAAATACACAGTTGACAAATTGCTCAGATAGCAGTGGAAGGTCTAAGGTGAGTATGCAGATTGGATGCATTTCATATTTATGAAACCCTCCATGAGATGCCAAATAGACTGATATATGGGTCTTTAAATACTAGCTGCCGCTGAATGTTTTTGATGGGGACGGGGAGAAGGAAAGTTATGGTTTTGAGAATGTGTCTTGCACTCCTCCAACTATAGGAAGAGATGCTGACAGAGGATCCCGACTACCACAGACATCCATCGCCACTGACTTGGTACTCCTAGTCAGTGACTCAGCATGTAGGAACACTAAAGCAGGCCCATTTCTGGGGGACACTCTGGCAGCCCACTTTGGCTCAGGAGCTCTCTGACAACCCTGCTGAACCTCCCTCAGGCTGCACAGTGATCTCAGATGCTCCCCGCCTGCACCCCCAAGCCTTCCTTCCTGCATTCTCTCCTTCACAGGTGTCAGACCTCACCATGGTCTCACAGCTCTCCCAGCCTTCCTTGGCTCCCCCCCCTATTTTCTCACAAGGCATTTCCCCTAATAATACCCTTGCATGGTTAATCACGTCTTGATATCTGCTCCTTGGAGCACCTGGACAAGGAGTCAGATGAGTCTTAAACGCTTAAGTCAGCAGCTGCTATACGTACATGTATGTGTATAACTTTGAAACTAAAAATAAATTTTAAAATGATTACATTCTCTGATAATGGTTCCAATACCAGATTTTGGTCAGATACTAACAAGGGTCTACTTTCCCCATTTTTATCCCCAGATCATAAAAAAATCCAAGATGAGCCAAAGCACAGCTGCTGACCTGGATGGACAGGTCAGCCCCGTGCAGTACAAGTAGTGGGCAAGATAAGGCAGTGGTTGATGTGTCCACTGAAGCATCTTGTCCAGAAGGGTTTTTTCCAATCACAGAAGTCTCTTTCTATACCTAGAGCCTCAAGGAAATCAGAACTGGCAGAAGCAGTCAGTTTTAAATCCAGGGCCCTGAGTAAAAATTTGGGAAAGAATGCCTCACCCACACCCAGAGAACAAAGCCTCCTCCCCCTTTCTGCTGGTCTCTGACCCAAATTGAACAGGGAGGGAACAAAGAAACCATAACTCTTTTTCCCCCACTGTCCTGTCAAGATGGGAATTGTTTCTAATAGTCTTCCAGCAAAAACACTACCTGTAACTCATTCTACTTAAGCCCAGCTCACCCCAAACTTTGGTTAAGCACCCATGTAAATGGCAGAATAGCAATGCCTAAAGCTTTCATCCCTTCTTATTTGCATCAGTGCAATGTAAGGGCAGCTCTATCTGAATTTTTCTTATTCCAATAATGTGTGTGTTTTTCCTGGGTCTATAATCCATCTAGTCAGTACCCTGGATGGTAGACTGGGCCCAAAGTATGTTCTACCCTTGAGCATTATTTTTAAAACTATAATGAGCATACTAATGTCCTAAGGATCTTGTTAAAATACAGATTCTAGTTTGGTAGATTGTTGGTTACGGCCTGGGATCCTACATTTCTTTAAAGAGAAGGGACCAAATTGATACTGTTGGTCTGAGGCCCTAAAGTCATGCTTCTCAAACTGTAACATGCCTCAGAATCACCTGGAGAGGTTGTTAAAACACAGAATCCTGGGCCCCAACCAGAGAGTTGATTGAGTAGGTCTGGTGGGGCACCTGAGATTCTGCATTTATAATAAACTCCCAGATGATGTCATTGCTTTTGGTCCCTGGACCATACTATGAGTAGCAAGGGTTTAATGAACATATTTAATGGAAAAGTCTCATAAAACCTGATTCTTTCTGCTGTCTTATTTGATTTGTCTGGGAAAGTGGGTTTGGAAAACAGCTGAGAATTTTTGCATGGGGCTGATTCATTCTTCTTTCAACTTAACCTTATAAACTATGGGTAAATGCATAGGACTAAAAGCTGCATAGGTTTGGGACATGAATGGGAATCATGGAAAAGGTTCAACAGCATAGATTTCAAATCAGGGGACCCTGATTCACCATAACCTCTCTATGACCCCCTACTATTAACCTTTCTCATCCTAAATAAGACTCCTTCAGCAATACCTAAATTCCACAACTTGTATTTTACCTCTGCTTTAGGACTGCTTCCAAGGCTGCCAGGACAAGAACATGGGACTCAGAAAACATCGAAAGCTGCCTGGCACTGGGCCCAAGGAAATCCTGATAAGAATAAAGACCCATTTCTGGGGAGAGAGACTGTACAGTAACTATTGGGCAACTCTCCATATCTGCATAACACAATAACTCTATATCCTCCACCTGTCCTGTGTGCTAGGGGTTGTGATTAGTTTCTTACATGCACAGTCTCACGTAAATCTTATACCAATCCAACTAGCAGATGAGAAAGCTGAAGCTGTGAGCCACTGGGTCACAGGCCTATTTATCCAAAACCTGGACCTTAGACGTTTGCCACTGAAAGTGTGGCCCATGGACCAGTGGCATCAACACCACTTAGAAATTTTTTTTTAAATGCTGAATCTCAGGCCCCACCCCTGACCTACTTGACCAGCGTCTCCATTTGAACAAAATGCCAGGTGATTCCTGTGCATTTTAGGGCAAACGCTTGGGCCCACTCTGCCACATTGCCTCTCTACCAAGGAAGGATTTTTGCAGAGTCATTTTCTTGATTGGAAATGCTCTAGCACAGAGCTGGTGAGACAACAAAGGCAGTCATTTTCATCACTGGCAAAGGGATGGTTGGATTGCTTTGGGAGGAGAGCTGTTTGGCATAACGTCAGAGCTCAGGGGAGCTGCATGTGCTGACACAGCAGCTCCTATAGCTCTTTTGGGCTGGACTTGGGAACTGATGTGCAGTCATCATCCAGAAGCAAATTGGAGTATATTAAAAGCAGGGCTTTCCCTTGTGGAACCTGCTTGTACTAAGGGAGTGCTCTCCAACTGTACAAAGGTCTTCAAGAGCACAGAGTTAGATTAAGAAAAATAAGAATCACATTCCATTTGGCTTTTTGGGAACATCACAGATTCAAGAGTGATACTGGGTTGGCCAATATGTTCATTTGGGTTTTTCCACAAAATGTTACGGAAAAACCTGAACGAAATTTTGGCCAACCCAATATCTTTCCTAGGAAGAGGAGATAATATCAGGGAGAGAAATTCAGTACCAGACTAAAGCAGGGGCTCACTTTTGGGGAAATGTGTAAAACAGGACACTTGGCCAACCTCCTTGTGTTTGGTCATTGAAACAGTAGCCACTTATAAATTCACAAATCTGTAGTTGACCAGTGTTCTGCTGACCTGATCCAGGTTTAGTCGATAGTGAAACTCTCTCATGGTTCCAGCTGGGACAACTCGGCTCCGGTTCGTGTGTCTCTCACCCTCCTACAGCCTAGCCTGGTGGCTCAGTGGGTTTCCAAAAAACTGAGTGGGAACATTCAAGATATCTTGAGGCCTAAGCCAACCTGGCATTCTGTTACTTCTGCTGCATTCTACTGACTAAAGCAAACTGAAAGGCCAGTCTGTATTTAAATACTGGGGAAACACACTCTATCTCTTGATGGGAAGAGCAGCAAGGTCACAGTGCTAAAAGGGCATGGATGCAGGGTGGAGAACTGGGGCTTATTTTGTAATCTGTTATATTCCTACTCACTGCCTCTCATCTGTCCTTTTTTGAAATCGTTATTAGTATACTGGCTCTTGCCTAAAGATTCCACTTGTTGTTTATGGGCTTATTGCTCCTACTGGCTAGATGCATTTGAAGACCACTGTGTGCATTTAGAAGTGCTGGTTGGCCACCTCAAAAATGCAGGCCATCAAATACAATGGAAACAGGTGGAAAGTCAAGAGAGCACAGAATTTTAATATAAATTAAAATCAGTGAGATACCAATACACTCCTAAAATATGATGAATGAAAAAAAAAAAAACGAAAACACCAGACAACTGCACGTATTGGCAAGGATGTAGAATACTTAGAACTCTCATATTCCATGGATAGAAAGGTAGACACTTTGGGTAACTGGCATTATTCAATAAAGCTGATGCTATGCATTGGTTCCACGACCCAATGATTCTACTCCTCGAGATAGATCCAGCAGAAACGTTAAATAAGGTCAACCAAGAATGTTCATAGCAGGATTATTTGTAATACCACCAAAGAGGAAAGACCTCATTTTTATTCACCATAGAATGGGTAAATCTATTATTGTGTAGTCTTACAATGAAATATTATACAACACTAAGAATCAATGGTTTATAAGTGCTTATAAGGATATGATGAATTTCACTAAACCTAAGGTTGGGCAGAAGAAGTCAAAAGAAGACTTGTTACACAAGTCCACTTATTTACATTCAAAAATAGGCAAAACAAATCTATGGTATTGGAATCGAGTATAGTAGTTTTCTATGGAGGCTTTGGGAGTGCTGGTAATGCTTTCTTAATCCAGGGACTACTTACATGAAGTGTCTATTAAGAAAAGATTTCACCACTTTCCACTTAGGACTAGCACACATTTTTGTATGAACATTATATTTCAATAAGAAGGTTTTAGAGAAGAGCTTTGAAATGAGAGAAATCTGAGTTCAAACCCAGTTCTACCATGTGGATTTGAACAACATTCTTGACCTCTCTAAGCCCCAAGTTCTTCAACTGCAAAATGGTGATAATTTAATATTATAATGGCCTTAATGATGATTAAATTTTAAGATGTGTGTAAAGATCTCTGTGCCCAATAAATGTTAGTTCCTCCTCTTGCTTACTGTCTAAAATGGCTAAAGTTGCATTTACTGTCCCAGACGTGCAAAGTACAATGTTTTCATTATACTATTGCACAAAATCACGTTCTCAGTTTTGCTTCCAAAAGAGAAAGAGAGAGAGGGAGAGAGAGAGAGAACTTAACTTTTCCCATTTCATTAATTATGAGTATGAATATTCTGAGTGTTATATCTTACATAGGCTAGAACTTTATATGTCATTCTACCATCATTTATGGTGCTTATTCTTCCCTTTTGGTTTTGCAGATTGTTTTGCTGTTATAGCATATCTAAATTATTAACAGCATTTAGAATGTTGGGTTCCTCAAGGGATTTTATAGCAGTAAAGTTATTACTTTAATGAATAAATAGTACAAAACCTTACTCTATTCTGTGGAAGGACTTAGAGCCATTTGGCTTTCATCCTCAAGCTTAAAAATGATCCTGAGGCATAAATGGGTGAATCAGGCAAAAACAGCCTGTCCTGACTTCTCACTGTTTGTTCCAGAAGAGGGGGAACAGTGCCTGTGGATGGCATGAGGCAGTAGGAAATCCTGACTCCAGCTTTCTCTGTTCTTGTTCGCAAACCCTCTGGGGCTACTTCATTAGAAAGTGGAGGAGAGAGAGAAACTTGGAGGAGATTTCAAAGTTGGCTGCTCCCCAGAGCTGTTCTCCACGGTGATACTCACACTTGCGTGCATGCAGAGATGCACACGCACACATGCACGTGCACACATGCACACACACACACACACACATGCATGGAATCCATGCTTAAAATCCTATGTTGATAATACAGGTTGTTGTCAGCCAGCCAACATTAAGCCCTTCATGAAACCACAGCTTTGACAAGAAGAAAAATACTCAAAAGGCTCGATGAAATGGGGAAGCTGACTTCATCTCTTTCGTAATTTTACTTAGACCTCAACCCTGATCTGTCATCTTCTGATCTAAAGGAGGATCAAGAGTCATTTAACAATAATAATAACATATAATTATTCTTAATAACCATAACCTTAAAGTGCTGTATGAAGTCTGTATTCTCCCCAACAGCACTATAAAATAATCAGTTCTCAAACCATCATTTTATAGGCAAAGAAACTGAGCCTCTGAGAGGTAGACTAATTAGAACTCAAGCCTCCAGATGCTAACCTGAGACTTTGTTTATACACTTCGTTCAAGTCCACTTAAAAAAGTTTTATCACTTCTATATATTTAATATTTTGGGGAATTCCCTGGCAGTCCAGTGGTTAGGACTTTGCACTTTCACTGCCGAAGACTTGGGTTCGATCCCTGGTTGGGGAACTAAGATCCCACAAGCCTCGTGGCGAGGCCAAAAGGGAAAAAAAATATTTTGATGGGTGTAATGGGAGTCTGGCAAGAACCATAGAAACAAGCTAGGAAAAAAAATGTGTATATATAATAGACCTAGGGTTTGGTAGATCGTGACATATTACAGAGGTGGCTGAAGTGACCTGAAGTTTAAGGCTTCAGTTGCGAAAGCCTGTTCACAGATAAAAGGAAGTTATTGATAGAAGGGTCCTGGTTGGGAGGGATTGAGGATTTGGAGAAAATACTTGGACGTCAGGAGACAAGAGAACCTCTAACTTGCAACCGTCTAATTGGTGAGTTGATATGCACTACTTGAGCCCAATAGCACCTAGATATCATGACTGTTCACTAGCCAGTATCTGGAAACATTGGATGTTATCTCTATTAGAGGGAGAATGGAAAAATTAAGAGCAAATGTTAAAGGTTGAATTTGGGGAAATGCACTTGTTTAGTGGAGGGTTGTGGGGGGGAGTGGAAGGTCTGAGAAATAGGAAATGAGAAGTTAAATGGTATGACATTGTTAAATGGTATTACATTGTTATATTAAGAAGCCCAAAGAGTTAAATTTCAAGGCTGCTGCTGATGGTCAAGAACAAAGATGGGGAATCACCGATTAGCAGGTCATTTGGTGATTTTAGAGCATAGTGGTGAATCTAGCATATTGGTGAGTCTGTGGGGCAGGGTTCTGTAGAAGATGGAGTTCAGGTTCTTAAATAGTGATATTTTGTGAGACTATGGAGAGTATAGTTGTAGGTCATATATAAAATTTGAGACATTAAAGATAAGAGGAAGAACTGTAAGATAGAAAACAGGAGGATTTTATTTTCCGATTTGGTTGATAGGCGTGTTTTTCTTCCTTGCTTGCTTGCTTTCTTTTGTTTTTAAGAATAGGGGAAAATCTGCTACAGACAGAATGCAAGAGGAAAGATTGAAGGTGCTACTTGTTGAAGCAGGATACACACTGAGGAGAGAACTTGAGAAGATGTATCGTAGACCAGGGCTTCTTAAATTTGAGTGTGCAGAAGAATTTCTGGGGGAATGAATTAAAACACAGATTCCCAGGCCCCCATTCCTGAGATTTTGAAGGAGTCCGTCTAGGGCTGGCTCAAGCATCTGCATTTCTAATAAATGATGCTGATTCAGGTGGTCCCTGAGCAGCTCTGTGGCGGCATGTTTTGTCTTCTCTGTCACATTCAGCTCAGAGACACTCGGGGACTCTGTCTTCCTTTGGCTTTCTAGAATTATTATGTTGTAATTTTTCAGCCTCATTTCCAACACCATTCCTTTCTTCCTGTGCCCTTTTCCTCTCAAACTAGGAAGCATCCAGGAGTTGGCTTTCTGACCAAAAACTTTCTCTACATAGCAGGCATGAGTAAATCATTTATATCAACGTTTCCAGACACTGATGCACCAGCTTCTCCTTGCCCATGTATCATCCTTCTTGGTATCTCTACCTGGAATTCTCTCCCCAGCTGGTGGGGTTCTCGAACGCTTTAATCAATAGAAATTGCTTAAGACGCCAGATGAGAAATTCAGGCAAGGCTTTCCTGGGGCTCCGGCTGAAGCACGAGGGAACAAAAAGAAGCAACTGATGATCCCTTGCTCGCTCCCTGAGAGCTGGTCCCTTAAATGGGGTGAGGGTGCGGGCGGATCCAGGAGTTGGGCCGGAGGGGTGGCTTGGGTGGTCGGCCCACCCGCTTGATGGTGCTGTGTGCAGGGATCATGCGCAGTACCCTGCTTTTCTCCTGACACCACAGAAGTGGCAGTTGGGTTTTTCGTCTTTTTGTATCTTGTTGTTCATACTTTGCCCCAACTGCACATGCACAGTGATTTTTAGTCCCTTATAGTTTCTTTTTTTTTTTTAACATCTTTATTAGAGTATAATTGCTTTACAACGGTGTGTTAGTTTCTGCTTTATAACTAAGTGAATCAGTTATACATATACATATGTTCCCATATCTCTTCCCTCTTGCATCTCCCTCCCTCCCACCCTCCCTAGCCCACCCCTCTAGGTGGTCACAAAGCACCGAGCTGATCTCCCTGTGCTATGCGGCTGCTTCCCACTAGCTATCTATTTTACGTTTGGTAGTGTGTATATGTCCATGCCACTTTCTCATATAGTTTCTTTGTAGTTTGTTTCTTAAGGAGATGTTTATCTAGATGCACGCACTGCAGCAAAGGGTTCCAGGTCCCAGGTCCCAGCCTGTCTCACTACCTCTCCTGAAAACTACCTGTCCTTTATTTCCCTCCCAAATCTCATTGTCTTCTACATAGTCTTCCCTGACTAATGTGGTGCCCCACAATCTCTTCCCCTCACAGACCAACAATGGACCAGATACTTGTCCCTTCATAGCATCCCAATCCAAGATGTGCTCTACTTGACTAAATATGGACCCCCCAAATACTATGGTAACAAATGGGGAAATTGGACTGGATTGTGAGATGATGCTAAGAAATTATTAATTTTGTTGAGTAATTTAATGATTTTGTGGTCATATAGAAAAATGTACTTTTTAGAAATTTATATTGAATTTGAGGGTTGCATGGGAAATGTCACATGTCTGTAAATTTCTCTAACTTACTATAGCAAAAAAAGAGATGAAGCAAATATGATAAAATGTTTAAAAGTATTAATTCAAGGTGATAAGTATATGAGTTTTCACTACATTATCCTCTCTACTTTTCTGTATAGTTAAAAACTTTGAATATTAAATACTAAACAAGAAAAGAAAAGCCATCGTCTACTGAAATCATGGATTTGGTGATCTGGTCCTATCTTCTGGAATACTCATTAAAATAACTATGTATTTAAGTAGTTATTTATCATTGGTTATAAGATTATTGACTAATGTGATTTTGGTCCAAACTTAAGAGTTGGGCTGTTCCCCATCTCTTGGAGGTGGTGTATACCTTTGACTGGAATCTGGATGGGCTTGCCTTACAGCCGATTTTTCTACAAGTCTAGGATGGGCAGAATCCATTTGCAGCATGACAATGGGAAAAGCAACAAGAAACTCTCAAAGTTCCTTTGTGTAAGACGTTCTTCGGCCATCACAATTTGGCAGCAGCAAGAATGGGGAGGTTCCAGCTCAGGCTTGCTGGCTCTGCATTTCAGGTGGCTGTCAGAGCCGGGTGTGGATTCCTTCCCAGGTGCAGAATCAGCTGTGGGACAGATGTTTGACCTGATAGTCTCTCTGCTGGTCCACCAGATACTGATGTCTTTACCTGAAGGGCTTTAGAGAAACATCATGGGAGAGAGAAAAGACTCAACCATAGAAACATTAGTAAGAAAGAGCTGTCCTTTTCCAGCAGTGGGGCTCCCTGCTCCATGAGAAATCTCCCAGTTATATACTCTCCTATGGGTTAGTCCCAGGTGACCCCTGTGAGGAAGCCCTGGAGAAGGTGAGGGTCTGGAGATGCCGGATCCCAAAACAAGCAGATGAGGGGCAAGAACGAGCTCGGCAAAAAAGGACAGCTAGGGGACTAAGTTGGAACACTAGAATCCCCTGAGGATGGATTTGAAGGGATGACTGGAGTGAGGTACTTCTGAAGAGTAGCTACTGCCATTCAGGACCACAGTCCCTACAGTGGGTGCAGCAAAAGGAAGGGGGGCTGAGAGGACAGGAGAGAGAACATTATTTGTGCTCCTTGCAGACTGTTTCCTGAAAGCGTCGTAGAGCCTTCCATCTGAAAACAAACCTCTTGCTACTCTTACCTGCAAGGTATCAGAAAAGTGTTTTCCTACTAGGTTGGGAAAGCTACTTAACTTTTGAATTGTTAGTTTATTAATGAAAGGGGAAGAAGGCAGGGAACCAGATGACCTCCACACTTTTTTTTAGCTTAAATTTCTACCCATCGCTTGAGTGAAGTAACGGGGGACCATAACTGGTCCATTAGTCTGGTTGCCATGCTGCTGGTTGCCATGCTGCTTTGAGCAATTTACAGGAAGATTAATAAAATATTGACTTCAGTTAGTGGCATGTCCAGAGGACACTTAAGTATAGGATGACTTCAACTATTAGAAAGTTGAATATATTCTTTGTAAAGTCTGCCTTAAGATAATTCTGGCTATTTATTTTTTCCCCTTCAACTGAAGGAATACTTCAGGTGAAATAGTATTGATTTTCCAAAAGAGAGTACTCTGGGTAGAGATGATAAACTTATAGCTGAATGCTGAAAAGAAAAATGAGATTTTGAAAAGAGAAATGAACTTTCAAGTCGACAAATACTGAAGCTCAGGGCCCTGGGGCTGCATCAGAATTCAGAGAGATTATCATGTCATTACGTATTATTGAGCTCCCAAGAAGAATAAGCCCAGAGCTGATGAGTTCTCAGATGGGGCATTCAGGTGAGTGGGGGACATGCATTCGTGGTATGGTCCAGACCTCAGACAGAGTCACTAAGAGGTGCCAAGACTGTCAAACCCTGATTCTCAAACTTGGCTGCATGTTGGATTACATAGGGAGGTTTAAAAAGTACTGATGCTTGGCTCCTGCCCACAGTGAGTCTGATTTAATTGCCCTGGAGTGTGGCCTGGATATTAAAATTGTGCAAAGCTCCCCAGGTGACTCTAATGTGCACCCAAGGGTGAGAACAAGCGTGTGGATCCCTGGGGCCACTTCCAGCTGGAGAACTGGCTTCCTGGACAGAGCCCCATTCCTGCCCTTGAGGATCTCTAATTGCTTTACTGTTTCCCTTCTCTTTCCTCTTAGCCTTTGTTCTACTTAGAAATTTTTGTCTTTCTTCCTTGAAAGTGAACTAACCACAACAAACAAAAGGAAATAAGCAATTATTACATCCAGGCAGCAAACAACCACTACCAATGACAGATAGTTTATGTAAGTTTATGTAAGTAGCTTACTTACATAAACTTACTTACTTACTTTATGTAAGTAGCTACGTAAACAAATGCTGTATTAAAAGCCGAAGAAACGCCCTTCCCCCGACCACTAGAACAAAAGCTCATCCATATGATGGCTTGTGGTCTGATGTGTGAGTCACCTTTGTTCCTCTCTGAGTTCGTTAGTGTCTGATGGAAGCCATGCTATATTCCGGGCTATTTGTTTGAAGGCTAAAGCTTTTGTAGCAAAATTATCTCACCTCAATAACCGATAAGGGATCAGCAAACTATAGCTCCATGGCCATATCCAGCCTCCTGCTTGTTTTGTTAATAAAGTTTTATTGTAACATAGCCATGCCCATTTATTCACTTATTTTCTGGGGCTGCTTTGGCACTACAACAAAGTTGAGTAGTCGTGACAGAGACTGTCTGACCTGAAAAGCCAAAAATGTCTACTTGTCCTTTACAAATAATGTTTACCAACCCCTGTAAATTTAAACATTTCTAGGCTGCAGTGTTAGCATTTACCTGCTATGGTAGATTGTTTAAAAAAATATGGCCACTTCCTAACCCCTCCCTATATCCTTTCCAATGTGACCAAAAATGGAATCCATTTCACCAGCCATTGAATTTAGGCTGGTCTTATGAGTTGTTTTGAATGTTTTGAATGCTGAGGAAGTGACACTGGACCCATCATGGGCCTAGGTTTCAGGAGCCCTTGCAAACTTTCTCACAATCCTTCCTCTGAGAATAAGCCTGCTGGATGGCGAAAGACACACATAGTCCAGTTACCCCATTGCCTCAGCTAACAGCCGGCCAACCTCCAGAATCAGAGTTGTCCTGCTGACTGTGGCTGACCACAGGTGTATGTGTCTGATCATGACCGGAAGAAGTACTGAGCCAAGCACAGTACAAATAGCAAATCTGTAGATTCATGGGCTAAATAAATATTTGATGTTTTAACCCACTACATTTTAGAGTGGATTGTTACACAGCAAAAGCTAAGACATACACCTATCATTAGCAATGGGACTTACAGTTCCTGTGGTAGGAGTTCCTTCTCTTTCCACTCTGTTTTCAAAGTCAGAATATCTCAGTCTTGCCCACAGACCCCAGTTGGAAAACAGGTGAAGGGGACTCTCTAAAGAAAGAAAACATTATGATAATTCTTTCACCAAATGTTAAAAAAAAACCCATAAAAATAACAACTTGGGAGGGGGGGCTTCCCTGGTGGCACAGTGGTTGAGAGTCCGCCTGCCAATGCAGGGGACACGGGTTCGAGCCCTGGTACGGGAGGATCCCACATGCCGCGGAGCGACTGGGCCCGTGTGCCACAGCTGCTGGGCCTGCGCTCTAGAGCCCGCGAGCCACAACTACTGAAGCCGGCAGGCCTAGAGCCCGTGCTCCGCAACAGGAGAAGCCACCGCAGTGAGAGGCCCACGCACCGCAACGAGGAGTGGCCCCCGCTCGCCGCAATTAGAGAAAGCCCGAGTGCAGCAATGAGGACCCAACACGGCGAAAAATAAAGTGGATAGAATGGATAAATTTATAAAAAATATATATATATTAAAAAAAAATAACAACTTGGATTTCAAATAGGAATAACAAGGCTGAAGGGGCCCATATATAAATACATTCTGATAGCCTCTTTAAAAAAATTATATAATATTTATAAAGTTATATAGTATTATATATAATTCTCTAGTATTTGCCTGGGTAGTGCCAAACCAGTAAAGTAATCTGCACGTTTGCTCTAAATGTTCCCTCTGCCTAAAAGGCTCAACACCCAGACATTTTGTGGAATATCTGGGTCTCAATCAAGTGTCAACTCTTCATCAAAGCACTCCCTGAGAAGCCAGTTTACAATAGTCCCCTAAGATCTATCATATTATCGTGGTTTTTTTTTTCTTCCTGGTATTTTTGCTATATCATATTCTTATTTATTTATGTGTTTACTTCTTTGTAGCCTGTTCCTCCTCACAGGAACATGCTTCATGAGAGACCAGGAACTTCATGCTTCTTATTCATTGCTGTATCCCCACACTTAGAATAGTGCCTAGCCCATGACAAATCTTGATTAGTAGTTCTTTGATGAATAGTCTATTCTTGCCTCTCATAGGGATAAAACAATTTTTATCTACAAAGTAAGTATTCCCCTGTCAGTGACTGAAGTGGAACCCTTGATTTTTGAGCAAATGGAAAAATC
Organism: Balaenoptera physalus; assembly: GCF_965194825.1. Lineage (NCBI taxonomy): Eukaryota > Metazoa > Chordata > Mammalia > Artiodactyla > Balaenopteridae > Balaenoptera > Balaenoptera physalus. The sequence goes on from NC_138898.1 coordinate 40,298,732, forward strand.
AGAAGTGTGAGATTTTTCAGTGGCCTAACATTTTCAAGGAACAAATTACACAAAAATCCCTCATTATTCTTCATCTCTACATATGTCCATCCTATCACTATTATACTAAGAGAACATGTCTCACTGTCACTAATGCTGCCCATGTTCTCACAAGTAAATAAGGCAGGTCACTGTTTTTATTCGGGAACTAGAAGCAGAGGAAGTTTTCCATTCCATAGGACCCACAACAAACCACAGCCCAATATGTCAGCAGAACCCAAGGACTTAGAAGGCTTAAAATCCACAAGCTCGGGAAGACACCCAATTAACAGAGTGTAAGTCCAAATGTAACTCATACACCTATTGGAAATGTCAGACAATGTCAAACAGTATCCAGTCTTGTTTTGTAACCAGGTTAGCATTCTGTGCATCCTGGGGGGAGATTGGAATTCCATTAAAAAAAGAACAAACATATAAGATACTTTGCTTCCCATCAAGAAGTGTAACTCATAGGTTTCACCTATGCTCTCCAGCCCCAAATGATTGAACTGGCATTAGTGCCAAAAAATTGGAAATGTCTCAACATGCATTAATTGCTTAATGGTTGTGTTGTCTGCTTGAAAAGGGCGGGTTGGTATTTAAGTTGCTTAATGACTTTACATTTTCCCATGGCAAAATACTTGTGATTTGGTTATGCTCTATTTAAAGAGTTACATAAACAAGGCTTTGGAAACAAGTGAACTGGCTTCCTTGGGAAAGGGATTTTGGTGACTCCAGCTGGCATGCTCAGGCCCTTCCAGTGGAGAAAACTACAACCACCAGCCCTCCCTCTGCCTTTTAGAAGTTGACCTTGTGTTTATCTCTGCCTTTCTGTGTACGTTGCTGAGTGTAGTTTACGGGGTTAGGGGAGTAGGTAGAGGGAAGATTTAAAAAACTAATAATAAATGACACTTTATTGCTTGGAAACAATTACAAAACAAGTTGAAATGTAAGTAATTAGGACAAGCAGGGTAAACTTAGAAAAGCCTGGCTACCTTGAAGCCAGAGAGCCTAGTGATGAGAAACCCCCGGGGCAGAGTGGGATCTGTCTTGTAAAACCAGTTGATCAAATGTTTATTGCTGTATAAGGAAGAGCCTTTGAACCCACGTGGTTTGCTCTTGGGTATCCCAGAAACGATATCCTTCAGAAGCACAGATGTTAAATTTCTTACGCAGACGTCTCTTGCAGTGGTGAAAAGCACTCTTGGCAGTCAAAGGAGGTCCTGAGCAGGGGAAGATGATGTTCTGCCTCCCAGAGAAAGTATACCAGTCAGGACAGTTGAGAAAGAAACTCAAGGTTTGGTCTCGGGTTTACACAGAATCATTATTTTGGGAGCCTGGAGGTCCTTTTTTAGGTCCCTTTTTAAGCAATCCCCTCTTGCTTATAGACATTTACAAGGAAGACGGGAACCAACTAGACTACGTGTCAGCATCCTTAACTAAAGGTGACTTTCAGAGTACATTTTCTTTTCATTTCCTAGGTTTCAGCCTTTTGTATATTATAGTCTTTGTTAAGTTTGGTGGTGAATCATTTGTCATGTTCATTGATCCAAGTTTCCCACTGAGAATTCATAAATCTATTCTTAATTAAAACAAATATCAACTGAAAATTTATTTTTCTTAGATATTTGCATCTCTTCAGCTTTCAAACATTTGTAATTAAATCCTATGAGCCTTTCATTTACTAAATAGCTAAGCCAACAAATGGAATGAGCCCAAATCAGCTCACTTTGTCATTAGACTTACTGGCAATTCTTCTAAGGCTGGAATGTAAGGCGACCACATGGGGGCCTTTGCCTTAGATGCTGTGGTGGATTGATGGCATTCCTGATCCTACCCACGACTTTCCTGCATCCAAGACCTTTGTACTAAGACCCTGAAGTTCTTCCCACCAAGAGGCAGAGTCTATTTCCTCTCCCCTTGACTCTGGACTGCTTGGTGACTTGTTTCTGTGAATAGAATGTGGCACAGCAAGGTCCTGCATGCTTCCCCTCTCTCTCTTAGAATCTTCGGCAGCCTACATGTGAACCAGCCCAGGCTAGCCTTTTGGAGGATGAGAGGCAGCAGTCTCCGCCAAGGCCTAGAGTCAGCCTAGAGCCAGCCGACCTCCAAACATCTGAGAGAGCCCAGCCAAGATGAACAGAGCTGCCTCCCAACCTCCAGCTGACCACAGATGCATGAATGAACTCATCTAAGGCCAGCAGAACCACCTGCTGGCATGTTGTTATATTGTGATTTATAATAAATAAATATGTATTTTGTTTTTGTCTTCTTTTCTGGGAGCTCCTAAAACCCTTGGAATTCCTAAGTGTTGAAAGCAAAAGAAGGTGTCTTTTGTTATGTGAATGAAATTACTTTTGGACCTCACCTAAGGATGGGGACTGGTTGCCAAGAGAATCAACCATGTGATTGATTGTAGGAACCTCTGATTTACAGCCAGTCAGCTAGAAGCACAGGTAGCAACCTGGACTTTTGATTGGCATCTGAAAGGGAGAGCAATCTTGTAGGACTGAGCCCTTAACCTGTGGAATCTGATGGTATCTCCACATAGATGGTGCCAGAATTGAGTTGAATTGTCGGACACCCAGTTGTTGTATGAAAATTGCTTGGTGGTGTGGGGGAAAAAAAACACACTGAAATTGGTGACAAGAACTTTTATGTATAAACTCATGAGTAATAAAAGACGCTTATTGTTCTGAGCCCTTGAGTTCTGAGGTGGCTTGTTATACATTAATACTTAACTAATACAAATATTTTAAAAAGATATCATTTTCAGCATCACTGTTACATCCATGGAGGTAAAGAAGTGAAGACATCGGCATCCTTACTATGTAGATGAAGATACCAAGTGGAACACTGGTCAGTAATGGCCAAATGTGTAATGGAAACCTATGAAATTAGAGACAGTTATTCTAGGATCTGGGGACAAAGAAGGAAACCCAATAGACATGGTACTGGTCCTTGGAGATCTTAGAATCCAATAGAGATAGCAGATATTTCAAATTATTGAAATTGAAATGGCAGTGAGAAAGAAAAGAACTGCGCTTCTCAATCCTTGCAGCACATTAGAATCATCTGGAGAGATGTAAGAGTATCATCAACAGTGGGTCTGATCACAAACTAATTAAATCAGAATCTCTGTGCATAGTGCTTAGACATGAGGATTGAGAATTACTGGTCTGCAGTGCTTTTCAAAGAGTGGTCTGTAAACCAGCAGCATCAGCACCACCCAGGAGCTTGTTAGAAAATGGGAATCTCAGGTCCCACCCCTGATCTGCTGAATCAGAATCTGAGGATGAGACATGGGAGAAGGAACCTGTCTACTAACAAATCCTCTGTGTGATTCTTCTTTTTTTTTTAACATCTTTATTGGAGTATAATTGGTTTACAATGTTGTGTTAGTTTCTGCTGTACCACAAAGTGAATCAGCTATATGTATACATATATCGCCATATATCCCCTCTCTCTTGCGTCTCCCTCCCACCCTCCCTATCCAACCCCTCTAGGTGGTCAAAAAGCACTGAGCTGATCTCCCTGTGTGATGCAGCTGCTTCCCACTAGCTATCTATTTTATACTTGGTAGTGTATATATGTTAATGCTACTCTTTCACTTCTTCCCAGTTTACCCTTCCCCCTCCCCATGTCCTCAAGTCCATTCTCTATGTCTGCGTCTTTATTCCTGTCCTGCCCTAGGTTCATCAGAAACTTTTTTTTTATAGATTCCATATATATGTGTTAGCATACAGTATTCGTTTTTCTCTTTCTGACTTCACTCTCTATGACAGACTCTAGGTCCATCCACCTCACTACAAATAACTGAATTTCATTTTTTTTTATGGCTGAGTAATATTCCATTGTATATATGTGTCACATCTTCTTTATCCATTCATCTGCTGATGGACTCTTAGGTTGCTTCCATGTCCTGGCTATTGTAAATAGTGCTGCAATGAACATTATGGTACATGTCTCTTTTTGAATTATGGTTTTCTCAGGGTATATGCCCAGTAGTGGGATTGCTGGGTCAGAGGGTAGTTCTATTTTTAGTTTGTTAAGGAACCTCCATACTGTTCTCCATAGTGGCTGTATCAATTTACATTCCCACCAACATTGTAAGAGGTTCCCTTTTCTCCACACCCTCTCCAACATTTATTGTTTGTAGATTATTTCATGATGCCCATTATGACCGGTGTGAAGTGATACCTCACTGTAGTTTTGATTTGCATTTCTCTAATGATTAGTGATGTTGAGCATCCTTTCATGTGTTTGTTGGTCATCTGTATGTCTTCTTTGGAGAAATGTCTATTTAGGTCTTCTGCCCATTTTTAGATTGGGTTGCTTGTTTTTTTGATATTGAGCTGCATGAGCTGCTTGTATATTTGGAGATTAATCCTTTATCAGTTGCTTCATTTGCAAATATTTTCTGCCATTCTGAGGGTTGTCTTTTTGTCTTGTTTATGGTTTCTTTGCTGTGCAAAAGCTTTTAAGTTTCATTAGGTCCTATTTGTTTATTTTTGTTTTTATTTCCATTTCTCTAGGAGGTGGGTCAAAAAGAATCTTGCTGTGATTTATATCAAAGAGTGTTCTTCCTATGTTTTCCTCTAAGAGTTTTATAGTGTCTAGCCTTACATTTAGGCCTTTAATTCATTTTGAGTTTATTTTTGTGTATGGTGTTAGGGAGTGTTCCAATTTCATTCTTTTACATGTAGCTGTCAAGTTTTCCCAGCACCACTTATTGAAGAGGCTATCTTTTCTCCATTGTATATTCTTGCCTCTTTTAACAAATATAAGGTGACCACATGTGCGTGGGTTTATCTCTGGGCTTTCTATCCTGTACCATTGATCTATATTTCTGTTTTTGTGCCAGTACCATACTGTCTTGATTACTGTAGGTGTGTAGTATAGTCTGAAGTCAGGGAGTCTGATTCCTCCAGCTCTGTTTTTCTTTCTCAAGATTGCTTTGGCTATTCGGGGTCTTTTGCATTTCCATACAAATTGTGAAATTTTTTGTTCTAGTTCCGTGGAAAATGCCATTGGTACTTTGATAGGGATTGCATTGAATCTGTAGATTGCTTTGGGTAGTATAGGCATTTTCACAATGTTGATTCTTCCAATCCAAGAACATGGTATATCTCTCCATCTGTTTGTACCATCTTTAATTTCTTTCATCACTGTCTTATAGTTTTCTGCATACAGGTGTTTTGTCTTCTTAGGTAGGTTTATTCCTAGGTATTTTATTCTTTTTGTGGCAATGGTAAATGTGAGTGCTTCCTTAATTTCTCTTTCAGATTTTTCATCATTAGTGTATAGGAATGCAAGAGATTTCTGTGCATTAATTTTGTATCCTGCTACTCTACCAAATTCATTGATTAGCTCTAGTAGTCTTTTGGTAACATCTATAGGACTCTATATGTGTAGTATTATGTCATCTGCAAACAGTGACAGTTTTACTTCTTCTTTTCCAGTCTGGATTCCTTTTATTTCTTTTTCTTCTATAATTGCTATGGCTAAAACTTCCAAAACTATGCTGAATAATAGTGGTGAGAGTGGGCAACCTTGTCTTGTTCCTGATCTTAGAGGAAATGGTTTCAGTTTTTCACCATTGAGAATGATGTTGGCTGTGGGTTTGTCATTTATGGCCTTTATTATGTTGAGGTAGGTTCCCTCTATGCCTACTTTCTGGAGAGTTTTTTTAATCATAAATGGGTGTTGAATTTTGTTGAAAGGTTTTTCTGCATCTATTGAGATGATCATATGGTTTTTCTCCTTCAATTTGTTAATATGGTGTATCACACTGATTGATTTGCATATATTGAAGGATCCTTGCATTCCTGGGATAAATCCCACTTGATCATGGTGTATGATCCTTTTCCTGGGCTGTTGGATTCTGTTTGCTAGTATTTTGTTGAGGATTTTTGCATCTATGTTCATCAGTGATATTGGCCTGTAGTTTTCTTTTTATGTGACATCTTTGTCTGTTTTTGGTATCAGGGTGATTGTGGCCTCATAGAATGAGTTTGGGAGTGTTCCTCCCTCTGCTATATTGTGGAAGAGTTTGAGAAGGATAGGTGTTAGCTCTTCTCTAAATGTTTGATAGAATTCTCCTGTGAAGCCATCCAGTCCTGGGCTTTTGTTTGTTGGAAGATTTTTAATCACAGTCTCAATTTCAGTGCTTGTGATTGGTCTGTTTATATTTTCTATTTCTTCCTGGTTCAGTCTCAGAATGTTGTGCTTTTCTAAGAATTTGTCCATTTTATTGGCATATAGTTGCCTACAGTAATCTCTCATGATCCTTTGTATTTCTGCAGTGTCAGTTGTTACTTCTCCTTTTTCACTTTCATTTTCTAATTCTGTTGATTTGAGTCTTCTCCTTTCTTTTCTTGATGAGACTGGCTAATATTTTATCAATTTTATCTTCTCAAAGAACTAGCTTTTAGTTTTACTAATCTTTGCTATTATTTCCTTCATTTTTTTTTTCATTTATTTCTGATCTGATCTTTATGATGTCTTTCCTTCTGCTAACTTTGGGGTTTCTTTGTTCTTCTTTCTCTAATTGCTTTAGGTATAAGTTTAGGTTGTTTGTTTGAGATTTTTCTTGCTTCTTGAGGTAGGATTATATTGCTATAAACTTCCCTCTTAGAACTGCTTTTGCTGCATCCCATAGGTTTTGGGTCATTGTGTTATCATTGTCATTTGTTTCTAGGTATTTTTTTTATTTCCTCTTTGATTTCTTCAGTGATCTTTTGGTTATTTAATAATGTATTGTTTAGCCTCCATGTGTTTTATTTTTTACAGTTTTTTTTCCTGTAATTAACGCTATCTAGCCTCATAGCATTGTGGTTGGAAAAGATACTTGATAGAATTTCAATTTTCTTAAATTTTCCAAGGCTTGATTTGCGATCCAAGATATGATCTATCCTGGAGAATGTTCCATGAGCACTTGAGAAGAAAGTGTATTTTGTTGTTTTCGGATGGAATGTCCTATAAATATCAATTAAGTCCATCTTGTTTAATGTGTCATTTAAAGCTTGTGTTTCCTTATTTATTTCTATTTTGGATGATCTGCCCATAGGTGAAAGTGGGGTGTTAAAATCCCCTACTATTATTGTGTTACTGTCGATATTCCCTTTTATGGCTGTTAGCATTTGCCTTATGTATTGAGGTGCTCCTATGTTGGATGCATAAATATTTACAATTGTTATATCTTCTTCTTGGATTGACCCCTTGATCATTATGTAGTGTCCTTCTTTGTGTCTTGTAATAGTCTTTATTTTAAAGTCTATTTTGTCTGATACGAAAATTGCTACTCCAGCCTTCTTTTGATTTCCATTTGCATGGTATATCTTTTTCCATCCCTTCACTTTCAGTCTGTATGTGTCCCTAGGTCTGAAGTTGGTCTCCTGTAGACAGCATATATACGGGTCTTGTTTTTGTATCTATTCAGCCAGTCTATGTCTTTTGGTTGGAGCATTTAATCCATTTACATTTAAGGTAATTATCGATATGTATATTCCTATTACCATTTTCTCAATTGTTTTGGGTTTGTTTTTGTAGGTCTTTTCCTTCTCTTGTGTTTCCTGCCTAGAGAAGTTCCTTTAGCATTTGTTGTAAAGCTGGTTTGGTGGTGGTGAATTTTCTTAACTTTTGCTTGTCTGTAAAGCTTTTGATTTCTCCATCAAATCTGAATGAGATCCTTGCTGGGTAGAGTAATCTTGGTTGTAGGTTTTTTCCCTTTCATCACTTTAAATATGTCCTGCCACTCCCTTCTGTCTTGCAGAGTTTCTGCTGAAAGATCAGCTGTTAACCCTATGAGGGATCTCTTGTATGTTATTTGTTGCTTTTCCCTTGCTGCTTTTAATATTTTTTCTTTGTATTTAATTTTTGATAGTTTGATTAATATGTTTTTTGGAATGTTTTTCCTTGGATTTATCCTGCATGGGAGTCTCGACTTGATTGACTATTTCCTTTCCCATGTTAGGGAAGTTTTGAACAATAGTCTCTTCAAATATTTTCTCAGACCCTTTCTTTTTTCTCTTTTTCTTCTGAGACCCCTATACTTCGAATGTTGGTGTGTTTAATGTTGTCCCAGAAGTCTCTGAGACCGTCCTCAATTCTTTTCCTTCTTTTTTGTTTATTCTGCTCTGTGGTAGTTATTTCCACTATTTTATCTTCCAGGTCACTTATCTGTTCTTCTGCCTCAGTTATTCTGCTATTGATTCCTTCTAGAAAATTTTTAATTTCATTTATTGTGTTGTTCATCATTGTTCGTTTGCTCTTTAGTTCTTCTAGGTCCTTGTTAAATGTTTCTTGTATTTTCTCCATTCTATTTCCAAGATTTTGGATCATCTTTACTATCATTACTCTGAATTCTTTTTCAGGTACACTGCCTGTTTCCTCTTCATTTGTCTGGTCTTGTGGGTTTTTACCTTTGTCCTTCATCTGCTGCATATTTCTCTGTCTTCTCATTTTGTTTAACTTACTGTGTTTGGGGTCCCCTTTACACAGGCTGCATGTTCGTACTTCCCACTGTTTTTGGTGTCTGCCCCCAGTGGGTAAGGTTGGTTCACTGGGTTGTGTAGGCTTCCTGGTAGAGGGGACTGATGCCTGTGTTCTGGTGGGTGGGGCTGGATCTTATTTTCTGGTGGGCAGGGCCACATCCGGTGGTGTGTTTTGGGGTGTCTGCGAACTTACTAAGATTTTAGGTAGCCTCTCTGCTAATGGGTGGGGTTGTGTTCCTGTCTTGCTAGTTGTTTGGCATGGGGCATCCAGAACTGGAGCTTACTAGCCGTTGGGTGGAGCCGGGTCTTAGTGCTGAGACAGATATTTCTGGGATTGTTCTCACCAGTTGATATCACGTGGGGTCAGGAGGTCTCTGGTGGCCCAATGTCCTGAACTCGGCTCTCTCACCTCAGAGGCTCAGGCCTGACACTAGGCCGGAGCACCAAGACCCTGTCAGCCACATGGCTCAGAAGAAAAGGGAGAAAAAAAGAAAGAAAAAATAATGATAAATAAAGAATTTTTTTTTAATTATTAAAATAAAAAAATTTAACAAAATTATTAAAATAAAAAAAATTTTTTAAGTAATAATAATAAAAATAAAAGAAGAGAGCAACCAAACCAATAAACAAATCCAGCAATGATAATAAGCACTAAAAACTATACTAAGATAAACATAAAAATCAGAAACAAGTCAGTCGCAGACAGCAAACCCCACGTCTACAGTTGCTCCCAAAGTCCACTGCCTCAATTTTGGGATGATTCGTTGTCTGTTCAGGTATTCCACAGACGCAGGGTACATCAAGTTGATTGTGGGGATTTAATCTGCTGCTCCTGAGGCTGCATGGAGAAATTTCCTTTTCTCCTCTTTGTTCCCACTGCTTCTGGGGTTCAGCTTTGGTTTTGGCCCCGCCTCTGCATGTAGGTCACCCTCAGGCCTCTGTTCCCGCCCAGAGAGGACTGGGTTAAAGCAGCAGCTGATTGGGGGCTCTGGCTCACACATGCTGGGGGGACGGAGGGGTATGGTAGTTATAATTGGAATGCAGGGCTAGCCTGTGGTGGCAGAGGCCGGTGTGATGTTGCAATAGCCTGAAGAGTGCTGTGTGTCCTCCTGGGGAAGTTGTCCCTGGATCACAGGACCCACACAGTGGCGAGCTGCACAGGCTCCCGGGGTTGGGGTGTGTGGATAGTAACCTGTGCTTGCACACAGGATTCTTGGTGGCAGCAGCAGCAGCCTTAGCGTTTCATGCCTGTCTCTGGTGTCCGAGCTGATAGCCGAGGCTTGCGCCAGTCTCTGGAGCTCATTTAGGTGGTGTTCTGCCTTCTGTGGGCACACAGGGAAGGAATCCCCTCTCCTCATGCACCCTGAAACAGTGGTGTCTTGCCTCTCCAACAGGTCCAGAGTTTTCCCCAGACTCCCTCCCAGCTAGCTGTGGCGCACTAGCCCCCCTCAGGCTGTGTTCACGCAGCCAACCCCTGTCCTCTCCCTGGGATCTGACCTCCGAAGCCTGGGCCTCAGCTCCCAGCCCCTATACGCCCCAGCGGGTGAGCAGACAAGCCTCTCAGGCTGCTGAGTGTTGGTCAGCACTGATCCTCTGTGTGGGAATCTCTTTGCTTTGTCCTCTGCACCCCTGTTGCTGCACTCTCCTCCGTGGCTCTGAAGCTTCCCCCCCGCCCACCCCTCATCTCCGCCTGTGAAGGGGCTTCCTAGTGTGTGGAAACCTTTCCTCCTTCACAGCTCCCTCCCAGAGGTGCAGGTCCCGTCCCTATTCTTTTGTTTCTGTTTTTTCTTTTTTTTGTTTATAAATGTATTTATTTATTTATTTATTTTTGGCTCTGTTGGGTCTTTGTTTCTGTGCGAGGGCTTTCTCTAGTTGCGGCAAGCAGGGGCCACTCTTCATCGCGGTGCATGGGCCTCTCACTATTGAGGCCTCTCTTGTTGTGGAGCACAGGCTCCAGACGTGCAGGCTCAGCAATTGTGGCTCACGGGCCTCGTTGCTCCACGGCATGTGGGATCTTCCCAGACCAGGGCTCGAACCCGTGTCCCCTGCATTGGCAGGCAGATTCTCAACCACTGTGCCACCAGGGAAGCCCTGTTTTTTCTTTTTTCTTTTGTCCTACCCAGGTATGTGGGAATTTTCTTGCCTTTTGTTCCCAAAGTCTGAAGTCTTCTGCCAGCATTCAGTAAGTGTTATGTAGGAGTTGTTCCACATGTAGATGTCCTTTTGATGTATTTGTGGGGAGGAAGGTGATCTCCGTGTCTTACTCCTCTTCCATCTTGAAGGTCTCCCCCGTGTGATGCTTATACAAGCTAAATGTTGAGAGGCACCAGTTGAGAGTTGTAAGGCAGTAAAATCTGACATTAACCATTGATAACTTGGAGCAATTACACACAGGAACACACACACAAATACTGTAAGAAGAAAGTAAATTGTTGGGGTTGTTTTCCTAGACATAAATGTGAGACTTTCACGTACAAAGATTTCAGCTCTTGATATGGGTGACCTATACAACAAAAGCTCATATGACACTTATTTTAACTTTGCTCATGATTGAAATATTCTATGACCTACTCTGTTTAAATTCCCAGAAATGTTTTTCCCCAATACCAGAGTCTATAACTTTATTTAGTACAGTAGCCTAAAGATGCTATGTCTATAGTTTTCAGTTCCATTTGTTATATAATATTTTAAGACTTGCCCTTGTTTCTGCAAAGATTTAGAGGTAAACTTAGATTTAGTTTTCTTTGAGAGGATCTCTCGCCCAAGTTAACGAGATCATATGCCCTTATTTCCCTGGGACAGTCCTAGTTTATGCCTGTTGTTCTAGCATCACCTTCCACTCTAAAAAGGGTCCCAATTTAGACAATAACTTATATGATCACTCGAGCTAAGAGCTGTAACAGCACTATCTTTTGGAAGAAAGTAAAGATGCCACCTGTTAGCTATGCCTCTCAGTGCTCCGTCAAAGTTGCATTTTCCTTCTGGTGCAGTTGCTGTAATTTCATTACCATATTTTATAATAGCTAAGATGCCTTTAATAATAAAAGTCATACACATCCCAATGTTCATAGCAGCATTATTTACAACTGCCAGGATATGGAAACAACCTAAGCGTCCATCAACAGATGAATGGGTAAAGAAGATGTGGTTATGATGGAGTACTACTCAGCCATAAAAAAGAATAAAATTTTGCCATTTTCAACAACATGGATGGACTTGGCAGGTATTATGCTAAGTGAAATAAGTCAGAGAAAGACAAATACTATATGATATCACTTATATGTGGAATCTAAAAAGTACAACAAACTAGTGAATATAACAAAAAAAGAAGCAGACTCACAGGTACAGAGAACAAATTAGTGGTCACCAAAGGGGAAAGGCAATATAGGGGTAGGGGATTAAGAAGTGCAAACTATTATGTATAAAATAAGCTACAAAGATATATCATATATACACAGAGAAGGTAGCCAATAATTTATAATAACTATAAATGGAATACGTCCTTTAAAAAGTGTGAATCACTATATTGTACACCTGTAACATATAATACTGTACCTCAACTATACTTCAATTAAAAAAAATTTTTAAGTCACTGTTATTTTATGCACCACTAAGGAAAAACTACTTCTAATTAAGCTATAACACAATGATTTCTTATCTTTGATCTTGGTATGTAATAGGTAATTGGCAGTAATAAAACTTTCTCTCGTGTTCAATGATAAACTTAGCTATTGCTTTGTAAATACATAAGAAACTGTGGTAATTCCTCCAATAATGAATACTTATTATCAAATTTACATCCTGCTCTTCTATCTCCATGCCTTTGGGGGTATTTAATAACTTCTTTTAAAATGATGAATCCTAGCTTAATCTGTTTTGAAGATATTTTAAAGAGCAGTTAAAGTCAACATTTGTAATCCGACAATGCAAAGAACTTGAGCAATGTAAAGATGACAGGACCTACTTTAAATATTTGCAGGCAGGTACCATATGTACCCGTTGGCTGGCAAATAAATAAATAGACAGGTAAATAGAAACCATCAATTAAAACTGATGCAGTCCGATTTCAGTTATAGTAAAATATGAAAAAAATGTGTGCATTAGTCTAAATGAAAAATGACATTTAGGAAACCACCAATTCCAGTTTTCAAGAATTCAGCCAGGCTACCCTGGAATCTAAATGTTGTGGGAGAAAAAATAGACCACAGACTTTAAAAGTAAGGCTTTGTCATTATGAGACGTGCACCACAGGATGAATGAAGCGGGGCAGGCGGTCAGCAGCACTCAGGGGCTGATGATCGCACACAAACCCCATCCTTTCAAACACCAAAATTACATTCTTTTGTACCCAAGTGCAACCAAAGCCCTCTCCAAGCCCTGGTGTGTGGTCAGCGGGGTAAGACGGAGCACAGACCTCATAATAATGGAGGTGGGGGGAGCTTTTGAAAGTAGCAGATTTTATAAAAACATTATGTGAAAGAGGCATTGGTAACATTTCTCAGAAAAGAGTCAGTGTTTGCATGGTAACATATTAAGAGTCTATATTTTATTGAGAATTTAACTTTCTCTAGCCAAAGACCACAATACATCCTATTATAGGGGGTGTTATTTCCTCATCAAAATACAAAAAGAATACGCAAAACACAAAGCAAACTGAGTATAGAGAAAGTGCATTTCTCTCTGAAACAGGAAATCTCTTCCTGTGCTTATCGCAGGTGCTAAACAGTGAATATTAAACAGTGAAAATGTCCATTGTTTATTTAGAAATAAACTGTTTATTTCTATTATTTAAAAATGAACCCCAAATAATAAGAGGGGTCCTCTCCTTTCTGTGTCTGCCAGCAGAAATAATGGTGGGCATCTGAAAAAAAAATACAGCGTAATTTCCTTAAAAATATTCTGTAACTTTTCAACTCTGACTGATCTTTTCTTGAATTACATAAAATAGTGCAGTTTTCATCTTTTCTATGCTTTATGTTCTTCCTCTCCCTTGCAAATTTTGCATTTTTACTTGTGGCTGGTTTCATTTTCTTTAGTCTGTTACTTTTTCTAACAGATTTTACTGTAACACCTCTGCAAAAATCAATCAATACTTCAAAATTCTGAGAGAACCTTATGTCCTCTGAAGGAAAAGTCTAACTGTTCATATGGTTACTAACATTGACTATCATGAGATTTTGGTTAGACATAATCTGTAAGTTTGCTTAATACCAGCCTCATTTTATGGATAAAATGTCCATGTATTTTTAAAAGTCTGGACTTCCCTGGTGGTCCAGCAGTTTAGACTCCATGTTCCCAATGTAGGGGGTCCAGGTTTGATCCATGGTCAGGGAACTAGATCTCGCATGCCTGCAACTAAAGATCCCACACACTGCAACGAAGATGCCGTGTGCCACAACGAAGATCCCTCGTGCTGCAACTAAGACCAGGCACAGCCAAATAAATTAAGAAAAAAAAAAAAAGGTCTGCAATTTGCTCATTAAAATTGGCTTCCAGTTTTCTTTTTATTAATCTTCATTAGCTTGTTTTGATCAGTACATGTTTAATTGGTATCAGTGGCAGCTGTGATTTTCATATGTACTGTAGAAAGAAGCTAGACACACAGTAGTAATGCTGTTTGATTCTACCTGTGTGACATTCTAGAAAACACAAACTAATATATGGTGACAGAGAGATCAGTGGTCTCATGGGGCCAAGACTAAAGGCAGGGAGGGATTGCAAAGGACAAGGGAAACTTTTGGGTATAATGGGAGTGTTCTGAATCTTGATTGTGGTGGTTGTTACAGGGTTTACACATTTGTCAAAACATAACAAATAGTATCATTTGAATGAGTACAGTTTGTTGTATTTAATTGTATCTTAAACTTGATAAAAATGTACTGTAGAATACTATAATAAGGATATGCTTAAATAATGTTTTCTTAACAGCTAGAAGCACAGTTGGAAAAGAATCATCTTCGACATATTGCATGAGATGAAACTAAGCCTTCATCCTCAGATTAAAAGTATCTCCTTTAAAATACCTTTATTTTAAAGCCCATCCATTATTCTGGAGATACCAGGGTGTCTAATAGGCTTGCTGGCAGCCATTCTATTCTATTTGGGAGTTAAGACTGAAGTGAGCAAATAATGCCTGGGTTTTCAGAGGTGATTGTTGTGGATGAACATGTTATCTCCTGTAGCAATCAGTCCTGTCTGAGGTTTAGTCCGATTCAAGCAATGCCCATTCCCCCTCCTTGCCCAGGTGAGCAGTTTCTCCATGTCAGTTGTTCAGTGGATCAGGCTGAGTGGGGGTAAGGTGTCAGACAATTCCAGTGGGATTGGAACTCCTGACCTTATAAAGCAAGAGGGCTCACAATCTCAAAAAACAACAATATCAAATAAAATACTACATACACTCACACACAAATGTGATGTTCAGCATCCCCAAACTAACACTTGTTTATAAATACAAGTGTCCCAAATGTTTAAAGACAAGTCATGGTCTCTTTTTAACTTTTACGTTTTAAATATATTTTAAAGTTCATTTTGAGGTAAAATATATGTACAGCAAAATGCAAAAATAGAAGTGTTACAGAACCAAACTTGGGTCTGCTCGCCCATGTGCAGTAAAGCCAATTTACTGACACTGGGTTGTGGTGAAGAAAATCACAGAGTTTATTGTAGGGCACCAAGCAAGGAGTCCAGGCAGCTAGTGCTTAAAAGACCCCAAATCCTCAAAGGCTTTCAGGGAAAGGTTTTTAAAGACAGGGTGAGGGAGGGGGTTGTGAGGTGTGTGATCAGCTTGGGACATTGTTCTGATTTGTGGGTGGTGAGGTAATCGGGAGTCAAAGTCATCAGTTCTGGTTCCAGCTGGTCTGGGGTCTACGTGCCTGTGGTCATCATACAGTTAACTTTTTCCACCTGGTGGGCGTTCAGTATCTGCAAAACAGCTCACAGGACATGGCTCAGAATATTACCTATAGCCCTTGAGGAGGAACTAAAGGCCCTTAACTTTGTTTAATGGCTTAACTATTATTATTTGTTTTGCTTGACTGTTTTCCTTTCTGCATTTTCTCACTTCTTGATTAAATTTATTCTTTGGAACTCGGGGAAGGCCTAGGAGATCAAAGTTTTTCTATAGACAAGAGGGAGGTGGAAGACATTGGGGCGGGTGTCTGTCCTAGGAAGGCCCTATAGGGCCTGTTTGGTTACGGAAGTGTAGAATTTATTGATTTTTGACAAATGGAAATATTCATATAAACCACACCCCTATAGATTTAGGACTGTTTTATATGGTATAACTTTTACAATTACATTTTAACTGATTGCTGCTGGCTGTAAAAATGCAGTTGGCTCCTGACATTCTTTTGGTAATCAACAACATGGCAAAACTTCCTGTTTATTCTAAAAATGCATCCTTAAGCTGCTGAATTTTCTCAGTAGGCATTTATATCATCTTCAATGACACTGTTTTGTTTCATTCCAAGTCCTAATTCCTTTTCTTTCTTTTTCTGGTATAACTACACCAATAGTGAACAGATGTAGTTCACCAAAGATGAAAAAAGTCCATATTTTTCCAGAAATTGATCCAGTTAGTGGATCAATAACTTTTCACATTAGTTATAATATTTACTACAAGTTTTTTTTAAAGATATCATTTATCTGGCTAAGGAAACTCTTTTTTCTATTATTAGTTGTTAAAGATCCTTTTTTTAACCACAAATGGATATTGAATTTTATCCACTACTCTTTTCTGTATCTATTTAGATAATCCTATATAGTTTTTCTCCTTTTATATGTTAATAATGTGAGCAATGTAATCTTATTTTCTAATGTTAAATCAAATTTGTATTCTTGGGGTAAATCCAATTTGATCAAAATAGTTTACTTTTTAATTGTGGAATTTGGTTTGATAAAATATTTAATATTTTTATATTAATGTTCATGAATGGTATTGGACTGTAAGTTTTCTTTTTTATAACATCCTTAATTGGTTTTGGTATCAAGAGTATGTTATGCCCAAAAAATGAGTTGGAGGATGTTTCCTCTTTGTCTATATTCTTAAGTAGTTTTTGTAGGGCTGAAATTATCAGTTGATGAAATTTGTAGTAGAATTTGTCCTTTAGTATTTAGTAAAACTTGTTACATTTTTGTTGTTTATTTTTGTTTTATAAATAAACTTTATCTTTTAAAAACAGGGTTTTTTTTAAGTTGAAAATATAGTATAGAGTTGCCATAAGCTTCATACCCAGCTTCCCCTATTATTATTAATATCTTACAATAGTAAGGCACTTTGTTGCAACTAATGAACTGATATTAATACTTTATTGTTAATTAAGGTCCATAGTTTATTCAGATTATCTTAGCTTTTACCTAATGCCTTTTTTTTTTTTAATTTTTATTTATTTATTTTTGGCTGTGTGGGGTCTTTGTTTCTGTGCGAGGGCTTTCTCTAGTTGCAGCAAGCGGGGACCACTCTTCATCGCGGTGCACAGGCCTCTCACTATCGCGGCCTCTCTTGTGGCGGAGCACAGGCTCCAGATGCGCAGGCTCAGTAGTTGTGGCTCACGGGCTTAGTTGCTCTGCGGCATGTGGGATCCCCCAAGACCAGGGCCTGAACCCGTGTCCCCTGCATTGGCAGGCAGACTCTCAACCACTGCGCCACCAGGGAAGCCCCCCCCAATGCCCTTTTTCTGTTCCATCCAGGATACCATATTTAGTCATCATGTCTCCTTTGGCTGTGACAATTTCTCAGACTTTCCTTGCGACCTTGACAGTTTGAGGAGTACTGCTCAGGCATTTTGTAGAATGTTTCTCAGGGGAAGTTGTGTGATGTTTTTTTCATGATTAGACCAGGGTTATGGGTTTTGGGGAGGAAGACAACAAGGTACAGCACAGAGGTACAATGCTGTTCTAATAATGTCATAGCAAGGGTACATGCTAGCCACATGATTTATTCACTGTTGACTGATCTTCGTCATCTGGCTGCGGTAGTGTTTATCAGCTGTGTTCTTTTCTTTCTTTAAAAAGTAGAAGGGTCCTTTACCTCCTTTACTACTCAAAGTGTGGACCACAGATCAGCAGCACCCACATCATCTGGGAGTTTGTTAGAATCACAGTATCTCAAATTCCATCCCAGAATGACTGAATCAGGATCTGCAAGTTAACAAGATTCCTAGGTGATTCATCTTCTTCTCAACATTTGAGAGCACTGCTTTAAGATAATCTAGCACAGATTCCAGCAATTTTTTTTTTTTTCTGTAAAGGGCCCAATAGTAAATATTTTCAGCTTTGTGGGCTATATAGTCTCTGTCACAATGACTCAACTCTGCCTTTGTAGCAGAAAGCAGTCATTGACAATACATAAACACATAGGTGTGTTGGCATATTTTTTTAAATTTACTTATAGACACTGAAATGGAAAAAGGAAAGACGATCATACATTAGACTCAAGTGGTGGTGACGGTGGAGAATACAAAGAAAATTAGTATGTTCTGGAGATGTCAGGAAGTAAAATCAAGTGGATTTAGTGAAGGATTGGATGTGGGAGCTGATGGAGAGGACATGGTAGTTTCAAGAGTAAGTCTAAGGTTCTGGGTTACAAAACTGGAGGAAGAGCCCTGCTATTAATGGAGACATGTCATTGGAAGAGGCCGTCCAGGTGAGGAAGATCTTGATTTACTTATGGTCATGTTGAGTTTTAAGTGCCTTTAACATCCTTGGTTTTAACTAATCAGTTAGCTCTGTAGGACTTGAACTTGAAAGAGAGATCAGTTAAGCAATCCGGGCTACAGCATCTTCATCTTCTTGTAGGAATAATAAAATATTACTTACAGACCATTGTAAGAATAGAAAATATGTAGTAAAGGAATGCAAGATGCAATAGAATTCATAGTAGTAGTTGTTATAATGCACAAAAATAGCGTCAAGCTTTCTGCCACTGGCTGTTGGCTTGTTTGATTGACTAAACGTTTGCCAGCATTTTAATGGGTGCTAAATTGTCCATGTGATATATTCCAGGCCATATAGTTTTGACAGGAAACTTTTGGAAGCAATAAATTGACTCAAACCACTGCAAGTACAGGATTTTAGCCATAGTTACAAAATAATGAGTAAGATTTCTTTACACAGGACTCTTTCAGACCATATCTTCAAAGCCTCCAGTTCTCAATTTTCCCTGCCCACTAGAATTATCTGGGGAACTTCTAAGAATCCCAGTACATGGGCCAGTTAGATTATAATCCCAATATTCAGTCCTATTAAATCAGGATTTCTAGAGGGTGGCAACTAGATATTGTTATTTTTTTAAGCCCCCAGATGAATCTGGTATGCAGTCAAAATTGAAAACCACTGGTAAAGGTGACAGCCTTTGTGTGAGGCCAAGCTTGATGGCCAAGCCATCCAAGGAGACATTTAAAATTTACTTCCATGGTTCAGGACTATGGACTATGGAACAGAACTAGTAGCTTTGAATTTTTCTTCTTTCTCTCTGTTGGGATCTAGTCATCAGGAAGAACAGAGGAACAGTTTCTTTGTTCATGCTGTTTTAGGCTGTCCCTGAAGAATTCTGCTAGACATAGCCTTTGGGTGTTGGCATTGCTCCAGACTCCAGCTAATATTTGAGGACACTCCTCCTCTTTTCCTATATTCCTCACCTGAAGATTATGAGTCAAGAGGATAAAGGTGGGAATCTGAAATCTGTGCTTTGAACAGAATGGGCAGATTCTTAAGACAAGGCAGGTTTAGGAAACAATGTCCTAGCCATCGTTACTGCAAGTGTGGTACTTGGACCAGCAGCAGAAGCATCACTGAGGAGGGAAACACAATCTCACGCATTCCAGGTCTATGAATCAGAATACATTTTAAGACAATCCCAAGGTGATTCATATGCCTATTAAAGTTTGAGAAGCACTGCCCTAAAACAATGTTTCCCAAAGATATCTTCCAGACCACCTACAACATAACAACTTGGAGTGCTAATTAACAATGGTCTACTTCAAACCTTACCAATCAGAATCTCCTGGTTGTAGCGGGGGGGAGGGGGCTGGAAATCTTCATGTTTAACAAGATCAACTACTGACTCTTATGACAACAACTACAGTTTGAGAATCTTAGATCTAGAATTGGTTTAGTGAACATTTACTCAGGCCACTCCAAGGAGCTGGTCCAACATCACAGGGTAAAATGCTGTGAGTTGGGTTATTGGCTCCAATACTCAAACGTGGACTAGAGCTAGAAACAACTCACTGTAGACTTTTATTTTTGCTACCATACCTACCACATATTGGTCATGTGTGGGCCCAGAAAGCCTTACTCATGGATCAACATGTTAAACATGCATGACTCAGAGGATGTGATCATAAAAGGAGTTTTATTTTTCTTTTCCACTGTCCCTTGAAACCTGCTTGGGGATGGGGAGTGGTGAATACTTCTTCTGCCTTCAGGTGAAAATCCAGGTGACCATCATGATTTTATAGGTACAGTAATACAAACTCTGAGCTAGATTGAATATTAACATATGTTGAACTAGATTGAATATTAACATATGTTGAACTAGATTGAATATTAACATGTTTCCTCCTTGGCTGGGGCTGGCTATAGGCTGGCCACCTGATTTTGGAGAGAAGATATGGTCTTCCTCATTTTCCCTTTTCCTTCTCTTACTCACTAGCTATGCCACTGACATCCTCTGGAATAAGCAAGGGGAGGCAGGAAGAAGAACAGTGGGAGCAGACAATTATTACTTGACTGATAACTATCACAAATTCACTTCCTTCGGGTCTGGTGGAGATTTAAAGTATGGACACTTTCATAGGTTTTTGTTGGTTATCCTACTGGACTTCACTAACTCACCTCCCATGATGTGGATGACACATTCTATTCATCAAGCTGCCACTCTTCCCTCAGCCACTAGTTTTCTGGACACTCATTCAACACAGACTCTTGGATTCCCAACAGCTGACAAAGTAGTCACCTTAGACGAAAATCAAAGTAGTTTTAGGCTCATATCCTTCAGTTTGATGCAAATATAGGTCATCAAAGACATGGACATCCTTTGTCCCACTTTGTCCTTCTTCCATTGGAAGTATGGTAATTTCCTAAACTTGGTCCTCAACTCTCACTCCTTCTTACTCTGCCTTCTTGATCTGAAAGCCACAGACTCTTGACCTTGGAATACTCAGATGGAGGTCAGACTCCAGTCACTGTACTTTTCTTACCATGAGGACCAACACTTACCATGTTCTTCAAGTGGTCATGATGAAGTCACTCCCATTTGACTTGAGGAGCAGGAAAATGCATCCTCTTCCTTCCTCAATAGGGCCTGGTCCTTACAGCACAACTCTCACTAAAGAAACTCTATCACTAATTCCAAACACCTGACTCTTTATCCTTTATTTTTGTGACACATTCAAAGTCATTGAAATTGTTCTCAATCATTTCTTTTAAAATTTTTGCCCATAGTATGGCACCTCCATTGGAATCTGATATCTGCCATATCTTGCTACATTAGATGAAACTTCCAATTTAACATCTTGTTACAGTATGAAGAATACACATTTTCCTTTTCTAAGCAAAGAAAAGTTGGGTGAATTTTAAAGGAATGAGTTGTAAGATTTGTGGTAAATTCAGTCTATCAGCAAATTTTTATAGGAAGCTGATTAATACATTGAGATAATCTCTGAAAACTTAGAAAGTATAAAAAATTGATTATCCTTTTCTGTTATTTACTATACGAATGACTACATAAAAACAAGCAAGTGTACAGTTTGGGAAGGAAGAAACAAAACTGTCTTTGTTCACAGATGACATGATTGTCTTTACAGAAAATTTGAAAGAATCGACAAAAAAAGAAAACCTCTTGGAACGAATTAGTGATATCGCAAAGTTGCAGGATACAAGGTTAACATAACAAAAGTCAATCACTTTCTTATGTACCAGCAATAAACAAGTAAATTTGAAATTAAAAACAATATTATTTACATTAGCACCCCCCCTTAAAAAACAGTCTAACAAAATATGTACAAGATCTATATAGGAAAACTACAAAACTCTGATAAAAGAAATTTTTAAAAGAATTAAATAAAAGATATCCCATGTTCATGAATAGGAAGATTAAATATTGTCAAGATGTCAGTTCATCCCAACTTGATCTATAAATTCAATGCAATCCCAATCAACATCTCAGCAAGTTATTTTGAGGATATTGACAAACTGATCCTAAAGTTTATTTGGAGAGGCAAAAGACTCAGAATAGCTAACACAATATTGAAGGAAAAGAACAAAGTTAGAGGGCTGAAACTATTTGACTTGAAGACTTTCTATACAGCTACAGTAATCAAGCAAGTGTGGTATTGGCAAAAGAATAGACAGATAAATGAATGGAACTGTACAGAGAGCTTGGACATGGATCTACATAAATATAGCCAATTGATCTTTGACAAAGGAGTAAAGGGAATACAATGGAGAAAAGATAATCTCTTTAGCAAATGGTGCTGGAACAATTGAAGGTGCACATGCAAAAATAAATAAATAAGAATCTAGACACAGACCTTACACCTTTCACAAAAATTAACTCAAAATGGATCATAGACCTAAATGTGAAAGGCAAATCTATAAAATTCCTAGAAGCTAACATAAGAGAAAACCTACATGACCTTGGGTATGGTGATGACTTTTTAGATAAAACACCAAAGGCATGATCCATGAAAGAAATAATTGATAATCTTGCCTTCTTTAAAGTTAAAAACTTCTGCTCAGCAAAAGACACTGTCAAGAGAATGAGAAGAAAAGCCATAGGTAGAAAATATTTGCAAAAAAAACACATCTAATAAAGGACTAGTATCCAAAATATACAAAAAAACTCTTTAAAACTCAGCAATAAGAAAACTAACCTTATTTTAAAAATGGGCAAAAGACCTAAACAGATACATTACCAAAGAAGATATACAGATGGTAAATAAGCATATGAAAAGATGCTCCACACCATATGTCATCAGAGAAATGCAAATTGAAACAAGGAGATACCACTCTGCACCTATTAGAATGATTGACCACCACCATTGCTGACAAGGATGTAGAACAAGAGGAGCTCTCATTCATTGCTGGTGGGGATGCAAGATAGTAAAGCCACTTTGGTAGACAGTTTGGAAATTTCTTACAAAACTATACCTACTCTTACCAGCAATCACACTCCTTGGTATTTACTCAAATGAGTTGAAAACTTATGTCCACACAAAAATGTGCACACAGATGTTTATAGCAGCTTTATTCATAATTGCAAAAACTTAGAAGCAACCAAGATGTCCTTCAGTAGGTGAATGAATAAACTATGGTATATCCAGACAATGGGATATTATTCAGCCCAAAAAGAAATGAGCTATCAAGCCATGAAAAGACACAGAGGAGCCTTAAATATATACTATTAAGTAAAAGAAGCCAATCTGAAAAGGCTACATACTGAATGATTCAAGTTGACCCTTGAACAACTCAGAGGTTAATCCACATATAACTTAGAGTCAGCCTTCCATATCCAGGTTCTTCTGCATGTGCAGATTCAACCAATTGCAGACAGGGTAGTACTCTAGTATTTGTTATTGAAAAATATCTTATGTATAAATGGACCTGTGCAGTTCAAACTCTTGTTGTTCAAGAGACAACTTGTATATACATTCTGGAAAAGGTAAAACCATGGAAACAGTAAAAATATTAGTAATTTATAAGTGTTAGGAGGGAGGGAGGGAGAGATGAATAGGCGAAGCACAAAGGATTTTTAGGGCAATGAAACTATTCTCAATGATACTATATGGTGAATACATGTCATGACATATTTGTCAGAACCCACAGAATGGGCAACACCAAGAGTGACCCCTAATGTAATTTATGGACTTGGTGTGATAATGATGTAGATTCACTGACTATAACAAATGTACCACTCTGATATGGTTGTGGATAGTGAGGGTGGAGGGAAAATGTGTATACAGAAACTCTCTATACTTTGCACTCAATTTTGCTGTGAACCTAAAACTATTCTAAAAAATAGTCTATTTAAAATAATTTTTTAAAACCCAACAATATCAAGCAACTTGTCAATAAATAACAAAAGCTATACCAAGAAACACTCACAATCAAGTTCTCTGTTTGGCCATATCTCAAAAAATACTTTAGAGGATGCAGTTAATGATAAAAGCAAGCAATGGGAAACAAACTATAACAAAGTAGGTACAATGACAAGGATCTATATCTCAACTGATTTTATTAGCATTGCTCAGGACTCCAGGTATTTGGCTCACGTATACTTGGGCAATATTTTAAGACCGACTCAACTGTGTGCATTGACCATGCAGGGTCTGGATGAAGGACAATAAGCATTCCAAAGAGTCAGAAAATAATTTTGTTTTCATGATAATCAAATGACAGAAGGAATATAGATCATTTAGTATTGTCCTCAAAACTGTTTAAACGTATTTTCACCACCTTTTAAAACTTACAACCAGTTCTCCATCAGCATTCTTTTTTTTTTTTGTTTTGTTTTTTTTTTTTTTCCATCAGCATTCTTGATCACCATTACCTATGCCATTTTTTTTGCCAAAGTATCTTCTAACTACAACATAATTTACACATTTATTATGTTGTTTATAGTTTTCCCACCCTCCACCCCTCCCCCATTATCATATAAACTCTATGTGAGCAGGATCTTTGTCATTTTTGTTCCCTGATCTATCCTAAGTACCTAGAACAATGCCTGGCACTTAGTAAATGCTCAATAAGTATATTTAATTGAATTTAAATGTGTGCGTTGACTATTTACCTTGAAGGTGATAATTCTGCTATTTCTTTCAAAGGAACACTTCTCCCTGCATTTATTTTATTCCTCCAAGTTGTCTTAACTTCCCTTACCTCCTGAACATTGAAAAGTAATGGAATTGAGGCAGAAAAAAAGAGGCAGGAGTTTGAGGTATTAACCTCATCACTGAGGAAGTCATTTTTCCTCTGTATTTTCTTTTTAAGCTTTAAACTGAAGATTAAATAATGAAAGGAGTGTACACTATATGCATAAAACTTAATGAATGTTCACATTCTGAACACCCCTGTGAACTCAGCTGTCAGACATTACCTGTTCCCAGAAGTACCCTTCGGCTGCCTCCAGAAGTAAATCCTATCTTGAATGTTATCACCAATGATTAGTACTGTCTGATTTAGGACTTGTAATACATGGAATCATACAGTTTGTGTTCTTTTGTGTCTGGTTTCTTTCACTCAGCACTGTATTGTGGAAGCTATTCATACTACTGTGTGCAGTTGTAGTTTGTCTGTTCTCAGTGTACATTCCATCGTGTGAATATACCACAGTTAATTTACCTATTCCACTGCTGACCAGGTAGCCTTCTTCTCTACATTTTACACTTGAAGCATGTTGATTGGGATTCTCCTGACTCTAGGAGTTAGAGGTCAGTTAAGCTCAAAACTCAAATTAAACTTCACGATGAAGGCCAACCCCTTCCTCTGTCCCCATAAACAATGCTAAAGTGGTAAAGATGGATTTAGGTGCAAAAAGAAAACTGGGATGAAAAACCAACAAGCATTAATTATAGATCATATGTCTTTGTTTCAGGTAGGAGATTCTTCTGGTCTTGTCTGGTCCCATTCATGTGTCTGTGGTTGTCTGTGAGTTGGGTAGGGTGATTTTGGCTGAACTCTTCATTGTCCTGTGGTGCTGGTCTGGGCTTGTTCATGCGGTGGTGGAAAGGTTATGAGAGAGAGTGGAAGTACACAAGCTTTCCGAGGTCTAGACTCAAAATAAAACTCACTTCTTCCACATTCTACTGGCCAAGGCAAGTCACAAGAACAGCCAAGACACGACTTGGGTCATGGTGTAGGCAGGGAGGCAAGGTTTCAAACAATAAATTGTTTCCTGATGGAAGGGTTGCAAAGTCACGTTGCAAAGGGCATGAAGCACTGAGGACATTTTTGCTACTGTACTACCACACTATGTCTTAAGATAAGATTATCTCACAATAGATCAGATTATCTCACCTTTATGACAATTCTTGATATGTTTCCATTTCAAACCACGATTTTCTGTTTTCACTCATTCATATATTAACAAATATTTAAATGTCTTAACTATTCTAGGCACTTGATCTACCTTTCTGGAGCTTACAATTTTATCCCATAATCACAAGTAAAATTACTGGATTCCTTTAGTTTGAAAAACTGTATTTTTGAAGGCATATGGCTAGGGAGCCAGCCACAATTCATTAATTTTTTTTCTACGCCCCTTAAATCATACTAGATGTTTTGGTATAAATTCCAACTAGTATAGCTTCAGAAATAGCTATAGAAAAAATTTAGTTACTAACCATCTGACATATGCACCATTTGAGTATTTGTAGGCCCACCACCTACAATGGGTGGGCCATGGACCATTAGTAAGTTTTACCAGGGAGCTTGTGAGAAATGCAGAATATCAAACCCTGATTCAGACCTGCTGAATCAGAATCCCTAGTGGTGGAGCCCAGGAATCTGCCTATTTCCTAGTTTTTCAGGTGATATCAGGTGATGATAAGTGAAAGTTTGTGAACCACTGATTTAGGGGTCAGTTTTTCAAGGCTTTTCACCATTAAGAATAAAAGGAGTTTGATGTTTCTATAACATAGTTGGAATGAAGTAGTGACTCTGACATATCAAAGTCATATTTTTCAATCAAAATTTATTCTCATTCTATTGTATTCTGAATATTAGATTTTTGGTTTATTTGTTTGTTTTCCCTCCAGAATATATTTTGTCTGGATGTTATACAATGGCTTTTGAGTGGAAGAAACAAAGATTTGACCTTGACTTTGACATACCATTAAAGTATAAAATTCATTGTGGATACTACTTTTTTTCATATTATTAATGTTACTCCTTTTAAACTATTTCATAGATTCTTTTTCTAATTATTTATATTGTTTACTATTAATAATATGGAATTTTATTTTTTTTCTTTTTGGCATTGATATTCATTCTTTCTCACTACATTCAATCAGACTCATTTTTCCCTCCATCAGAATTCTCCATGAACATCCAACGCTTTTGACCCAGTGTTTGTCCAACTTCACACTTTTCACCTTTTTTTTTTTCTCTTTAAATAACTTAATTGCCCATGTCTTTCTTCTTTTCCTTTTCCTTCATGGATCAGGTCAAGATTTTCTTCTCTATCTTTTTAAAGTCAGACTGTAAAAGTTCTCAAATTTCTTGTTTAGTCAAAATCCACTGTGGATGAGGTGACTCTTCAGGACAATTTTATTCCAAGTGGTAATTCAGGATCCCATGTGTGTCCACCTTTGTTTCTGCCATCTTGTCAGCCATCTTGCAGGGTTGGGTTGCCAGGGAAAGAGAATAGAGGGCTGCAGCATCACTCAGTGTGGTGGACAGTGTCTAGGGTGGTTCCATGATCCCTGCCTCCTGTTTCACACCCTTGTGTGAGCCTCTCCCTTGGAGTGTAGGACGACTGTGAATTGCTTCCAACTAAGCGTATGGTAAAGGTGAAGGGATGTAGATGTTTGTTTAACTCATCTTGGTAGGAGACTTTCTCTTCCTTGCTGGCTTTGAGGAAGCAATCTGCCATGTCATAACCTTTCCTATGGAGAGTACTATGTACGCAGCAAGGAGCTGAGGGTAGCTCCTGGCCAACAGCCAACAAGAAACTAAGGCTCAGTCTGGCAGCCTGCAAGGAACTGAATGCTGCCAACGATGACATGAACTTGGAAGCCAATCTTTTCTCAGTTGAGCTGACACCTTAATTACAACCCTATGAAACTCTGAAGCAGAGGTCTCAGGTAGTATCCAGACTCCTGACCCTTAGAAACTGTGAGATAATAAATGTGTGTTGGCTGAAGCCACTAAGTTTGTGGTCATTTGTTATGCAGTAATAAATAACTAATACCCTGCCTTAGCACCTCATGTGAACACATAGTAAATATTACGATTTTATTATGCGAATGACTGTAACCTTCACTGAGAACTTGTACTATGACAAAGCCTCTCAATCATGGGGCACACTAGAGGCGTTTTGTCTGGACTGCTGTAAAAATAAAAATCTGTTTTCAAATGAAAATCGGATGAGAGAAGGACTGTGACTCATTAGCTAGTCATGCTGTCTTCACTCCTTCATGGCTGTGGTGGTGGGTATCAGTCTACAATCCATCAGATCTTTCCAGTTTAGGAAAGTATGTTAGGAGACGGGTCAGATGTTTAGTGGGTTTGAAGACAGTGCTGCCAATGGTGATGGGGAATATGATTAGATAAACTTCCATTGCTTTTTAACATTCATGTTCTTCTTGCGAGATGGGGAATGAATACAAAATCAACTATAATAACAGCAAAACTTAACTTCCTAAGCTGGAGTTGCTCAAATAGGGAGGAAAATAAAAGAACAATTTCATTCCTAGCTAATCTAGAAATCAAATACTGTAATTCTTTAGTCCCAGAAATTTGGCAGTCTGATTCCTTCTGAACAAAGATGTATTAGCAATGTGAGTTTTTTGCTATGGAGACCTCATGATGCTCATAAAACATTCCATTGTGGTTTCTCAAGTGAGATAGGGAGTTGTTTCTTAAAAAATAAGAAATTGGCATTATCTAAAGAAATGAAGAAATTACAGAAATTTGTTAACATCAGCTTTTCTGAGAACATAGGAAATGTCAAAATAGGTTCAAAGCAATAGGCTTTCTAACTGAGAATTCTGTTACATGGTAGCACCAAAGGCTATTTCTTGAACAACTAAAAGTTATCCACTATTCACTAAACATACATCATGTACCTAAAATTTCCCCTAATTTTTCATTTATTAGTTTATTTCTGAAGACTGAACTAAATCTTTCTTGAAATTGACTAAAAATTATGCCAAGTTAACATGCCACACTTATGGCCGTATAGCATATATTTATATTCTGAACCTCAGATAATAAGATTCACAATTTTAAATATTATAGACTAAATGGAAAATTGGAGTGAATAAAGTCAATACAATTTAAATTATGACTTTAAAAACTTGTCATCATATTTAATTTTAACTACACAAGTAGTAAGTGCAAAATGTGACTCCATGATACCACATTCTCACCACACTCAACCTTCATGTTTTGTGCTTCTGGTGTCCTATTTAATAAATCTTTCACTTAGCAAAAACTATACAAATGTTTGAATATGGTATCTTGTGGAAGCTTTATTAATGTACTGTTTATATTTAGATCTATAATCCACCTGTAATTGTGAATATTATGGGTTACTTCTTCCCACCAAGGCCCTCTGATATCTTCTTTGCTGTAACAAATAAGTCTGTTTCTGGACTCTTTCTTCTATTCAAGTGGGATATTTGTCCTCATGCCAACATGACACTGTTTTAATATGTATGTTTTATAATATGTCTTGATATCTAATGATGTAAATCCTTCAGCTTGGTTCTTCTCGTTGAAGATTGCCATTAGTATTTCTGTTCTAATGTATTTTGCAGTCGACAGCATTGCTCGTGGTTCTCTTTCTCTCCCTTGTGGTAGGATTATACATCCACACCCTTGCCATGGCCTCATGGTTGGCAAGGTATATTTTCACTGACTTTGGGCTTGGCTATACGGCTTGATTTTATTGATAGGACATTGGCAGATACGAGATGAACAAAGGCTTCAGACATGCTTGTTTAGTTGGCTTCTTGCAGTCCTGATATAACGAGAAGAGCATAACCTGGGTAAATGGTGCCTCCCAGCCAGGGTTTCAAACAGACTCAAAGCAGGTGAATCAAAACTGCCCCAGCTGAGCCATAAACCCAAGCCCAATGCAGAATCACCCCAGACCTGCCAGTGTACATGTGTGTTCCTTTTAAAAAATATGTTTATTCCCAAATTTATTTATTTTTAATGCACTATTTTAAAATAATTTTACAGGGAATTCCCTGGCAGTCCAGTGGTTAGGACTCTACACTTCCACTGCAGGGGGCACGGGTTTGATCCCTGGTTGGGGAACTAAGATCCCTGCACGATGCGTGGCAAAAAAAAAAAATAGTTTTACATTTACAGAAAAATTGTGAAGCTGGAAACATTTATAGAGTTCCCATATATCCAATCTCCCCTTATTGACATCTTATATTAGTACGAGTGAGACCAGGCAAAACCAGAACAGTCTCCTACCTGAAACAGAGAGATATGATCTATAACAAATACTTGTTGGTTTTTCACCCCAGTATTCTTTTCTCACCTAAATCCATCTTTACCACTTTATCATTGTTTAAATAAAGTTTTTATTTTAGAACAGTGTTGGATTTACAAAAATGTTGCAAAGCTAGTACAGAGACTTCTCATATACTTCACGTCTGATTTTCCCTACTGTGAACATCTTATATTAGAATGGGACATTTGTCCCAAGTAATGAACCAATATTTTACAATATTTTAAAAGTCCATACTTCATTCAGATCGTTTTAATTTCTACCTAATGTCCTTTTTCTGTACCAGAATCACATCTAATACACCAAATTACATGTCATCATGCCTCTTTAAGGTCCTTTTGACTGTGACAGTTTCTCAGACTGTCCTTGTTTTTGATGATCTTGACAATTTGGAGGTATACTGCTGAGGCATTCAGGAGTAGTACTCTTGTTAGAAGTTGTGTGATGTTCTTCTCAGGATTGGACTGAGGTTATGGGTTTTGGGAAGGAAGACCACAGAGGTAAAGTGTCATTCTCATCTCATCATATCCAAAGTATATATTATCAATATGACATCACTGCTGATGTTAATCCTGACGACCTGCCTGAGGTAGTATTTGTCAGCTATCTCCCCTGAAAACTTACTCTTTATTCCCCATCACCAAACTATACTCTCTGGAAGGAAGTCTCTATGCACCATCCACATTTAAGGACTAGGGAGTTAATATTCCTCCTCCCTAAAGTATCTATATAAATAAATTGCAATTGTTTGCACAAATCTATCAATTCTTCTCAATTTATTTATTTCTTAAACCATTAATTTATATCAGAATAGATTCATGGATATTTATTTTATATTTTGGATTATAATACAACTATAGGTTATGTATTATATTGCTCAGTTTGTTAAAACTTCGGTCATTGGGAGGTCTTTCAGCCAGCTCCTGTGTCCCACTGACATAGGCTCATCATGGTTTTTTAATTTTGTTTTGTTTTTTTTTTATTTTTTAGCATTTCCTTACTTTATGGCACTACAAAATACAAAATGTACTGTATGTTTTGGGTACTAGGGTCTACTCAGCTGACAGAACCTGAAACTATGTGTGTATACTAACCTGTGTTCATATAAATAACTATAAATATTTCCATGTGTAACCATCCATATTTATACTCAGCACAACATGAGTTTATACCAATGTCTCCAACTCTAGCCCAGTTTCACATGGATCCTTCTAGGCTTCTCCCCTTGCTTATGAGTAACCTCCCAACTCAACAGTGAAAAACCTGGCTCTCACTACCTGCCATCCATTTACTTACTTTTCCAATTCCAGTATATATATATAAATGGTTATATCTAAACTATTAAACCATACCTCCACTGAATACACATTTATGAACTAGGGTATAGTACTTATATACAATTCTTTTAATGTTTCCCTCTTAGCACTATTTTTGTTGCATCCCAAAGATTCTGAATAAGCTGTATTTTTATTTTCATTTAGTTCAAAATATTTTTATTTCTCTTGAGACTACTCTTTTGGCCATATATTATTTAGGTCAATTTCCAAATAATTTAGACTTTCCAGCTATCTTTCCATTATTGATTTCTAGTTTAATTCCATTGTGGTCTGGAATCATACTTTGTAGAATTCTTTGTATTTTTTTTAATAGATCTTTATTGGAGTATAATTGCTTCACAATACCATGTTAGTTTCTGTTGCACAACAAAGCGAATCAGCCATATGCATACACATGTCCCCATATTCCTTCCCTCTTGAGCCTCCCTCCCATCCTCTTTATCCCACTTCTATAGGTCATCACAAAGCACTGAGCTGATCTTCCTGTGCTATGCTGCTGCTTCCCACCAGCCAACTATTTTACATTCTGTAGTGTATATATGTCGACGCTACTCTCACTTTGCCCCAGCTTCACCCTCCCACCCCATGTCATCAAGTCCATTCTCTATGTCTGCCTCTTTATTTCTGCCCTGCAACTAGGTTCAACAGTACCATATATATTTTTTTTAGATTCCATATATATGCATTAGCACATGGTATTTGTTTTTCTCTTTCTGACTTACTTCACTCTGTATGACAGACTCTAGGTCCATTCACCTCACGACAAATAACTCAATTTCGTTTCTTTTTATGGCTGAGTAATATTTCATTGTATATGTGTGCCACATCTTCTTTATCCATTCATCTGTCGATGGACACTTAGGTTGGTTCCATGTCCTGGCTATTGTAAATAGTGCTACAATGAACAATGTGGTGCATGTCTCTTTTTTGAATTATGGTTTTCTCAAGGTATATAGCCAGTAGTGGGATTGCTGGGTAATATGGTAGTTCTATTTTTAGTTTTTGAGGGAACCTCCATACTGTTTTCCATAGTGGTTTTATCAATTTATATTCCCACCAACAGTGTAGGAGGGTTCCCTTTTCACCACACCCTTCCCAGAATTTATTGTTTCTAGCTTTTTTGATAATGGCCATTCTGACCGGCGTGAGGTGAAACCTCACTGTAGTTTTGATTTGCATTTCTCTAATAATTAGTAATGTTGAGCATCTTTTCATGTGCCTCTTGTCCATCTGCATGTATTCGTTGGTGAAATGTCTATTTAGGTCTTCTGCCCATTTTTTAACTGGATTATTTGATATTGAGCTAGATGAGCTATTGTATATTTTGGAGATTAATCTTTTGTCTGTTGTTTCATTTGCAAATATTTTCTCCCATTCTTAGGGTTGTCTTTTGTCTTGTTTATGGTTTCCTTTACTGTGCAAAAGCTTTTAAGTTTAATTAAGCCCCATTTGTTTACTTTTGTTTTTATTTCTGTTACTCTAGGAGATGGATCAAAAAAGATCTTGCTGTGGTTTATGTCAAAGAGTGTTTTTCCTATGTTTTCCCCTAAAAGTTTTATAGTGTCTGTCCTTACATTTAAGTCTATAATCCATTTGGAGTTTATTTTTGTGTATGGTGTTAGGGAGTGTTCCAACTTCATTCTTTTACATGTAGTTGTCCAGTTTTCCCAGCACCACTTATTGAAGAGGCTGTCTTTTCTCCATTGTATGTTCTTGCCTCCTTTGTCGTAAATTAGGTGACCATATGTGCATGGGTTTATCTCTGGGCATTCTATCCTGTACCGCTGATCTATATTTCTGTTTTTTTGCCAGTACCACACTGTCTTAATTACTGTAGCTTTGTGGTATAGTTTGAAGTTGGGGAGCCTGATTCCTCCAACTCCGTTTTTCGTTCTCAAGATTGCTTTGGCATTCGGGGTCTTTTGTGTTTCCATACGAATTGTAAGATTTTTTTGTTCTAATTCTGTGAAGAATGCCACTGGTAGTTTGATAGGAATTGCACTGAATCCATGGACTGCTTTGGGTAGTATAGCCATTTTCACAATATTGATTCTTCCAATCCAAGAACATGGTATATTTCTCCATCTGTTTATGTCATCTTTGATTTCTTTCATCAGTGTTTTATAGTTTTCTGAGTACAAGTCTTTCACCTCCTTAGGTAGGTTTATTCCTAGGTATTTTATTCTTTTTGTTGCAATGGTAAATGGCAGTGTTTCCTTAATTTCTCTTTCTGAGTTTTCATTGTTGTTGTATAGGAATACCAAAGATTTCTGTGCATTAATTTTGCATCCTGCAACCTTACCAAATTCATTGATTAGTTCTAGTAGTTTTCTGGTGGCATTTTTAGGATTTTCTGCGTATAGTATCATGTATCATGCCATTGGCAAACAGTGCCTGTTTTACTTGTTCTTTTCCGAATTGGATTCCTTTTATTTCTTTTTCTTCTCTGACTGCTGTGGATAGGACTTGCAAAACTATGTTGAATAAGAGTGGCGAGAGTGGACATCCTTGTCTTCTTCCTGATCCTAGTGGAAATGCTTTCAGTTTTTCACCATTGAGAATGATGTTTGCTGTGGGTTTGTCATATATGACCTTTATTATGTTGAGGTAGGTTCCCTCTATCCCAATTTTCCAGAGAGTTTTTATCATAAATGGGTGAATGGGTTGAATTTTGTGAAAAGCTTCTTCTGCATCTATTGAGATGATCATATGGTTTTTATTCCTTAATTTGTTAATGTGGTGTATCACAATGATTGATTTGCATATATTGAAGAATCCTTGCATCCCTGGGATAAATCCCACTTGATCATGATTCTTTTAATGTGTTGTTGGATTCTGTTTGCTAGTATTTTGTTCAGGATTTTTGCATATATGTTCATCAGTGATACTGGTATATAATTTTCTTTTATGGTATCTTTTTCTGGTTTTGGTATCAGGGTGATGGTGGCTTTGTAGAATGAATTTTGGAGTGTTTCTCCCTCTGCAATTTTTTTGGAAGAGTTTGAGAAGGATCGGTGTTAGCTCTTCTCTAAATGTTTGATAGAATGCACCTGTGAAGCCATTGGTCCTGGACTTTTGTTTGTTGGAAGATTTTTAATTAGTGTTTCAATTTCATTACTTGTGATAGATCTGCTTATATTTTGTAATTCTTCCTGATTCAGTCTTGGAAAATTGTACCTTTCCAAGAATTTGTCCATTTCTTAGTGGTTGTCCATTTTATTGGCATATAGTTGTTTGTAGTAGTCTCTTATAATCCTTTGTATTACTGCAGTGTCAGATGTGATTTCTCCTTTTTCATTTATAATTTTATTGATTTGCATCCTCTCCCTTTTTTTCTTGATAAGTCTGGCTAAGGGTTTACAATTTTGTTTATCTTCTCAAAGAACCAGCTTTTAGTTTCATTGATCTTTGCTACTGTTTTCTTCATTTCTATTTCATTTATTTCTGCTCTGATCTTTATGCTTTCCTTCTACTGAATTTGGTTATTCTTTGTTCTTCTTTCTCTAGTTGCTTTAAGTGTAGGGTTAGATTGTTTATTAGAGATTTTTCTTGTTTCTTGAGGTGAGATTGAATTGCTACAAACTTCCCTCTTAGAACTGCTTTTGCTGAGTCCTGTAGGTTTTGGGTTGTCATGTTTTCATTTTCATTTGTTTCTATGTATTTTTTAATTTCTTCTTTGATTTCTTCAGTGATCTCTTGGTTATTTAGTAGTGCACTGTTTAGCCTCCATGTATTTTTGGTTTTTACAGTTTTCTTCCTGTAATTGATTTCCAGTCTCATAGTGTTGTGGTCAGAAAATATGGTTGATATGATTTCAATTTTCTTAAATTTTCCAAGGCTTGATTTGTGACCCAAGATGTGATCTATCCTGGAGAATGTTCCATGCACACTTGAGAAGAAAGTGTATTCTGCCACCTTCAGGTGGAATGTTCTATAAATATCAATTAGATCTATCTGGTCTATGGTGTCATATAAAGCTTGTGTTTCCTTATGTATTTTCCGTTTGGATGATCTGTCCATTGGTGTAAGTGCAGTGTTAATGTCCCCTACTATTACTGTGTTACTGTTGATTTCCCCTTTCATGGTTGTTAGCATTTGCCTTATGTATTGAGGTGCTCCTATATTGGGTGCATAAACATTTATAATTGTTATATCTTTTTCTTGGATTGATCCTTTGTTCATTATGTAGTGTCCCTCCTTATCTCCTGTAACAGTCTTTATTTTAAAGTCTATTTTATCTGATACGAGTATCACTACTTCAGCTGTATTTTGATTTCCATTTGCATGGAATATCTTTTTCCATCCCCTCACTTTCAGTCTGTATGTGTCCCTAGGTCTGAAGTGGGTCTGTTGCATACAGCATATATATGGGTCTTGTTTTTGTATCTATTCAGCCAGTCTGTGTCTTTTGGTTGGGGTATTTAATCCATTTAAGGTTATTATCGATATGTATGTTCATATTACCATTTTCTTAATTGATTTGGGTTTGTTTATGTGGGTCTTTTTCTTCTCCTGTGATTCCCGCTTCGAGAAGTTTCTTTACCATTTGTTATAAAGCTGGTTTGCTGGTGCTGAATTCTCTTAGCTTTTGTTGTCTGAAAACCTTTTGACTTCGCCATCGAATATGAATGAGATCCTTGCTGGGTAGTGTAATCTTGGCTGTAGGTTTTTCTCTTTCATCACTTTAAGTATATCCTGCCTCTCCCTTCTGGTCTGCAGAGTTTCCACCAAAATATCAGCTGATAACCTTATGGGGATTCCTTTCTATGTTATTTTTTGTTTTTCCCTTGCTGCTTTTAATATTTTTTCTTTGTATTTAGTTTTTGTTAGTTTGATTAATATGTGTCTTGGTGTGTTTTTCCTAGGGTTTATCCTGTATGGGACTCTGTGCTTCCTGGACTTGGGTGACTATTTCCTTTCCCATGTTAGGGAAGTTTTCCACTATAATCTCTTCAAATATTTTCTCAGACCCTTTCTTTTTCTCTTCTTCTTCTGGGACCCCTATAATTCGAATGTTGGTGCATTTAGTATTGTCCCAGAGGTCTCTGAGATTGTCTTCAATTCTTTTCATTCTTTTTTCTTTATTCTGCTCCTCAGCAGTTATTTCTACCATTTTGTCTTCCAGCTCACTTATTCATTCTTCTGCCTCCGTTTTTCTGTTATTAATTCCTTCTAGTGTGTTTTTCATTTCAGTTATTGTGTTGTTCATCTCCGTTTGTTTGTTCTTCAGTTCTTCTAGATCTTTGTTAAACCTTTCTGGTATCTTCTCAATCCATGCTTCCATTCTATTTCTGAGGTTCTGGATCATCTTTACTATCATTACTCTGAATTATTTTTCAGGTATATTGTCTATTTCCTCTTCATTTATTTGGTTTTTGTAGGTTTTTACCTTGCTCCTTCATCTGTGATATCTTTTTTGCTGTCTCATTTTTTTTTTTTTTTTGTATGAGTAGGACTGTGTTCCTGTTTTACTGGTCGTTTGGCCTGAGGCTTCCAACACTGGAGTTTGTAGGCTATTGGGTAGAGCTGGGTCTTGGTGCTGAGATGTGGAACTCTGTGAGACCTCACTCTGATGAATATTCCCTGGGGTCTGAGGTTCTCTGTTAGCCCAGTGGTTTGGACTCAGAGTTCCCACAGCAGGAGCTTCCGCCTGACCCCGTGCTCGCAAATCAAGATCCTGCAAGCTGAGTGGGGTGGCAAAAAAAAAAAAAAAGAGAGAGAGAGAACAATAACAAAGTAAAAAATAAAATTAGACTAGGAAACTACCAGATATGTTAGAAAGAATGTAAAAATAAAAATATAGATGAATCAACAACCGGAAGGTACATCAGTACCACAATAGTAAAAGAGAGTAGGAGGGAAAAGGAAAAAGAAAAAAAAAGGTGGTGGGGAAAGGCCTTGGCTCTGGAGAGCAGGACCTAAGCAAGGGCAAGGTTTGGGTGGTAGGTGGGGCCAATGCTCAGGACCCACAGGGCTGGAAAAGGCCCTGGGGGCTGTGGGGGTTGGGGCTTAGGCTCAAGGAACAGAAGGGGCCCAGGTGTGCCCCCCACCCCTCATCTCAGAGGTTAGGGTACCTCACCTGGGAGCCCAGCAGGCTTCCTGGGCTCGAGTGGGTGGGGCAAACACTTTCATCTCCTCTCCTGCACCTCCGGTCTGCAGTCTGGGAGGCCCCTCCCACCTGCCCCTCCTATTCTCCCTGGCCTCCCTCCTATGCCCCCAGGACCAGTGCAGGGGCAAAGGGGGGCCCTTGGAGGGCAGGGGACCAGCCTGGGACTCAGCAGGCTCCCCATGTCTGAGTGGGCAGGGCAATCACCCTCTGCGCCTCTCTGGCTCCTCCCAGAGAGCCCCTCCCACCAGCCTCTCCTGTTCTCTGGTTGGCCTCCTTCCTATGTCCCCAAGGACCCACGCAGCCTGGAAGGGGCTTGGAGGGCAGCAGATTGGCCTGGGAGCTCAGCAGGCTCCCTGTGCCAGAGTGGGCAGGGCAATCGCCCTCCGCTCCTCACCCTCTCCTCCTGGAGGGCCCCTCCACCTGCCTCTCCTGATCCCCCCAGCCTCTCTCCTATGCCCCCAGGACCCATGTGCCTGGATGGGGTTTTGGAGGGTGGGGGACTAGCTTGGGAGCTCAGCAGGCTTCCCGGCCCCAGTGGGCCAGGTGATTGCCCTCTGCTCCTCTCCAGCTCTTCCCAGAGTCCCTCCCACCTGCCTCTTCTGATCTCCCAGGCCTCAGGGGCGCAGATGTTGTCTGGCCTCCACTTCTCCTCTCCCCTTGGTCCCCCTACGTCATACCAGTTCACTGTGGGGTTCCTCCCGTCTCCTTGGGGGTTAGAGTCCCCCACCAGAACCCGGCAGGTGCCCTATTGCAGTTATTCTCTTTTAAAAAATCTCCTATTTTTCTGTCCTCTCTGGTTTTCACTGAGCATTTTATATAATTTCATTTTATTTTCTCTCTTAGCATAGCAATTATACTTTCTTTAAAACTTTTTTTGTAGTTGACCTAGTGTTGCAATACATATTTTTATCTAATATAAGTCCAGCTTCAAATAATTTCACATCACTTGATAAGTAGTGCAAGTATCTTACACCAGAGTATTTCCAATTCTTCCCTCTCATCCTTTGTGACATTGCTGTCACTTATGTTCCTTATAGCTATGCTAGAATCACCCATATACTATCATTATTATTGCTTTGAACAGTTATCTTTTACATCAATTAAGAATAAGAAAAATGAAATATTTCATTTTGGTGTTATTTATTTATTCTCTAAAGTTCTTCCTTTTTTAATGTAGACCACAATTTCTGGCCTGCATTATAGTTTTCCTTCTGACTAAAGAACTTCTTTTAATATTCCTTTCAGGGAAGGTCTGCTGGTGATTAATTCTCTCAGTTTTGGTTTGTTTGAGAAAGTTTTATTTGTCCTTAATTTCTTTTTTTAAGCTTAATTTCACTGGTATAGAATTATAAAATTATAAATCAGAGTTGTTTTTTTTTCTTCAACTAATTCACTCCCCTCTCTTCTTGCTTGTGTGATCTCTGATGACAAGTCTGATGTTATCCTTATCCTTTTTCTTCTATAGTTAAGGTGATTTTTTTTACTTCTTCTGACTTCAAGATTTTCTCTTTGTCTTTGATTTTCTGCAGTTTAAATATGATATCCTTAGGTTTGGGGTGTGTGTGGGGGGGGGTATTTTTCTACTTGGTGTTCTCTGAGTTTCCTTGCTACATGGTTTGGTGTCTGTTATTAATTTTGGAAAGTTCTTGACCACTATTAATTCACATATTTTTTTCTGCTACATTCTCTCTTTCTTTTCCTTTTGGTATTCCAATTATGTGAGTGTTACACCATTTGAAATTGTTCCCAAATTCTTGCATGTTTGTTCTGTTTTATTTGTTGTTGTTGTTTTTCATTCTTCTTTCTTTGTATTTTAGTTTGGGTAGTTTCTGTTGAACTATCTTCAAGCTCACTGATTCTATCCTCAGACATGTTGAGTCCATTGATGAGTACATCAAAGGCATTCTTCATTTCTTTTACAGCATTCCTGATTTCCAGCATTTCCTTTAGATTACCTTTTTAGAGTTTTCATCTCTCTGTTTACATTGGTCATCTCTTCTCACGTATTGTCCCCCTTTTCCCTTAGAATGCTTAGCTATTAGTATAGTTATTTTAAATTCCAAGTCTGATAAACTTAAGATCTCTATTATATCAGAATCTGCTTGTCATGACTGCTTTGTCTCTTCAGAGTGTGTTTTCTCTTGCTTTCTCTCATGCCTTCTAGTTTTTTGATGAAAGCTGGACATTTTGTGTTCGGTAATAGGGGCTGAAGTAAAGAGGCCATTAGTGAGAGGATGTATGTTAATCTGGCTAGGAGTATGCCTTTGGGTATTGCTTCTTGTAGCTATAGGTGTCATAGTCTTCAAATTCCTCTGGTTTCCTTGGTTTTTTCTCTTCTGTTGACTTTTTTTTCTCTTCTCTTCTAATTAATCCTCTCAGAGAATCTGTGTCTTGAAGCTTTTTCAGTTGTAATCCACTGTTACACTTGGAGCCCTGCTGTTGTGGTACTGAGGTGTGAGGGCTGGGGGGCATTCTATAATCTTCCAATTAAATCTCAGGCTTTTTTGAGGACCTATGTTTCTTGACTTTTAACACCAAAGTATTTTTTACCGTTTATATACTTTTTAAATTAACGGAACCATACTGTACATATATTTTTTATTTCTGGCTTTCTTTCTCTAAACGTTATGTTTTTGAGATTCTATCACATTGTTGTATATAGTTGAATTCATGGGGTTGCATTTCTATACAATATTCAATTCTGTGAATTTGCCACCATTTATATATTCTTCCTACTATTTTATGGGAAGTTGGGTAGTTTCCAGATTTTTACTATTACAAAGAATGCAGCTGTAAACATCATGTACATATATTTTTGAGTGTACATACACAATTCTTTCAGTTATATACATAATAGGTGAATTGCTGCACCATTACACATATTTATCATTGTTAGAAATTGTCAGTTTTCCAAAGTGGTTTTATCAATTTACATTCACAAGCTGTACATGAGAGTTCTGATTGATCAACATTCTCAGCAACATTTGGCATTTTTCTCTAATTCTGGTTTTAATTGAATGTTCCCAATGACTAATGAAGTTTAGCACTTCTCCATGTGTTTACTGATCATTTGACTGTCTTTGTAGAGAAGGGACTGTTTGAATCTTTTTCCCATTTGTGTATTGTTTATCCACCAGTTTCTTATTAATTTAGAGATGTTATTCCTTGGACATGAGTTCCTTGTTAGAAATATGTCTTAAAAATAATTTTTCTCAATCTTCACATTGCCTTTTCACTCTTTTAAGTTATAAAATGAATAAGTTATGGGAATGTAATGTACAACATGGTAACTATAGTTAACAATACTGTATTGTATACTTGAATGTTGCTAAGAGAGTAGCCCTTAAATGTTCTCACCACACACACACACACACACACACACACACACAAATTGTAACTATGTGAGATAATGTGTTAGCTAATCTTATTGTGGTAATCATTTCATAATATATGTGTGTACCAAACCATCAGGTTGTACACTTTAAACTTACACCATGTTATATGTCAATTATATCTCAAAAACACTGGAGGGAAAAGTACCTTTCTATTCCTAGTTTGTTAATGGTTTCTTTTTCATCATGAATAGATATTAAATTTTTATTTAATGCTTTTTACACAATGAGATAATTATTCTTTTTTTCTGTTACTGTGGTGAATAGCCTTGGTTGAATTTTAAATGTTAGGCCAAATTTGCATTTCTGGAATAAATCCAATGTCATCATGAAATAATATCTTAGTCAAATATAACTGATAATTTTTTTTAAATGCCTAGAGTTAATCCATTTCCATGCTCTCCCCATGAATAAGTTAAAAACCTTCTTTCAACTCTCCATCCTTCTATCCATACTAACACCTGTATGATAATAACTAATTTTTTATTGCTCACACTCTGTTAGGTATTCTTCTAGCTACCTAATTAATATATTTAATTCTCATGGAAAAATATGGGAAAAAATCCTATCCCTATTTTACAGATGAGAAAATTGAGGTATGGAGAGGTTAAGTAATGTGCCCAACTTCAACCCAGACTGAGTTTTGTTCCTGGAAATCTCATTCTAGCACCGATGTCTTCAACGACTCTACCAGTACCGTATATTACAGAGAAAGCCTAGGTGTGATAAGATTTCTGAATCGACACATGTCTGAAAGTGTATTTCTTTACTTTCCCATTTGAATAATAGCACTGTGAGATATAGCAACCTATTTTCTTCTCCACTTCCTCCCTGCACAAGTCTGTTCCAAATTTCCAAACACTAGAAGCCATCATCTTTTTTTCTCTCTTCATTGTTCTGAGATTTCACCACAATACATTAATGGATACATCTTTTACAATTCATCCTACTCAGTAGACCCTTTCATCCTGATGAGTAATGGCTTATTTAATCGTGAGACATTTTCTTTCATTGCTTTGAGAATTTCAGATTATATGTTGAACGTTCTTGTGGCTTCAGGCTTAATTATTAATTTTATAACATTCAAAGACATTTATAAATGGAATCCTCCATAATTCTGTCACCTAGATATATCAGCTGTTAGCACTACTGTTTGAGCATCTCTTATAGGCAGTGTCTGTGAAATTTCTAACCAATTTAAATGGCTTTAATGTTGTATTTTGTTTTCAGCTCATTACATGTTATAAATTTTTTACATGTCACAGATCATTAATAACCATTTAAAGGCTTATTATATTCCATTTAGTTGTCAAAACATTCTTAACCTGCATAAAAGTAGATTCTGGAGAGATAATCCCTTCCTTCTATTATAAGTGATTTTACAAACCACATCTCTCCCTACTAAACCTGATTTGAGTCTATAGTCAATTAAGAAACATACATGGACATAAGACAGATGAAAAAAGAAATATTAACTTTACAACTTATAAAATTAAGTTAAAAAGAATCACTTTAACGAGCAGCCAGAGCCAGCTTCTTGGACATGGGAACTGCACAAGGCCTTGCTGCTGTGCCGTCAACACTTTCAAATTATTAATCATTTTTTAAAAGGGATCCCCATAGATTATAGAGCTGGTCCTTCCAGTAGTCATACCCCAAGTTCCTAGCATTTCTCTTTAAATCTAGACCTTGGAATGACCCCCTCGAAACGGAATATGCAGAGCTGACCTTTGCTCATCAGCTCAGATGGGATCCCTCCCTCATACCCATCAGGCCCCAATACCAGGAACAGAGAGAGGCGGGCCTCCCCACTAACCTCTAGAAGTGTTTACACATGGACAGGGAGCTGGGAGAGAGTATCACTGCTCACCCCACTGCTTTATGAGCTGTTATGACTTCCTACAGAGGGAGGAAAATGTTCTTCCTATCTCTTCAAATATGGGAAGGGTTGTCAGTGGAAAAAAGCTTAGATTCATTCAGTATTGCTAACAGGTATGAAGCTGGGTTAGAAGGGTAGAAGTGAGAGGTAGGCTTATTTGGAGAGAATATAAGATTAACCTATTTTAAAATAAGAGTTACTGAAAAATAGAATCTGATGATTTGAGATGTAATGAGTTCCATGTCAGTGGAAATATACAGCCAGGCAATGACTGGATCTATGTCTATTAGGAAGAGGCCTTTAAATAGGGAGTTGAAAATACCACTTCATGAAGAATCGAAAAACCAACTTTTCTTTGTGATTTATTTGGTTTTCCTTCTTCAAGGGATACCTTATGGCTCTATTACTGTGAGGTATTTTCTATAGTTTTGCTTAATTTTAAACAGCCTTTCGACACTCAGTACAGCTTGAAAGCTGTGGTTTACATCCATACTCAAACGTCTTTCAAAAATAAATAAGCATATATATATACACACACACATATATATACACACATAGATGTAGTTATATACATCTATATAGATATAAAATAAAAAGTTATTGAGAAATCCAGCAAGTCACTGGGCTGAAATTTCAACTGTGTATGTAACATCTTATTTAGTTCTATTAGATACTATCATTATCCCATCTTACCAAGAAGGAAACTGAGGCTTAGATAAGTTTATCACCTTGTTCAAAGTTACGCAGATGGTAAGACTCAGAATTTGATTCAAAACCAGGCCCATGTGATTTTTGAACTAGGTTTCTTAACCACCACAATATAGTATATAACAAGTCCTAATATTTTTGCCCTAGATTTATACACATTCAAGTTTTTTAACAAATTGCCATTTTCCCCACCAATCTGGCAAAGCTGTCATTAGAAAGTTCTTGGTATTTACTGTGACAAATAAAATGTCACATTCATCTAGTTGTTGAGGTAGGACACCTCATTTAATCATCATAGCAATCCTGTCAGATGCGTAAAGTTTATTATTCCCACCAGGGATGAAACAACAGTGTCTCAGGGAGGTTAAACAATTTGCCGAAGAAGCCAAGACTGGTAGGCAACTCTGCAGAGACGCAGGAACAGGAATGGATACATAGAATCACAGGAAGGAAAATATTAAGGCTTCAAATCCAGATGGAGATGCTGAAAGTTCGGCAGGATCAGCAATCTTTGTGTCTTCCTTGCATCGTTGCTTCACTTAGTTTGTGAATTCACGATTCAGAGACTTGTCATTTTCCTTCCTTGTCTTCTGGTCTCAGACTTGGAGCTAACTCTTAACCCTACAGGCAGCAGCAGTACGAAAGGAGAACAATCACATAGCAGCTTGGTTGTCTTTTCTGTGTCTCACTCATATGACTTATTTCCTCTCCATCCTCAGGGCCACAGTTTTAAGTGCCTTTGCTGAGTCACTGTTTGAGAAGTTGCCCAGCTTTGCATTGTTCTTACATGTATATGAATGTTCAGGGACCATTGCCCCCTTCTTTCTGTATTTCAATGTAGGAATATGTATGTCTCTCAATGAAATCACCTTTTTTTCTTTTCGACTTTCTAATTCCACTGAGCA
The DNA here is from genome assembly GCF_965194825.1 of Balaenoptera physalus. Taxonomy (NCBI): domain Eukaryota; kingdom Metazoa; phylum Chordata; class Mammalia; order Artiodactyla; family Balaenopteridae; genus Balaenoptera; species Balaenoptera physalus. The sequence continues at coordinate 40,342,762 of NC_138898.1, forward strand.
ATTCTATACTGAGTCTTTGAATTAAGACAACTGGCTCCGCCTTTTTCCCACAGTATCGCATGGTATAAAACAGATTCTCTAATACTTGAGTTTATACTTGAGTTTATTACTGAACAGATGATTATTTTAAATGAATGACTGGTACTTCTTTACTTCTGCATGAGGCAAATGCCACAGAGGATTGTTTAAGCCTGCTGGGTTTGGCGAACAATCCCTGTTCCTGAGGGGTTAATGACCAGTTTCCTCAACTGACAAAAACTTAACATTTCACTTCATCATGGAGCACGTGAGGCAGAGGAGGGATTTCCCAGCCCCAGAATGAAGCTGTTTATACTGTTTATTATACTTGCTGCCCCTCCTTCCATCCAGGGGGAGAGGACTTTTTAAGAGTCCTGACAAAACTGCAGGTGTGTGAAGGCTCCTGCTAACAGCAGGGGTGGCCTTTATAGGGTTTCCTCGAGACTGCTTCAGATCACTTTTCAGTGTGTAAAACTGGATTTTCATTAATGGCACTAATGACAGGTTAATGGAGACAGGGTGGTGGCACACCCGATGCCACAGGCAGGGCAAGGGAGGTTGAAAACAGGCCAGCCTGAGCTCCTGGAAGATGAAATACCACGGGGTGGTGATGCTCTGCGTTTCTTCTCAAATACCTGGCAGGCTCAGGGCCGACTTGTCAAATGGGTCACCTTTGAGGCCAAACAGGAATAGATCCAGTTACAATTTTTCACACAAGGACAAAACAAGGAGGCAGAAAAAGCTCAGGGTTCAGACATTTGCAAGCTGCAGCTGGTTTCCGTGGCAGGAGGTTCTGAAGACTTATGAGCTGACACATTACCCTGGATGCCACCAAGCACTGACCTCTCTGCTCCTTCTCCTCCCCAGAGTGGGGTTCAAGGCTACCGATTGACACAAGGGCCACAGAGGACCATATCAAAGCAGCGGCCCCATCACAACTCGTCATTTTTAAAACACACACAATCTGCTTGAGCTGGAAATGCATAGGAGCAAATCTGAGTTTCTGGCCTTGTCTCCAGGGAGCTCAGGTGGTCGGTAGTTCCTGATTCTTACAGCAGTTCTTCGTGGTAGGTCAGCATAGTTTCTAAATAAATGGTGTGAGAGCAGAGGAAAGAGAGAAGCTGATGGAGATGGATTATTTTGACTTTCTTTTCATTGTCTAATCCATCAGCACAGGAAAATACTTTCTTTGAGCTATCCTCCCTGGCTTTGATCTTCTCAGTGGAATGCTGGGAGAAATTATGGCCTTTAAAGTGTGTCAGTGTAATTGTAATATTAAAAACTACAAAGAGGCTACATAACAAAGAGGCTAGTTCATCACAAAACTAGGAATATGACTCAAAAATCAGCTCTATAGGTACGGCAAAGGCAAGTCACCCACACCATCATGTTCTGGCTTCGCTGAAGCAGAAGTCAGCACCCAAGGAAAACCCTATTATTTATCATTCCAGTTCCTACTCAATGTCCAACTCAATATTGAAGTCAAGAAAAAAGATGTACAGGGAAGTTGAATAACTTGCCCAGCATCACACAGCACTTGGGACAGAGCCAGAGCTAGAAACTTGGTCTCTGAAATTTTCTATCCAGTTCTCTCTCTTCTGTTTCATATTGCCTCTTGGAAAATCCCCTTTGAATCATATTTTCTCCATGAGTTCTGTGGCCGCCACAATCTCTTAGTTGGGCTACTTGTGGCAGGGCCAGCCTTCCTGCTGGTCAGTAGCTGATGGTCCTGCCTCTATTGCATTTGAAATAGGTACATTCTCTCGGGTGTCATATTTGTCCCTTATGCAGGCTCAAAGCCAAAGTTGAGGTTTTGCTCCCTTTAATTTCTCCAGCTTGATAATTCCCCCAAGTTTTATATTGTGGCTCTATAATCAATGTAATTTTCTTATGTCCATATTTATCTCATCAAACTACCAAGAATTTTTGCGATTTATTTGTACATAGTGGCCATTTTTATGTTGGTACAAGGGACTGTGAATGTACTATGCTGAAATGATACAAATTATGAAGCAATAGGAGTTATTAATCCATGTCAGCATTCCTCTGTGTGTGTGTGTGTGTGTTCATCCAGATTTTGGGTTGACTGGTACAGAAGTGTGAACAGAAGATGGACCACTTAAAATATGCACATTTGTAAGATTTCTCTCTGTGTTACGTGAATACTTGATGTCTTTTACCAGTGTGTTGATATAAAGCTGCTTTGAATATTCTTGCTAAGCCTGGTGGAATTAGGTCATAATATAGAGGGAATGAATGTATCTTAAGGAGTCAGGATAAAATAGTTGAAAAACCAAAGACATAAGTTACTAATCTTTGAGGAGGGAGGAGAGGGCTTCAAAACTACCCTGGCTGCTACTTTGAGTTGAGGGGATTAAATAAGATAATAAGAATGTAAACACTTTGTAAACTATGACAGGTTATATATATCCATTACACATTAAATCACATTTGAAAAACAAATATGAATATTATATGTTGCTTTACCTTTGAATCAATTGGTTAGCCTCCCCATACTTGAGAGCCTGAACTCAAAATCAGCAAGAGAGTATAGATTTTCATAGTACACTGTATCAGTTAGCTATTGCCACAGTAGCGCTACATAACAACCACAAAATGTCAGCCGCATACATTTATTTCTACTTCTGTGGGGCTCATTTGATAAAAGCTGGGCTTGCTCATCCATCCACAGGCCAACTGGCTTACTCAGATATTTCCAGGTTGGCTCTGTTTCATGGTCTCTCATCTTCTTGGGACCAGCATGATAACCTGAGCATGTCTTTTTATTGTAATGGCAGGGGCTCAAGAGCAAGTGGAAACACACGCATGCTTTTTCAAACTTCTGTTTCTATCAAGTCAGCAAGTATCCCAAAGCAAATCACATGGCTGAGACTAATGTCAAGGGGTAGGGCAGGTCACCCTGTTCATGTGAGAGGGCCCTGCAAATTTGCATAGCAAAGAGCATAAATACAAGGAAGGATAGGGACTTCCATGGTGGCGCAGTGGTTGGGAGTCCGCCTGCCAATGCAGGGGACACCGGTTCGAGGCCTGCTCCAGGAGGATCCCACATGCCACGGAGCAACTAAGCCCGTGCACCACAACTACTGAGCCTGCACTCTAGACCCCGCGAGCTACAACTACTGAGCCCATGTGCCACAACTACTGAAGCCAGCGCACCCAGAGCCCATGCTCTGCAACAAGAGAAGCCACTGCAATGAGAAGCCCACGCACCAGAACAAAGAGTAGCCCCCGCTCGCCACAACTAGAGAAAGCCTGTGTGCAGCGACGAAGACCCAATGTAGCCAAAAATAAATAAATAAATTTATTTAAAAAAAATACAAGGAAGGATAAAGATTTGGACCAACTAATGCAATTTACCATATCTACATGCTATTGAAATCATTAGTAGAAGCAATGGATTAACTGAATCTTAACAACATAATATTTAGTGAAAAAGATTGGAAGAAGAGTGAGAAATATAATAACCCCACATATAAAAATTTTAAATGCATACACTCAAGCAGTAACACATTCAAATTGAAAAATAAACTCACTAAGCATACTAAAAGAGCCGTCTTTGTCCCCAAAGTGTGATGGAAGGAGGTATGGCACAGATAGAAGGAACTACATTTTAAAAATCATTGCTATATATACACTCTGACCACTAAAGACATGGTTGCAATCATGATTCACAGCTCGTTTATCAATTCTGATTTTAGACCAATAAAAGACATAGTCCGTGTTCAAAAACAGACTATTTTTCAATTGATTTTTCATTTTATTCATGGAAATCAATAACAAATTAGTTTATTTAGGGATGTTAGACTGTAAGATCATGTTGCCTATAAAATATTTATAAATTGGGTCCAGATTTTTTCTGTCTTTTAACTATTATACAGTGCTTCACAGATTGTAAATTATTTTCATATTTTTTAACTCATCTAATCCTCATAACAAATGCTGTGTGAATAGCAAGGTACATTAAGGACTCATAAACCAAGTCTGTGAGCTGCTAAGTGGTGCCTCAGGTGACACAACCTCTATTTCTCACGATTCTTATTAAAATGGCTCCTCAAAATCACCTGGCCATAAAAAATATACATACTTGGGTCCCACTACCAGAAATTCTAAGTCAGTAGAACTAGAGTAGACCCCAGACACCTGTTTTCACAAAACTTCCTTAAGGGATTTTGATGTACCCTGAAGGCAAGAACTCTTAACCGAGGTATGCTTTCTTGGCAAAGACATGGTTAATTTGCAAGAGATTGGACACATTTTGTCAGTCTTTTCCATTTTCTCTTTTCTATACCCTTTCAGTTGGCTAGGTGCTTCCAAGCCTAGGAATTATTATCTTCTTTTGCTAGTCCTCCCCATTTCTCTCTTGCACTAAAGTTTAGTTGATTTGTTTCTGCCCACTTGATTCCTAGAAGATTAAGCACAGTTATTTTCAAAGAGGAATAGGGCAGAGACATTGCTCTCTTGACTTTGAAAACAAAATAAATGACTCACAGCATTTCTAGTTACATATTACATTGAGCACTTTATACCTTTCAAAGTATGCTCAGGTTCTGCACTTTATTCACTTTGTGAACTTGAATTCACAAAGAGTTATGATATTTTGGTGACCTGGTAAGATAATTCAACTACTGGTCTAGAGAGCTAGGTTACAGCCTTCGTTTTGCCAATAGCCAGCTGGGTGACTTGGAATAAGTACAGTGAGGGGTTCATGACTTGGTCTTTCCATAAATAGCCACTAGTAGGTATACAGTCAGTTTTGCTCTAAGGCTTGTTTTGAAAACATGAATTTGTGTCAATGCAATGAACATATTATGTAAGCATTTGAGCATAATATATTTCAAATGCAGGACTTCATCCTTGAGAAACACTATGTGAACACAGAAAATTGCACCCAACTAAACCAAACTGTGTAGGAATACACAAAATGCACACAAGCATATACCTCAAATATCTACCCACTCCCTCAGTTCACCACATGTGCTGTAAGCCACACCCATCCACATCGAGGGTTACAACTTTCTGGTTTCAAAGAACTCTCCTTCCACTCTTCACAATAACTAATAAGCTGCAACCATTCCGACATCCCCACCCACAAGCAAACTTTAGATCACTTTCAAAGTAAAGCACCATATTCACTGTAGCATTTAAGAGACTGCAAATATTGCCATGGTAGCCAAGTTTTGGAGTGCTTCTGTGAGCTACAAGGGAGACCTGGGGCACTCAGCCCACCTGCCTGCATCCTTGCAGCATACCTCCTTTAGTTATTCATGCTTTAGGAATAAACCAAGGTGAAATCAACATTGAACTTAGTAAAGCCCTCCAATTGTACCCATTTTTGAAACAAGAACAGTCTCTGAGGGATAGCCTAGCACCACCTTCAAACTGTTTGGACTTTATTCTTTTTAAAATGAAAGAAGTGTGTTAGATGAGCTCCAAAACCTTTCCAGTTTGGGATCACAATGGGCTCCACTGTAGTCACGTGGGGCTTGGTATTAATATTGAAAATGCTGAGATTTAAAGTTTCTTTTGTTACCTGAGCTCTGTTAGGTAACAAAAGAAAAAAATAAACTTTATCCCAAGTTAGTGTTTAGTGACTCAGTCACATAGAACAAAGGTGGTAAATCTCCATAGTTAAATGGAGCTTAATGTTTGAAACATCCTCAGGGAATATGGAAAGAAACGAAAGAATAATTGCAAAGATTGATATATGTTGACTCTGATTATTAACTTTAGTTTCTGAAGACTGCTATAAAATTTGAAATTAAATTTCTATATTAATCCTCACTAGAAGCTCCAAGGGTTTTTTGGGTTTTTTGTTATTGAGTTGTATGAGTTCCTTGTATATTTCATCAGATTAACCCCTTAATAGATATATGGTTTGCAAATATTTTCTCGCATTCCATAGATTGCCTTTTCATTTTGCTTATGGTTTCTTTTTTTGAGCAGAAGTTTTTAGTTTGATGTAGTCCCACATGTTTGTTTGTTTTTGTTGCCTTTGCTTTTGCTGTCAAATCTAAAAAATTATTGCGAAGGCCAATGTCAAGGAATTCCCTATGTCTTCTTCTAGGATAGACTAACTCTTCTTAAGAGCCAAAAGACATGAACACGTTATTTCATCTTGAGTTCTTCATTAGCCTTCAACTATTCTTACCACCAACTTAACTGCAGTATCCTCCAATCATATGGATTATCTGTAATTTTGAGTATAGTATTTTCTGTCTATTTTATAGAAGCAACCTTTTGAGAAAGAGCTGGGTCCACTCCTTGAGGTAATCAAGGGTTATATGCCTTGTCATATTATACATAAGAGCTTTGTTGAATCCAGGCAAAGAGATACAGCAATGATCTTCTCAGACTTTGCAAAACACTATGGCAGACTTGAGAGCATTGCAGACACCAGACTTCAAGAACAGAGGGTTAGGCAGAAATCAGTGCTGCAAGAAAAACCAAGAAGCACTTTTCTGGAGTTCCATATTGCCACATAAGAGCAGTGACTCCATAGAGACTGTGCAAAATGGACAATGAGGAGGAGAGAACATTCCAATCTCAGGGCCGAAGGTAAAAGCTCAGCTGTGAGGCCACAGAGCAAACCTGGCAGTGTGGCCTGGCAGGGACATCTTTGGACAGCCATGCCCTGGAGGGGATGGGCTGAAAAGAAAAATGTCAGTAGGATCCAACATCTCTGCCTTTGGAGTTCTGGCATGATAACTACCAAAAAGTTCCACGAAACAAAAGGGGAGTACCTTTTCTCCAGGATTTGTTAAACAGGTGAGGTTTTGTCTGGGAACATTAAAAAAACAGCACAGTACAACACATAAAAGGTGACTTTTCTCTCCTTAGGCAAAAATTAATAGAAGGGATGTCTCAGATGTATGTAGAGAAATAGTTTAAGTAAAAATTGGTTTGGTTTGGCAATATTTTTGCATGCTTTGGTGAACATACTCCAAACATCTGCATGTTCAGAATGCCATGTGGCTTTAATTTCTTAGCAGGATCTTGAATAATCTTTAAGCCTGCGAACACAGGAAGTAATTTATAATGATATGGTATTTAGATCATGTTCATGCACTTAAGTGCTTTATTTTTATTAGTAAAGTGTGTTGGTAAAATAGTAAAAATTGTTGCATATTTGGACTTTTCTAGAGATTTTTATCTCTTTTATTTGATGTATCTCTTCTTACTGTTTATATAATTTAAAATATTCACAAATTGATGATAGCCAAGATCTTAATAAAGTAATTAAAACACAATGTGTAGAAGGCAGGCCCATAAGTCACATGGGGCCGCAGCTGTCTAAATTGAAGTATCTAATGGTTCAAATTTTCAAGAGTTAGATTTCCTTGGACATTTCCCACCCAGTGCAGTGCAACTGTCACCATGGCCATAGATATTTTCCTCATTTCTGTAAAATAATTAATTCACATGCAGTAAGAGAGTATAATCTATAGGAATTACCAATTTTATTATATCATTGAGCTCATAACTACTGCATAGTAATTCTCATAGCAATTTTCATAAGACTCTGACTACTGACACTCAAATTCTGTTTGAAATGTCATTCAGGAAAACTACCAATGGCAACCTGTCCATTAATCTTATCTCTCTGGACACCTACTTGGCTCTCTTTACTTCCTTCATTCATTTTGGTAGATATCAACTCATTTTTCAAATGAGAAAATAACTGAAGGACTCACTGACCATTAAAAATCATCAACAGTACAGGGAGAAATGAAATAGAACATCTTGAGTTCTGCTTCAGGGGATTCAAAAATTGCTCTTTTTTGGAAATGTGATCTTTCCATACTGGGCTTGTACTTCAGCCATGACATGAAGCCTCATTTTAGCACTGAATTGCATTCTCCAGGGTCCTGGGCCAGCTAGATCAGCTACACATTATTCTTGGTATTCAATTAATGCAGTGTCAATTTAACTAATCAAGGAAACTTACTCTATGGAATGTAAAAAAACAGAAGCAAACAACCATCAAATACACCTAACCTGGCAATCCTCCCTCATCTACTGTTATGGTAGTTGATTTATCTGAATAACTGAAATTGCCTCGGTTATCACACAATTTTGTTCTTATCTATTCCTCAACTGTCCAGCTTTATTGTGGAAGCAGTCTTTCCATTAAACAAATGAGTATTCTAAATATTATCCTAGATATTAGAATTACAAAGATGACTTAGGCTAAATCCCTCCTTCAAGAAGTTCAATTCAAAGAGAAAGATGTGCGAAGACTAAATGTCATTATCATATGGTAAGTAGATTAACAGAAGCAGGCACAGGGTGTTATGGGAGTCCAGAAGGGTGTAACATACTTTAGTAAGGGAAGTTACACATGGCTTCCTTAAAAACTGGAGCTTGAGTTAATTGTTAAAGGTTATATAGAATTGACTCCAGAAGAACAAAGGAAAAGGAGCAGGCCAGGCAAAATGAGAAAGGCATGGCATGGGACTGGGGAGGGGGATAATTATAAGTAGGTAATTTAAACCAGACCATAAAATTCAGGGCAAGGAGTGACAGCAGATAAAGCCAGAGAGATGATGACACCTTGTTTCTTGGTACAACTGGAAATGTAGTCATTATTTTTGGAGTTTTCTCCGACTCTCTAACCTGCCTGAAGAGCTCCTAACTCATACATTCTTTCCTAATTCCTTTACCAGAGTGAGTTGTAAGGTCTTTAGAGCTATAGGGCTCTTACAACAGGAGGTTTCTGGATCTTTCCTCCTGTTCCATAATGTCCTTTTTTTCTCCAGAAGAATGTGGTCTTTCCACCCCAGCCCGGGAGCATGGCTCTATTCAGGGAAAGCCCTCCTAATTCTACTACCTAAACCTAATCAAATTGTTCCTATTACTAACTGTTCCTGCAGTAATTGGCCCAACTGTACTCTGAATCCAGTAAGATGTGATTCCCAACTCTTAAAGATTCAATTGTGAAAAAATGTATATGTACATGACATACATCCCCACATCCCCACACATCTTCTCCCCATTTCTCCTGCTTACTGTTGGATATTGCACAGAAATTTAGTTGCAAAGACAGTCACTGGAGTGATTAATTTTGTGGAGAATTAGAAACAACCTGAGGAGAATGAATATATATATATATATATATATATATATATATACATATATATACAATAACAATAAACTCACATTTATAAACTCATTACAATAAACTCACATTTATAAACTTATAAATATAGGCTCATAAAGTCATATTTAATAAAAAGTTAAATAAAGTTTTCTAATAATGTATAAACATGAAAATTATCCATGATGTGTATTTTAGTCGAACAAGTTATACTACAAAACTGCTTCCTCCTAATTTTGCTTCTAGGAAGTTTCACACACACACACTCAAGTACACAGAGAGCCAACGACTAGAAGGTAGAAGACTGTATCTCCGATTTTTACATGGGTTGTCTGAATAGCTGTATTAATGATATTTTTATTTTCTTTTCTCTTTGTACTTTTCTTATATTTTACAACTTTTTAAGATGAATATACATTACATTTATTTGCTTTAATTTCTAAAAATATTGTAAACCTGCAGAAAACTCTAAGGAATAATCTAATTAACAGCCTGATAACTTTAGGGATGTGGCCTACATCAAGTGAATGACTTGGCCATAGGTTTCAGAAAAAACATCTTGGAATCCAAGATCTCTCACTTCAAGGCCAGTTTTCCCTTCCATACTCTGCTCCTTCCTTTTCTATCATAAACAGCTTATTCCTTTATCAAACTTTGTCTTCCTCTTTGTCCTCTTAGTTAAGCTCTATGTAGAAAAAGTAATTGCTTTAAATTCACCTTCTCCTCATAGATGAGTATCTCCATGCATTTTAATGGCAGGACAATTAGTTCAAGTCTCCTGTTATTCTTAAGCCAAAGTTCCAAAGTGCTGCAGAGATTTACCTAGAATTTAGATGTTAGAACAGAATAGATGAACTATAAATAAATCAATATATAAATAAAATTATTTTAGGCTTTTGTAAAATGTTACTGGGTTTATAAGAGTGGCATCAATCCAAATAAAATGGAAGGCACTTAAAAATGTTCAATTTGCCCCACTTCAAAAGGCATGGTGTACTAATATCATTAATTGAAATAACAGATTTAATAACTACAGTGATTTTTTTTTTGCCATTCAACATTTAGGCCAATAACAATTCAGTTTGGCTTTACATTGGAGACCAATACATTCTTGGATCATTTACTTAAAACTAAGCTCCTTTGGGCTATGAACTTTGGAACTTAATGAGTGACATTGAGTCTTGGAAATACATCGGCAGACGAGAGGAGATCTGCCACAGAAGGTAGTCAGAGCTGGGATCTTGTTTTTCTTTCAACTCGGGTAGATGGAAGCCTCCAGTCTCAGTGTTCTTTGTTTGAAGACTTTGTTTCTGCCTGCCAGTGCCCAATCTTGACACCATTTCAGCCACTCTCTTAGCTGGGGGCCAGCTCTTTCCTTTCTCAGTACTTTCTCTGTTCTAACATTGCTTCCTTGAATCACTTTGTCCCTCTGTATTCCCCGACTCTCTGAACTTCAGGACTGTAAGGAATGGAGATCATCTATCCAAAGTTCCCCAGTGTAGTCCCACTTGAGCCCCCTTTAATAAATACGCATGGTGTTCCATTTTTTGACCTGGAAATTCTGCCAGGATGCACCACCTCCCTTTAGGAAGGTTGATTCTTCTGACTACTACTGGAATTCAGGCATTTTTTTCTTTATACCTACATGTTTTTTCTAACCTATCTCAGAAATTCTGATATACACCCTCCCTCCAAAATGGTATGCTACCAATGCTGATTGAGAATCATTAATATGAGGTTGGCCAAAATGTTTGTCTGGGTTTTTCCATAATATATTATGGACGAACTTTTTGGCCAACCCCATATAATACAATTCTCTAATTTTACAGATTTAAAAAAAAATGACCCAAAGTTAGTAATTTGCCCAAGATTAAATCATTACTTATGAAAGGTACAGAGCTAGAACCTGGTTTTTTTTTTTTTAATTCCCACACTGGACTTCTGAAACAGAACTGAATCCAGAATTCAGGCCTCTTTGCTTCTAATTCAATTTCTCCATACATCCCTTGAATATTGCCTCCAACTTTTACATCCTAATCACCCCCAAAACTGCCATCCCACTAATAAGACCATCAAATAGGGACTACGGAAGTCAACTAGTCCCTGCAATGCGTTTACAAATAGGGATGACAAAATAACTGAATATGAAATTCACCCATGTCTGGATGACATTACATGATCATCCTCTATTTACTTAGCACCTGCTGTGTCTGATTCACCTGTAGTTAGAGGCCATTAAGATCAGCACCTGTTTACTAAACACCTCTTGTGTTGGGCTAGTTCCTGGAAATACAGGAGTTAGCTTAAAAGTATTATTTGAAAAAGGTTTTCCAACCTCTACTGATTTCTTTTTCATATTATGACAAAGAAAGTAAGGCCGTTTTTTCCCTCTCTGCCTTCCGAGTTCCTGTACCACTGGTGGAGGCGGCAGTCTAGCATAGGTCAAGCAGTGAATTAGCAGTTTTGGTTTATTTTCAGCTCTGGTCTGTCTCCTTATCCATAAAACAAAGGAGTTAAGGCAACTGATCACAAAGGTCCTTATGAACCCTAACGTTCTATGATGCTCTTTAATCCAAATTCAACAAGGTCATAGCCCTTTTTGGAATTAATCATCTGGTAAAATGTTGTCAGGAAGCCAATATGTTAGGAAAACAATATGCCTTTTGATCTAAGCTCTTGCCATTTTTCCAAACTAAGTCCCTATTAACCATGATTATAAAATGACTCATTAAACTATTTGTTTGTATTGAGAGTCAATACAGAACACCCACATAGATAGTAAATCTTTCACTACAGTGTGAAGAGCATGTAGCATTGGTGTGACATAAGTAATATAGCTCTTTCTAGAGGTGACTCCACTTTATCCTGACTCTTCTCATTTAGGCAAAGTTTACCAAAGGAATGTCTCATAGCCAAGCCCATTCTGCAGATGAATACAATGAGAAACTTGTACCCAGTCTCCCATGAAAGCTAAGGATTCTAGTTGACACAGCTCTCTAAATAGTACCATAACCTTCCATCACCTCCACACTACCCAGCTCATTATCACTAACACAAGACGATGTATTGAGTGAAGACTATGATCCACATGGTCATCCAGAGTTTCTTTTCAAAACAAGTATTTCACATCATGTCAATAATCTTCATAGTATTGAAGAGAGGTAAAAAATCTTGGCATCCATAAGTGAAAAATATGGTCACTAACTGTGGCAGGCAACCTTTAAGATAGCCGCCAATGATTCTTGCCTCCCGGTATGCATACTCTCGTGTAGTCCACTCCCCTTGTGTGTGGGCTGGACTCCTTGACTTCTAATGAAAAGAATACAGTAGAGTGATGGTATGTCAGTTCCAAAATGAGGTTACAAAAGGGCTGTGGCTTCTGCCCCCTCATGTCCCTTTCTCTCTCTCTCTCTCTCCTTCTCTCTCTCTCTCCCTCCTTCTCTCTCTCTCCCTTTTTCCGTCTTGAAGCCCTTGTTCTTCGAGAAGCAGGCTGTCATTTTGTGAGTGATGCGATGGAAAAGGCGATGTGTCAAGGAGCTGATAGCTCCAGCAACAGCTAGCAAGGACCTCTGCCCTGCCAAAAGCTATGTGAGTGATCCCAGAGGCAGATTCTCCCCAAGTTGAGTCTGGTGTTGAAGGCAGCCTCAGAGAGCACCTTCACTGTAGCCTGTGACGGACTCCGAGCCAGAGGCACCCAGCTAAGTTGCATCTGGATTTCTGACCCATTTAAGCTGTGAAATAATACATATTTTTAGGATGCTAATTTGGGGGTAATTTGTTATGCAGCAACAGATAACTAAATCTCCCCCGAAGTCATCAGTGTGACCACACAATTTTACTAGGAGTGTCTTGGTCTAAGCGTCCTCTTGATCTAAGAGGAACTCCTACTTCCTGCTTTCATACTTGCCATCTTCTTTTTGGCAACAATGGAGCTTTGTGAATGGTTCACAGCTTTCCCAGTGTACCTCTTCCATAGAAACACCCTGGCACCATCTGCCAGCAGGGAGCTAGCCAGCTCAGTGTCAGCTATGGTAACAGAAATCTCATCTCAAGTATTTTCACTTCCTCAAACTCATGTTCAAGCAGAGCTTCTGAAATTCCTTTTTGGCAAGTGTTTCTCCTACTGCTTCTTTAGTCAAATAATCTCATTTTCAAACCCTTTGCCCTGGTATATGCCATGCTGTGCCAGCTGCCCAGCTTGCTTCTCTGGAGCCAGTGCCCGCTTAATAGCTAAAATATTTGCCTTGTTCCTTTAGTTTGTCCCTGGCTTCTCACACGGTATCCACATTTAAAAAAAAAAAAAATACAGCTTATTTCGCCACTGGTCAGCATTTCAAGAACAAAGAAATACCACTTTCCTTGTAAAAATTTCACAGAAGAAAAGGAAAATGATAAAATGATTTTTGGGGAATGCAAAGGCACACAGACCCAGGAGAGGCAAACTCTACTTGCTCAGGGCATGGTCAAAAAAAAAAAAAAAAGAGAGAGAGAGAGAATTAGGGCTCTGGAAGAATCTAAAGAAACATTTGAGCATTTTATCAGGATGATGAGTTGGAGCTCAACTATCTAAACTACTGAAATAGTCTGCTAGAAAGAAGAGCTTGTATTACAGTGTCCAATAAGCCACTGTATTCACTTATATATTTATAAATGACTTACACTTATCTATTCCTGTGTGTGGACAGGTACAAGCATCAAAAGTTTTTAAGAGCAGAGTTCAAGTGTGACAAGAAGACTGAGGGTTTGGACTCAGAAGAGCAGGGGAAAACAACCTCTCAGCACTGAAGATGTGACTTTAATGATGAAAAATTACAGGGGGAGGGGGTTGGAGAATTGCCTTGCTCATTCACCTGATTTTACCTAACCTGGGCTAATGTTGACTCAAAGCTGTTTACATTCCATATTCCATATTGTTTGAATAAAAAAACATGTTTTCCATCTTCTTCAACTGACTCTGGCCTATACTTCAGAACACATTAGAGCCATGGCAGGATTCAAGCTATGAGAGCAGCACACACGGCATCGTTACTGGTGTGGCGATCTGACCTTGACAGTAGTTACGTTACTAAGAAGCAGAACTAGACCTGATGGGAAAAATTCAGGTTCACCCCCCACAGGCACTGACTGGTTAATGCAGCTTTCCGCATATCTGGACTTGTCTGCATCTTAAGACAGAGATAGTCGTGGGAGAGAATCAGGAACTCAGACAAATGAAATTATATTGGATGAACCTACCATCTCTAAAATTAGTATAAATTTATATAAACCTTCCAGTCTCTCTCCAGAATCCTGATGATGGACTACAAGAAATCAGATAATTTGTTCTTGTCCATTCTGCCCTCATTTGTCAGTTTGAGGAGTGGCCGTGGGAAGGAGTGTATGACTGAAGACTGGCCCCCACGGCCATGCTAGGCAAGTGGCCCTGAGCAAATTTAGTAGGAAAAGAAATAAGTCAAGTCATAAGAGAGTTATAGATTCTGCTTTTCTTACTATCAATCCTTTTTCTGGTATATTACAGGTTTCTTAGGAAGGGCAACATTTTATAATCCTCTTCCAAATAAAATTTGATGTAAATGATTAGTTTAAATAGAATCAGCCTGATAAAGCAGAGAGGGCCCTGAACTATGACTCTGGGGAACGGAGGGGTCTGTCAGCTGTGCTCCTCGAAACGTGCTACCCTGAGTTTCTGAACATCAATGTTAAGATATAAAAGGTGAAAACCTTAAATAATGTATGTCTGTAGCACAAAGTGTTGGCATGAAGATTAATATCAAAAGTGCTTGGAAAGCCAAGAAGATATTCAATTGTATGATCACATTATTATTATTGTTTTGTTTTTATTGTTGTTTGAAAAATGATCATTTCCCATGATGTGAGATAATGATACACCTCATTATTAACGTTCGGAAGTGAACTACATGAGTAACGACGGGACAAGGGTGTGTTGGTGCTTCTAATTCTTACCTGTTTTGGCGATTTCTCATTTAGTTCTATTTTCAGAGTCAGTCTGATTTACATCCAGGCAAATCCTGGATATAAATCAGGGGCTCAGAAAGGCTCTTGCAACACTCCACTCTCACAAGTATTCTGTTCCTTTTTCTTGATGCCTAACAGAAATCCCCAGCAATGTCCTTCATTCCCCAGTAAGCACTGGGTTTCAAAAGCTATTGCCTCTGGGTGAGATCATGCAATGACTTAAGTCCACTAGAAGTCGGGAAGGACTGATGGCTACTGCTTCTTGAGAGGGAGCATTGGTGGTGGGTGGGGAAAGAACAGGACACCAGGGGCCTGGTGGGTCACCTGTGTGGGAAGGTGAGGACTTAGGCTGATGGGAAACTTGTGGCTAATTTACCCAAGAATGTCATGCTTTCGTAAAACCAGAATTTGACACCAAACCTTCTCTTAGAGGTACTAATATGTTTCCATTTCAAGGTTTAACAGAGCAAAGAAGACACATTCCAAATATGTTATATTCAGTTTTGTGGCTATAAAGCAAATTTGACCCAGAAGGCTTATAACTAAGAATCTGATTATGCAGAATTTTTCAGCAAATCCTGAAGGACCATGAAAGTAAATAGTAAATTCAGGGAGGTAAAATTAGGCCAGTAAAAATAAACTTTTTTTCAATTGGCTCAGTAGTTAAGAATCCAGATTCCAGAAGATCAGAGGTTCAGAAGATCTGCACTTGTAACCACAAATTGGATTCTAGTGGAAGATGAACCATTTTTGCAAAATTTTTGTCCTGCACGGAGCCCCAGGAGTTAATGGTAGTGGGAAAGACAATGGGGGTTTGAGATGAATCCTCCCCCAACGAGAGGCAAGAATTTAGAGGCAGGATTGTAACGAACTTCCTCTCTGTCAAACCCTGCATGATGGAAAATTTTGAGTGAAGATATGAACAAAGGCAGTGGAACTGAGATAATCCCTTTCTACCTGTGAAAGCACATCTGTGCCTGTCAGTTTGGGATGGTTGCCCAGGCTGCAACTGTGGGGATGCAGCCACGGGAGGATTAGTTCTGAGTTGCCAGGCAGACCAGATAATTCCCTCTTTAACAGCTTGAGGCCCAGAAGTCACATTTCCTATTGGACGCAAAGCTCTCCAGGGTGGAACCAAACCTTTGGTCTCCCAGGAGGTCTCGGCTTCTCTCTCCACAGTCCATGTCCTTGAACATTACCAGCTTTTACTGTGTGGGGAAGATCTCGGTTGTGAGTGTGCCCCACAGCATAGCCTGCTGGAGAGGAAGAGGCTCATCTTTCAAGTCCTTCTGCCACTCCCTTTGAAACACGGCTGGTTTGAAAGGGCCTGAGGATTTTCCTGGCTGTGACTTCAAAGCATAGATGAATGCTTGATGTAGAGCTCCAAAGCCTACATGTCTTATTTTATTGTTATAAAATAAGGGCAAGTCAGCCATGTGTTTCTAAACATCCTGTGACAGCAAACTCACCGGCCTGAGGATGTAACAGGAGGTTACGCCTGCACAGGAGGTGAGGGTGTGGGGTGGGCTTTGCCCCAGGGCCCCAAGCCCAATTGGGGTGGATTCAATCCCACTGAGGAAGTGCTTCCAGGGAACCTGAGGGGCAGCAACATTTCCTCGTTTCTGGTGGGCGGTGCATTTGTTTAGTAGGAAAGGGTTGCTGGCAGCATGACTGTTTACCATGTCGACACATTCTGAGAATGTAAGACAAACTTGCAATTCAGAGGGTTCAGGGGAAGCCGCAAGGAGCTGGGGAAAGGGGTCAATATTACCCTTAAAGGAACCAAGGGCTCAGGCTTTCATCGGTCCACCAGGCGGTCAGATAGCAGGGTGGAACTCGAGGGTGATATGTCTGCAGGTCTGATCCCCAGAATGAGCTAACTTGGTGCATTTGTTAAAAGTGAAAACAGAAATTGCTGCTTTATTTTCTATGTTTTCTTCAAAGATGAAGTGCAACAGGTAAGTACAAGGTAATGAGCAGCAGAAAAGAAAAAGGGCAAACAGAAGTAACAGAACAGAAAGTAGAGAAAAAGATAAAATAGTGAGAAAATGAGCAAAGAGTGGACTTGGTTTAAGTTCCCTAGAGGAATGGCTTAGAGCAGGGCATCAGGTGCAGTTGATATTTTGATGCCAGACTCCCAGGAGAAGGGAAGTGAGGGAAGCAGGAAGGCGGGGGGATTGGGCTGAGATTGAGTCCAGCCTCAGCCTGATTCCCCGGGGAGCACTGCAGCACGAACTGAACCACAGAATTGAGGCAGGTGGACCAGCTCTTTATACTCCAGTTTCAGTCAGTCATAAGCTGAGCTTACTGGAGGGAGGAGGGGCAAAGAGGTCACAACCTTCAGGCTGATGATTCCTGCTGAGGGCAGTTCTTTGGGGATGGGCAGCTGGGAGCCCTCAGAAGCCAACACTCCCAGCAGCTGGCCGATGGGTACACAAGCCAGGAAAGCATATCTGGGAGGACACCAACAGCAGCCTCTCCTGGGGCCTAATGGAGGGACACGCAAAGATTATTCTCATTGCCAGGAAGAGCCTATTCATTTCTCATTCTTTTACTAATCCGTGTGTGAGATGGATTCATGTGGGCTAGAGTAATGGGTTCCAAAACATGGGTCCCTTGGAAGATTGTATCTGAATTTCCCAAAGAGCTTTTTAAAAAATACAGATGCCCAAGACCTGCTGTCAGATATTGTGATTCAGGACATCTGGGATGGGATTTGGCAGTCTGCATTAAAAAAATTCCCCTTCCCTGTAACCTAGTAATTCTACCTCTACGTATATACCCAGAGAAAATGTTCCACATGTACACAAGGAGGCAGGCTCAAGGAAGCTTGTTAAGGCACTGCTTGTGATAGTGAGAAGTAAAAACACCCAGAGGTCCACCAATGGGGAAAGAGAGAAATGAATTATGATGCAATCATTCTATAGACTACTATACATCAGTTAATATGAATGAAGTATATAGCAATGTAGATCCACACTGATATAGAAAACCTAAAGTGGAATGAAAAAAGCATGATGCAGTACAATGAGCAATACAGTGTATGTAGATAAAATTTTAAAATATATACACAAAAATTATGTATTCTTCACATATATATGTATATATGTAAAAATGTTTCCACTATATCTACACTAATGCATTTAAGTTTTAAAAATACCTTAAAAAGAGACTATAACAAAATGCAAATAATCATCACCTGAAATGTGATCTTATCATATATGGTTTTCTTGAACATTTTTTCTAACATAGGACAGTCCTTTTCTCCATCACTCTTCTCTCCTAAACTTGCTTTGTCATATGTGTGTGTGTGTGTGTGTGTGTGTGTGTATACATGTATATAAAGTATATCAGCTGTCTATATTCTTCCATCTCCTCCACTAGTATATCAGCTCCTGGATGGCTGGAATTTTGCTTCTTTTATTGCTGTCTAGAATTGAGTCTGTCACATAGCAGCTTCTCAGTAAATGTTTGCTTAACCATTTGAGTAGCTAAATGAATTATCAATTCTGGTGGTGGAAACTCAGTTACTTTACATTATTCTCAAGGATTTTATTTCACTTCATTTCATTTATTTTTTTGGCCACACCACGTGGCATGCAGGATCTTACTTCCCCAACCAGGGACGGAACCCATGCCCCCTGCAGTGGAAGCGCAGGGTCTTAACAACTGGACTGCCAGGGAAGTCCTGATTTTCTGTAATTTTAAAAGTTCTCCTTCACCCCCACACCAACTTCCTGGAAAAGTTCCTCAGGCAAATCGCATGCTTTGTGATTATCAGCAAGTTTTGAGGACCACAGGTCTGTGGCAGAGGACATACTGCAGAATTCAATCTGACCTAAAGTTTAGCCTCAAGAGAACTATGTTAAACCAGTTGATTAGTTGAGTTTTAAATTTATCCCTTCATAATTAAACAGCTTCAGCTAAAAAGCAAATCAAGCAAATTAAAACACTCTTTCTCTCTCTCTCTCTCACACACACACACACACACACACACACACACACACCAAGAGTTGAGTCAGCTTGGGCCTTATCTTAACACTCTCAAATTGAATGAGCAGATGCAGACCCTCTTCTATCCCAAGTTCTAAAGCTAATCTTCTCAGTAAGTGGATCCAGCAGTGGATTGAAAGCGATTCTCATCGAGCCAGAGATGGCAGTGGATTGAAATGTTTACCACTGAGCCATTTAGAATGGATTATTTAAAAGGGAAAAAAGCATTCTACAGAGTCTACATGTATTGGAAGGACTTATGGAGCAGTGAAGGAACACAAAATCACAACAACAACAAAAACCAATTTATGCAGAACACTTTAAAAAAGAAATTGCTCTGCTCAATGTTATGTGGCAGCCTGGATGGGAGAGGAGTTAGGGGGAGAATGGATACATGTATATGTATGGCTGGGTCTCTTTGCTGTGCACCTGAAACTGTCAAAACATTGTTAATCGGCTATACTCCAATATAAGATAAAAAGTTTTAAAAAAAAAAGAAATTGCTGGTGAAACTTATGAGATTTCCCACAGTACACGGCAGAGATGATTCTGGGTTCATAACTTGCTGGAGACAAAATTCAAGAAGTCTGAATGTGACCACTCCTCCAACTACTACTCTTCCTTTTTCACTTAAAAGAAAACTTTTCATATACAGGTCTTGCCAATTTCCACAGCACAATTAAATGTGTCAATTTAACTAACCCAACAGAAAATCAGATACTTGTATGCAATTAATGATAGGCTCTTTGCTTATTCGTCTTGATGTGTAGGGGAGAAACCAGTTACGGTCCAGTCCTAAATTTGAGGGATATTTCCATTAAACATTTTTTTAAATGAAAAACAAAGTTAGAAATCCCAGCTATTCAAAAACAGCATTGGGCAGAGTCAAGATGGCGGCATTGGAAGACACAGAGTATCTGTCTCCCCACAACTAGGGTGCCTGCCAAACGCTGGTGGGGGACCTTGATGCCCAAGGAGATGGGAGTAACCCCCAAGTGACCTCGTAGGACGTGGGGGGGACTGAGGAGGGAGGAGAAATGGAGGCCAGACAGGACAGGAGCCCATGAGGGTTGGCTGAGAGGAGGGAGGGGTTTCCACACCTGGAGGAACCCTCGGGGGCTCAGATCGGTGGGGAGTGTACCTAGCATTTCCCCTGCCCTATGGGCCGGGGAAGCCTACCCAGCTCTCAGGCTGGGTCCTATGCCCTTAGAGGCCCACTCCAGGCCACATTGGTCCTGGGGATGTAGGAGGGAGGCCAGGGGAGAACAGGAGAGGTAGGCGGGAGGGGCCCTCCAGGACCAGAGGAGCAGGAGAGGAACGGAGGGCGTTTGCAGGCTTCCTGGGCTCCCAGGCCAGGTCCCCGGCCCTCAGAGACCAGAGGTATGCTTGGGCCCTTTCTGTTGTGTTAAACCTAAGCCCCACCCCCCACACCCCCAGGGCCTTTTCCAGCCCTGTGGGTCCTAAGCATAGGCCACGCCCACCACCTAAACCCCACCCCTGCCTAAGCCCCCCCCTAAACACACAGCCAAGGCCTTTTCTGCCTTTTCTTTTCTCTCTGCTTTTTTACTATTGCGGTTCTGTTTTATCTTCCGGTTGTTATCTCATCTATATTTTAATATTTATATTCTTTCTAAAATATCTGTTAGTTTTCTAGTCTAATTTTAGTTTTTACTCTTTGTTATTGGTCTGCTCCTTTTCTTCTTTTTTTTTGCCACGCTGCATGGCTTACGGGATCTTGGTTCATGAGCCAGGGGTTGGGCCAAAGCTCCTGCAGTGGGAGCGCCAAGTCCGAACCACTGGACTAACAGAGAACTGCAGACTCCAAGGAATATTTATCGAAGTGAGGTCTCTGGAAGGTCCTCATCTCGGCACCAAGACCCAGCTCTACCCAACAGCCTACAAACTCCAGTGCTGGAAGCCTCAGACCAAACAGCCAGTAAGACAGGAACACAATCCCACCCATCAAAAAAAAAAAAAAATGAGATGGCAAAAAAATATGTCACAGATGAAGGAGCAAGGTAAAAACCTACAAGACCCAATAAATGAAGAGGAAATAGGCAATCAACCTGAAAAAGAATTCAGAATAATGACAGTAAAGATGATCCAGAATCTTGGAAATAGAATGGAGACATGGATTGAGAAAATGCAAGAAATGTTTAACAAAGATCTAGAAGAACTAAAGAACAAACAGAGATGAACAACACAATAACTGAAATGAAAAATACACTAGAAGGAATCAATAACAGAAAAACGGAAGCAGAAGAATGAATAAGTGAGCTGGAAGACAGAATGATAGAAATAACTGCAGAGGAGCAGAATAAAGAAAAAAGAATGAAAAGGATAGAAGACAATCTCAGAGAACGCTGGGACAACACTAAAAGCACCAACATTTGAATTATAGGGGTCCCAGAAGAAGAAGAGAAAAAGAAAGGGTCTGAGAAAATATTTGAAGAGATTATAGTGGAAAACTTCCCTAACATGGGAAAGGAAATAGTCACCCAAGTCCAGGAAACACAGAGATTCCCATACAGGATAAACCCTAGGAGAAACATACCAAGACACATATTAATTAAACTATCAAAAATTAAATTCAAAGAAAAAATATTAAAAGCAGCAAGGGAAAAGCAAAAAATAACATACAAAGAAATCGCCATAAGGTTATCAGCTGATTTTTTAGCAGAAACTCTGCAGGCCAGAAGGGACTGTCAGGATATATATACTTAAACTGCTGAAAGAGAAAAACCGACAACCAAGATTACTCTACCCAGCAAGGATCTCATTCAGATTTGATGGAGAAATCAAAAGCTTTTCAGACAAGCAAAAGCTAAGAGAATTCAGCACCACCAAACCAGCTTTACAACAAATGCTAAAGAAACTTCTATAGGCGGGAAACACAAGAGAAGAAAAAGACTCACAAAAACAAACCCAAAACAATTAAGAAACTGGTAACAGGAAAATACACATCGATAATAACCTTGAATGTAAATGCATTAAATGCCCCCAACCAAAAGCCACAGACTGGCTGAATGGATACAAAAACAAGACCCAGAGGCAAAGTCGGCCCTGAACCAAGATGGCGGAGTAGGAGGACATGCTCTCACTCCCTCTTGTGAGAACACCAGAATCACAACTAGCTGCTGGAAAATCATCGACAGGAAGACACTGGAACTCACCAAAAAAGATACCCCACATCCAAAGACAAAGGAGAAGCCACAATGAGATGGTAGGAGGGGCTCAATCACAGTAAAATCAAATCCCATAACTGCTGGGTGGGTGATTCACAGACTGGAGAACACTTATACCACAGAAGTCCAGCCACTGGAGTGAAGGTTCTGAGCCCCACGTCAGGCTTCCCAACCTGGGGGTCCAGCAATGGGAGGAGGAATTCGTAGAGAATCAGACATTGAAAGCTAGTGGGATTTGATTGTAGGACTTCAACAGGACTGGAGGAAAAAGAGACTCCACTCTTGGAGGGCACACACACAGTAGTGTGTGCATCGGGACCCAGGGGAAGGAGCAGTGACCCCAGGGGAGACTGAACCAGACCTACCTGCTAGTGTTGGAGGGTCTCCTGCAGAGGCGGAGTGTGGCTGTGGCTCATCACGTGGACAAAGACACTGGCAGCAGAAGTTCTGGGAAGTACTCCTTGGCGTGAGCCCTCCCAGAGTCTGCCATTAGCCCCACCAAAGAGCCCAGGTAGCCTCCAGTGTTGGGTTGCCTCAGGCCAAACAACCAACAAGGAGGGAACCCAGCCCCACCAGTCAGCAGTCAAGCAGATTAAAGTTTTACTGAGCTCTGCCCACCAAAGCAACAGTCAGCTGTACCTACCACCAGTCCTTCCTATCAGCAAACTTGCACAAGCATCTTAGATAGCCTCATCTACCAGAGGGCAGACAGCAGAAGCAAGAAGAACTACAATCCTGCAGCCTGTTGGAACAAAAACCACATTCACAGAAAGATACACAAGATGAAAAGGCAGAGGGCTATGTACCAGATGAAGTAACAAGATAAAACCCCAGAAAAACAACTCAATGAAGTGGAGATAGGCAACCTTCCAGAAAAAGAATTCAGAATAATGATAGTGAAGATGATCCAGGACTTTGGAAAAAGAATGGAGGCAAATATCGAGAAGATGCAAGAAATGTTTAACAAAGACCTAGAAGAATTAAAGAACAAACAAACAGAGATGAACAATACAATAACCGAAACGAAAACTACACTAGAAGCAATCAATAGCAGTATAACTGAGGCAGAAGAACGGATAAGTGACCTGGAAGAAAGAACGGTGGAATTCACTGCTGTGGAACAGAATAAAGAAAAAAGAATGAAAAGCAATGAAGACAGCCTAAGAGACCTCTGGGACAACATTAAATGCAACAACATTCGCATTAGAGGGGTCCCAGAAGGAGAAGAGAGAGAGAAAGGACCTGAGAAAATATTTGAAGAGGTTATAGTCAAAAACTTCCCTAACATGGGAAAGGAAATAGTCACCCAAGTCCAGGAAGCACAGCGAGTCCCACAGAAGATAAACCCAGGGAGAAACATGCCGAGACACATAGTAATCAAATTGGCAAAAACTAAAGACAAAGAAAAATTATTGAATGCAGCAAGGGAAAAATGACAAATAACATATAAGGGAACTCCCATAAGGTTAACAGCTGATTTCTCAGCAGAAACTCTACAAGCCGGAAGGGAGTGGCATGATATACTTAAAGTGATGAAAGGGAAGAACCTACAATCAAGATTACTCTACGCAGCAAGGATCTCATTCAGATTCAATGGAGAAATCAAAAGCTTTACAGACAAGCAAAAGCTAAGAGAATTCAGCACCACCAAACCCACTCTACAACAAATGCTAAAGGAACTTCTCTAAGTGGGAAACACAAGAGAAGAAAAGAACCTACAAAAACAAACCCAAAACAATGAAGAAAATGGTCATAGGAACATACATACCGATAATTACCTTAAACGTGAATGGATTAAATGCTTCAACCAAAAGACACAGGCTTGCTGAATGGATACAAAAACAAGACCCATATATATGCTGTCTACAAGAGATCCACTTCAGACCTAGGGACACATACAGACTGAAAGTGAGGGGATGGAAAAAGATATTCCATGCAAATGGAAATCAAAAGAAAGCTGGAGTAGCAATACTCATATCAGATAAAATAGACTTTAAAATAAAGAATGTTACAAGAGACAAGGAAGGACACTACATAATGATCAAGGGATCAATCCAAGAAGAAGATATAACAATTATACCTATATATGCACCCAACATAGGAGCACCTCAACACATAAGGCAACTGCAAACAACTATAAAAGAGGAAATCGACAGTAACACAGTAATAGTGGGGGAACTTAACACCTCACTTACACCAATAAACAGATCATCCAAACAGAAAATAAATAAGGAAACAGAAGCTTTAAATGACACAAAGACCAGATAGATTTAATTGATATTTATAGGACATTCCATCCAAAAACAGCAGATTACACGTTCTTCTCAAATGCACATGGAACATTCTCTAGGATAGATCACATCTTGGGTCACAAATCAAGCCTCAGTAAATTTAAGAAAATTGAAATCATATCAAGTATCTTTTCTGACCACAATGTTACGAGAATAGAAATGAATTACAGGGAAAAAAACATAAAAAACACAAACACATGGAGGCTAAAAAACAAATTACTAAATAACCAAGAGATCACTGAAGAAATCAAAGAGGAAATCAAAAAATACCTAGAGTCAAATGACAATGAAAACACGATGATCCAAAATCTATGGGAAGAAGCAAAAGCAGTTCTAACACGGAAGTTTATAGCTATACAAGCCTACCTCAAGAAACAAGAAAAATCTCAAATAAACAATCTAACCGTACACCTAAAGAAACTAGAGAAAGAAGAACAAACAAAACCCAAAGTTAGCAGAAGGAAAGAAATCATAAAGATCAGAGCAGAAATAAATGAAATAGAAACTAAGAAAACAATAGCAAAGATCAATAAAACTAAAAGCTGGTTCTTTGAGAAGATAAACAACATTGATAAACCATTAGCCAGACTCAACAAGAAAAAGAGAGAGAGGACTCAAATCAATAAAATTAGAAATGAAAAAGGAGAAGTTACAACAGACACTGCTGAAATACAAAGCATCCTAAGAGACTACTACAAGCAACTCTATGCCAATAAAATGAAAAACCTAGAAGAAATGGACAAATTCGTAGAAAGGTATAACCTTCCAAGACTGAACCAGGAAGAAATAGAAAATATGAACAGACCAATCACAAGTAATGAAATTGAAATTGTGATTAAAAATCTTCCAACAAACAAAAGTCCAGGACCAGATGGCTTCACAGGTGAATTTTATCAAACATTTAGAGAAGAGCTAACACCCATCCTTCTCAAACTCTTCCAAAAATTTGCAGAGGAAGGAACACTCTCAAACTCATTCTATGAGGCCACCATCACCCAGATACTAAAACCAGAAAAAGACACTACAAAAAAAGAAAATTACAGACCAATATCACTGATGAATATAGATGCAAAAATCCTCAACAAAATACTAGCAAACAGAATCCAACAACACATTAAAAGGATTATAGGGCTTCCCTGGTGGTGCAGTGGTTGGGAGTTCGCCTGCCAATGCAGGGGACATGGGTTCGGGCCCTGGTCCAGGGGGATCCCACGTGCCGCGGTGCGGCTGAGCTCGCATGCCACAACTACTGAAGCCCGTGCTCCGCGGCAGGAGAGGCCACCACAATGAGGAGCCCGCACACAGCAACGAAGACCCAACGCAGCCAAAAATAAGTAAATGAACTTATAAAAAAAAAAAAAAAAAAGGATCATACACCACGATCAAGTGGGATTTATCCCAGGGATGCAAGGATTCTTTAACATACACAAATCAATCAATGTGATACACCATATTAACAAATTGAACAATAAAAACAATATGATCATCTCTATAGATGCAGAAAAAGCTTTTGACAAAATTCAACACCCATTTATGATAAAAATTCTCCAGAAAGTGGGCATAGAGGGAACCTACCTCAACATAATAAAGGCCATATATGACAAACCCACAGCAAACATCATTCTCAATGGTGAACAACTGAAAGCATTTCCTCTAAGATCAGGAAAAAGACAAGGTTGCCCACTCTCACCACTATTATTCAACATAGTTTTGGAAGTCCTAGCCACAGCAATCAGAGAAGAGAAAGAAGTAAAAGGAATCCAGACTGGAAAAGAAGTAAAAGTGTCACTGTTTGCAGATGACATAATACTATACATAGAGAATCCTAAAGATGCCACCAGAAAACTACTAGAACTAATCAATGAATTTGATAAAGTTGCAGGATACAAAATTCATGCACAGAAATCTCTTGCATTCCTATACACTAATGATGAAAAGTCTGAAAGAGAAAGTAAGGAAACACTCCCATTTACCATTGCAACAAAAAGAATAAAATACCTAGGAATAAACCTACCTAGGGAGACAAAAGACCTGCATGCAAAAAACTATAAAACACTGATGAAAGAAATTAAAGATAATACCAACAGAGGGAGAGATATACCATGTTCTTGGATTGGAAGAATCAATATGGTGAAAATCACTATACTACCCAAAGCAATCTACAGATTCAATGCAATCCCTATTAAATTACCAATGGCAATTTTTACTGAACTAAAACAAAAAAATCTTAAAATTTGTATGGAGACACAAAAGACCCCGAATAGCCAAAACAGTTTTGAGGGAAAAATCGGAGCTGGAGGAATCAGACTCCCTGACTTCAGACTGTACTACAAAGCTACAGTAATCAAGACAATATGGTACTGGCACAAAAACAGAAACATAGATCAATGGAACAGGATAGAAGGCCCAGAGATAAACCCATGCACCTATGGTCAACTAATCTATGACAAAGGAGGCAAGGATATACAATGGAGAAAAGACAGTCTCTTCAGTAAATGGTTCTGGGAAACCTGGACAGCTACATGTAAAAGAATAAAATTAGAACACTCCCTAATACCATACACAAAAATAAACTCAAGATGGATTAGAGACCTAAATGTAAGACCAGACACTATAAAACTCTTAGAGGAAAACATAGGAAGAACACTCTTTGATATAAATCACAGCAAGATCTTTTCTGATCCACCTCCTAGAGTAATGGAAATAAAAACAAAAATAAACAAATGGGACCTAATGAAACTTCAAAGCTTTTGCACAGCAAAGGAAACCATAAACAAGATGAAAAGACAACCCTCAGAATGGGAGAAAATATTTGCAAATGAATCAATGGACAAAGGATTAATCTCCAATATATATAAACAGCTCATGCAGCTCGATATTAAAAAAACAAACAACCCAATCCAAAAATGAGCAGAAGACCTAAATAGACATTTCTCCAAAGAAGACATACAGATGGCCAAGAAGCACATGAAAAGCTGATCAACATCACTAATTATTAGAGAAATGCAAATCAAAACTACAATGAGGTATCACCTCACAGCAGGTAGAACAGGCATCATCAGAAAATCTACAAACAACAAATGCTGGAGAGGGTGTAGAGAAAAGAGAACCCTCTTGCACTGTTGGTGGGAATGTATATTGATACAGCCACTGTGGAGAACAGTATGGAGCTTCCTTAAAAAACTAAAAATAGAATTACCATATGATCCAGCAATCCCACTACTGGGCATATACCCAGAGAAAACCATAATTCAAAAAGACACATGCATCCCAATGTTCACTGCAGCACTATTTACAGTAGCCAGGTCATGGAAGCAACCTAAATGACCATCGACAGACGAATGGATAAAGAAGATGTGATACATATATACAATGGAATATTACTCATCCATAAAAAGGAACGAAATTGGGTCATTTGTCGAGACGTGGATGGATCTAGAGACTGTCATACAGAGTGAAGTAAGTCAGAAAGAGAAAAACAAATAGCATCTATTAACGCATGTATGTGGAACCTAGAAAAACAGTACAGATGAACCGGTTTGCAGAGCAGAAGTTGAGACACAGATCTAGAGAACAAACGTATGGACACCAAGGGGGGGGAAGCCATGGGGGTCGGTGGGGATGGTGATGTGATGAATTGGGTGATTGGGATTGACATGTATACACTGATGTGTATAAAATTGATGACTAATAAGAACCTGCTGTATAAAAAAATAAATAAAAGAAAATTCAAAAAAAAAAAAGAAATAGGCAAAGCCGATCTTTGGTGTTAGTATTTAGGATCATAGTTACCTATGAAGGAATTGTGAATGAAAGTGGGAAAGAGGGGTGTTTTAGAGTGCTGGTAGTAACATAGTGAGTTCAATTTGTATAAAACTGTCAAGCTGTTCACTTAAGTTTGTACACCTTTTGCTTGTATGTTGTGTGTCAATAAAACGTTTACACAAAATAAAGTTGATTGGTGATTAATTTGGCAAGCCATACCTGCCAGTGATATGCAGTAATTAACATGTGATCCATCTCCAGAGTTTTGTTGACAGCTTTAGTGCCAGTATAAGGACAGAGAAAGAATCAACAAAAGTCAGAAGAGTGTCAACTCCATTTAAACTGTTATTAAAAAAAAAAAAAAACTTGGGTGAATCAAAACTAATAAAAATATGCTGATGCTAATTCTATGCAGATTTTGCAGCTATGCTAAGAAGAAACAAGAGTTAAAAAATATTTGAGTGGGAGATAAATTATGTCCTCCTCTTTAGAGTTAAGACCAATATGAACATTTTGAAATTTGAGAATTTTAAAAGTTGTTATTGGCAAATACTTTGAGGTAGCTAATAATCAAAATATTTTGGCAAACTCTAAATATTCAGAAAAACATACAAAGTTTTTCTGTGACAAAAGGACTTTGTGGATGCTTTATTCAATAAAAATATATAGTAAAGGTTATTTTAATTTAAAATTATGTTTACTTTGCACTGGCCAAAGTATACCATCTCTAGAGACTATGTTATGTGGTTCTTACATTTATATAATTATCTTATTTTTTTTGTAATTTTCTACCTATCAAATGATTTCTCTCCCATTCAGATTAACACAAATTTCTAAAATTCCTTCATTCAGTATTATGCTCTCCATATATAATCCTGCCTTAAAATCATTTTGCTTCTTCCACTAAAGATAATATCATCTTAAGTGTTGTTTCTGAGTAACTGACTTGAAATTTCCTTCAATGATTTTTCTCTAAGGTATCAAACTCCAAGTCTTTTCTCTGGGCCTGAAGCCTCAAACCTGTAAATGAGAATATCCTCAGTATTTTTGTTCACTATTGTAGCCCTAAATAGAGCCCCAGAGGATGCTGTAGCCTGTTAATAAATAATTGTAAAACAAAAACAAAAACAAAAAACAAAAACACAACACCCATATATATGCTGTCTCCAAGAGACCCACTTCAGACCTAGGGACACAAACGACTGAAAGTGAGCAGATGGGAAAAGATATTCCATGCAAATGGAAATCAAAAGACAGCTGGAGTAGTAATACTTATATCAGATTAAATAGACTTTAAAATAAAGAATGTTACAAGAGATAAGGAAGGAGACTACACAATGATCAAAGGATCAATCCCAGAAAAATATATAACAATTATAAATATTTATGCACCCAACATAGGAGCACCTCAATACATAAGACAAATGCTAACAACCATGAAAGGGGAAATCAACAGTAACACAGTAATAGTAGGGGACTTTAAGACCGCACTTACGCCAATGGACAGTTCATGCAGACAGATAATATATAAGGAAACACAAGCTTTAAATGACACAATAGACCAGAGAGATTTAATTGATATTTCTAGAACATTCCACTCAAAAGTGGCAGAATACAACTTCTTCTCAAGTGCGCATGGAACATTCTCCAGGATAAAACACATCTTGGGTCACAAATCAAGCCTTGGAAAATTTAAGAAAATTAAAATCATATCAAGCATATTTTCCAGCCACAACGCTAAGAGATTGGAAATCACTTATAGGATAAAAACTGAAAAAAACAAAAATACATGGAGGCTAGACAGTGCACTACTAAATAACCAAGAGATCACTGAAGAAATCAAAGAAGAAATAAAAAAATTACATAGAAACAAATGACAACGAAAATACGACGACCCAAAACCTATGGGACCCAGCCAGAGCAGT
Source organism: Balaenoptera physalus (assembly GCF_965194825.1). Taxonomy (NCBI): domain Eukaryota; kingdom Metazoa; phylum Chordata; class Mammalia; order Artiodactyla; family Balaenopteridae; genus Balaenoptera; species Balaenoptera physalus. Next base: position 40,373,030 of record NC_138898.1, read on the forward strand.
TCTAAGAGTGAAGTTTATAGCAATTCAATCTCACCTCAAGAAACAAGAAAAATCTCAAATAAACAATCTAAGCCTACACCTAAAGCAAATAGAGAAAGAAGAACAAAGAAAACCCAAAGTCAGTAGAAGGAAAGAAATCATAAAGATCAGAGCAGAAATTAATGAAATAGAAATGAAGAAAACAATAGCAAAGATTAATAAAACTAAAAGTCAGTCCTTTGAGAAGATAAACAAAATTGATAAACCCTTAGCCAGACTCATCAAGAAAAAAAGGGAGAGATTGCAAATCCGTAAAATTAGAAATGAAAAAGGAGAAATCACAACTGACACCACAGAAATACAAAGGATTATAAGAGACTACTACAAACAACTATATGCCAATAAAATGCACAACCACGAAGAAATGGACAAATTCTTGGAAAGTTACAATTTTCCAAGACTGAACCAGGAAGAATTAGAGAATATAAACAGACCTATCACAAGTAATGAAATTGAAACCATAACTAAAAATCTTCCAACAAACAGAAGTCCAGGACCACATGGCTTCACAAGTGAATTCTATCAAACATTTAGAGAAGACGTAACACCGATTCTTCTCAAACTCTTCCAAAACTTTGCAGAGGGAGGAACACTCCCAAATTCTTTCTACAAAGCCACCATCACCCTGATACCAAAACCAGAAAAAGATATCACAAAATAAGAAAATTATAGACCAATATCACTGATGAATATAGATGCAAAAATCCTCAACAAAATACTAGCAAACAGAATCCAACAATGTATTAAAAGGATCACACACCATGATCAAGTGGGATTTATCCCAGGAATGCAAGGATTCTTCAATATATGCAAATCAATCAATGTGATACACCATATTAACAAATTAAGGAATAAAAACCATATGATCATCTCAATAGATGCAGAAAAAGCTTTTGACAAAATTCAACAGCAATTTATGATAAAAACTCTCCAGAAAATGGGGATAGAGGGAACCTACCTCAACATAATAAAGGCCATATATGACAAACCCACAGCAAACATCATACTCAATGGTGAAATATTGAAAGCATTTCCACTAAGATCAGGAACAAGACAAGCATGTCCACTCTCGCCATTTGTATTCAACATAGTTTTGGAAGTTTTGGCCACAGAAATCAGAGAAGAAAAAGAAATGAAAGGAACTCAAATTGGAAAAGAAGACGTAAAACTGTCACTGTTTGCAGATGACATGATACTATACATAGAAAATCCTAAATATGCCCCCAGAAAATTACTAGAACTAATCAATGAATTTGGTAAGGTTGCAGGATACAAAATTAATGCACAGAAGTCTCTGGCATTTCTATACACTAAAAATGAAAAATCAGAAAGAGAAATTAAGGAAACAATCCCATTTAGCATCACAACAAAAAGAATAAAGTACATAGAAATAAACCTACCCAAGGAGGCGAAAGACTTGAACTCAGAAAACTATAAAACACTGATGAAAGAAATCAAAGATGACATAAACAGATGGAGAAATATACCATGTTCTTGGATTGGAAGAATCAATATGGTGAAAATGACTATACTACCCAAAGCAATCTACAGATTCAATGCAATCCCTATCAAACCACCAATGGCATTTGTCACAGAATTAGAAGAAAAAATTTTACAATTTGTATGGAAACACAGAAGACCCCGAATAGCCAAAGCAATCTTGAGAAAGAAAAATGGAGCTGGAGGAATCAGGCTCCCCAACGTCAAACTATACTACAAAGCTAAAGTAATCAAGACAGTATGGTACTGGCACAAAAACAGAAATATAGATCAATGGAACAGGATAGAATGCCCAGAGATAAACCCACGCATATGGTCACCTAATTTATGACAAAGGAGGCAAGAACATGCAATGGAAAAAAGACAGCCTCTTCAATAAGTGGTGCTGGGAAAACTGGACAAATACATGTAAAAGAATGAAATTAGAACACTGCCTAACACTATACACAAAAATAAACTCCAAGTGGATTAACGACCTAAATGTAAGACCAGACACTTTAAAACTCTTAGAGGAAAACACAGGAAAAACACTCTTTGACATAAACCACTGCAAGATCTTTTTTGACCCACCTAGATTAATGAAAATAAAAACATAACTAAACAAATGGGACCTAATTAAACCTAAAAACTTTTGCACAGCAAAGGAAACCATAAACAAGACGAAAAGACAACTCTCAGAATGGGAGAAAATATTTGCAAATGAAACAATGGACAAAGGATTAATCTCCAAAATATACAAACAGCTCATGGAGCTCAATATCAGAAAAACAAAAAACCCAATCCAAAAATGGGCAGAAGATCTAAATAGACATTTCACCAAAGAAGACATACAGATGGCCAAGAGGCACATGAAAAGATGCTCAACATCACTAATTATTAGAGAAATACAAATCAACACTACAGTGAGGTATCACGTCCCACAGGTCAGAATGGCCATTATCAAAAATTCTAGAAACAGTAAATGCTGCAGAGAGTGTGGTGAAAAGGGAACCCTCCTGCACTGTTGGTGGGAATGTAAATTAATTCAGCCACTATGGAAAACAGTATGGAGGTTCCTTCAAAAACTAAAAATAGAACTACCATATGACCCAGCAATCCCATTACCAGGCATAAACCCTGAGAAAACCATAATTCAAAAAGAGACATGTACCATAATGTTCATTGCAGCACTATTTACAATAGCTAGGACATGGAAGGAACCTAAATGCCCATCGACAGATGAATGGATAAAGAAGATGTGGCATATATATACAATGGAATATTACTCAGCCATAAAAAGAAACGAAATTGGGTTTTTTGTAGTGAGGTGGAGGGACCTAGAGTCCATCATACAGAATGAAGTAAGTCAGAAAGAGAAAAAGAAATACCGTATGCTAATGCATATATATGGAATCTAAAAAAAAAATGGTACTGATGAACCTAGTGGCAGGGCAGGAATAAAGACGCAGACATAGAGAATGTACTTGAGGACACAGGGGGCTGAGGGGAAGCTGGGACGAAATGAGAGAGTGGCATGGACACATATACACTACCAAATGTAAAATAGCTAGCTAGTGGGAAGCAGCCGCATAGGACAGGGAGGTCAGCTTGGTGCTTTGTGACCACCTAGAGGGGTGGGATAGGGAGGGTGGGAGGGAGGTTCAAGAGGGAGGGGATATGGGGATATATGTATGCATATGGCTGATTCACTTTGTTGTACAGCAGAAACTAACACAGCAATGTGAAGCAATTATACTCCAATAAAGATGTATAAAATAAATAAATAAAAACGGCATTGTTTCCATTGTTGAGTTGGTCTCAGTGTTGACAGCACCATATAAGAGTAACCAGATACAGAGCCTGACTTTTGTTCTAGAATATAAATGCCAGAGTCAGGTGAAATAAAATTTAGGTCAACAGAGTCTTTAGCGGGCAACATATAGGGCTACATTGTTCTTTATATACTGTATTGGGAAGCCGAGGGAAAACATATACTAGAGAGGGGATCGGGTGAAAGAGAAAGGTGGGGGAGTGTTGCTTACTAACCCTTGACCCTCCGAAGACCGCTCCGTTATTGCCAAACCCCCATCACGAACATCGATCCCATGTTTTTGAAAAAGAACTTTTGTCTATTAATTTTTCTATTCTCCTTATTTTAAAAAAGACACATATAAATCCCAGTCAGTGCTTATAATCAAAATGAGATGACATGATCAAATTTCAGCCCAAAGCAAAGAAACCTGAGTGAAATCTCCTCAACCACATCCCAGACAAATGTGTGATCCCCTTTAGGTTTTTCTGCTTATTTGTTTGTTTGTTTAATTGAAAACTTTAGGAAGAAGCAGAATCTGTCTTGAGGACCTTAAGAGTACAAGGCAAAGGAATACCAGGAAGAATGGCAAAGGCATTTGAGTACTAACTTTGTATCTGTCCAGGTCGACTGCATATGCCCATGCTGCAGAATGACAAAGTAGATGGCTGGAATAGCAAAGGGTCCAGCAAGAGAGATAATAAGACAAGTTGAATAAGGAAAAAGGGAGATCATAGGGAAGACTCCCCTTTCATAGATATTTCTAGAACCACTGGTGGCCCCAGTATCAGAATTTACCTGCCTTCAACTGTAGCAATGCTGTACCCTAGGTATACGTACCTTAATCTTATTAATAATTTGTTTCAGACATTTCTTCCTTAAACTTATTTCCAATGCATTGTTTAGACTTATTCCGATTCAAACAGAAGGCCCATGTTATAAAACAACTTACAACTAAGAGTCTGTCTGAAACTATGAAAGTCATCTAACTGTTGTGCCTAGCATTTTCCAAAGACGCTGAATTGTGTGAAATACCTAAAACAGCATCCTTCAAAGTATGTTATGGTCATCTGATTTACTCATACTGTAATGGTGATCACTCAAAGTCTACTTGATCTCTCTCAAGATGTTTAATTTCACATAATTAAAATAGAAAACAAAGGTTATGTATCTTCTGGAAACGTTGGGTTGGTATAAAACATGTTTCTATATTGCCTGACTTCTCTAAATCTTTAACAGACCAAAGTGTACTGTGAATGCACAAGAGTGAAACACAGTATGCAGTGTTTCTCCAACCTATTTGCACAGACAGCTACTTGTTTTTGGAGCCTGCCTCAAGACATGTGTGCCACAGACTACACTTTAGGAAACGCAGATGTAGAATTTAATCAGTAGGTTGAATCATACTTTGAGCAGAAGATATACTTCTCCGATCACATAAACAGACGCTTTTCTCTTCGAATTGAGACCCCCCCACCTAATCTGTATAGAAGTTAGTGCTTAATGGGGAAGGATGTTGAAGACAGCCCATCCTTGGGCTTGCCAAATAGTGAATCCCACTGTAGTTGGCAAAGGGTTTCCCTCAATATCTGAATTGCTTTTCCCTCTAGAGCAATACAGTCTGTGTTGCCAAATCACAGGGAAACATTGCTTAGTAATAGCTGATGCCATAACAGCTAAATCTTCTAAGCATTTTTAACTATATAAATGCATCTCGCCCCCAACAACAATGATCAAGCCAGGAAGCTTCCTTTGAACTTTAAATTGACTTACATTTCAAAGAGTTCAAGAGCACCTCCCAACCCCACATCCCTGAGGTTTGGGCTCTAAATGGGGCCAGTGACTCGCTAAAAGCGCCCTCTGACCCAGAGCTCTGTTTCCTTTAGATACTGAAGTCCAATAAAGCCACTTTATAGCCATGGAGGAAATGAACAGGCTGTTGTTCTCAAAGAATGTGAAGGCCTCACCTGTGCCCTGGAGATAGGAGCTTTATGAGTCCTGGGGTACGGGGACAGCCCCGGATGTGTGCTGTCTCCAGAGAAACAAGTTGATCTGAGGTTTTTCCTGATGAGTTGGAAACCCTGCCACATGTCATGCAGTGCTTATTTCTTTGGCAGGTTTTATATTCTCTGGTGTCATTCAGCAATTTCATGAGAGCGAGACAATGGATTGAGAAGCAATAAAGGAAATTCTTCCCATTCTTTAAGGTATGAGTCATCTTTACCATTGAAACCTTTGGTCAATGTCTGAAGAGAAGAGACAATGTATACTTTTTTGGGGGGGTAGGGTGGGGAGACTTGTCAAATGGGGTGCTTCCATTAAAGAAAGAAAGATGGTTAGGGGGATATTAACACGCACTATGTGGTTTGATTGCATTTTCTCTCACTCCAGTTCCTGTGTGTGCTGCCAGAGTGAACCATGGGTTTGTGAGAATTGTCAGTATCAGTTCCTAAGAGTAAGGGGCAGACTGGCATTAAGTAGGCCATCCACGCATTATGGCATCTATTTTAGAAACAGTAATACTAGCTCACATTATTGAGCATTTATTCTGTGCAGACACTACTCAAATGCTTTGCATATATTTAGTCCTTCAATATGCATAGTGGCACTGTGCAGTAGATGTGGAAGATTGTGCAAAATAACTGCAAGTCACTGCCTCTCCCTGTATCCTTGCCCCTTTCCAATGTGACTTTGCCACTTTGCATCAAGAGGTAGAGTCTATATCCTTGCCTTCTGAATCTGGGATCACTTCCTTACGGTCCTTTGGTCAGCCAGGCGAACTAGGAGCTGGCTGGTCTAGGGTGGCCCTGGCTGGGATGGCTCCTAGCTTCCATGGAGCCTCTCATCCTTCAGGTGAGTAGCCTGGCTTGTTTACATGGCTGGGCAGGGTCTAAGAGAAGAAGTGGAAATGCAAGACCTTGCTGAGGTCTAGGCTCATAGCTGACACAACAATACTTCTCCTAAAGGCTATCAGACAGAGAAAGTCATAATGGCCAACTCAGATTGAAGGAGTAATTGAACCCAGGAATCAGATTTGGGGTGCTTTGTTCTTTGGTCAACATGCCTCTGAAAATCATGGTAACCACCCAATGGGGCTATTTCCTAATCCCCTCTGCTAGGAGTGCCCCTGTGCTCATTGCTCATTATGGCGTTGATGGCTTATTTCACTTCGCTACTTAGGGGCCTTAGGAAATTCCAAGAACGACTTCTCAGAAGCCATATTTACACACGACCCAAGAAGGAAAGGCCTGCAGTGTCTAAAGTAGTTACAAAACGTCTGTGTGATTACAGTGGGGTCTGCTTTTTTCTTTTTCCCTTTTTCCTTTTTTTTTTTTCTGCGCCTCTGCCTTGTTTCATTTTATGGCCACTGCAAACCGACGCTGGAACAGCAGGTTGAAATGCCTTTCAAGCACTTTGATTACCACCATGAAAACAAAGTGCTTTCTGGCCTTGGGTAGACACAATGTCTGAGAATTATTACAGTCAGTCTTTGCCTGTGATTCAATGAAGCTCCCCAATTTCATAGCGAGCACCGTAGCAGACTTCCCAATTCACAGCCTGGCATATACGCAAGATTCCTTGGAGTATCTTTAAGATCTTGGATCATATAAAATAGCTCCCTCCCATAAAAGCACACACAAACTTACCATTGTTGAATGTTTTCTAAGTAGAATCAGGAACAAATCTGTGACCTTGTGGCCCCGAGGTGGGAACACTATCTATAAAGTTGCCCAGACATTCTGCCTGTCAGTAGGATGTTTTCATTGAACATGGGTATAAAAAAAGAAGGAGCCAGGATAGGCCAACATTTTTTACATGCCACAGCTCCGTTTATACATTTTAAACCTTGTTAACATTTGCTAACAAGAAAGTTAAGAACTTGGAGCTATAAAAACAGGAATGCCTTGCTAACTAAATAAATATATGTGTGAACCTTGGGTTTTGCTCCCTGCTCTGGACTGGCTTGTGATCATGCAAAAGGAAAAAGAAAAAAAGAAAAAAGAAGCCTAGCTTTGGCTTGTAAAACCTCTAGTAAGTCCTCAGGGTTTTCTTTCCTTTGCATGTTTCTCCGAGTTCCTTTGCATGTTTCTCCGAGTTTCTGTTGATTTCATCTTTTGCAGAATTCAAATTCACAGGAGTCATTTAGTTGTTCACCAACAGTAGGGTTTTGAGGATTCTAAAGCATTTAGAGTTGCCCTCGCAAAATCAGCAAAATCACACTAAGAATGTGAAACAGCAGAGAGAAGTGAGTCCTAGCCAAATGATATGCTTTCACTTTTGGAAAAAGAATCACATCAGCCATCCTTTTCCCCCAGCACTTTTCATCAACTTCTATCTGTATATTTTTTCTGGGGGCTTATAAACCATTTCCTCTCTTCTGTTTCCTGCTGCCCACTCTAGTCTCTGTCACTTCCTTGCAGTAAACAGCTTCCTTGCAGACAGCAAACAGCATCATTGCTTTATTTAGCATAAATGAACTCATGAGTCTTCACTGAGAAGCTGAAGCACTTGTTTCTCCCTCTGTCTCTCTGTCTCGTCTCTGTTCTCCACCCATTTTCAAGGTTCGAAGACATATGTACAAATAACATATTGAAAGCAGTAAGCTAGAGAATAAAAAATAAATAAATATATAGTGAAACCAGAGGCAGTTTAAGCAAATACATCTTTGGTAGAAAATGACTGTGTTGGCCATTATTTAGCCCACTAATGAAAGTTAATTTTACTCCACTGAAAATCTGTTTCCAAGACCTAACTTCTCTGAGCTGAGGAAAAAGGCCTGGTCCAGGGCAGTACCAGAATCCAGGGATGTTAAGCAGTGCAAAAGCCTTTAACTCACAGATGCCTGCATCCACTTTACACAGACAAAGCAGCTGACCCTCATCACCCTAGAAGGTAGGCACCATTCTCTGCCTTTTGTAGATGAGGAGACAAGCACAGAGATGTCAGAACTGACCTCCCCAAGACCACACAGATAATAAGCCTCCGCGCTGATATTTGAACCCAGGCTGTCCTTGCTTTCCGACCTCCTCAGGCACCATAGGAGAGAGAATATTGCCTGGTCTTCCTTCATGAGGTCACACAGAATGTCTCAGGGGCCCACCATCTAAGCACCTATAACCCTTAAATCCAGGGTCTCCTTTTTCCCTCTCGACAGCTTTGCCATCTCCTCACAACAGCTGCCTGTTACCTTTCCTGAGGGGCGACATCTTCACCAATCACCGCCCCCACCCCCGTCCCCAGACTGAGAGGAGGCCCTTCCTAGACAGGGCCAGCCTTCAGCCTTCACCTCTGCTTCACTCTCAGGAATCCTCTCCCTTCCCCGGTGCTTTTGGGAACAAAATCCTATCTCCCTCCAAGGCTCATTCTGCTTCCCTTCCTGCTCCAGCCCCTGTTGCCATAGACTGTCTTGAGGGGATGTGAGACTGGATTCCAGCCCCTGGTACCTTCCCCTTGTGGATACCCTGGAGTGGTGGCCCCTCGACCTACCGGCAGCCACTCCTCCCCTCTGGACAGCGTCTCTAGTTATGAGTTTCTTGGATGGTGGACTGGTGAAAGGCCAACCAGAGACCTGCTGGCTTAAGAAGGGGCTCTGGTATCCTTTGCTTTGCCACTCTGGGGTCTTCAGAGTTTCCACTTAGCATCCAAGTCCTGTTTCCTCAGACTGTGGCCTGAGGGGAATTTCTGTGTGCATCCAGAACAACTTCCCAAGGTGCCCTCATGTTCTCAGGACAGTGGGTGGCTGCCTTCCTTTACTCCATGAAGGCTCCTGAATGTGTAGAGATGTAAATAGTTACGAAGACTTATGAAAACTTGGAAAAACAGTCTCAGGAAGTAATGCCTGAACCCCAGGGGAGAGCTATGTGGCTGTAGGGCCTGAGGCCACGTTTCCTCAAGGCAGAGCTTGAGAAGGGAACTGGAGTGTATGTGATTCACTGCGAGAGGTCTCTCAGGAGAAAGAGAGCAAGAGAAGCAGACGAGGCAGAAGAAGGAGCTAGGATGTGGTCTCAGCTAAAGGCTAGCCTCCATCTGATCCCATGAAGAGTTCTGGAGCTGGGTTTACACTAGAGTTTCTCTCACCTGGAGACAAGGAGCTGGCCTTTGGTCACTGCCATCAGTTAGATACTAGCTGCAGGATGTCCCAGGTTGAGGAAATAAACTTCTGGGGAAGTTGGCACTTTTGGTCAAGGGCAACCCTTCAGAAAAGCGGTGGTGGACAGAGAGAGCACCTATCACTGGACACTCACAGCAGCTGGAGTATGGATGCACTGTTTTGATAAACAGGATTTGATGGTGACTGAGAATGTTCCCTACACAGTTCACAGGAACATAGCCATCCTTTCCCATAAGAAGCCCTTAAGAGAGTGGAACCTTGGTTCATTCCTAGAAAACCCCAAATCTAGCTTTAGTAAGCCTGAGAAGAAGCCTGAGTAATATGGTTTACTCATGGTGTGTCCACATTCCATATTGGAGTGCTTAGAAAAAGTTATATGGTCTTAGTACCTTCCCCAGAAAACACACTTAATAGGTAGACATTTAATTAAAATATTAGAATGGAGAAGAAAAATAAATGAGTATGAAATGACTCTTTATTAATATTTGACTCAAACTGGGCCAAAAGGGAAGGAAATCTAATATATTTGTTATTTACAGCTCAATTGTTGATCTTATTAGGAAAGGAAATCTCAGAACTTCAGAACAGGAAGGGACCTTGGGTACCATCTAGTCTAACCCTCTCATTTTACAGATAAGGAAACCAGGACCCATGGAGGTCAGGGTCTATGGACTGTGGTTTTGTGTGTCTTCCTTTCTCTGTGATGGTAAGTATACTAATGGCCAGACCAAACAGTGTTGTTTGGTTCACTTACTTCACTTACACACATTTGAAAGAGCCCCTGCATCTGGAAGGCCCATCAGATGGGAATCGATCCCCCTGGGATGGTGGTAACTTGACTAAATATCTTGCTATGATCAAAGCATCTTTTGGGAACCATTAGCTCTCTAGAGCAATGCCCTGTTGAAATCTGTGTAAGAATTGGATGCAAGCTGCGGAAGACTTTTTTAATAGCGTTCCAAGTTCCCATATTAGATTCTACTCTTACAAATTTCACCTTGGCTGTGACCTCAGCATTCTCGTGTGTAAAATGAAGCCACTGATGTCCACCCTCCCAGAAAGGCAGAGTGGCTCCGAGGTTCCCATAAACAGCATAAATATATAGTCTTGTAAATCTAAGAGGAAGATTCAAGATTGACTTATTTAGTACCCTCATTATATTTATTGACAAATAAATTCAGGGCAGTTAAGAGAATTCTCTAGGGTTATTAGGAGGAATTGGACATAATCTCTAATGTAACCAGGTCCCTTCAGCCTGGATTTTTTAAATAAGCAGAATTATTTATAACTTAAGATATAAGGGCAAAATCATATATAGCCAATGCCCACTAGAAAAGTCTTAAATTTACAGAGTGCCTGACTCTGTGTTTTCACTTTGACAGACCCCACAGGAACTGATTCCAACAAAGTTAGCTGCAGATCCATCTCCCACTTTGTTTACGATGAAAAGATTGTTTGAACCTTCTTACCCAGGCTCTGGAATATTATTCTATAAGTCAAAAGTGTTTTAGAGTCAAATGCTAAATGACTTCAAAACTGAAGGTAAACTCCATGCTCCAGCCCCAGTAACATTAAACCAGGTAAGACTGAAAGTCACAAAAGCTCATGTCCCCAACAAATGCTGGGCAAGCCCCTTCCATGACATTTATAACCAGTCATCAAAGACCTGGCAGGCTCTTCCCAGCTCAAAGGTCCCATTAATATTTGGTTATTTTTCAAGGAAAAAAAGAAAGGCTAAAGCCCACCCTGCCTTCTCATGATAAGTCACAATCATTAACTTACTGTATCGTGTGCCTAATCGATATTATTCTGTGCAAGATGTACCTTGTAAATGTTGGTTTGATGGATGGATGAATGAATGAGTGTTTATAGAAGAACCAACCACATCTGATAAGAGAGCTGTCTGTTCAGTATTAAATCATCATCCAGTGCAGACCTAAGGTAAAGCCAGTGAGGACAGTCTTCTGAAAACTGGAGCGGGTCTTCAATATTTACAAATACATTGTCTCCAGGGTTTGGTTTTGCTAATTTGCTCCTGCCAGAAAGTGAATGGAATATCTTTACTCAATACATCTTAACAGGAGCCAAAGTCATTCTATTCCCTCAACCAAATCCTGATAAAATGCAACATGTTTAAACCAATTGAGAATTTGAAATAGAGGTTAGTTCTTTCTGCTTTCTACGTCTCTTCTTAGTTACTGTTGAAAGAGCTAGGATATAAGTTATGATTTGCCAAATTTACTTAAGTGATTTTTGATCCTGATTAAGACCTTGGGATTAGACACAAACGGAATGCAGATTTAATGAAATCAAACCATAGTGGAACAAAAGTTGCTACCCCAAAATGTATCTCTTTGGCTTGAAGATTAGTTTGGGCTGATTGTTTTTAAGAAACAAAAGACTCAGGAAGAGCTTTTACCTCCTCCCCTTAACTGTCTCAAAGAATTTAGATAAAGAGCCTCTAGATAAATAAAATATAATGTGAACTTGGTGTTGTAGACTGGGGGAAACTTAGTAAGGCCTGTTTGGTCAAAGTCCTCTCTGTGTCCCATTGTCTTTGCATGGCCCAGCAGACATCTGTTTATGGAACATTTCTCTTTCATCTTCCTGTAACTCACCTTCCTTCCCTTTTTTTTTTTTTTTCTTGTGATTTTCTTTTTTTTTTTTTTTTAACATCTTTATTGGAGTATAATTGCTTTACAATGGTGTATTAGTTTCTGCTTTATAACAAAGTGAATCAGTTATACATATACATATGTTCCCATATCTCTTCCCTCTTGCGTCTCCCTCCCTACCACCCTCCCTATCCCACCCCCTAGGTGGTCACAAAGCACTGAGCTCATCTCCCTGTGCTATGCGGCTGCTTCCCACTAGCTATCTATTTTACGTTTGGTAGTGTATATATGTCCATGCCACTCTCTCACTTTGTCACAGCTTACCTTCCCCCTCCCCATATCCTCAAGTCCATTCTCTAGTAGGTCTGTGTCTTTATTCCTGTCTTGCCCCTAGGTTCTTCATGACCTTTTTCTCTTTTCTTTTTCTTAGATTCCATATATATGTGTTAGCATACGGTATTTGTTTTTCTCTTTCTGACTTACTTCACTCTGTATGACAGACTCTAGATCCATCCATCTCACTACAAATAACTCAAGAACTTCCTTCCCTTTTACATCCAAATCCCCTACACCCTTGTCCTTCTCTCGGATGGAGTATAGGCTTCAATTGCCTAACTGTCCTTGGGCCCCACACTCTTATGGAATCCCCCAGCCCACTGCCACGTGTGTAACTGAAATTAATTTTCTCCTGCTAACCTATCTCCTGTAAATTTAATTCTTAAACCAGCCAGAAGAACCTAGAAGGACAGAGGATAGAAGGATGTTTTTTCTTTCCCCACACAACTCCCAAAGGACTTGTTTGTTTGTGGTTTCAGTTTCTGTGCTACACTGACTATAAAACTGGCCCCAGTGCTCCACCCTACCCTTTGCAATGAGACTTTGAAGCAACTCCGGTTAACAAGTGGAGTCTATTTCTCCACCCCTGGAATCTGGACTGGCCTCATGACTTGTTCTAACCAACAGAAGGTGGCAAAGTGATGGGCTTTGAGCCCAAGCCTCCCCAGGCCTTTCATGTCTTATTCTTCCAGAAAACTCCTTCCTCGTGAACAAGCCTGGGCTAGCCTTCTGGAGAGTGAGAGACCACGTGGAGGAGAAACCAGCTGCCTTAGTCACGACCACTGGAGACCAGTCGGTAGACAAGTGACCACTATATATATTAGACAGTCCACTCAAGATCAGCAGGCTGCCTGCTGCATCTACAGCTGACCACAAATGCATCAGTGAGCTCAGTTAAGACCAGAAGAATCAGCCAGGGGACCCAGAGCCATGGAAACAGCAATATGTGCTTACTGATTTTTAAGACATTGAATTTTGGGGTGCTTTGTCATGTAGCAATAATTATTGGCACAGGTAATATAACTGAGGCACAGAATGTAAGACTGGCTTATTGTATGAGAAAAGTTCTTGATGGCATTTAGTTTGGATACTGGAGATTTAACCCGAGAATGGGGTAGGTATTTCACTGCAGAAGAGACAAAGTGGGTACATGATAGCTGAAAGAAGCATTAAATTTTTCTATGCAGCTGTAAGTTATAAAATGGCTACCAATGCCAGAAAGTTTCAGGAAGACAGACATTGGATAAAATTTTCCTGATAGGTCAAGCTGTACAGAGATGGGCAAGGTCGTTTGGAAATGTGAGGGGGTTCTTGTCACTATGAGTTCAGGGAAGCTCAACTGGAGGGTGAAATTTCCAAGGACCTGTACTCACTCAGGGATGTGTTAATCACCACTCCTAAGGTTTGAAGTGGTTAAAAAAAAATTAAAAAAAAAAAAAAAGTCCAACTCAAACCTACTTAAGTAACAACCAAGATATCTCCCTATCTCTCTCTCTCCTTTTCTCTTCCCTTCTCTCCTCTCCTTTCCTCTCCTCTCCCCTCTCCTCCCTTCCCTTCCCCTCCTTTTTTCTCTCTCTCTCTCTCCCTCTCTCCCTCCCTCCTTACCTCCCTCCTTATTTCTGAATCTCTCTGTCTCTTTTCTGCATTGGCTAATTTTCAGGCAAGATTTCTTCATGTATGGTGGCCCTAGGCTCTCAAACCTTATATAGCCTATAGAAATCCCCATAGAAACACACCACTTTTCTGAAATATGTTTTCTCCCCAAATGTCCTAGAATTGAGTTCACATTGTCCTGAATTGGGTCACACATCCAACACAAGTCACATGGCCAAGCTGCCCCACATCAAGGGTGGGGAGGAATACACTCCACCTATGATGAGGTCACAGAAAGGATGTGGGTACAGGGAGGGATGAAGAATAAGAGTCAAAGATTCAAAAAAAAAAAAAATCCCACTCCAATGGTGGGGCTGGTTCGCTTCCAAAAAGGTCAAGTAGGGAAAATTCAGCCTTATCCAAATTATACAGGATGAGAGTGGGGTGAGGTGCTCCCCCAGAGTAAATGTGAGACCCATCAGCAGAAAACAAGAAGAGTGGATCCTCAACAAACAAAAAAAGAATGTGTCCTCTACTGGATGTGGTTAGATTAAAGGACTTTACGATCCTTTCTAACATTTGTTCTGGCAGTTCTTCACAGTGAGAATGAAGTCAGCCTAAAGGATGTGGACTCAAGGATTCAGGGAAGTCAGCCTCCTTGAGGCAATTAGGTTCAATGCAGCCCAAAAGTACTCAATGAGCACTTAACCATGTGGTGGGTGCTGGGTGAGGTGCTTTGGATGCTGTGGTTCACCAGCCCCAAATGGTAAATACTTTCCTTCCTGCTAGGCCACCATCTGAAAATGCCATAACAGGAGTGCAAACCTCCTGTTTTCCTTCCTGTCTTCCTAGCCTCCTTCCCGCCTTTCTTATTTTCTTGCTTGGTCCTGATCTCAGTGGCAGGTGACTGAGTTGATCATATTCTTCATTTCCTGGTATGTGATCATCATTGTCCCACATCCTTTACTATTTGATTTGTTTATTCTCTTTCATCTCTATTCTCTCTCTTTTTTTAATAAAGTTTATTTTTATTTATTTATTTATATATTTTTTTGGCTGCATTGGCTCTTTGTTGCTATGCATGGGCTTTCTCTAGTTGCGGCGAGCGGGGGCTACTCTTTGTTGCGGTGCACTAGCTTCTCATTGGGGTGGCTTCTCTTGTTGTGGAGCATGGGTTCTAGGCACGCGGGCTTCAGTAGTTGTGGTTCGTGGGCTCTAGAGCGCAGGCTCAGAAGTTGTGGCACACGGGCTTAGTTGCTCCGTGGCATGTGAGATCTTCCCGGACCAGAGCTCGAACCCGTGTCCCCTGCATTGGCAGGCGGATTCTTAACCACTGAACCACCAGGGAAGTCCCTCTTTCATTTCTATTCTCTATCCTCATTCCCTTCATCCCAGATGCAACATGACTGTATTTAACAAGTAACTTTGGGTTTATATGTGTTTTCGGAAAAAGTGTATTTTTACATACTGCATTTTAAATTCCCTTAATTTTTATACATTATATGATTTGTATACATATTTATATGTAACACATGTGTGTATTACATTACATACCACATATACATATACATATAGTTTGGTTTTCTACTGCCCCTCCCTGTTCTAGATTTTCAGTCCACCCAGGTTTCTTTGTTTATATCGAGTTCAGTAACTTCTCACTGCTGCAGGTAAAGTTCTCCATCCCATAATTTTTTAAGGAGCCCTAAATGCTAATATCCTTTAAAGAAGTGACTCACCATTGTGTATGAATGACTGATACCCAGTCCTGAAACAAGTCTCGACAGGAGACTGCCCTGCACACCTGGAATGGAACGTGGAGTGAGGGAAAGGCAGACGTGAGGGCCATCGAGTCCCCCATCACTACCATCCATAGGATGGTTCCTCTGAGATTCTAAGAAGACCTGGCTCATCTACTGACCTTGACAGTGAACAGAAATAACAGCCCAGTTTTTTTAGAGAGTGGGAAACAAACCACAAATCATCTAGAATGGGAGCCAGAGCTCCAGACCCCAAACCAGCAGCACATACCAGGGAAAGTCCACTTGAATGAAACCGAAGTGCCCCTGCCAAAGGTTTCCAAAGACTTTTATCTGCCACCCCATCCTGAGCCTCGTCAATATATGTGAGGCCTCCCTTTGAATGACAGGAATGAAGAAAAACAAAAAAACACTTTGAAAAATAATATTGTTTCCAAGGCCTGTCTCCTAAGCCAAATACAAAAAAAAATTTAATGTCTCAATAGCTGGGAGTTATTAAAATGCTTATGCAGGAGAACAAGTCATGCGCCAACTCTTCAAAAAGAGGTCTTGCCACTGGCACTCCTGGTTAGAAATAATTACAAGGAATTCATCATAATTTTGTCTTACAAAATTGCTCACCATTGAAACCTGGTTTTGAGGGAGATCAGGTTACCTTGTTAGAATGGTCTTAAATGTTGATATATTTTATGGAAAGTATGCATTTACACATATATGTGAATATACTCCACTACTAGGCAGGACTTTCTATGGGCTTATTTATTAGATTATACACTGTACTGGATTGAATTTTTGACTCTTAATTCTTCAATCCTCCCTGTACCCACATCCTTTCTGTGACCTCATCATAGGTGGAACGTATCCCTCCCTACCCTTGATTTGGGGCAGCTTGGCAATGCGGCTTGTGTTGGCCAATGGAATGTGCGTAGAAGTAACTGTGGAACAATGCTGAGTCTAGGTCTCAGTAGGCTCTGCTTGATTTTCGGCATTTCTGTCATCCCCATGACAAACTTCCCCAGGGCAATTCTCCGGACTCCAGAAGAAACACACTAGAGCAGGCCAGAGCCCAGCCCTGAGTGAGGAGCTAAGTTAAGCCAGACCTTTAGCTCAAGGCAGAGCTGCCAACTGAACACACAATCAGTCCGTGGACCCCCAGCCAACCCACAGATGCTGGTGGGAATAAATGACTGAAATGTCATGAATGTGATATTGCTTGCAACATCATGGTCAATGCTTGAAATATCATGGTCTGTTTTCTGACATGTTAAAAATATCTCATCTGAATGTAATTATCATCAGTCTCCTTTAAGACATTCATGTTAGAGTCAGGGGTATCTCCCCATTTCCATTTATTTTTAAGTACACATTGCTGTCCCAAAGTGTGACAGACTGCTGTCAAGAGATCTTATGAGGCAGATCACCTTCTGAAGCATTGCTTCTTCAGTTCTTTGGACTACAGTAGTGTAGTAGTAGTGTCTGCCTATAATAATTCTGCTCTTATCAGTAGAAAACAGTAAACCATTTTTCATTGTTTCCCTTAAATGTCATTTATTGTAGATATGGAAAGAAATGAAGGAGAATAATGGACCCAATGACTCCCAGCTTGTTTTGGAGATGTTATTATTCCTCAAAAGGAAGAGTAGTGAAGGATGAAAAGGCAACTGTTTCAGGCTTTGGGGGTCATATAAGCATGCATCAACCTGCATAGCCATTTCTGATAGGAATATGTCCTTCCTCTGGTGAGGTCTGTCTGATGGTTTCTCTCTGTTCTGCTCTCAATTGCTAGGGACTCCTCTATATCCCTTAGGACATTTCTAGGCTGCAAACTGAGCTCTGCATCCTGGAGAAGCAGTTTATCAAAGTAAACACCTACTATATGCCACCTACTATATGGCACATACTCTTGTAGATGCTGAGGATATACACCATAGCTGAGATTAACAGAGATAAGTGTTTTTGTTCTTAGGAAGCTTCATTTTACTCACGGGACGTGAACTATAAAGAACTGAAATTCAGTACAATAGTTTCAGATAGTGCTAAGTGTAATAAAGCAAAGAGAACAGGGTAATGGAATAAAGTATGAGGTGGTCAGAAAAGGCCTTTTTAAAGAAGCCTAGACCTGAAATATCAAAAGGAACAAAGCACAGTAAGATCTGGGGAGAGGGTGTCCCGGGCAGCAGAAAAGTCAGCACAAAGACTCAGAAGCAGAAACACAGTTGAAGACTTTGAGAACTGAAATGGTCAATGTATATTGAGCATAGCAAAAAAAGGGAAGAGAAATATAAGATGAGATCAAAAACTTAGACAAGGACCACGTAATAAGGTCTTAAAAGCAGGAGTAAGAAATTTGTATTGTGTTCTAATGTCAACAGGTAGCACTGGCAGCTTTCAAGCAGGGAAGTGACATGATCTGATTTGGACATGATCTAGATTTTAGAAACCATCACTCTAGCGGCTACATGAAAAATGGATTCTAGGGAAGTAATAGTGGAAGTAGGGAGACCAAATAGAAAGCGACTGCAGGTATCCGGGGACCGAGGGTGGCAGCCAAGATGGTATGACGTGGTCAGATCAGAATTTTTGAGGCAGAGCCAACAGGACGTATGTAGACTGGAAGTAGGTGGGGAAACAGAGAGAGAAATCTAAAAGATACCCTTGAGGTGATGGCCTGAGATAATGTACAGATCATTTTGTTGTAACTGATAAGAGAAATACAAAGAGTAGAGCAGGTTCTGTGGGGAAATCAGAGTCTGTCTATTCTGTATATTACTTTTGAAATGCTAGTTAGACATTCACAACTTAACTATGACAATTATAGGGAAACTTGGATTCAGGAGTTTAATGTGGGAAAACAAGTTACTTGCAATTCCAGTATAAGAGCTTCTCTCAGAGATATAATTATACTTTTAATCATTCTCTTCTAAGTTCTATCAGGCAAACTATTTGCCACAATCAATATATTTATTTAATAAGACTCTGAAAAGCATCTCATGACATGCAGGTACAAATGCAACATGGCCATTGGTTGGTTATTTTTAAGGCAGGTCCTACTTACTTTGCCCTAAGATACTAGTTTGGTGACTTAAACATTTTTGTTCCATGAGGTAAATGATTGGAGCAGTCATGGAGAAGCAGCAGCTAGGGATCTGGTCCCTAAATACTCTGCCACCTCTCTCCACTGTCCACGCACACACAGGCAGCACAAACTTCAACCCAAGATTTCCACTTTTATAGTGGACTTCCTCCAGTGACTTTATTTGAATAAAGAGTCATATGAATTTTAAATAACTTGGCATCCCCTGCCCCCAAACTCATGCTTTGCCTGGAATGCTTTCTTTTACATCTCAGCATGTGCAGTACTTAGCTGTAAGTAGACTCTATTTATACCTTTCTCTCTTTTTTTGGTATTTTTAGCCAATCTGTATCTTGAGCCAAGATGCCTCCACAGATTCTAAGAACTGAAATAACCCTGGGTTCAGAGGCCTCATGTCAGCCTGCAGCTGAATGAGAGTTAATGAAGAAAATCTGTAATTAGCTGGAAAAGCTGTGGCAACCAGATCTGGCACTTTTTCCAACACTGATGCCATGGGGACAAACTTCCATGTCACACATGGTATAGAGCTGAAAATCACTCTGATATTCCTAAAATGATGATGGGATCAGAAACACCATAAGCCCTAACCAGTATGAGAGGCATGTCCTAAAACCAACTGTTCATTTATAAATATCTTGAGGAGACCCTGGATTTCATTTGTGTGCACATTGTATTGAGCAGGGGTCTTATTACTCTCCAAGGAAACTAATAATGTAATACATACTGGGCTGACAAAAAATAAGAAGTGACCAAGGGATTAGTATGTGGCAGAAATGGCTAGGAGATCACCCAAAAACCCATGTCATTCTTTCCTTAATATAAAGTTGTACTAGGAAGTGGCTGTCTAGCCGGGGACTACATTTCCCAGCTTCCCTTGCAGTTAGGTGGAGTCATGTGACTGTGTTCTAGCCAACGGGATGTTATCAGCAATGAAGGTCATTCCTGTAAGACTGAATCATAAAAAAAATTGCATTTGTGCTTTTCCATGACCTTTCCCCCCACTGACTGGCTGAAATGGGACTATTTCACAAGAAAATCTTGGAAGTCATGTGTTGAAGATGGCAGAGCATCCATTTGCCTTTATCCTTGAATTGCCACAATGATGAGAGCCATCTGGTGCCCTATTTACCTGTCCAGTACTCCTATTTGAGCAAGAAAGAAGACTCTACTGTAACACTTTACGTTACTTGTTAGAGCCTATTCTAATTAATATAGAATGGCAATTGTGGAAGTCACTCAAGATGAAGACCACCCCTAATATCTCTGAAATTAATCAGAAATGCTTTCTTATTTTTTTTCTTACCACTTTTAATGGCATTATACTTTTGAGAATATATAGTGTTTGGAAAAATTCTATGCAGGATAATGGCTGCTCTACACAGGGTTGAATCAACTCTGATGTTACCAAGCCACCTGGCAATCTCAAGAACTATCAGGCTATTGGTAGTTGACATGTCTTCCTTTGCCTAATCAGCATCAATAACTCCTTTTGTAATAATAACATCTTGGTTTTCCTTTGGGGAACTACAATTCTCCTGTTGCATACATTCTCAGTGGGAATGCCAATCATGATACTCCATTCTTTCTTGGTCAAGAGTTGACTAGACCCTCTGTACCTGGGATCTCTAATAGAATGTCAAGCAGAATGTAAGAGGAACTAAAAATGGTCATTACCAATTCATTTGGACAGATGAACTCTGAAAATCATTATTTCCTACTTTCTAGATCCCCAGAGTTAGCCTCTGTCCCTGAGTCTTTTCTGGTGTTTCCTTCAATTCTCTGAACTTCTGAATTTCCTTTTAATACATTACTTTTATTTATATTTTATGTTATTGTTGTATATTTGTTATTTATTGCTGCAAAACAAATTAGACCAAAACTTTAAAAATCAATAAATATTTATTATCTCACACAATTTCTATGGGTGAGGGATTCAGGAGTGGCTTAGCTGGGTGATTCTGGCTCAGGGTCTCTCTCATGAGGTTGCAGTCACATGCCCGCCAAACCGTCAATCAACTGAGAGTCTGACCAGAGAAGAAGCATCTACTTCCCAAGTGACTCACTCATATGGTTGACAAGTTGGTGCTGGCTGTTGGCAGGAGGCCTCAGCTCTACTCCTCATGGGCTCTCTTGAGTGTCCTCATGGCATGATAGCAGGCTTCTCCCTGAGGAAGTATCCAAGAAACCAAGATGGAGCTGAAATGCCTTTTTATGACCTAGCCTCAGAAGTTGTACATTGCCATTTATTTCATATTCTACTGGTTACACAGTGTCAGCCTTGATTCACTGTGGGAGGGGTCTCTACAAGGGTGTGAATATCCAGATGCAAAGATGACTGGGGGCCATCTTGGAGCCTGCCAAGCATGTGGTGTTAATTTCTGTTTCTTGCAACCACAAAAACCTAGTTGAGGTACCTGATTAAGTTGAAAAAGTGCAGACTGTTTTCACATATCCTTAAGAACAAGTCTAAGATGTAGAAGAATTTAACTTCTGAGAGAAAAGTTCCCAAGAATTTGGCAGTACTCTTTGGACAATATATATTTTTATTAGGTTCTATATTCCCAACTTACATTCAACTTTGATTACGGTGACTACAAAATTTTCTATTGTGATGATCTCCCCAAATCCTGGGAACCTTTAATAACAGCACTCTACAAACTTTAAAAATGGAGAGACTAACCCCAAAACCACATATCTTAATCCATGGCATGTGTCCACAGTAACTTCCTAATCTGTCACATTTCCAAAAGGTTATCTTCTTAGATGAGTATTTGCAGTAATCCTTTGAGAGATATCAACATACCAATATAAGTTGTTCATTTTTCTTCTGTTAGTCATAGTATCAGATTAAAATTATTCCATTGAGTAAATTAGAATCAAAGAGAGCTGGGTCATGTAATCCAACTTCCTTGTTTTACAGATGAAGAACTGAAGCCCATAAAGATTATGCAAGGTTCCCATGGCCACACATTCAATGCAAGAGGCAGAAGCTGAACCCAAGTATCCCAAGGCAAGAGCCAGAAGTTGAATCCATACCAACATTTTCCTATTATATAAGTTTAATCTGTGTTGTTTGACTAGTATCTTGGAAGTCAGTCTAATCACTCCATTTGATATTTGATTCACAATTAACAGTATGTTATACTTCCTTCCAAACTTTATCAGAAGTAATAACAATAAATATATGAAAAAATTGTACGATATAATTACTTAATCCCACTTTAAACAGGAAATGGAGATCGAATGAGGCAGTTTTAAAAATTTTTCAATTAAAAGCAAAGGGAAAAACACATAATTAGATGTTTTCAAGATGATTTATAAGGTATACAGACTAACTGTACACTTCCCTAAGTGAATTATAAAACCGATGAACTTCTACCTGGCATGTCGTCTTCATCTCCACCCAGGAGCTCTCAGTAGTTTTCAGCTTCTACAAGCTATGTACTTGGAGAATGGGGGATGGGGTGGGGGGAGCTCTGGTTTGGAGTCAGGAAGAAGTCTTAAGGGGCAAATTGCCAAGAGAATGAGACAGAGAAATAAGTTTTATTTCTTCCTATTGAGTTCAGTAAATGACCTTGATGTTTGATATTTCCTCTAGGGGTTCCTAGATAAGCCAAATTATGCCTCCTTTCCCCAAGAACTCTTGAAATAGTCATATTTCAGAGCACAGGAAAGATTCTTTGCCATATACCTTCACCTCTGAAATTCTAGATCCTGGGATTTCAAGTCCAGCTTGAGTTGAAGACAAACTAGAGCAGTGTTTCTCAACTCGGAACTGTTGATATTTGGGGCCATATAATTTTTTGGAGTGGCGGGGTTTGGGGGGAGGCGGCACTGCCTGTGCATTGTAGGAGGCTTAGCGGCATCCCTGGCTTCTACTCAGTACATGCCAGTAGCACCCCTCCTCCAATTATGACAAACAATGTCTCCCGACACTAACAAAGTCCCCTGAGAGACAAAACCCACCAAGATTGAGAATCGCTGCTTTAAAGGAATGTTCTGGATCACAGAGGAGCCTCTGGATAAGAATTAAAAGCATAGATTTATTTTTCTGGATGTGCAGAGCATTTCAGGGGTACTTAATTTCTTTGCATCAAATAGTTATTTGGTACCTGTTATGCCCCAGACACCATGCTAGCCACAATGCCCAAAATATATACTCCCTAGCCTTGCACAGGTTTCACCAAGTTTGCTGTCACTTAGGCTATAGTTGAATTAGTTCGATTTATTTACTCCTAGAATTTTTCAGTGATGGTCTAATCAAATTCCCAAACCTCCAAGTTTGGGACCAAATGCAGAAAACTGAGGTATGTCAAGATGATGACAACCAAGGAATTAATTCAGTGACACCACCACCAGAAGACAGCACTCAAATTCACAAACAAAAGAAAATCGCTTGCATCCTAAAATTAGTTCTGATTCTCTCCTAGATTTCTTGAGCGTTTTGTGAAAAGTTAAGTGAGACTTTTCTAAAACTGGAGTGAGATTTTTGCTCTGATAAATGATGATGTTTGCCTTGCCAGCTTGAGAACATAGCTTAATGGGGGGAGGTGGTGACACATGAAGCTCCATCAGAACAGCTTACAAGGGAGATCAGAAAGATAATGAAAACAGGGATGGGACTGTTCCATTCTTGGATCTGCTTGAGCCTGAAGTCATGAACTTGCTAACAAGTGAAACGAGGGCATTTCTAAATGGCTCATCTTCCAGAGAGCCCCATGGTAATTTTAAGGCAGATTTCCCATCCAGACCTTATGATGTCAATTGAGGAAAATTGAATTGGAATCATGAATCACTCCATAAATTTTAATTAAAACAATATACTCCCATTTTAAACATTGATGGCCTCTGCCCCTCTGGGCTTCAGAACTTCAGAAGTGAATTTTTGGAGGCATTCAGAAACTTGAAAGAGCAAAACATGCACTTAAAACCTCTTTTTAAACCACTGACTCACCTTCTAGCTAGCGCAAAGAAATCCCAACAAATCAAATTGAAACTCAGCAAGAAAAATGTACTTAAGGAGCTTACAAAGGAGCAGGGAAATCAAGGTGAAAATAGCTTCCAAGAAAAAGCAAAGTCAGAACAGACCCTTCTCCATGAAACAAGGAAATTTAGGTGCAACATATACCCCCAAAACTTTAGAATGAAATGTGTTGATGGGAAAGGTGATTTAGTACAGAGAGTGTAGACTTTGGAGTCACAGAAGTGTTCACATTTCAGCTCTGCCATTAATTAGCTTTGTGACCTTGGGCAAATTACTCAATCTTTTAAGTCTTGGTTCTCCCAATTGTAAACTGAAGCTCTAATTCACTTCTTAAGGGTGTTTTAAGGACTAAATGTGATCATGTATTTAAAGTGTCTTTTCTATCATCTATGCTCCTTACATCATAGCCACAAATTTAATTTTCATTTCTTATTTTTCCCTATCTGAATCAAGTATGGAGATAAACTGTGGTAGATAGGAGTGGAACCTAAACATATAAATACACTGGCTTAATATTATATATATTTTGATGCTATGAATACAGATTTTTCAAGCAACAGTGCTACATAATTGCAAAAACAGGAGCATTGGCATGAGACAATTTCCATTTGAATCTTGAATTTACCACTAACTTTGTAATCTCGGTTATATTGTATCATAGCACTGTGCCTCAGTTTCCTCACATGTAAAATAGGAAATTACATTTTCTACATTATAGAATGTGGTGTGGGCTCTGAAAGACAATTAAAACCACATGATTAGTAATAACTTTTAATGGAGAATAATCTGTAAAAATACTGAATCACTATGCTGTACACCTGTAACTAACATAACATTGTGAGTCAACTATTCAGTAAAAAATAATAAAATAAATTTATAAATGAGCTAGCATATAAAAGGTTCTCAGTAAACAATACATATTATAATAGAAACAATGATGCTCATAGCTCATACTTACGGGTATATGCATAACAGTTTTGTATCCACGTGTGTATACGTGTATAGTCTGTTTGTAGATATCCTTCTAAAAGCTGTTTCCAATTTTTAAAAAGAGTCTATTTATTAGGATAAAATTTGATATAATTCCTCATGTCTGCTAGCAAAGTCAAAGTATGTCTTTATGCTACATTGTTCAGACCTTATCTTTGATAAATTGAGCCCGAAGATATTAAGCTCTATGTAGTTGCTCTTCTCCAGCATTAGCCCTTTAATGTACCATTTCTGTCGCTGGATACTGTTTTGTGCTAATCACTATCAGCAAGTGAGAATACAGATTAATTAACACCTACTGTTCTGTAAAAGGGTTTTTTCTTACAAATACATCTAGAAATGTTTTCTGTCTTTTGACCAGTACATAGAAGAGCTCCCATTAATTGTGCACCCCTCCCCCCGAAACACACCCTAAAACTTGAACCAGAAACAAGAAAGACAAGGTGAAAGGCAACTACTATGAATGTTTTGTGCAGGCAGAACTGGGAGGAGGGGGAGGGGAGGGGGAGGAGAGTGAGGGGAGAGGAGGGAGAGAGGAGGGCAGGGGGAGGGGAGGGTATGGGAGGGGGAGGGGGAGGAGAGTGACACGAGGAAAGTTTGTGAGGACCTACTAAACAGGAACCAAACCACATCTATGCAGGTAGGAATCAGGATAATAGTTATTTCTGGTGGGGAATGATTGGACAGGGACACAGAGGGGAGGTTCTGAGTTTTGCATTGCTCTGTTTCTTGATTTCGGAGAAAGTGTGCTCAGTTAATGAAAATCCATCCATCTGTTCAGTTACAGCATGTGTGTTTTTCTGTATGTAGATTATACCTTAGTATATTTTTCTTAAAAAAATCCATGTTCTAAAATAAGTTAAAAATCTAGTTGAATCAAAGTAAAACTAACACCCACAATGTTAAGTAAAGCAGAGGCCAGCACACAGCCAGTCTCCAAAACCAGAAGCATCTGGAGGCATTGAAGAGTTGAATTTTTATAAG
Organism: Balaenoptera physalus; assembly: GCF_965194825.1. NCBI lineage: Eukaryota > Metazoa > Chordata > Mammalia > Artiodactyla > Balaenopteridae > Balaenoptera > Balaenoptera physalus. The sequence goes on from NC_138898.1 coordinate 40,398,823, forward strand.
TCAAGTGAGACCAAAAGAACTCCAGAAGTGGCAAAGTACCCAAATTAGGCTCACTAACTAGAGTTTGTGAAGCTGGAGGGGCCTGGGTGGGTTCACTGCTCATAACGGGAGTTAGAAGAAAGCTGAAGCCCCTGCCTGAAATGATGATGGTAAAGTTGACTGCTTGAAGGGGTGACATGAAGCAGCTGTGGATAGACTCTGGGGAAACATAAGACTGACTCGGTGATGGAATCATTACTTGTCTCATCACCATGGATGACACAGGACCTCCAAGACCCAATATAAACCCTGTTTCTGGACTAAGAATCTGTGGGAACCCAGATGAAGGTACCTGCAGAACCACCAGAGAGAAATGAGTCAGAGAAAGAGAGAGAGAGGGAAAAACAGGGGAGGGGGGGAGAGACAGAGAGAGAGAGGGAGAAAGTCATAAAAGACCTGTAAAATAAATCTACATAATAAAATTCCAAATCAAACGACAAAACTAACACAAAGAAAATAGTTAACACCAAACAAGTAGATGAAACAATTCTCGACAAAATGGAAAAGATATTCTCAAATGATTTTTAAAAGTATATTTATATCCTCTAAGAAATAAAGTAGAAAGAAAAGTGCACAAATTTTAAAAAATATTAATAGTGTATATGAAGGGAGATAAGAATCAAGAACAAAAAAAAAAAAAAAAAAAAAAAAGAATCAAGAACAGATGAATACAAAGGATGATGGACAAAGGACGAACAGATGATGTACAAAACATACGAGACACTTCTTAATACCCCCAAACCAGAAACAATCCCAATAAATATCCATCATCTGGTAGATATGCATTATATCCATAAAATGGAACACTATTCAACAATAAAAAGGAACAAAGTGCTGATATATGTCTCAATATGGATGACCCTCGAAGATACTATGCTAAGTGAAAGAAGCCAGATGTAAAAGAATGCACAGTGTATGATTCCATTTACATGAAATGTCCAGAAAAAAGCAAATTTAGAGAGACAGAAACTCATCATTTTCCTTCACCAGCATATGTGATTCACTTATTAGCTTTTTTGCAAGTACTTTTGAAAGTCTTCTGAAGGACCTACTTGGAATATGGTGACATATAAATCAAGAAGGACAAAATGCATGTGTATATGTGGTTTCTGAGTAATAGACAGGGAGGCAAATATAGGGTAGGAGAGAGGAGAAAAGGGAGGGAGAGTATTTGTTATTATTTATCTCTTAAAGTCCTGTAGGTAAAGGCATTGTCTCTCTGTGCTCCAAAATTTCATCCTTCTAGGTATATGGGAGAAAATGTTCTTTTAGCTTAACCCTCATTTAGACTCATATAACCTGTCTGACTACCTTCCCTAATGCTAATGGCCTGTGTTGGGAAGGGAGTTTTTATCTGAAATATGGCATTAGCTCACCTGACTGAATTTCTCCTCTTTATATTTTTTGTGTAGTCACCACCTCAAAATGCTAGATTTGCTCCACTTGGAAGAGTTTAATCTGGAGCAAACATATAGTCCCTTGGCTCAAAAAATGGGACATTCAGGGCTGCCCACATCTTTGGATTCAGTAATCAAAATAGCCACATTTAATCTGGGCATGATTCAAGATGATGTGCTTCTGCTTTCCTTCTAAGTCCATTAAGGACTGGCCTTAAGGCATATAACCCAGAGGTTTCTTCCAGTGACTCTAGTCTTGTAATTTAGGAATTAAACCAAATTGATTTCCCTGCAATGTCCATAGATGGAGAATTCACTTTCCATCCAAGTCCAGTTGAGTCCAGCTTTTTGATATCTGGGCCTGGGACCAGGACCTTGTATGCACCCAACAGTTAAGAACAGAACTCCTTATCCTAAAAAAATAAGGCAGAAAAAAGTATTTTCTTTGAAGTAGTCCATAAAAACCTCATGGGGTGGCTGCAAGGGTTTGTGAATTATTAAATATCTCTGAGTTTGGAGAATTGACATTGTAACAGTACAAAATTCTGCTCTTTTTTTCTTCTCCTTTTCTTAATAACACTATTACATGACCTTCTAAAGCCTTTGTTCCCTTAAAAAGTATTAGATGATTTGCAATAGTCTATAATAAAACTTGGAAAAGATAGCTACAGCACTGGTTCAATAATCATGAGAATCACTTTTAGATGTAGTTTTCCAACAAAGTGTTCATATAATTAATTGCAAACCCTGGAATAATGCTTTGGCCAAAAGTACGAATGTCCCTTCATGTGTCTGTGGTGTGGACTCAGCATTCCTGCTCTTTGGGTCTCCTTAAGCCTTGTCACTTCGCACATGCATGACCTTAATCTCTAACTGGCCTCATGAATATAAACATAAGTGTTATGGCCTTACTCCTGGAAGTACCTGGCTGGGACTTCACTTCCAGCTCCAAGAATTATGATCCCACCTTCTCCCAACCGACAGTTCAGCGTGTTTGTACACTAAGGCACATTCTTGAAGTGGCCTGTGGGTGCAGTCAACATTCCGGTGTTCTGTGATGATTGCAAGGCAGCATCTGCCAGCTGATGGCTACTTCTCTGTGAGTTTCTCACCGCTTCACCATCCCCAGTCGCCTACTCATCTCACAGAAATCCCCCCTTCACCAGGGCCCCCAAAGATGTTATTCATCAAAGTGATCTATGCTCTTACTTGTCACAGAGACAGATTGCTTCCTTGGTAAGAGATGGCCAACTGCTTGGGTCCTTAGATATCTGGGAGAATACTTCTCCCTTTCTTTTCTGAGCCAATAACTTCTAATTAAGATTTTTTTTCTTCTTCTTTGGGTTTTCACAGTCTTCTTGGCAATCAGACAGAGCACTGCCTGCCCACTGGGTACCTTTACAGAGAATAAATAAAAGCTGGACATTTTATGGAAAAGTTTAAAAAAAAAAAAAGCTGAGTTGCTTGAGGGATTTCTAAAGCAAGAGCTGCTTTTATGAGTCAGGAACAAAACACAGATACTAATTTGTAATGAAACCAGAAACTTGAGGGTCATTCAGCCCGAGGCTGCAGATCCCCATAACAGTGCTTATTTTACAGACAGCACATTTAATTTCAATCCTAGAGACACAGAGAAAGAGCAAGAGAAAGAGAGCAAGACAGAGAAAGAAAGAAGGATAAAGAACAAAGGAGGAAGAAAGAAAAATGCAAGGAAGAAAAGAGGGGTAACGGAAGATAACGATTTCTCGTCCCCAATTTGCTTACAGTAGGTGTTAAAAAACAGTTCAGGGAAAAAGACGTTCAACAAAAATGTATTAAGATGAGTTTTGATGCATCCTTCATGCATCGAGTGTTCATGTGTGTTAATATATGCTAAACACACACATACATACACACACTCAGGAGTGTCTGCACACTTAGGAGTGTTTGCACACTGTCACCCTAGTCTACTATGCGTTTGACCAGGTTGAAGACTCTAATGCTGCCTTATTTGGTCTTAGTCTTGGTCTGGGGGAAAGCCATGAGGACCCTCTTTCTGATGATGTCAAAATACCATTTCCAAATATTTTTCCAAACTAACTCCGACATTTTTGCCCATCTTTTTGATCAGCTTTTTGGGTCAAGAAAATGAAGATGCTTTTAATGAGTCTGTCCTCCTTGGAGTGAACTGGGTTGCCATTGTTATCCCTCAACATATAGTGGCAGCTCTGATGAACAAAAACAATAGGCTTTCTTCCTCGGCTCTCTTCAAAATGCCTTAATAGGAAACACATTCCGCATTCCCCATGTGCATGTTTTCAGTGCAAATCTTTGTTTAATCTTAATAGAGAATTTGGTCCAAGGGTTCTTCCATGCACAAAGGGTGTTACTGATGGGAACACATCCCTGGAGGACTTTTATGCATGAAGGTTTCCTTAGGGGGCATTTGGGAGAAGAACAGTGCCCAGGCCCCCTAAATCATGTTGGCTTTCAGAAAAGTAGGTTGCATCTCTTCGACATTTTTTTTCTAACCAAAAATAGAGAAAGGAGAGAGAGAGAAAACAAGAGAGAGAGAAGGAAGGAAGGAAGGAATGAAGGGTGGGAGGGAGGAAGGAAGGAAGGGAGGAAGGAGAAAGAAAGAAAGGGAGAGAAAAAAAGGAGGGAGGGAGGGAGGAGAGAGAGAGAATTCCTTAAGCCAATCATTAATCTATAGGAATTCACTGGTGTTCTTACCTTCACTGCCCAGAGAGTATGTTCCATTCTGTTCCAATTGAGAATCTGATAGGCAGATTCTGCCAACTGGGCAAAGAAGGGGAGAAGCACTTATACATTCTTTGCTGCAGCCAGAACTTGTACCTTGTCTGGATACCACAGTCATTCTACATTAGCTTACTTCCTATTCGTTCCTGAGAAACAAAATTCTTCTAGATTCTCCTCACCTGCTTTCAGCAGTAAGGAAGCGAGACCTCCTCTCTTCATTTTGCCCAGAGTCATTGCTTCAACCAATGCCTATGTAGCAGAGAATCTGGGCACCTCAGCCTGCAGTTTGTAAGTCCTGGGCTCTGATGCTGTTAGTCCTGGAGGCTTTAGCCCACAGAACCACCCACAGAGAGCTCTGCCATCCCCTTGGGTGGGTTTATGCTACATTAACACTGGGATTAGAGAGTCATGTTTCCATGTTACCATCTGTTCATTCCCATTATACAGCTTGACATGCACGTGGGGAGCAAGGAGCCACTCGGGAGCACTGGGAAGAGGACACATGCTGGCCAAGGAGACCCCTTCATTGGCCAGGCATAACTTAGATTGAAGTTGGCAGAATGGAACAAAGGAGAAGCCCATTCTCTACTGTCTAGAGGAAACACAGATGCTGCAAAGCTTGTTACGTTTTCCCTATCACAGCCTAGTGAGGATACACATTTTATCAGCATCCCAGGACAAAGATTCATAGGAGGAAGTGTTGTTTTCTAATGTAATCCAGGTCACCCTTTAGGAGATCCTGGGAAGTTGTATGGAAAATGGGGCTGGCCACGAGCAAAACATGAAGTGACTAATGTTCTTCTTTGGCTTCCACACATTTTCCTTCTAGCCTTGGCCTCCACCTTTACTTCTGTTATATGCTCTGACCAGAATATATAACAGCTGGTGTTCAGCTAGGATTAGGTCAGGAGAACAAAGAGCTGAGTCATTACAGGAAGGCCCTGAAGCAGGCTTAGAGGCTTAATTACCTCCACACAGACCTGAATTTAAGAAGAGAAGGCTTTTAAACCAGGTGAATCTTTAACAGTAGCATGGCAGGCTGTCAGATGCAGAATCATAAATCATATGAATCAAATCATAAAGAAGATTCCTGCCTTGGTCTCCTTAGAAGACCAGTCTTGATCAATATCTCAAGCGTCCATTTTTAGAGCTTCCCATGTGGTGAAGTGTGGGAAAATTACCACCAGCTTTGAGGGCTTATTGTTTCTCCTTCACAAACACAGCACCCTGCACCTCCACACCTGTGGGACTTGAAGAACTACCATTGGAGACCTGGAGGTGGGGATGACACCCTCTTCCTGCCACAGCAACCCAATCTTCGATAGTTGGCTTCATATAGCCTAAGTAATTCCTTAACCATACTTCTCTCTCAGGTTCTTTTCCCATTTCATCTTGATATCAGAGTGTGAGAAACCTCTAAGGAAACCTCTCACGGTTTCTAAGAGCCAAGAAATATTCAAAGATTCCCCCCCATCAGTAAGCAGATTTCCCAGTGGAATTTCAAAATTAAAATGAATAGTGGTAAAGATAGGAGTGCTGCAGTCTCACCTCTTGTATGACCAAAATGCTAATCAAGGTCTTTTTCTGCTTGTCTTCGGATAGATGGTATGAGCTAATGTTTATTTCAGGGCATCCTAATTTGGAGGAGGAGAGAGAGGGCCTGCTTTTTTTTTTTTTTTTTTTAAGTCATCCTCTCCAATGGGTCTGCTTCTGAAAGTAAATTTCTAGTTGAACTTCCCATGCTACATTACAGTAATCTAGGATGAAATTTGCTGTTTGGTATGTTAGAAAAACATGCAACTATAAGAAGGCAATGTGAAGGTTTCTAGAAGCAACATGAGGCCACGATTTCCTAGGCATTGCTGGTAATCATCCATTAGTAAGCCAAGTTGTTGGGTTCAAGCTGAGAATGCTTTAATTATATCTTGCATATCAAGAAAAGCCTCAGTTTGTGTTTCATGTCAAAGGAAAATAGACCAGCGCTACAGTTGGTCTTCCAAATGGACGTGAAGAAACAAACCATGGAGATATCTACATCCAGGCCCTTAGCTTAGACCATTTCAACTGGAATATAGAAAGTCAAAGAGCCCAGAGTTCTCCCAGTGAAAGGATGGTGCAGTGTCTGAAGTACATGCCCTTTTGTTAGTTTTAGAGGGGAACACCTTCCATCAATGGGAAAGGTCTTACACTCACAGTATGTACACAGTTAAAATTCAGTCCTGACTCTGCCTTGTCCTTTTTTTGAATGGGTCAGCGTGTCAACTATTCCCTCCTAATGCCTGCTGGGTTTGGGAAATGTTCAAACTACCTTTCCTTCCTGCCGCAATTGGATTTTGCAATGAACACATGTAAGGGCCTGCCTAGCAATTCTAAGATGTTCTATTTTCTCTTGGCCTCCCCTGACCTGCAAGAGCTGATGATACCTCTGGTATCTCTTGAACTTTCATTCCCCATATGTCTCCTTTTCTGGAGGTGGATGGAAGCCTTATCATTCTGCTTCCAATCCTTGGGGCTTAGAAAAAATCCCCCTCAGGTTAAACTCCCGAGAAAGAATAGCCACTTTAAGAAACATCAACTCACTTTTCTTCCAGCTCTTCCAAGGGTCTCCTTTTAAAAAAAAAATCCTCTATATCTATGTCTGTCAGGCAAAGGACAAAATTAAAAGAAATTGATGTGCTAATACTTGTGCTCCTTTAGCCAACATAACAAACCCTTACGGCATTAAAAGCATAAGGTAAAACATGTCATTCTGTTCCTTGCCTCTGGGGTACACATCTGTTTTAGCAATAGAATGTTGCCTTCTTATCCCCTCTACCAGCTTTACTGTTTCTCCTTATGTTTGCTATCAAACATACTATAAATTTCACTTATCTTGTTTCTTACTAAGTTGTAAGCCCAGTAAGAGTGAGGATTTTTACCTGCTTCATTTACAGCTGTATACTTAGTACCTAGAACAAAGATGTGTCACATAATTATCTCTCAATAAACACTTGTTAAATGAATGAATTTTATGATGTTGACAATTAGATGTGATGTCAAATAACCTGCAATCACCTGCTGCACTTCCAGCACCAGGCTGAGTGCTGTGATCCCCAGTGGAGGCGTGAGATCTCCAGTGTCAGCCTGAGGCATCCACTTTTAGACCCAGATAAGAGTTGATCTAACTCTCACTCCTTGCTTAGAAGAGGTCCCATCACCATTTCTCCTGAGGAGAAAGAGGACATATTCTTATGGTTGCCCCTCACTCTGAAATCCTGCTTCTACTTTGGTCTTTAGTCACTGGGATGTCCCCAAACTGAGCCACAAGAATTCAGGTTTTACACAATTTATAGTTACCCAAGGAAGTTTAAGGACATAATTCATAAAACAAATGACCTTAGGTTAAATTTTAGAGATATCTGCCCTGGAGAAATCCTTTGGTAAATGTGCCCTTTTGTTGGACAATCCTATGTTTTCCCTGCTTCCTGACCCCAAATACAACTCATTTTCATCCTTATATTTCACCGATGTACGCTGTGTCTTTGACTGTAAATCTATGGCCTCTATGAAGCCACCTTCTCCATCAAGCCATTTATTAAGAAATTTTCATAAAAAGATATTTCTTCCCTAATAGGAATTCTTACGTTCATAGTTTTGTTCAGCCTGCTACATGCTAATGGCAGAAAGAGCAAAGGACAGAATTCTTGTGCCTGGGATTTAGTTAGGACATAGGGAAGAGAAGGTAGGGTATACAGCTCAAGATGTTAGTGGACAAGACATGAACGGAAGTTGTCTGTAGCTTATCTGGTGCCCAGTGCACTGGAGTTGCCCAGGAATCTACACTGTACTATCCCAACCAAGCCCAGGCTTCCTTTTTCTCTGGAACATTTTTCAATTTCATTTTCTCAGGTTCCAACTTAACATCTGATAAAACAACAGTAAACAGTCATCTTAAGGATAGAAATCTAAGACACAGTGGTGGACATGTACTAGAGATTTTTCACCCTGAGGATGATTTATCAAAGCATGCTTTTTGTGTCTAATAAAACAAATCACACAGAAGTTGATGGAACCCTTTTAAAGAAGTCTGCTTTCTGTTTCATGCAAGATGATGTTGATAAGCAATTCTGGAGAACAGAAGTAGAGGGCTGAGGACAGTAAAACAGGGAAAGAGGAGAGTCAGTGGGCCACTGGAGTTTGGCACCACTGGAACCATTGGAGGAGCCATGAAGAATACATCCATCTCAGGAACAGAAGACGGGGGCATATAATCACTCACTTCCATCTCTCCATTGGTCAAGTATTACCCCACGGGATGTTAACTCCCTTCCATCCCAGACAAGAAAGCAAGAGATTGACAGTGTAAAGTGAAGTTCTGCCATTGACACCTGTATGAAGCATATAGCCATGACAGTGACTGGAATAAAATATGGGCTAGGGAGACCTGAGGGAAGGCACCAAAGGTGTCCCAAACAAAGGGAAAATCTAATCTAACTCACCCCAGGAGAATTAAGCAAATAAAAAAAATAGAGCAATTTTATTTCAACTTTTATTCATTCATTCATTCATTTAAAGAAAAGAAATGCTGAACTTCCAGTCCCAGTAATGTAGATCAGATTCATATAAACCCTCCATTGAGGGCCACTAAGAAAGACAGTTCAATTACCAAAAGCAAACAAATAAACAAAAATGTCTTGAAAGCATCAAAGATCTCAGACGATAGGAAAAAACTGCCTTCTAATTTTTGGAAAAGACAAACCCAGTGATAGAAAGCACAGTTAATCAAAACTCCTTCACTCCTGAGCACAATTATTTTGATCCCATAAACCTGCGCTGAACGTTTTACAGCCTTATAGGCAGAAATCAAAGCTTAGACTCCACCAAGGGTGAGAAACTTAAAAAACAACCCCTCCTTGAGGAAAGATCCATGAGCTCTATTCCCTCAAACGGGCATAACACAGTAATGATAGTCCTCCCTGGAGTACTTCCTTTCACCTGCTGATATAGGGGATCTCAGGCAATAAATGAATTAAGCCTGGGTCTGGTGGACCTCCAGGGTTCATCCTCCTATCCGCCCTCATTTCTTTCCAGAAGTTATCATTATTCTAAGCCTCAGAAGATTTCTACAAATAATATTTTAAATAAATGTCCACCATTCAAAAATAAACTAGCAGAGGGCTGCCCCGGTGACACAGTGGTTAAGAATCCGCCTGCCAATGAAGGGGACACGGGTTCGAGCCCTGGTCTGGGAAGATCCTATGTGCCATAGAGCAACAAAGCCCATGTGCCACAACTACTGAGCCTGCACTCTAGAACCCGTGAGCCACAACTACTGAGCCCATGCATCTAGAGCCCATGCTCTGCAACAAGAGAAGCCACCGCAATGAGAAGCCCATGCACCACAATGAAGAGTAGGCCCCGCTCGCCACAACTAGAGAAAGCCCACACGCAGCAACAAAGAGCCAACACAGCCAAAAATAAATAAATAAAATATAAATAAATAAATAAATAAATAAACTAGCAGAAAAAAATGAGACAAGGCTCATTGAGCAAGAAGATATAACATATAACAAAAACAGATCCACAGGGACTCCAATCATTAAGGATATCACATATAAGCACAGAATAGTAATTGATGACCGATCCTCATTTACAATGGTCAAGGAAATGTTATTTAATGCTATACCTGAAAACTTTAGTAACGAACTGGAAACCATAAAAAGGGATCAATAGATCCCTAATTATTTTAAATTTCTGCTGTGATTCTTTCCTTATCAGTACATTTTTATATTTTCAAATACATGGGAATTTTTGTTTTCTTATTTTCATTGTTGGTTTCTATTTTAATTTGCATCATAATCAAATATGGAGAGCTCCATGATGCCAAGCCTTTGAAATCTGTTGATACCATGACTAGTACATGGTAAATTTTTTTAAAAGTTCCATGTGTTCTTGAGAAAAATGTGTATTTCCTAATTTTTACATTTTTAATAAATGTAATTTCCTAATGTTATATACACATGTATATTTCCAAGATTTATTTTATTATTAAAATTGATTTTTAGTTCTTTAATTTATGTTAGTACTTTGGTTGGCTTGATTACTGTAGATGTATTTGTGGTAAACTCCCTCTCTTTCTTTTAATCTAAAAGAGTATTTGATGCACATTCTTGAAAGATCTTTTCTGCAAAATTGAAGTTTTTTCTCTGAATATGTTGAAGATATTATAATTTCTTCTGGTTTCCAGGGATGCTAATGAATAGTAATTATAAGTCTAACTTTCATTCCCTTCTTGGTGATGCATATTTTCTCTCTGACTGCCTTTTAAGGTCTTCTAAGTAGTCCTTTCTTTCTGCAGCTTCAATATTTGCATGAATTTACTTTTGTTAAAACTATATGTATAAATTTGGATTCTTCTATTTGTGTATGGATGTCTTTCATCAATTCTGAAAATTTTCAGCATTACCTTTTCAAACTGTATCCTCTCCCCCATTTTTCATTTATATCCTTGTAACACAAGTTATACTTAACCATTAGATACTTTTATTTCATCACCCATACACTCAACTTCCTTTAATATTTTGTCTCCTTGCTCTTCTGTTATAGTCTGTGTAATTTCACCATATTTTGTCTTCCTCACACTAATCCTCTGTTCAGCACTGTCTAAACTAGTGTTTAAACCATACATTCAGGTTTTTATTTCAGCAATTCCATTTTTCATTTCTAAATATTTTGTATAGTTCTTTTTAAAATCTCTCTGGGTACTACTGATGATGTCTTGTTGCTTACTCCTTTTTAAAGTGATTCTATCTTTCATATCTTTAAGTATGACATAATTCTTAGTTTTTTCCCCCTACATTTTCCCAGTGATAGTTTCAATATCTCAATTCTTTAGGCATCTACATTTCTAGTTTGTTGTTTCTGATGACCCTCTTACATGGCAGTTTGGTTCCTTGTTTAATCTTATTAATCTTGATCTGTGGGAAAAAACTAGGGGTTCAATTAAAGGCCTTCCTTCAAAAGAGCATTTGCTCCTACTGGTAGCCAGCCCAATCCCCCCTTCAAGGTCCCCAAGGCTTAATTCCTGGCCCTTAGTTTTTGTTACTTCAAGTCTGAGGTCTAGTCTGCTGAGGACAGCACTGAAGTCAGAGAAGGTTCCCTGAGGAATTAAGTTTTGAGCTGATCTGTAATGGAAAATTAGGAGTTAATTAGGTTAAAAAAAAAAAAGGTAAAGAGGCAGAGTTTTGGGTAGCAAAAACCACATATACAAGTGCCCTGTGGCTAGAAGGAGAATGGCAAGCATGAGGAATTATTTTTCAGCTTTGATTGGGCTCTTGTAAGTGATGTGCAAACACTGTGGGAGACACTTAGTAGATCTTACCTGCTATGGGCTGCCAGAAATCTGAAAGAGTAATATGAGCTGGAATAATTCTGGAAAATTTCCCAGATCAGAGGGGGTGGTAAGCTACCCTTGGGAAGAAAAAAAGAGGTTTTATTCCAGACAAGAATAGCAGACAATTATAAGTCAAGGTTGGGAATGAGCACAATGGATGCAGAGAGAGAATCCAGGCAGGTTTGCTCTAAGGTAGTGCTCCTCAGACTCTAATGTACAAGGCAGCTGGGATCTCGTTAAAATGTAGATTCTGACTCAGTAGGTCTGGGACATGTCCTGGAATTCTGTATTTTTCACCAGCTTCCAGGTGATGTACACACTGCTTGCATGGGACACACTTTGAAAAGCAAGGGGGTAAGGAAATTAGTGAGGGGTCATCAGAAATAAGAAAATACTAGGATAAAATAAAATCACATCCTGGGGACCTGTAATAATGGGATGGAAATTTTGGACTTAAGCCCTTTTGCTGAGCTCTAAAACTTTAAAACTTTAAATCACCCAGGAAGCTTATGAGTGATATACAGATGCCCAGCCCATCTACGGATTCAGAGTTTTCAGGAGGTGGGGCTCTGGCCACCAGAGCATAAACAACTCTCCAGGTGATTCTAATGCACAACAAAGTTGGAGAATCATTGTAACTAGGCAACTAAAAGCCAAGATAAGATTGTCCCTTGTGTAGTGAAAGGATGAAAACATTTTAGGAAACTGTCTAGAAAATAGGACAGGGTACACAGGCAGAGAGAAAATCGTTTAAGAATGCTAAGAAGCAAGGGCTCCTTTTTGATGCCTTTACAAACTCAGAGCCAACACTCTTCCATTTAATCCTAATTCAATTTCCTCATTTAAGACCCAGCTTAGTCGCATGGCCTTAGCTCTAACTGAAACCAGGCAGGACCCTGTGGGGCTCCTGGGCATGGAAGCCTTTCTGTCCCCCTCCAGTCTCCATGACCTTCCCTGAGTTCCAAAGGGCAGATTCGAACAGTTGCTAATCAGGAAGGGAAGGGATGCAAAGACAAGGGAGGGGTAGTTAAGAAACAACAGTGCAGCCTTGGGGCAGGGTCCTGGCTCTGCCTCAAGGGTACACATAACAATGTCTTTAAGCTCTTTTTAGAACTAAAACCCAGCAAATGGAAGATGTCAGCATTCTTCATACCAAAGAAGACCACCTGAGGCCAGACTAAAAGAAACAGAGAAACTCATCAAGATTACCTGAGATGAGATTAAAGGAATGCAGGCCCTGTACACACCCTAATCCTATCAGCAACCCCACCCTTGAACCTTTGCCATAAAACTCCTCACCAAACTCCCCTAGGTTGGGACACATAGTTTTTGAGGGCATGAGCCTGCTCTGTCCCCCTTTGCCTGGCAAAGCAATAAAGCTATTCTTTTCTACTTCACCCAAAACTCTGTCTCTGAGATTCAATTTTGCACCACTGTACAGAGGCTGAGTTTTCAGCATCATAACCTGTCGCTTTACTGTGAATTCACTCAGAAATTGATTTGGAAAAAGAGTAGGCATGTGCTCCTAGGTATGTTTGATATTTAATATATGTTTATAGTTATAATTTCAAGTCATAGATGAGGAGCTCCATAAAAGTACAAGGTGTCTTTATTGTTCCCAAAGCACAACTCAGATAAAATTCAGGAGGCTGAATCCACTAATATCCAGAAAAACTCTATTTCTTTTTAGGTACTATTGGCCTAAAACTGTAAGGGAGTTAGAAAATGAAAGAAAATTTTTCTCATATAAATTGTTTCTTTGATTTTTGTGATACATCAATAGGCTATTAAGTGATTTTTCAAGTCAGCTAGATAGGTAGTCATTTAAAATTCACACACACACACGTGTACACACACACACCCTCTTAATTCTAATTCAGCATAGCAGCTTCTGCTATATTTAGCTTTGTTTTTCTTTAAGTAGTTTGTCCTGTTGTATAGATTTGTTCCACTAGAGATGTTGTCAGGGTAACCCAAGAGGAGATTAAGAAATCAGAGATGCCTGTCATTAGTTCCTGACATCTCAGGCTTGGTGATCTTTACTAGGGCAGAGAAAAGCAGACAGCAGAGGTAGGAATCACATAAAACCCATAAATGTAGTTGTAGTATTAGTGAAACAATCATCTGGAAACAGAATTTACTACTCTCTGCCAGAGCACAGCTCTATAGGAAATCAATATGCTAAAAAGAATACATCATTTGCTGAAAAGAATACAACACTAATATTGAAATGGAAAAACCCCTCCAAAACTGAGTTTACCATGCCAGATCAAGAAGACCACAGGCAAGTTTCCAGGAGATTCTATGTATACAGTTGTCTTGAGTTTGATAAAAGTCAACCCAGGCTCACAGTGACCTGGCATGTGACAGCTGCTTCAGGCCTGTCTTGCAGGTGTAGGGCCACCTGACTACCATGAAAGATCAGCCTGGCCTGGCCTGTGTTCATCCTGTTTGCAGTGGAATGTGCTTTTACCATGTGGAAATCAGCATTTGTGACCATTCCTCATCTCCCACACTCAAGCATCAGTATGTGTGGCTCTTGTGACACTTACAGGAATTGTCATTTTTTTTCTGAATTGCTGCCCTGGGTCTAAGATATTTGTACAGTCTGTTTGGCAAACTGTTACTATATTTGAGTAACTAAATAGACTAGAACAAATTTTGTATCTTAATGTTATAAGCTCTGGACTGATATTTTGTTAGACTTCATTTCTATCTGTATTGGCTCATTTTTGGCTTACAAAACATTGGTTCTTATCATCTGTATGTCTGTCACCCCCAAAATACATATGTGGGACTCCTAACCCCCAATGAGGTGGTATTTGCAGGTGGGGCCTTTGGGAGGTAATTAGGTGGAGGGTGGAGTCCCATGAATGGGGTTAGTGCCCTTATAAAAAAGAGACCCCAGAGTTAGCTCACTCTCTCTCTGCCATGTGAGGACACAGCAGTGAGAAGGCCACAGTCTGCAACCCAGAAGGTGGCCCTCACTGGAATCCAACTGTACTGGCACCCTGATCTCAGGCTTCCAGCCTCCAGAACTGTGAGAAATAAATTTAAATTCCTTTTGTTACAAGCCACACAGCCTATGGTACTTTGTCATCTCAGGCTGAGCTAAGGCATTCTCCTTTGAAGCAGTTATTGTCAACAGCCTTAAGAATGTGTAGTTTCGATTTTGTAAGTTTTCTTTACTTCTTTATTCTTACCCCTGCTCTCTCCATTCTTCCCTTCCTGATTCCTGGATGATATTTTTACCTTTTTAACTGTAAAATGACCTTGGTTTTCTCTTAACCCCATGTTTGTAATGAAGACAAAAGTACAAATGTCACAGAAATATGACAAAGAGCAATTGGTTCTTTAGATAGTTGTATGAACACTGGCTTTATATTTCAACTAAAACATAAACTAAATAATCTTTAGGATACCTAGATATCACAGATGATGGAAAAGTTTATCCATCCAAAAATATCAACCAGTTGATTGAAGAAAGCAGAAAGCAAATATCCTATTACTCCGGATAGTTACTCTATCATTGCCAGATTCACTCAATATCTGGGACATACTTATATAAAAAAAATATATTCAATGCATATTTAAAGGTCAGATTTAACTTGGTGTCCAGCATTTTTATTTGTTAAATCTGGCGGCCCTATATTACCGGATGTACTTAGTAATAATAAGCATTCTCAAATTTTACTTTGTCATCACTCAAAATACCAATGGGTTTTTTTCTTTTCCATTTTCTTTAGCAAATATGATGCATATATGATGCCTGTGTTGCTCCCTCCTGGATTCCCTAAAACTCTCCATCCTCGAAGTCCAACAACTCCAAATGTGGAAAATCTTTAAATCAAGTCTTTTCCAATGGGTTTATTTCAGACTCAAAATACAGTTCCAATGTTTTCTTTTGCTTTGTACCATAACTCAGTGACTCTCAGAGCTAGACTTTCAGAAAGGGAAAATAGGATTGTGCTAAATGCAGAAAAGAGGTGCTAAAGACCCCAGGAATCCCAGTCCTGCAGAAATGGAACATCTTCATTGACCCACGTGCAGGGAAGCTGAAGGGGTGGCAGGATCACAGGCTTGGACGGCAGATCAGCAACAAGGCAATGGCAGTAATTGATCACATGAACTTTAGCAGTTTGCTTCTCTCTCTTTCACCTGTTTCTTCACTCATAAAAAAAATAAAGATAGAGAGAGAGAAGGTTACATGTAAGATTTCAGAGAGGTAACAAATGGAAAGTGGTTGCTGTAAAATAAAATTTTACATAATGTTCAGTCCCCAGTAACACCTGCTGTCCTGGCCATGACAACGGAAGCAGCTGTTGTCTCCGTGAGAAAGGAGACCTGCAGTAAGAGCAAAGATGGCCCTGCCTCCACAGCTCAGGTTTGTGTTTCAAAATAGAATAGAATAGAATCTGGTGTGCTGGTAAATGTTCAGCTATAAGTAGCTCTTAAAAAAAAAAAAAAAAAGACCTGTATGTAGCCCCTAACGATTTTTGTGGTGAAAATACTCCCCATTGTTCCTGATTTCAATCCCCTAACATGTCATCATCGAGCAGAAAGTTAGGAAGAGATGCACAGGCTAGGAGAGTGTGAACTCCCAAAGCTGCATTTTACTGTTTAGCATTAGGAGAAGAAAGATGCAGGATATGATGAGGTGCAGCTTCTTGCCACCTAGCAAA
The DNA here is from genome assembly GCF_965194825.1 of Balaenoptera physalus. Taxonomy (NCBI): domain Eukaryota; kingdom Metazoa; phylum Chordata; class Mammalia; order Artiodactyla; family Balaenopteridae; genus Balaenoptera; species Balaenoptera physalus. The sequence goes on from NC_138898.1 coordinate 40,415,052, forward strand.
AAACATAAGTGAGTAAAAACTTTTCTCAGGCTACGGGGAAGATTATGGAGTGATTCAGGAGGATCAAATGAGAAGTGGCCCAGCCCATACGCCCCCCTGGTCTGGCTGTGGTGAGATATGGACACCTAGGCAGGAAGAAGAATTCAAATGCTCCTCTTTGAAATTCTGTGAGGCCTTCCTCAGATTAGAGAACCTGTGACTGTGTGTCAGGGTTAGGGAAAGGGGCCAAGATAAGATTTCTCACTCCTCAAGGGCCTCTTGCAGAATGAAGAAGGTCTACATCTTTAAGACTCTGGTGAGAAACAGAGCATTGACTGGGCCTGGATGCTGCTGCAAATGCCCAGGGACACCCCCTTGTGGGACTGTCTGTCATCTAAGGACCTGGCTAGTTCTATTTCTGTTTGTTTTCGTTTGTTTTGGCCGCACTGCATGGCTTGTGAGATTTTAGTTCCCCAACCAGGGATCAAACCTGGGCCCTCAGCTGTGTGAAAGCTCGGAGTCCTAACCACTGGACTGCCAGGGAATTCCCCTGGTTAGCTCTCTTTAATTCTCTCCCCTGAATCATGGGAGTTTGAAGCTTGAAAACTGCATTTTCCAGTCTGCTTGGCCTGCAAGAGTTCCAGCTTCTATTTCACCAAATGAGAAGCTCTTGGGAGAGGTCTGATAGGTGGAAGAGAAGGGCCCAGCACCAGGTAGGCAGGGATGTAGGTCTAAGGAGACAACAGACTTGTCTGTACTTTCTCAGAAGGGGAAGGGACTGCAGGGCTGGGGGGAGGAGAAAAGAAAAGAAATCACATCACCCACGTCAGTGCTACAGGCAGGTGTCACCTATGGCTGCATCCTAGTCCCAACCCCTCTGACAGCCCCCTTGTCCACGTGCTCCACGCATTCCCAACTTTCTCCTCGGATTTGTCTTTGACTGAATGGAAAGGCCTAGTGTGGATAATTCCCTGTCGCTGAGCTACAGTGCAGGTTATTTCCAGAGTTTAAGAGGCATCATGCTCAGGTTTAGA